>NC_092097.1:7988832-8661832 GCF_045679555.1 Salvelinus alpinus | reverse complement strand
TCACTTTGTGCATGGGTGTATTGTCATGCTGAAACAGGAAAGGGACTTCCCCAAACTGTTGCCACAAAGTTGAAGCACAGAATGGTCTAGAATGTCATTGTATGCTGTAGCGGTAAGATTTCCCTCCCCTGGAACTAAGTGGCCTAGCCCAAACCATGAAAAACAGCCCCACCAAACTTTACACTTGGCACTATGCATTTGGGCAGGTCGTGTTCTCTTGGCATCCGCCAAACCCATATTTGTCTGTCGGACTGCCAGATGGTGAAGCGTGATTCATCACTCCAGAGAACGCGTTTGTTTCCACTGCTCCAGAGTCCAATGGCGGCGAGCTTTAAACCACTCCAGCCGACGCTTGGCATTGCGCATGGTGATCTTAGGCTTGTGTGCGGCTGCTCGGCCGTGGAAACCCATATCATGAAGCTCCCGATGAACAGTTCTTGTGCTGACGTTGCTTCCAGAGGCAGTTTGGAACTTAATAGTGAGTGTTGCAACCAAGGACAAACTATTTTTATGCGCTATGTGCTTCAGCACTCGCTGGTCCCATTTTGTAAACTTGTGTGGCCTACCACTGCGTGGCTGAGCCGTTGTTGCTCCTAGACATTTCCTCTTCACAATAACAGCACTTACAGTTGACCGGTGCAGCTCTAGCAGGCCAGAAATTTGACGAACTGACTTGTTGGAAAGGTGGCATCCTTTGACAGTGCCACGTTGAAAGTCCCTGAGCTCTTCAGTAGCTCTTCAGTAAGGCCATTCTACTGCCAATGTTTGTCTATAGAGATTGCCTGGCTGTGTGCTTGATTGTAGACACCTGTCAGCAACAGGTGTGACTGAAATAGCTGAATCCACTAATTTAAAGGGGTGTCCACATACTTTTGTATATATAGTGTCCATATGACAGCTTGACAGTAGGCTCTGGTGATGAAGATGAACAATAAGCCTCCTGAAATAGAAAATGCGCGTCTAAGGCTGACTACTGTATTTCCCAGCTCCTACAGGGGCTGAAAACATGCCCACCTAGGAGCGCCAACATTATCCTTAAACATATCTTCCTGCCTGCCTACTGGTGTACAGAAAACTCTCGTGCTTCCATCTGACCCACTTGCATTTGGCACTTGGATTTGAGAACAGGCTTGGGTCGGGGCCTGCCTTTGAAAACATTTGAGTGGTCTTGGATGTAACTTGAAGAGAGTCAGCGAGGAAACAACATTGGCAAAAAAGAGAAGAAGAAAAACCTCAACAATAAACAAGCTGAGCCATGCAGGTGGATGTTCAGAGCAGGATAGGGTGACTTCCAGAGATTAATGGAGGCTATGTGTGTCTGTGCTTTAGGGTGAGCGTGGGGTGGGTTAGGAGGGGGTTGTTTGTGACACAGTGGGCCCAGAGCCATCCATCACGGCCCAGTGTTTGACTCACCAAACACCTGTACTTGAGCTGCCTTCTCCATTATTCATTGTGCTGAGGGCTTGGACGAGGCAGACCTTTTTATTTTAGCCAAGTTAATAATGTATACCTCTTCTCTATCAAAGAGGGAGGCAG
Organism: Salvelinus alpinus; assembly: GCF_045679555.1. NCBI lineage: Eukaryota > Metazoa > Chordata > Actinopteri > Salmoniformes > Salmonidae > Salvelinus > Salvelinus alpinus. The sequence continues at coordinate 8,660,296 of NC_092097.1, read as the reverse complement.
AGAGGCAGGCAGGCATAGAGGCATGCGGCCTGGGGTGCAGGTGGCTGCTACAGTACTAGGGTTGGGAGGTATCTAGATTTTCACATCGTCATACCGTCCTTTTCTCATCCACAGAATTAAGGTATTACCGTTTTAGTACACAATGAGGCGCTTAAAACGCAAAAAAAGCCCATTGGGCGTCTATTACTATATAGAATGCTAACAAAATTAGCACAAGTACTAGTGCATTTCCATAGAGCTTGCTAGCTAAATATGCTAACGAGCACAAACGAAAATAAACTAATTGTAAAGACAGGCAATCTAGCTCATAAAGTCATACAAGTATAGGTAGTATCTACCGAATGTCATTTTTGGTGAGTTTGCAAATGTAAGCAAATGTGAATGAGAGACATTGTGCAAATGAATGACATTTTGAGGGATAGTGCTTTTTGTAATAATTGACTTTTCATAGCAGGTTTAGGTGAACTTACCCAGCAGATTATGGTAATTCATGTAGCAGGTTAGGGGAATTATGCAAAAAAACAAAAAAAACATTTGACGTCAATTAGTTTACATACACTTAGGTTGGAGAAATTAAAACTTGTTTTTCAACCACTCCACAAATGTATTGTTAACAAACTATAGTTTTGGCGAGTTGGTTAGGACATTTACTTTGTGCATGACACAAGTCATTGTTCCAACAATTGTTTACAGACAGATTATTTCACTTATAATTCACTGTATCACAATTCCAGTGGGTAAGAAGTTGATTGTGCCTTTAAACAGCTTGGAAATCATGTCATGGCTTCAGAAGCTTCTGATAGGCTAATTGACATCATTTGAGTCAATTGGAGGTGTACCTGTGGATGTATTTCAAGGTATACCTTCAAACTCAGTGCATCTTTGGAAAATCAAAAGAAATCAGCCAAGACCTCAGAAAAATGTTTGTAGACCTCCACATGTCTGGTTCATCCTTTTGAGAAATTTCCAAACGCCTGAAGGTACAACGTTCATCTGTACAAACAATAGTACGCAAGTATAAACACCATGGGCCCATGCAGCCATCATACTGCTCAGGAAGGAGACGCGTTCTGTCTCCTAGAGATGAATGTACTTTGGTGCGAAAAGTGCAAATCAATCCCAGAACAACAGCAAAGGACCTTGTGAAGATGCTGGAGGAAAGCGGTACAAAAGTATCTATATCCACAGTAAAACGAGTCCTATATCGACATAACCTGAAAGGCCGCTCAGCAAGTAAGAATCCACTACTCCAAAACCGCCATAAAAAAGCCAGACTACCGTTTGTAACAAAGATCGTACATTTTGGAGAAATGTCCTCTGGTCTGATGAAACAAAAATAGAACTGTTTGGCCATAATGACCATTGTTATGTTTGGAGGAAAAAGGGGGAGGCTTGCAAGCCGAATAACACCATCCCAACCGTGAAGCACAGGGGTGGCAGCATCATTTTGTGGGGGTGCTTTACTGCAGGAGAGACTGGTGCACTTCACAAAATAGATGGCATCATGAGGACGGAAAATTATGTGGATATATTGAAGCAACATCTCAAGACATCAGTCAGGAAGTTAAAGCTTGGTCGCAAATGGGTCTTCCAAATGGACAATGACCCCAAGCATACTTCCAAAGTTGTGGCAAAACGGCTTAAGGACAATAAAGTCAAGGTATTGGAGTGACCATCACAAAGCCCTGGCCTCAATCCCAGAGAAAATGTGTGGGCAGAACTGAAAAAGCGTGTGTGAGCAAAGGAGGCCTATAAACCCGACTCAGTTACACCAGCTCTGTCAGGAGGAATGGGCCAAAAATCACCCACTTATTGTGGGAAGCTTGTGGAAGGCTACACAAAACATTTGACCCAAGTTAAACAAGTTAAAGGCAATGCTACCAAATACTAATTGAGTGTATGTAAACTTATGACCCACTGTGCATGTGATGAAAGAAATAAAAGCTGAAATAAATCATTCTCTCTACTTTTTTCTGACATTTCACATTCTTAAAATAAAGTGGTGATCCTAACTGACCTAAGACAGGACATTTTTACTAGGATTAAATGTTAGGAATTGTGAAAAACTGAGTTTAAATGTTTAAATGGTTGATGAATTTTTATGCTACACAAAGATAAATAAAATACTTTAAATAAAACTAGACCAATCTGTTAGTAGCCAGACTTATTGCACCGCTTACTGGGATGGTTGTTCCAATTTAGATCGTTGAGGTTGTCTCATTATTCAACCCTCCCTATTCTGGCAGTGATTCTGAATTCATGATGCGGGTGATTCCTCTTGTTGAATATCATAACTCAGGCTGGATTCCAATAGGAATTACAAATAACTTTGCAAGTCAGTATAATTGGTCTCGCATGCCTGATGTGACCTGTAAACCAGGGGTTTCCTAACACAGCTGTGTTAGGGTTTAACCAGTGCTTATTTTGTAAATCGGGAAGTGCCAGAACAAAAAGTGAGAGCAAGAGTGGGGTGACCTGGGGAGCCCTGAGGTAACGGAACGCATGAGAAAAAAATATCACCTCTATAATAAAGCTTTGAATATATAGCATCGCATTTGCTTAGTGGCATAGACGAGTAGAGGCACTTACAGAAGTTGCAAACATGGGAAACATTTTTTGTGGCCTAGGGTCTGGTAAATTTTGGGCTTTTTATAAACGCATTTCATTAATTTTACATGACTGGAGACTTGGCATAATCTGTTTTAGTGCCGCATTCAACTGGGAACTCTGAGCTGGGAAATCTCTGACTTCTGACTTCAGTGCGTTCAAGACAACTGGGAAATCGTGACAAAACGAGCTCCGACTGGGATTATTATTTTTTGAACGGTCATCCAATTCGGAATTCCAAGTGAGGAACTCTGGGCTCTTTCTAGAGCTCAGACTTTCCAACCTGAAGATCACTGACGTCATAATTCCCCCCAAGAATTCGGAGTTCCCAGTTGTCTTGAAAGCACCATAATACTGCACAAATGATCGAAATGACACACTACTTTGACGCTGACTGAGAATCTGAGATCAATGAAAACAACCTTGTCTTGAATCCATCATTAGCCTAGGCTAGGTGTGTGGAGACACATATTGTATGCTACAATATGAAGAGGAAATGATAGTCCTCATTTTGTTTTACAGTTTCACTGACTTTCCCATTGATGCGCAGCTCACTTGCTGGTGATGGCCTATGCTCTCATTCGAAAAGCCTCTTTCTTGTTTTACTTTGTAAAACAATATTTGGAAGGTGATCAAATATTTTGGTAGCCTACAGCTGACATATTAGAGTCTTCTCTTTTCAGCAGGAGCCATTTGCTTTCCAACCTTTGTTTTCCCACGATTGAAGGCAATTTGAAATACTGCGAATAGCCAGTTTTGTCTGCATGCTGTTTGTTCACTGACAGATTGCCGAGTGTTTCCGACTGTAGGCTATGCCTTGTTATCGGACTACACTCCACAGCTAGGCTATTTGTAAAATAAGCCATCGATCCTCTGTGGTATTTTTTTTTGCCACTGTTCTTTCAGAACAGACAGCAGTACTGTGGCTCTATAACTTTGGCAGCTCCTCCAGAACCCTTTGCGAAACTATGATTCTATTAGGAAATAAATGATGAAGTGCAATGCTGAAGAGATGAAAGTTGCAGGCTCATGTCTATCAGAGCAGAAGGGGAGAGATCATAGAAAGGGGATTTCAATCTAGTTATGTGATTTTTACATTGCACGAGAGGTACCGATTCCTGACAAATAAGTTCTGGAACAAAACAGTCCAAAACTGAGAGGTGCCGGATCCTGTTCCAGCAGGATCTGGCTCAAATTAAGCACTGGGTATAACTAGGCCCTCAACGAAAGGACTTATGATATACAGAAAAGGTCAAAGTTTGGACACACCTACTCATTCAAGGGTTTTTCTTTATTTTACTATTTTGTACATTGTAAAATAGTAGGGAAGACATCAAAACCAAAAAAGTGTTAACCAAATCCATATATATGTTATATTTGAGATTCTTCAAAGTAGCCACCCTTTGCGTTGATGACAGCTTTACACACGCTTTTCATTCTAACAACTAGCTTCATGAGGAATGCTTTTTCGAACAGTCTTGAAGGAGTTCCCACATATATTGAGCACTTGTTGGCTGCTTTTCCTTCACTCTGCAGTCCAACTCATCCCGAAACATCTCAATTGGATTGAGGTTGGGTGACTGTGGTGGCCAGTTCAACTGATGTAGCACTCCATCACTCTCCTTCTTGGTCAAATAGCCCTTACACAGTCTGGAGGTGTGTTTTGGGTCATTATCATGTTGAAAAACAAACTATAGTCCCACTAAGCGCAAACCAGATGGCGTATCGCTGCAGAATGCTGTGGAAGACATGCTGGTTAAGTGTGCCTTGAGTTCAAAATAAATCACCAACAGTGTCACCAGCAAAGCACCCCCACAACATCACACCTCCTCCTCCATACTTCACAGTGGTAACCACACATGCTGAGATCATCCGTTCACTTACTCTGCATCTCACAAAAACACGGCGGTTGGAACCAAAAATCTCACTTTTGGACTCATCAGACCAAAGGACATATTTCCACCGGTCTAATGTCCATTGCTTGTGTTTCTTGGCCCAAGCAAGTATCTTCTTCTTATTGGTGTCCTTTAGTGGTGGTTTCTTTGCAGCAATTCAACCATGGCCTGATTCTCGCTGTCTCCTTTGAACAGTTGATGTTGTGATGTGTCTGTTACTTGAACACTGTGAAGCATTTATTTGGGCTGCAGTTTCTGAGGCTAGTAACTATAGCTAGTAACTTAACGCCAATGAACGTATCCTCTGCAGCAGAGGTAACCATGGGTCTTCCTTTCCTGTGGCAGTTCTCATGAGAGCCAGTTCCATCATAGCGCTTGATGGTTTTTGCCACTGCACTTCAAGAAACTTTGAAAGTTCTTGACATTTTTCTTGACATTTTCCCGGATTGACTGACCTTCATGTCTTAAAGTAATGATGAACTGTCGTTTCCCTTTGCATACTTGAGCTGTTCTTGCCATAATATGGACTTGGTCTTTTACCAAATAAAAATACATATTCTGTATACCATCACTACCTTGTCACACTTTGTCACAACACAACTGATTGGCTCAAACAAATTAACTTTTTACAAGGCACACTTGTTAATTAAAATGCATTCCAGGTGACAACCCCATGAAGCTGGTTGAGAGAATGCCAAGAGTGTGCAAAGCTGTCATCAAGGCAAAGGGTGGCTACCTTGAAGAATCTCAAATATAACATATATTTTGATTTGTTTAACACTTTTTGGGTTACTACATGAATCCATATGTGTTATTTCATAGTTTTGATGTCTTCACTTTTATTGTACAATGTAGAAAATAGTACAAATAAAGAAAAACCCTTGAATGAGTAGGTGTGTCCAAACTTTTGACTGGTACTGTATATAATATATTGCCATAAATAATTTAATTGTAAAGGTTAATAACGCTGTTCATAGAGGGTTCTAGGAAGAACCTTTAGATGATAAAATTGTTATTGTTAAAACCCTTCATAGAGGGTTCTAGGTAGAACCATATACAGGGGGTTCTATGAAGAACCCTACATATAGGGTTTTAGGTAGAACTGTCTGCAAAGGGTTCTACCTAGCACCAAAAAGGGCTCCCCTATGAGGACAAACCAAAGAACCCTGTATGGTTCTACATAGCACCTTTTTCTAAGAGTGCAGGTGTTAGAAGCCTGTCAGTAATGTCATGAGTCATACCCCCACCCCCGCTTTCACATCATATCAATCAACACACATCACACCTAACAAGCGGTGCACAGAGCCAATTCTCAGGAAGATATTAATTATGTTACTTTTAGAAATAATTACCTGGATGTTGGTGATGAGAAGATGTAAGGTTGTATAAGACCTATACAAAGGGCTTACTGTGTTTGGACTAAGAGCTGAGTGGAATAGCTTGAATGAATCCGGGACCTTAGGACCCATGGTCGTTGTTTGTATACAGTAGGTACACTGTCATGTAAGAGTTTACTTTTTATTCATTGTAAGCCTTGCCACACGTGATGTTACGGGGTTGAGAACTCAATGCTAGTGCAGATACTACTATGTCAATCCCACTGTGTCAATCAAATCCTATTGTAGTTTGATAAAGAAAATACATTTTACAGGTTTGAGAGGGTTAAAGGAAAACCAAAAATGATATTTTAGTATTTATTTCATTAGTCCATTGTTAATATAGTTCCAAAATGTTTTCTATGTCAGCAATCAAGTTTTCAGTATATTTATCTTTCAAAATACAGCAGAAATACAGCTGGTATGATGCATTTCACATCATATTTTTCTTCCTTTAAGTGCTGAGGGTTCGAGTTTAAAGTTTGCTAACAGTTTCATGTATCCCATTACAAGATATCATGGCAATGGCAATGTAAATGTGGGCCCAAAGTAATGTGTATGATTCAATATGTAAAGCTGTGTGAAATCATATCCTCCTTTCAAAACAATTTCAGACCAAACATTTACACAAATGAGCTTTTCCATTTCATTTTTACCACAGACAATGTGCCTCTAACAGCAATTTAATTAGATTTGGGTATGTCTATTTAGGCAAAAATTGAAAAAAAGGGTCCGATCCTTAAGAGGTTTTAAGCTGTCTGTGTTAGTGAAACTTTTTTGTTGTTGACACATTGTCAGTACATAACAATTCACTGTTGTATTGGCTGCTGTAAATGGACCCCCACCCATACACCATGTAGAAACACTGGTAACCTATAGACTCTATATAATATACAGTAGGGATACTACTATTTGAGAAGGTCTGGTCACACAAATTGGCAACGGTCCAGATGGATATTGTAATTTATCGGCGTAGTAACAAACCCCCAAATCACGACCCATGGGACCCCAAACTTTTAAAATAATGTCACACCCCTCTTGTTGGTCTAGAGAACATTTAGCAGTTTTAAAGCTTATTTCCTGCAATTCTACAGATTTTGCAATGGGACGGAATGAAAATTCTGCCGTTTTAAAGCTAATTTCCTGCAATTCTACACATTTTGCCATATCTTATCTGTATTCATATGATACCTGAGTGACTCAACAAAATCAATGGGGGCTCGCTGGGGTTCAAGGCCCATGGGCACATGATCTGGCCATGATAAGTACAAGATGTAGATAGCTGGTTAGCTGAACTTACCTGCTAGCTAACATGGGCTAACTGATCAACTGGACATTTCTGACAGGTTATAAATAGCTTTCTAATGTCTGTCAGTCAATGACATTCCAAGAGGATAACTGCCTATGCACTACCACATTTCAAAAGCCTGACTGAGTCCCCCCCCAAAATAACAATTAGCCATCTGCCTTTTGAGTATGGCTGATATACATCCTTTTAATAGTTTGGGAGATAAAAGATACCATCTGGTATTTCCATCAATACCGAAGGAGTCAATATATCGCCTGAAAGATGCCCTAAATCATTATATCGATCATTGATCTGTTTCTTAAGGCCCATTAGGCTCTGTCTGAAATCTGAGATTGACTCTGCAGTTTGGGCTTTTAGGGCACCAGTAAAGACAGTGGAATGAGACCCTCCACCTTTTGATGACTCTTTTACAGCTTTCACAGATAGACAAGACACTTTCTGTAGGCAAGCCAATAATTTACTGTATTTCACTGCCTAGAACCTCTAAAAGATTATGAAATCCGTACAGTCAATAAGTAGAGAACAAAATCAAAATAACAAAGATTGTGCTTCTTTATCAGTGGTAAGCATTTGTTTGTTTGTCCGTGAAGCTTTGAATCGGGTTAGTTTGAGCCTGACTAGTCAAGTGTGGTCTTTTATCCCTTTATAAGCCTACACAGCTTAAGCATCAAAACCTCCTTTGTTCTTCTTTCCATTCGTGTGGTTCGCCCACTGGTAACCCCGGTCTCCTCCACAAAACCCTCATATCAGCACCCAAAACTGCTCTCACATGACTAGCATGCAAATTGTTTTTCATTATATGATTCTCTAGGTGTTTACATCTGATCACATATTGCGTGGATATAAATAGAATTCCAATATGGAGCAGCATAGCAATATAACAAGAATATGCAACACCTTTTGTTGTCATATGGGTCTGGTTACTCGTTATGGGTTGTAAGTCAGGACTTATCCACTTTGTTGGCATTTAATTATTCTAGTGGCTTCGTACTGTAAGATACATGCTTTGCCAATCTGTGGTGTAGCTAATGGTGAGACTGGAGAACCTGCTGGCTTGTACGCATTGAGCCTCTTCTGTTTGAAGACTTCACGCAGTGTCCTGGAATGGAACCAAACCACACAGTCACTCCTCTCCACACGCACATACACACACAACCAGCATCCTGACGAGTGTCACTGCCATGTGAAGATTAAACTGTGCCTCCTGAAACAGCGAGGGGTGAGTCTTATGTTCCCGGTTTCAGTGCCCGTGAACACAAAATTACAGGCCAATGTATATCTAGTTGTTAGATGTTTGTGTGTGTGAAATATGTTAGAGAGTGAGACCCTTCATGGGCCGACTGGGATGAGGCATACCTTGGAACAGTGTGCTGTGGGGCACTGACACCTCATGTTACCTGACACTGTGGCGCATTCCAGGCCAAGACCGTGGAGCCCCTGCCACTCGGTAATTAAATGACACTAATAGGTGCCCAGACACAAATAGGAACACCTATGCATGTGTGTGCCACTCTCTGATAACAAGCCCCACTTATAATTATGTATACTAGGGGCTCTAGTTTCAGCTGCTGTTAAGGCGGCGCTAGTGGCAAACGCATGATAGTTTGTAATTTTGTCATGTAAACACTGGCGCACTGGCATTTTCCAGCTCTAACACCAGGGTTGGTAATTTACCTGTCTTATATCAGCTTGCTTGCACTGAGGTGGGAGGGTGGAAATATTTAACGCGTGTCATTAAAAACATGTGTGTCACCAATGTGTCAATTTCAAGCAGCACTACTGGTGATATTTAAGACTTACCAAAAGCTGGTTTTAGCGGAAATGTTTAGGAACATCAAGTTATTACGATAGACTAATTATTGTTTTTCCTTGGTGTTGAATCCGCTTGTAGTCTAGGCTATATTTCCCTGTTCGTTTGTTTATCTTTCATGTGGCAAAGTCACAAACAGATCATATCAATGGCGATGGTAAACTAATCTTATTATAACGTTTGGGCAATGTCCAATTGTCAATGGCTCAAACACACAGTGAATTTTCGAAATGTGAATGCAATGTGTGCAGATAATTATTTCCATGTTGAAGCCAATGTTTGTTGTAACTAGGCCTATTGTAGGCTTACTGTATACTCTTTAATAAACCTTCAATGGATAGGACAAACATCCATGCCTCCTGCTGAAGATGTGATTTATAATATCATGCTTCTGACCCAATCCTATTTAGAAATATTGTTTTTTTTAAACACAAATTGATTGTTTTTTGTTTAATTTTATTAAAAAACAAAGTTTTATTAGAAAGATTCACCATCCATTGGTTTATGTTCAGAATGTACAGTGCCTTCGGAGAGTATTCAGACCCCTTCACTTTTTCCACATTATGTTACGTTACAGCCGTATTCAAAAATGTATTACATTATTGTTTTTTCTCATCAATCCACACGCAATGCCCCATAATGACAAGTGAAAGCAGTTTAGGAATGTACTGCAAAACAGAAATACCTTATTTACTTTACATAAGTATTCAGACCTTTTGCTATGAGACTCGAAATTGAGCTCAGGTGCATCCTGTTTAAATTGAGCATCCTTGAGATGTTTCTACAACTTGATTGGAGTCCACCTGTGGTAAATTCAATTGATTGGACATGATTTGGAAAGGCGCACACCTGTCTATATAAGGTTCCACAGTTGACAGTGCATGTCAGAGCAAAAACCAACCCATGAGGTCGAAGAAATTGTCCGTTGAGCTTCGAGACAGGATTGTGTCAAGCCACAGATCTGGGGAAGATTACCAAAAAAAATTTGCAGCATCCAAGGTCCCAAAGAACACAGTGGTCTCCATCATTCTTAAATGGAAGAAGTTTGGAACCACCAAGACTCTTCCTAGAGCTGGCCGCCCAGTCAATCTGAGCAATCGGGGGGGAAGGGCCTTGGTCAGGGAGGTGAAAAAGAACCCGATGGTCACTCTGATAGAGCTCCAGAGTTCCTCTGTGGAGATGGGAGAACCTTCCAGAAGGACAACCATCTTTCTAGCACTCCACCAATTAGGCCTTTGTGATAGAGTGGCCAGACAGAAGCCACTCCTCAGTAAAAGGCAAATGAATGCCTGCTTAAAGTTTGCCAAAAGGCACCTACAGACTCTCAGACCCTGAGAAACAAGATTCTCTGGTCTGATGAAACCAAGATTGAACTCTTTGGCCTGAATGCCAAGCGTCACGTCTGAAGCAAACTTGACACCATCTCTATGGTGAAGCATGGTGTGGGGATGATGTTCAGCGGCAGGAACAGGGAGACTAGTCAGGATCGAGGCAAAGATTAACGGAGCAAAGTACAGAGAGTTCCTTCATGAAAACCTGCTCCAGAGCACTCAGGACCTTAGACTGGGGTGAAGGTTCACCTTCTGTTACGTTCCCCAGTTTCTGTGTTGTAGTTTGTATTTGAGTGTGTGTGTTTCAGGAGATGGCTTCCTGAAATTCTCCCCAAGCAGCTGATTGGTCGGCCCCAATTGATGATTGGAGAGCTGACCCCGCCCCCTCGTCAAGATGCAGCTGTCTCTAATTACCAATGCCGTCAGAAGCTATAAAAGCCAGTGTTCTGTTGTTCAGAAGAGAGAGATCATAGGCAGGCTGAGATCATTGCTGGCTGAGATCATTGCTGGCTGAGATCATTGCTGGCTGAGATCATTGCTGGCTGAGATCATTGCTGGAGAGATTGAATGTTATATAGATCATTGCTGAGATAGGAGGTTGATGGCTGAGGGTTGTAGCATGTTGGTATGTATTGGTATGTACTGTGTTAGTTGTTGCTGGGAGCAGTTGGTATGTTCTGTGTGAGATTGTTGCTCAGCTAGAGCTTATTTGATGTCCTTTGTTTATTAGTTTGTTTGAGTAATTGTTTGATATTCTGTTTCATTTGTTCCCACGAGGGAAGGGGAAGGCACCTAGGGAGTGCTTAGGCAAGAGGCCCGCGGGCATACATATACCCGTAGTATATTCAATGTCTAGGCACACTAGGTAAGACCTGGGCGGCCCACCCCCTGTATTTTGGTTAGTGTACCAGGTGGTGCTAAGTTAGGTAAGTAGTGGGTAGGCAGGTTAGATAGGAGAGGGGGGGGCTTTGACATTTACTTTCTTTGCTTTGGTTCCGTCCAGCCCCTTTTCCCCATATTACCGTGTAAAGGAATAAAGTCCTAGTAAACGGTCAAATCTGCCATTTGTCGTCCTTTCTCACACCTACAGTTCCATACCTCTTTCACTTCACGGGGAGTTGAGTTGTAGCAGGGTGTTGCGTTCCCTCTTCTTAGAGGCGTGCGTAACACCTTCCAACAGCACAACGCACCTAAGCACACAGCCAAGACAACACAGGACTGGCTTCGGGACAAGTCTCTGAATGTCCTTCAGTGGCCCATGCAGAGCCAGGACTGGAACCCGATCAAATTTCTCTGGAGAGACCTGAAAATAGCTGTGCAGCAACGCTCCCTTTCCAACCTGACATAGCTTGAGAGGATCGGCAGTAAAGAATGGGAGAAACTCCCCAAATACAGGTGTGCCAAGCTTGTAGCATCATACCCAAAAAGACTCAAGGCTGTAATTGCTGCCAAAGGTTCTTCAACAAACTACTGAGTAAAGGGTCTGATAAAGATGGCGCCGAAGAACATGGCTGACGTTTTTCATTCTCCCAACCAATTGTGCAATTTTGTTATTTTTTTGGCATTTTGTGTAAATAATTTTTTTACTTATTGTGTGCATAATGTTGCTACAACCGTCTCTTATGACCGAAAATAACTTCTGGACATCAGAAAAGAGATTACTCACTGCGGATTGGAGGAAACTTTTTCCTCTAATGAGTCCGACGAGAAGGATATCCTGCTTTTACTGGAACAGGCCCAGATCCATGCCTTTTGCGTGAAGACGCCGGAAAAGGGTACGCAGAACAGGGATCCTTCTGAGAAGGCAGAGGCGAGCGAGTAAACTCCCAGTGCCTTCCATTCTTGCTAACGTGCAATCGTTAGAAAATAAATTGATGACCTACTATTAAGATTATCCGACCAACGGGACATTAAAAACTGTAACATCTTATGTTTCACCGAGATGTGGCTGAACGAAGAAACGGACAATATAGAGCTGGCAGGATTTTCCATGCACCGGCAGAACAGAGACCCTCCATTTGGCAAATCTGACCACAATTCTATCCTCCTGATTCCAGCTTACAAGCAAAAACTAAAGCAGGAAGTACCAGTGACTCGCTCAATATGGAAGTGGTCAGATGACGCGGATGCTACACTACAGGACTGTTTTGCTAGCACAGATTGGAATATGTTCCGGGATTCATCCAATGGCATTGAGGAACAGGTCAATATTCACAATGCCGCTGGGACAGATGGATTACCAGGACGTGTACTCAAAGCATGCGGGGACCAACTGTCAAGTGGCTTCACTGACATTTTCAACCTCTCCCTGACTGAGTCTGTAATACCTACATGTTTCAAGCAGACCACCATAGTCCCTGTGCCCAAGGAAGCGAAGGTAACCTTCCTAAATGATTACCGTCTGTAGCCATGAAGTAATTTGAAAGGCTGGTCATGGCTCATATCAACAGCATCCTCCCGGATACCCTAGACCCACTCCAATTCGCATACCGCCCCAACAGATCCACAGATGACACAATCTCAATCACACTCCGCACTGCCTTTTCTCACCTGGACAAAAGGAGAATGCTGTTCATCGACTGCAGCTCAGCGTTCAACACCATAATGCCCACGAAGCTCATCACTAAGCTAAGGACTCTGGGACTAAACACCTCCCTCTGCAACTGGATCCTGGACTTCTTGACAGGCCGCCCCCAGGTGGTAAGGGTAGGCAACAACACATCTGCCACGCTGATCCTTAATACTGGGGCCCCTCAGAGGTGTGTACTTAGTCCCCTCCTGTATTCCCTGTTCACCCACGACTGCGTGGACAAACACGACTCCAACACCATCATTAAGTTTGCTAACGACACAACAGTGGTTGGCCTGATCACCGACAATGATGAGATGCCCTATAGGGAGGAGGTCAGAGAACTGCCAGTGTGGTGCCAGGACAACAACCTCTCCCTCAATATGACCAAGACAAAGGAGCTGATCGTGGACTACAGGAAAAGGCGGAGGGCCGAACAGGCCCCCATTTACATCGACGGGGCTGTAGTGGAGCGGGTCGAGAGTTTCAAGTTCCTTGGTGTCCACATCACCAACGAACTATCATGGTCCAAACATACCAAGACAGTCATGAAGAGGGCACGACAAAACCTTTTCCCCCTCAGGGAGACTGAAAAGATTTGGCATGGACCCCCAGATCCTCAAAAGGTTCTACAGCTGCACCATCGAGAGCATCCTGACCGGTTGCATCACCGCCTGGTATGGCAACTGGTCGGCATCTGACCGTAAGGCGCTACAGAGGGTAGTGCGAACGGCCCAGTACATCACTGGGGCGAATCTTCCTGCCATCCAGAACCTATATAATAGGCTGTGTCAGAGGAAAGCCCATAAAATTATCAGCGACTCCAGTCACCCAAGTTATAGACTGTTTTCTCTGCTACCGTACGGCAAGTGCCAAGTCTAGGACCAAAGGCTCCTCAACAGCTTCTACCCCCAGGCCATTAGACTGCTAAACAATTCAGAAAAATCACCACTGGACAATTTACATTGACCCCTACCCCCTCTTGTACACTGCTGCTACTCGCTGTTTGTTTGTTTCCTATACATAGTCACTTCGCCCCCACCTACATGTACAGATTACCTCAACAAGTCTGTACTCCTGCACACTGACTCGGTACCGGTGCCCCCTGTATATAGACTCGTTATTGTTATTCTTATTGTGTTACTTATTATTATTACTTTTTATTTTAGCCTACTTGGTAAATATTTTCTCCTTGAACGGCACTGTTGGTGAAGGGCTTGTAAGTAAGCATTTCACGGTAAAGTCTACACTTGTAATTCGGCGCATGTGGCAAATAAAGTTATACTTATAAATACTTATGTAAATCATTTTTTCAGGTTTGTATAGTTTTTTTTCCAAAAAAAAACATTTTTTGCTTTGTCATTATGGGGTATTGTGTATAGATTGATGAGGGGGAAAAAACAATTTAATCTATATAGAATAAGGCTGTAACGTAACAAAATGTGGGAAAAAGTCAAGGGGTCTGAATACTTTCCGAAGGCACTGTATATTGCTCGAATGCAATTTCATCTGCTATTTCCAGAGAAGTGCAAATATGATCTGTACAATGGTTCCATGATGTTGATAAAACATTACATTTGGGAGCAGTATAACTGTGAGTGGACATTCCCCCTTTCTCTTCATATTGGATCTTTATCCAGCTCTAGAGAAAAGTTTAGATGTGCGTAAAACCCTCCATAGTCTAAGTTGCCCTGTCTGTATTATATGCCCATGGGGAGCAATTATGGTGCCTGGAACTGTATTTAGACAGCCTATTTAAAATAAGTTGTTTAATTTTCATTATAATTGTATTAGTTATACACTGTCTTTTTAGGCCTTATCAATAGCCTAGTGAATTTAATCTTGCTTATTGACTACGTTTGTCATGTATATGTCCCAATTGCAATTTACAGTAGTCCTAGACCCTTTATCAGTGCGATTGCTAAAGCCTATGTTTATCAATGTATTTCCATATTGAAGCAATACAATTAGAACAATGTGTACTGCAAACATGTTCAACATACAATTTAGCAAATATGAGGCAGGCTATTTAACAAACTAAGCTATAACGGATTAACATTCGAATTGGAGTTGATGACAACGCAATACATAAAAGACCGTAAATACACAACTTGAAGCAACCACATATTTAACCATGGAGCATGTTCTGATTGGCCATTGAGGAGTCAAGCCTTGACACACCCACAACTTGTTTATTCATCAAAAACCAGCCCTTTCACACCACCGCCAGCTACTGCGCCTATATTCCGATTGTGAAAATAGCAAAAGTATTTATGACATACCCCTGAACCTATAATTCTATTTTTGAATTAAACTAGGGCTCTAAATGTGTGTTCTACTTAAAGGGCAAAACACCAAAGAGAGGACAACTAACAACATTCCTTTTATGACCATGAAAACAGCAAAGATGGCACATGTCATAGTTACTGTACTTTGTGAAGGCCCTTTGGATTAATATTCAGTGAAATACTTATGCTTGCAGGGTGTCAAAATGGATCATGTGCGTCAGGTTTTGAAGTCAATCTACACCATTACCGTGTGTACAGTACATCTCATTATATAAGACCTACCAGACCTACTGTACCACTTCTGACATACACTACACTACACTATTTGACTCGGACACCCTAGGACAGGTGGGTGATGGTCGTGACAGCTGGGGATTCAAACACAGCCTGGTGTATGCAGCACGTTTGGCAGATTGATCTACACATTAAGACAGATATGGATTTACACAGTAATAGACAGTGTGGTGTGGTGCTTAGTACTTAGAGATGGACCTTTTGGAATAAACAACGCTCCATCCATGTTGTGTAATTAATCACTCAATCTTCTTATCATGGGTTTGTAGTCCAGCAGCGGGGTCAGATTGACTGAGGTTTTTACACTCTGCCATGTGTCATAAATAGCACCAAATCCTAGTTTAATCTGTAGCGTTGTCCATTAGTATTAACTAACATCCTGCTATCTCCCCTGTTTACAGGTCACACGATAGTGCTGTCTGTCCTGGATCTGAAGACTTGGCATCAGTCATCTCTTCCTTGACAGAAACCACAGGGACTTCTTGGATGTGAAGACTGTATTGAAGGATTGTGGGATGGAACCAGGGACCAATAAGGGGGAAAAAGGAAACACTGAAATTCCACTGAATGGATGCAGAGCAGAGACTTGACTTGGAGATCCCATAGAACCACCTATCCAGACTAATGGACTACTGATTAGATCCCATAGAACCACCTATCCAGACACTGGACTACTGATCAGATCCCATAGAACCACCTATCCAGACTACTGATCAGATCCCATAGAACCACCTATCCAGACAACTGATCAGATCCCATAGAACCACCTATCCAGACTACTGATCAGATCCCATAGAACCACCTATCCAGACTAATGGACTACTGATTAGATCCCATAGAACCACCTATCCAGACACTGGACTACTGATCAGATCCCATAGAACCACCTATCCAGACTACTGATCAGATCCCATAGAACCACCTATCCAGACAACTGATCAGATCCCATAGAACCACCTATCCAGACTACTGATCAGATCCCATAGAACCACCTATCCAGACAACTGGACTACTGATCAGATCCCATAGAACCACCTATCCAGACTACGGGACTACTGATCAGATCCCATAGAACCACCTATCCAAACTACTGGACTACTGATCAGATCCCATAGAACCACCTATCCAGACACTGGACTACTGATCAGATCCCATAGAACCACCTATCCAGACTACTGGACTACTGATCAGATCCCATAGAACCACCTATCCAGACTACTGGACTACTGATCAGATCCCATAGAACCACCTATCCAGACTAATGGACTACTGATTAGATCCCATAGAACCACCTATCCAGACTACGGGACTACTGATCAGATCCCATAGAACCACCTATCCAGACTACGGGACTACTGATCAGATCCCATAGAACCACCTATCCAGACACTGGACTACTGATCAGATCCCATAGAACCACCTATCCAGACTATGGGACTACTGATCAGATCCCATAGAACCACCTATCCAGACTACGGGACTACTGATCAGATCCCATAGAACCACCTATCCAGACACTGGACTACTGATCAGATCCCATAGAACCACCTATCCAGACTATGGGACTACTGATCAGATCCCATAGAACCACCTATCCAGACACTGGACTACTGATCAGATCCCATAGAACCACCTATCCAGACTACTGGACTACTGATCAGATCCCATAGAACCACCTATCCAGACTACGGGACTACTGATCAGATCCCATATAACCACCTATCCAGACTACTGGACTACTGATGAGATCCCATAGAACCACCTATCCAGACACTGGACTACTGATCAGATCCCATAGAACCACCTATCCAGACTACTGATCAGATCCCATAGAACCACCTATCCAGACAACTGGACTACTGATCAGATCCCATAGAACCACCTATCCAGACTACTGGACTACTGATCAGATCCCATAGAACCACCTATCCAGACTACTGGACTACTGATCAGATCCCATAGAACCACCTATCCAGACTAATGGTCTACTGATTAGATCCCATAGAACCACCTATCCAGACACTGGACTACTGATCAGATCCCATAGAACCACCTATCCAGACTACTGGACTACTGATCAGATCCCATAGAACCACCTATCCAGACTACGGGACTACTGATCAGATCCCATAGAACCACCTATCCAGACTACGGGACTACTGATCAGATCCATAGAACCACCTATCCAGACTACTGATCAGATCCCATAGAACCACCTATCCAGACTACTGATCAGATCCCATAGAACCACCTATCCAGACTACTGATCAGATCCCATAGAACCACCTATCCAGACTACTGATCAGATCCCATAGAACCACCTATCCAGACTACTGGACTACTGATCAGATCCAATTCCTAGCCATTATTGTTTATGTTTTTTCCTCCAATGAACTGCTACAGTAGGAGATCCAAACCTGCAAGGTATTTATTCAGTAAAAACAAAAACTGTGGATTATGCAAGCAAGATAAACCTTCATGCGAAACATGTGACGTGACATTTTCAAATATTTTTCCTCTTTTTGCCACAGAGAGCTCAATGACTCCAAAACAAAGTGTTTGTGTTCGAGATTTAGATTATAAGCATATCCATTTATTTTTAACAGTATGAAGCAGACATCTCTTCTTTTTAAGGCTTTTGATTTTTTTTAAAGAATTAAGTGTTTGGTTTTAGTAAATCTGTTGGACTGTCAGGTCTGCTTTTGAAGACTTGAGACATCGAAGGAGATGCCACAGTGAAAGATAGTACTAACTACTATGTTGCAGTGCTTGAATTAAAGGCACCATGGTTTCAACAAACCAATTAAAATGACATAAGCTGAACTCCAACTGTTTTAATATCTGTTTTTAAAAGCCTGGTGACCAACATTGAGTAAAAGTGTCAGTATTATCTCAATAAACCTATGTCAAAAGGATGTCACTGAATCGAGAAAGGGTTTGGTTTTGTATCATAGTTTCAAATGTCTCTACAACTCAATACATTTTACGAAATCGCCAACGTCACCTTTACAAGACAACCAAATAACGTACAGACAAAATAACAATGAAAGAAATTCAACACCGGATTGTGCATACAACTGCCACATTACAGGCACTTGTTTGCGCTATATCAGCACAGTACTGTATGTCCAACTTACTGTGAGGCCGGATAACAACAACACTAAAAGTGGTCATTCTTACGTTGTTCTGTCATGAGGGTTGATGATGCATTTTGAACACAAAGGTCAGAATGGAAAACCATGAACTGCTTGGAAAGGGAAGATGTCAGTGAAACTGAATCTTACTGCACTGACGTCATAGCACCTCTCCCACTGCTAACGCTCAAATCCTTTCATTCTTTGGGAAACCATGAACTGTCACAGAGGTCAGCGTTATGCATTCATTCCCTTAGATTACATGATTTATATTCAGATGGTGTAACCAAAAAAATCCTGTTTACATCGGTGTCACAGTCCCAGACAGCCTCCGTGGGACATGTCTTGTGTAAGGCAAGGGTAATGCTATTAGCATAATATAATTTTCCAAGGATCCACACTGGAACTAATTTACAATTAGTCAGTCCTGCAAATAGTGGAATAATTGAAGGGGAAAAGCACTCAGAATTAATTTGGAGTTGTGTTCATCAAAGAGCTCCGATTTCAACAATGCCAAATCCAGAGATGGATCCAAATTATAATTTTCTGTTTATATGCTGTACCATCAACCCAGTATTTTGATTTCTATACCCAGCAAGTAATTCATGGACAGGATTAGACTATAAATGGCACTCTGCCCCCCCCCCCCCCCTTTTATGATGAAATGTGCATGGCAATTTAAAATAATAATAAAACATATTTTTTTGTTGTTGTTGATATTTTGCTGTAAAATAGTAAACAGGAAATCTGGTCCTGCTGCTTGAGCGACCCACAGTGCAGTAGTACTAGTACACCTTTACTGTCATAAAGGGCAACCAACTAAAATGGTCATTTGTAGTCCCCATTACCCTGCCTTCTTCCAAAGTTGATAAACAAAAGCCCGTTTGCACAAAGATGCTTTAGCATTCTGAGCGATTTCCTGTTGGGATTTCTCACAGGCGGCTTCCTAAAATTCGTAGTGCATGTCATTAAAACCTTAAAGAAAATTAACCGGCTATGGAATTCAGGACGCACAGTCTTGAGCAGGGGGTGGAACCAAGTGGGGCAGGATTTGTCATCCTCAGCCTCAGTCCTGCCTGCTGTACCGTCTGACTGTTTGTGCTACAGCCATAATCTGTGGGGGGCAAGGGTGAATAGCACATTCTTCCATTTCCACACCGATATATACTGCCATTATCATTTCTGATATCCTTATCAACATGCAGCTCCATTCCCCTCCCTGTGTAAACCAAACACAGGTTAGAGACAAGCAGGCATCTCACAGGAAGAACAGATATACGGAGGACACAGGTGGAGCTGTGCTGATTATTCTCCTATGGTTTACCTAACGCCAGCAGACCCTGTAATGTTAGGATATGTAACCTTATAATTTGGGGTGCTGCTTCTGCTGTAATGATAAGGATAATTGAGACATGAATATCATATATCTGTTATTCACAGATGGTTCATGAGCATGCATTGGTGACCGTATTTATGGAAATTAATGTATGTATGTGTTTATCAAATTCATTACAGATGCCGTATTGTCGGATACATCAGGGACATATTTGATGAAGTGTAAATTGACTTGTGCAACAGCTGTAGGTGTTGGAGTGGTGGGATGGTGCATTTAGATATTACTGCTCAGTGAAGGTTCAGTGGTGAGGAATAACATCCTTAGAGAGAATAAACTTTTAAAATACCTACACTTTAGAGTGGAAGCTAGATATCTTTCTATACAAAAAAATTATAGGGCAAAACACATCACGACAAGAGAGACACCACAACTCTACATAAAGAGAGACCTAAGACAACAACATAGCATGGCAGCAACACATGAAAACACAGCATGGCAGAAACACAACATGACAACAACATGGTAGCGACACAACATGACAGCAGCACAACATGGTAGCAGCACAATACATGGTACAACCATTATTGGGCACAGGCAACAGCACAAAGGGCAAGAAGGGCAATAGATCACGCGAAGCAGCCACAATTGTTAGTAAGAGTGTCCATGATTGAGTCTTTGAAAGAAGAGATTGAGATAAAAAGGTCCAGTTTGAGTGTTTTTTGCAGCTCGTTCCAGTCGCTTGCTGCAGCAAACTGAAAGGACGAGCGACCCAAGGATGTGTGTGCTTTGGGGAACTTTAACAGAATGTGACTGGCAGAACGGGTGTTGTATGTGGAGGATGAGGGCTGCAGTAGGTATCTCAGATAGGGGGGAGTGAGGCCTCTACCATCGCCACGGCCAGACAATTGTCTGTTGACACTCATTTAATCTTAATAATCCTAATTATTCACCTACATAAAAATGGCACTGGAAGTTAAATAGGTTCTTTGAGACATTTTGCAATTCACTGTTTCAGTGATCGCTTTAAATGAACGAGTTATGTGAGCTGTTGCTTAAAGTAGCTCAAGAAAAGTCATTTAGTCAGTGTGAAGAGAAACACACAGTGTATTTTACCTTACTTCACGTGACCTTTTATAGTAAACCTACTGGTATTTAAGTAAACCAAAAATCCCTTCATCATAATGCAACACAATGAACGTGGTTTCCAGAGACTCTCATCAGGCCGGTGCTTTACTCAGGGCGTTTAATATTTTGTCTGTCAATTCTCTGCTGTAATTAAAATAGTATATTCAACTCAGGATGCTCCTGATAATGAACGCAATTAATTAAGTATACATTTTAGGAGAGACATGCTCCCAAATACCAGACTGCGGGGAATAGAGTGATACGGGGTGATGCGGTTAGCGATCCAGGTTGCCTCTTGTTTGGTTAGAAATCATTAAATTACAGTAATGACTAATTTCTCATTCCAGCATGCAATACGCCAGAGACCAACAAGGATTTAATAAAGAGCTTGCAATGAATAACAAACACTGAACGCCTCAGAGAAGGGCTACGTGATAATACAGAGTAAAAAAGTGCATTAATAAAACAATACAAAAACATTCCTAAATCATTTGAGATAAAGGCGATTTGCATAATTCATTAAGATTAATCAGACGACAATACACTGTGGCGCTCGATAGAAGAGAAGAGAACACATGAAACCGATCCCAGAGAAAGGCCCTTTTCAATCTACAAACCATGATGTGAATCTACCCATGGATAGGAGAATTAACCTTTGTGCAGTGTGATGCCCCGGACGTATTAAAACAAAATCCTTCAGTGATTCACCTTTATGCGCTCTAATATTCTATTAACATATGAAAGGCTTCTTCAGACATGAATCCTCCGGGTTTTGCATATCTGGGCAGAAAAGGCTTTCAACAAAGTTTGAGAGCAAGAAATCATTTCAGGGTGTTTTGAAACCACAGCATGAATCGAAGAATGTTCTTGACATTTCGAAGAGATGCTCCAAGTTCTCAAGTAGCAAACCTTAGGACAGAAACGTGTGCCACAGAAGAAAAATGACCAAGCATTTGATGACAGTCTCAGATCACAATGATGCAAAAACTTCTGACGAGGGGAGAGAAGACTTTATTCATGCCATATTCTCTATTGCGGAAGTATTTAGTGAGCTTTTACCATGAATGGATTTTCTTTAAGGGTATTTTTTAAGGATGTCCAAATGGTAAAATGTGTAATATGCAGGGGTTGTGGTGTGGTGCTTACTGCTTTGGGGGTTGGAACCGGTTCAGGGAACAGAACCGAAAACCGGAAAAGAACAACATTTTTCAAGGAAGAGAAACGGAACCAGGAACTAAAGTGATCTCTAGTGTTCCGGAACAGAACCGCTATTTTCAAATCTTGAGAACCGGTAAATAATGTTATTTTTTGTTACAAAAATAGTATATAATTCTGCAATGTTATAATGCTAGTAATAGCCTAAATACATTCCAATTCACATCATGTCATGAAGAATCAGCTCTTCCCCTCGTTTGCTCTCTCCCCACCTGTGAAATGTCAGTCGCATCATCTCTGACCAATTAAATATGTAAACAACTAGCTTACCCGTTCCATAGCCAGCTGCTCTATCCGTGCTAATTGGTGGGGTAAAATAATGAGCTAAATGTAAAAATTTTGATTTCACAGGTTAAAAAATGAACGAAAAGGAACTGTATGAACCACTACATTTTTGGGGGTTTGAACCGGTTCAGAACTTTATTATGCTGGTTGGAACACTGGGATAGAATGAAAAAATTTGCGGTTCTGTTCGGAACGATTGGAAAATAATTTAAAACCCCTGGAAAATATCGACATTTTCAGTCATTCAGCAGACGCTCTTATCCAGAACGACTTACAGGAGTAATAAAGTGCCTAGCCCAAAGCACATCGACAGATATCACCTAGTCAGCTCAGGGACTCAAACCAGCAACCTTTTGGTTACTGGCCCAACACTCTTAACCGTAAGGCTACTTGCCGCCCACCTAATATGTTGAAGATCTAGGGATGCAACGCTTAGTAGGTTGTTAACAGCACAACCTTTGAGTCTTAGGCTTACTGTGCACTATCTTAGGCCCTATCTACCCCTATTACAGGAGTATCACTGTTATAACAGTATTCTTCATGTACATTCATCAGCCCAATACACATGTAAAGTAAATACACATGGAAGGTGAGTTACAATTTCAAAAATTAAAATCAACAGTTGACACCTCGCCATTTTTGGAGACCAGTCTTAAACTTGGCAGTGCAACGGTAGCTAACAAAAGTGTGCAGAAGCAGTTGCTAAATAACTCTAAACAATGATATTGGCTAACTGTGGGGGAAAGCAATTCACTTATTTACCGTTAATTAAGATGGCACTGGAGAACAAGGCTGATGTTTTACGTATTACTAACCAATTGTGTTTTTTTGTTTGTTTCTTTGCGTTATTTGTAACTTATTCTTTAACTCATTTTGCACATAATGTTGCTGCTACCGTCTCTTATGACCAAAAATAACTTCTGGACATCAGGACTGCGATTACTCAGCATGGACTGGTAGAATCATTTTTTTCCTTTAACGTTTCCGACGAGCCCGTCATGAATGTTATACTGCTTCCCCGGGAACAGGCCCAGATCCCCGCCATTTTCCTGAAGAGAAGGCGGGGAGAAAAAGGAGCCAGAGGGTGGGCTTCCTTCTGAGAATTCGTAGGCAATCGAATAAACCCCCACTTACTTCCATTCTGCTAGCAAATGTGCAATCTTGGGAAAATAAAATCGATGACTTACGCGGAAGATTAAACACTATAATATCTTATGCTTCACGGAGTCTTGGCTGAACGATGACATTGTCAACATACAGCTGGCTGGTTATACGCTGTATCGGCAGGACAGAACAGAGGCATCTGGTAAGACAAGGGGCGGCGGGCTATGTATTTTTATAACAGCTGGTGCGCAACATCTAAGGAAGTCTCAAGGTTTTACTCGCCTGAGGTAGAGTATCTCATGATAACCTGTAGACCACACTATCTACCTAGAGAGTTTTCATCTGTATTTTTCATAGCTGTCTACATACCACCACAGACTGATGCTGGCACTAAGGCCGCACTGAATGAGCTGTATTCCGCCATAAGCAAACAGGAAAACGCTCACCCAGAGGTGGTGATCCTAGTAGCCGGGGACTTTAATGCAGGGAAACTTAAGTCTGTTTTATCAAATTTCTATCAGCATGTTAAATGTGCAACCAGAGGGAAAATAACTCTGGACCACCTTTACTCCACACACAGAGACGCATACAAAGCTCTCCCTCACCCTCCATTTGGCAAATCTGACCATAATTCTATCCTCCTGATTCCTACTTACAAGAAAAAATTAAAGGAGGAAGCACCAGTGACTCGATCAATAAAAAAGTGGCCAGATGAAGCAGATGCTAAGCTACAGGACTGTTTTGCTAGCACAGACTGAAATATGTTCCGGGATTCCTTTGATGGCATTGAGGAGTACAACACATCAGTCATTGGCTTCATCAACAAGTGCATCGATGACGTCATCCCAACAGTGACCATAAGTACATACCCCAACCAGAAGCCATGGATTACAGGCAACATCCGCACTGAGCTAAAGGCTAGAGCTGCCGCTTTCAAGGAGCGAGACTCTAACCCCGGAAGCTTATAAGAAATCCCGCTCTGCCCTCCAATAAACCATCAAACAGGCAAAACATCAATACAGGACTAAGATCTAATCATACTACACTGGCTCTGACGCTCGTCGGATGTGGCAAGGCTCGCAAACCATTACAGACTACAAAGAGAAGCACAGCCGAGAGCTGCTCAGTGACACAAGCCTACCAGACGAGCTAAACTACTTCTATGCTCGCTATGAGGCAAATAACACTGAAACATGCATGAGAGCACCAGCTGTTCCGGAAGACTGTGTGATCATGCTTTCCGCAGCCAATGTGGGTAAGACCTTTAACCCTCCTGGAGCGTTCCGGTTGAATTGGACCGATTTACAAGTTTTCTCTCTGAAAAATGTAGTTCAATCTGATCGTCATAAGGTTCCATCATTACATTTTGTGTGTTTTATTTAACATTTGTACACCTGTGGTGTTCCTGGTCAAAAATGATCGGTCATTAGAAATTAATGGGTGAGACTACAATTAGTGTATAAAATTTAGTTCAGGCACATGCCCATTCATCAGATGGACACACTTCCTCTCCCAGACCACCACATGCATGTGTGTTTGAGCACACACACCACACCTCACTCCCCTTCTTGGCTTCCATGGCAACCCACACAGGAATCTTTCACCAATATAATTCCCCCCCCCCCACGGAAACACACCTGTTGGCATTCTCACAAACTTTCGCAACATTGTTTCAATAATATTTAGAACTTTTCTCGCAGCTCTGGTATATAAAGCTTTCTTGAGGCCTTGCTCACAACTCATTCTGTGGCAGCACAGAATGAGTTGTACTGTATGTACAGTACAATGTACTGTATGTGAGGCTGTGATAAATAGCACAATATGTTTCATCTGAGTATTTGTTATAGTCAAAATAATCCATACAATATGCTTTTTTTACTCAAAAACAAGTTGTATGAGCTCAGATCAATGAGGCCTGCAGGCCATAAATAGCAAATAGAAATTCAAAACTTGTAATGTTCACAAGAACTTAAGTTGATAAAAAGATCTAACATAATATTTGGTGATAATATATGTATTATTATGGATTTATAATCAGCTTTAATGGGGCGGTCATTTTGGACCGGGAACACAGAATTAATTAACGTGAAACAAACACAACAGGTAGGTTAAATAGGTCAACATTCACAAGGCCGCAGGGCCAGACGGATTACCAGGACGTGTACTGCGAGCATGCGCTGACCAACTGGCAAGTGTCTTCACTGACGTTTTCAACCTCTCCCTGTCAGTCTGTAATACCAACAGGTTTTAAGCAGAACACCATAGTCCCTGTGCCCAAGAACACTAAGGTAACCTGCCTAAATAACTATCGACCCGTAGCACTCACGTCTGTAGCCATGAAGTTCTTTGAAAGGCTGGTCATGGTTCACATCAACACCATTATCACAGAAACCCTAGACCCACTCCAATTTGCATACCGCCCCAACAGATCCATAGATGATGCAATCTCTATTGCACTCCACACTGCCCTTCCCACTTGAAAAAAGGAACACCTATGTGAGAATGCTATTCATTGACTACAGCTCAGCATTCAACACCCTCAAAGCTCATCAATAAGCTAAGGACCCTGGGACCATACACCTCCCTCTGCAACTGGATCCTGGACTTCCTAATGGGCTACCCCCAGGTGGTAAGGGTAGGTAACAACACATCAACCACACTTATCCTCAACACAGGGGCCCCTCAGTGGTGGGAGCTCAGTCCCCTCCTGTACTTCCTGTTCACTCATGACTGCACGGCCAGGCACGACTCCAACAACATCATTACATTTGCCGATGACACAACAGTGGTAAGCCTGATCACCGACAACAACGAGACAGCCTATAGGGAGCAGGTCAGAGACCTGGCCGTGTGGTGCCAGGACAACAACCTCTCCCTCAACGTGATCAAGACAAAGGAGATGATTGTGGATCATAGGAAAAAGAGGACCGAGCACGCCCCCATTCTCATCGACAGGGCTGTAGTGGAGCAGGTTGAGAGCTTCAAGTTCCTTGGTGTACACATCACCAACAAACTAACATGGTCCAAGCTCACCAAGAAGGTTGTGAAGAGGGCATGACAAAACCTATTCCCCCTTAGGAGACTGAAAAGATTTAGCAAGGGTCCTCAGAATCTCAAAAGGTTCTGCAGCTGCACAATCGAGAGCATCCTGTCTGGTTGCATCACTGCCTGGTATGGCAACTGCTCGGCCTCTGACTGCAAGGCACTACAGAGGGTAGTGCGTACGGCCCAGTACATCACTGTGGCCAAGCTTCCTACCATCCAGAACCTCTACACCAGGCGGTGTCAGAGGAAGGCCCTAAAAATTGCCAAAGAGTCCTGCCACCCTAGTCATAAACTGTTCTCTCTGCTACCACAAGTCAGTAAGAACAAATTCTTATTTTACAATGACGGCCTACCACGGCCAAACCCTCCCCTAACCCGGACCACGCTGGGCCAATTGTGCGCTTCCCTATGGGACTCCCAGTCACAGCCGGTTGTGATACACCTCGGGATCAAACCATGGTCTGTGTTGACACCTCTAGCACTGAGATGCAGTGCTTTAGACCACTGCGCCACTCGGGAGCCCATTAATTAATTATATATTCCCATTGATTCTTGAAGAATGTAACTTATAAATGCTTATTTCAACTGTCAAACCCCATCAGAACCCAATAAATAAACGTGAAATACTACAATGTTTTTAAACATTGTAAAAGTACACACTGTATAGCTTCATAACATGTTTAAAGCCATAATTGTGGGATGGTCAGGCCTTGCATCCATCCCTCAGCTTTTCTCTAGGCCCATCCCCCCTAGTAGCTTGCACTTTAGGAGACGCATGAACAAGAAACAAAATCTCCAGCTCACATAAACACCATCTGGTGAGTTTGTTGAGGCTGCACCTTGACAGGATGAATTTGTCTGAAAAACTGTCAGATACATGGAACAAAATTTGATTTCCCCACCTCGTAATGAATGCAGACAATGTGTAATGAAAAATCTTTGGATCTTGAAAACATTTGAGATCAACTGTAAAGGTCTGCCTGTGAAAAAAGGTTTACTTCATGTTGATCTAATTGTTTGGTCTCTCTCTCCATTCTCAATATCTCATGATATCTTTCCTATATCATCTAAATTGGACGTTTGCCCTAATTCACTTACTTTAGTTGGGAGGCTGATGTTATTCTGATGGTTGTTTTTTGTTCTCGTCAGCCATAAGCAGTTTAGTTTGAAGTGAGGCAGCTTCTCTTCTCTCTCTGCTGTGACCTGCAGCACAATGGGATTATCATGCTTGGGGCCAAGCCATAGTGGCTGTAATTTTAATATCAAAGTACAGTATTCCTGTATGCCTATACCTGATATCTCCTCCTCTTCATGTTCCTCACGCTTGACTGGACTGAGGCTATTCATCATGTGTATCACACAACACGGCCCTCAATCTGCTACATCCAGTCAGTCACTCAGTCACTCACACTGTACACTAACTACAGTATATGTTCCCACTTCCAAAGGATTCTCTCTACCTGCCCTGGAGAACTCTTCTCCTTGCATACACTATTGGTGGATTCAGGAGAAAGTAAGTGACAGCTGATTATGCAGGGCCTCACTTCCTGATTTTTCCCTCTCCATGACACATAATGAATGTCTGGATCTGTCCAACTAGCTTAGATGGAGCCCTTCGCTCCCAGTGTGTTACTGTAACGCAGAGGTCTTCAACAAAATGTTTTTATTTAAAAAAATATTGGGGGGCCAATCACAATCACCGCTGAAGTTTTCCAAGAGATGTTTTATATATTTATTTTTATATAGAATTTTCATTGAAGACCCCTGTAAAATCAATAGGAAATCAGCTCAAATTAATTTTAATTTGGGAATCTGTTTGAAGTATTCCCAGGCATAAATACAGAGACGTGATTGTATCCCAATGTAATCCAGGTTCGAAATGATTATGTTTTTGCCAAATACTATATCTGTTTGGGATTATTGTGGTCAATTTGCATGGTACAAATGATTTATGATTATGTTGGCCCCCGAGTGGCACAGTGGTCTAAGGCACTGCATCTCAGTGCTAGAGGTGTCAGTACAGACCCTGGTTCAATCCCAGATTGTATCACAACTGGCTGTGATTGGGAGTCCCATAGGGCGGTGCACAATTGGCCCAGTGTTGTCTGGGATAGGGGAGGGTTTGGCTGGGGTAGACCGTCATTGTATAATAAGAAGTTGTTCTTAACTGACTTGCCTAGTTAAATAAAGGTTGTACAAAAAATGATATGTCCCCCAAACCACTCGCTAAAGAAAAAAATACCCTATGGCTGAATGTAGTTAGGGACCTGCTGCAGAGGTTCCTCTCCTTGAGTACAAATATACTATTGTCTGGCATTATTGCCGGCCAGAGCGTCTGCTCTGTTTGGAACCCTCATCAGAGGCATTCTCCACTCCCACACTGCATTATCACAATGCTCTGGGGTCAGCTGAAAGGGACTGCTGTAATTTCAAAAATAAATTATATTTTGTGATCCACACTGAGAGAGATGGAAGATGGGAGAGAAGGAAAGAAAGGACAGGAGGACATATATATAAAAAAGAAAGTAACTTCCTCTCCGCGCAACCTGGGAACAGGTTAATGGGAGTGAGACTTGCAATGAGCTGATGATGACTATCAGGATGGGGTGAGAGGGAGAGAGAGAGACACACTGGAAATGTAATTCTGATGGAACTTCTAACAGACTTTTTTTCCTCCTTGGCCCCATTTCTTGATGTGTGTGCATTCATTTTTTTTATGGCCTGTAAATAGCTCCTTGAGGAGAGAGAGCAGATGTTTGCCTAATGGGCAAGTTACAGTTCAGTAGCACAAGGTGGGTTGGGTCAGATAAAGCAGTTGATGAGTTTCAAGATGAGTTGATGATTCTGGCGAAATGTATTATTTATTTCCAAAGTTCCCCTTCGGTGAGGTCAACGGCCTGTCATTTGGAAGATGGTGGAAGACTTGTGACGATGGAGCCAACTGAAATGTATCTTATCAAATGTTCTCTCACCAGTTTTAGTCATAGACGGGTTGTTTATGTTTCCTGACATCCCTGACATGTTCAGCCATGCTGATGTGTACTAAATGGAGACTGAAATCACAGGGAAGTAATGGAACTTGAAGCTATAGCTCCCTGCTGGTTGCACCTGACTGAACACTGCAGTATGCACAGCATCTTCCCTCCAATGCAGACGGCCAGGCTCTCGTTACATAAGCAAGGCAGGGATCTGAGAAAATATCTGTTTTTGCTTTTGATGTAATTTGCAGAGATGGCATGTGTCCACATTTCAAACAACTCTGGTAGAAGATCATATCACCTCTCCACAGTTCATTTTCAAAAGGCTGTTTTATTAGCGGGTGAGACGAGAGGTACAACTTTGAAGGGAAGATAAGGTCTGGAGGAAAGTTGGGGCTTGTAGGATGTTTAATTTGTTTTTATCATATTTTATTATTTGTCCGATACATTTTTATGTAATTGTACGTATAAGGCACGCAAAGAGCATGCAAACGGTTACAAAAAATTAGGCCATTACCACTTAATAATAATTCATTTCTTAGGCTTGCCAATGCATTGATATTTAACTTATTACATTCTAAAATATGTGAGAATAATGTGGACTTGCCTGACTAAATGATTTGGATGTACGCATGCTGATATTCTGTAGCCTATGTGGCCGACGCAAGCGCACATAATAAAACCATGAATAGCGGTAGCATTGATCTCACCATTTGAATCTCACCATAGCAGTTTTTGTAATGAGAAAGTGACCAAAAACCAGGTTCCCTTATGTAATGGAAGGATTTGTATGGAAAGCCAAATTGAAGCCAGCATTAGATGTTGTCGTCCTCATAATAAGGGAACGGGGATTTACCGCAACAGAGTAACGCAACACCCTTCCATTTAAGCCGCTGTAAACAATTGAGTGGCCACATCTCTCACAAAAACAGATACAAGATTAAATCATGGATAATTATAAAGGGTACAGGAGAACCTATAAATTGGCTACAATAATTACAAGGACTTTTCAAGCACCAAATTATTTTCAAGGTAGGCTTATTCAGTACTTGAATTTCTGAGCTCCAAATTAAAGTAGGCTCCTTCAAGCCTCGTGTAAGGTTTAACATTGCAGGTGTAACATGGAAACCAAAATGTGTGTGTCATGTTATTTCATTTCAGGATCATATTGAGAAAATTCCCACTACTAGGCTATGTAATATGTTGTCATTATATCCAGAATAATTATTAGGAATAGCGTTGGGTGTTGAGCAATAGTCTATCCTACACAATTGCGCACAATCGCTCGGTGTCCAATCCGAAGCACAAAAACATATGAAAACATTAACCCATTACCTTGATGCTTTTTCTGTTAAATCTAACAACACCATGTTGTAAATCAAGCAGACAATAGATGATCAACATCAATTCGCTAGAGATCCAACGTGGATCCAAGCACAACTGTCTTCACAGGAGTAACGAATGAGACACCAACACACTTTTTCCAGCACTTGGGCTGTTGTTGCATCGCTTGTGCTATCACAGCAGCTGTTGTTCACTTGACTGTCATTCAGAAAATTTCTTCCTGGATCAGATGATGATGTGTGAAAATATCACGCCGTAATTAAACAGCTCGACACCAAATGCGCATCCAACAAAGTATTATGCATAATTATTGAAGAACCACATTAATGACAGTATCGATTTAGGTTTTAAGTATCAAGGTAAGGTGACTCTTTCGGTTATAAGCATTCGATTTTGCAATTGCATACATTTTGGGGATTTGTGTGCCCATGAAAACTGTTTTCAATCTGTAATATAAGGAGAAACGAAATGTTACGGAGTTCCACAGCATGTCTGAGATCTCTATACAAAAAAACTGTCCGACAGCTAGATCCAGGATTCTTGCAGGGTTCAAGTTCAATGTCTATTTTAACTGATTAATGCATAATATATGATATAACAACTACTTACAATTCCATAACAGCAAGGACAGAAAGGTAATGTCTTATGTCACACGATTTTGGACAAATCCGTCAAGACACCAACCACGAGAAAGGGTTAAACATAGGTTTTAAATCAATTCATGAATTGTATTAAGTAAAGCTATGTTCTCCCTTTATATCATAATGACATGAAGAAAATTGGCAGATTATTATCAATGACTTATCAACAACTGTAACAAGTTGTCCAGTGTAGGACATCCTCATTGGTGCCCTCGTTTATAGAAAGACCCATATACAAGTGGGCCTTGATGATGAACACAAACGATTTATTAAAGTGAATAAAACCAGCTCACCATGGTTTCCACAGTGATTTAAGATGCTTTGCCCACTGAGGTATTTGGAAACCTCATCCAACAGATGTTCCAAAAATAATTATCTATTGTTGCACAGTTCTCAAACATCCCAGAATCCCTGTGTTGCCATCCTGTGGGAGGCTGGTCATCCGTGTTTCATATCCTTGGCTCTGTCTCTGGTTCTCCGGTTACCTGGGGCACTCCACTCCATCTGTACAAAGGACCCAGGAGCACAGAGGCGAGCCCACCAGCAACACACTACAGTCTGTTCTGCAAGCCTACTGGATTCCTCTCATACTCCACATGGCTTCGAAGTCAGTGCATATTTAGTGTTATTCAACCGTACAAAAACTCAAGGTTTAGTTGAAACATTTCACAATCCAAATAGCCATACATTATTTGTGGTTTAAAATACCCCTTATTAAAAAAACACATGATTTCACATGACATTTCCACGTTTTGCAAATGTGAAATCATGTGTTTTTGGAACACTTCACATGTGACGATACACTATATATACAAAAGTATGTGGACACCCCTTAAAATTTGTGGATTCGGCTATTTAAGCCGCACCCGTTGCTGACAGGTGTACGAAATTGAGCGTACAGCCATAAAATCTCCATTGACAAACATTGGCAGTAGAATGGCCTTACTGAAGAGCTCAGTGACTTTCAAAGTGGCACCGTCATAGGATGCTACCTTTCCAACAAGTCAGTTCATCAAATTTCTGCCCTGCTAGAGCTGCCCCGGTTAACTGTGCTGTTATTGTGAAGTGGAAACTTCTAGGAGCAACAACGTCTCAACCACAAAGTGGTAGTCCACACAAGCTCATAGAATGGGACTGCCAAGTGCTGAAGCTTAAAAATCATCTGTTCATGGTTGCAACACTAACTACAGAGTTCCAAACTCTTTCTGGAAGCAACGTCAGCACAATAACAGTTCGTCGGGACCTTCATGAAATGGGTTTCCACGGCCGAGCAGCTGCACACAAGCCTCAGATCACCATGCACAATACCAAGCTTCGGCTGGAGTGGTGTAAAGCTCACCGCCATTGGACGCTGGAGCACCGGAAACAGATTCTCTGGAGAGATAAAACACGCTTTACCATCTGGCAGTCCGACGAAGGAATCGTGGTTTTCCCAGTTGCCAAGAGAACGCTATCTGACTGAATGCAGAGTGCCAACTGTAAAGTTTGGTGGAGGAAGAATAATGGACTTGGGCTGCTTTTCATGGTTTGGGCTAGGTCCCTTAGTTCCATTGAAAGGAAATATTAATGCTACAGTACAACATACAATTACATTCTAGACTATTCTGTGCTTACAACTGTGGGGCAACAGTTTGGGGAAGGCCCTATCCTGTTTCAGCATAACAACGCCACAGTGCACAAAGCGAGGTGTATACAGAAATGGTTTGTCGAGATTCGTGTGGAATAATTTGACTGGCCTGACAGAGCCCAGACCTCAACCCCATCGAACCCCTTACGGATGAATTGGAATGCCGACTGCGAGCAAGGCCTAATCGCCCAACATCAGTGCCCCACCACACTAATGCTCATGGCTGAATGGAAGCAAGTCCCCGCAGCAATGTTCCAACATCTAGTGGAAAGCCTTCCCAGAAAGGTGGAGGCTTTTATAGCAGCAAAGCGGGGACCAACTCCATATTAATTCCCATGATTTTGGAATGAGATGTTCTACGAGCAGGTGTCCACATACTTTTGGTCGTGTAGTGTATTTCACATAGATTTTCATGTTATTGCATAACCTTTCAGATGTGGAGTCACATTTTCACGAGATTTCACAGCTGATGACCTGCAAACAAAACTGAGTCTTCATGAAACACACACACACAATGCTTTTAACTTTCACATTATACCTTGGATTTGAACTCAACCTCTTGGTTCACTACATTCCAATATCTCTACTACACCACCATGTCTGTGTCAAGAAGTGATTTCAACAGTATTCTCAGATTTTTTTTAAATACACTCAAGAAAAACAATTATGATAGTTAATTTCACCTCAGATTGCAGCCCAAATTAATGCTTCACTGAGTTCAAGTAACAGACCCATCTCAACATCAACTGTTCATAGGAGACTATGTGAATCAGGACTTCATGGTCGAATTGCTGCAAAGAAACCACTACGAAAGGACACCAATAAGAAGAAGAGACTTGCTTGGGCCAAGAAACATGAGCCATGAACATTAGACCGGTGGAAATCTGTCCTTTGGAGTGATGAGCCCAAATTTGAGATTTTCGGTTCCAACAGCCGTGTCTTTGTGAGACGCTGAGTAGGTGAATGGATAATCTCTGCATGTGTGGTTCCCACCGTGAAGCATGGAGGAGGAGGTGTGATGGTGTGGGGGTGCTTTTCTGGTGACACTGTCAGTGATTTATTTAGAATTCAAGGCACACTTAACCAGCATGGCTACCACAGCATTTTGCAGTGATACGCCATCCCATCTGGTCTGCGCTTAGTGGGACTATCATTTGTTTTTCAACAGGACAATGACCCAGAACCCCCCACCAGGCTGTGTAAGGGCTATTTGACCAAGGAGAGTGATGGAGTGCTGCATCAGATGACCTGGCCTCCACAATCACCCAACCTCAGCCCAACTGAGATGGTTTGGGATGAGTTGGACTGCAGAGTGAAGGAAAAGCAGCCAACAAGTGCTCAGCATATGTGGCATCTCCTTCAAGACTGTTTGAAAATCATTCCAGGTGAAGCTGGTTGAGAGAATGCCAAGTGTGCAAATCTGTCATCAAGG
Source organism: Salvelinus alpinus (assembly GCF_045679555.1). Lineage (NCBI taxonomy): Eukaryota > Metazoa > Chordata > Actinopteri > Salmoniformes > Salmonidae > Salvelinus > Salvelinus alpinus. The sequence continues at coordinate 8,625,551 of NC_092097.1, read as the reverse complement.
CAAAGGGTTGCTACTTTGAAGAATCTTAAAAATAAATAAATATTTTGATTTGTTTAACACTTTTTTTCGGTCCTGGATGATTCCATATGTGTTATTACATAGTGTTGATGTCTTCACTATTATTCTACAATGTAGAAAATAGTACAAATAAAGAAAAACCCTTGAATGAGTAGGTGTTTCATATGGTTATAGCATATGGCAGATGGCATATGGTTCTTTGGTATCTCATGCACTTATGTCAGCCTTTATAAAGGCTGCAAAACTTGAACAGCATGCAAGCTTAATGTTTAAGAACAGAATGCAACAGAGCATATTAACTGGGATGACATTCCCTCTCATATGGGAGACCAAAAAGAGCTTACTGAAAGCCACGCCTCGAGTAAGCCACTCCTGCAATTTTCTGATACAGTAGTCTGCCAATGAACAAGTGATGCGCGTGTTGTCAACAGAAATGTCATTGAAGGCAAAGTAAGTGTTACTGGCAAGGATTGTTAGTGGCAGCAAGTGTCCTGTAGGTTACTGGTAACATTTTACCTGTAAGTTATTGTAACATTTACAATAACTTACTGACAAGTAGTTTCCAGTTAAGAAATTACAAATTCACAGAAACTTCTGGCAACAAGTTGCACAATAACCTCTTTACAGTGCAGTGCATAAATGACACATTCTCTTGCAATGTTTGCAGAACAGAGTCAAAGGAGTTGCTGAACTTACATCGGTATAACCATCAAACACTTAAACTGCTCCAACACTTCCACAAATACACATATATTTAAAACACACCGCTAAATATGCTAATGTTAGGATTGAACCTTACATTCAAAATATTGGGTTGAAGAATCTCCCATACCTATAAAGTACCTAACTGTTTATATGTGTTGCTGTGAAGTGTAGCTTTTATGTTGTTTTTTTACCCCAGGGAACAACGCTCTACCCTAACCATACTGTTTTTTTGTGTTAATATATGTTCCAAGAAAAAAGTATGAACCTGGTGGTACTGCAGAAATGTCGATGCACTCCAACCAAGAGATTGCAAGATCAAATCCCCAAAGAAGTATACTCTACTTCTGCACTGCTAGTTTTACGTTGATGTTACAGTAGCTAGGTTTCCATCCAATTGGCGATAGGTTTTCATGTGAATATTCTAAAATTGACTTGTTGTGGATAAAAGGCTGTGTGTGATGACGTAGTGCACATGAACATACTTTCTGTGGTTATTTTCCCTTCTACCAAATAAAAAATACAAGTTAAATGGGTTTCCATCGCATTTTTTGATTCTACTGATGGTTTTCTCACAAAGAAATGTGTGTTAAATAGAGAGTACGTGCCCACTCTGTTATTGACATATGCGCTCTGGCCAAACGTTTGCAGATACAGTGCGGGTAAAGCATACATGATGTGATTATTATGGACAAAAGAGAGATTCTTTTAAAGATTTTTATTTGTCAAACGGCAGCCAAGTATCGATGATCATGTCACCAGAATAAGACCGTAGATATTTATTGGAAAGGAGCATCAAGCTCATCCCCTTGCACTTTCACCACCCTGTAAAGTTGATATAATTTGCATGCTTTCCTGACGTGTTGTAGTAGCAAGACCACACAACATGTCATCGTGTGACTCCAAGTTTACTTTGATTTGATGGTTATTATATAAATATTTGCGAATAAAAGCTGGTGGACCGCTTTTCTGCGTTATTCATTTTACCGACACGAAAACATTGGGCCTTGTCTAGCATATATTGTTTTGTTGACATTTGGAAAGTTTACGACAAATTTTCTGTTGCCATCATTCTTTATCCGACATGTATTTTACTCTAATACAAAGATTGGCTGGAAACCAGGCTACTGATTGTGATAATTGTACAAGTATTTATTTGATTCTGGACAGCTTTTCAAAAAGTGCAGAAATGCATTCTTGCTAAAAAGTCTGTGGCCATATCTCTTTTACGCTCAAAGATCTGGTGGTTTAGCTGCACTGTAACAGGACATTACACGTTAGTAGTGAGTAAGGGGTTTATAGTTCATATCCCAGTTTTGTTCACAGTACATTTTACAGTAATTTAAATCCGAATTTTATAGAAATAAAACCTTCAAGGTGTTGTATATATTTACTTTACTTTTACTCAAGGGACCATGACACAACATGCTGCAAAAGTCCTAAAGATGTCCTTGGGATTTGCCTGGAACAAACTGGTAACTAGACAAAACCTCTAGGGGACAATGAACGTTTAAATAAAATGTATGTCAATTAAATGACATTTGACATCTCGGTTTTCAAGTGAGCTCAAATGTTGTCACATGTTGAAATGTTGCATCCCCATGTTGTCACATTTATTTCACATGAGATCATGTTGTCACGTATTGCCTCACAAGTTGTCGTATGTTGCTTCACATGTCGTCACATGTTATTACATTAACTTCACTTTAAATCACACGTGATCATGTCAAATTCATGTGGTTTTTCAGTGGACAACACTGAACTGTTATGGGAAGAGACCCTTTGAAATTGATGTGATCAGGGATGTAATCAGGCACGGTGATGGAGCCCTTACATGCCTATTTAGCACTCAATTAAGAAATTACTTTTCAGAACTTAACATTATACTTTACAAGATTATATTCAATAATTTGTGAGAAATGCAAGCCCAAGTGATTTGTTTCAACTATAACTCAGTGTGAGCTCTTAATGCTGTGTGAATCCTTTTCAAAAGGAATTTAGGATCTGAGAATGGAAAACTCGTTTTCTGCTCTTAACACATTTACCTACATGAATAATTTAACAAAGAAGCATTTCAAGAGGAGCAAATTGAACCAGCACGCAAATCTTTCGAAAACAGCATCTGCATTTTTCAGAAGGTGGTCAGTGGAAATAAGAGGGTTTTTAGCTTCGTAAGACAGAAACACAGAATAGTTCTAGCACATTGCGTGTTTTTACTCAGTCTAATCGACCAGAAGGCTGAATGATAAAACATGATAAAAACCTCCCTCTACCACAGTATACAGTGTATACTGTGGTAGAGGGAGTTTCAGCAAAAAATAATAATTCAACAAAAATAACCCACCCAGCCAGACTATGTGATGAGCGCTAGAATGGATGAAGGTTATGGTTGACTGCCTTCGCAGTCCTTTCGATGTTAGTGTTGGGGTGGCTGTCTTTTCTCCACAGACCAGTAAAAAGATTGTCATGACATGGATGTAGAGTGACTTCTGCAACCCCAGGGCCTGTGTTTTAGATAGTGCTGTGTTGTTGGTGAAGAGAGGAGGTGAGGATAAGGGAGGTGTAAGAGGGTTACTGGATGTGCTGGCTGGATAGTCAAAGACAGAAAAGTATGAAGATAGGCTAAAACTGGTTTATCAATAAAAATCCTTGATCACACTTGTAGGCAATGTCATGAGCAGAAATACGTAATTGGGTCTGACAGTCGTCTTGCAGCGAATAGCGCATTTCCAGGCCATCAAATCAAAGGCACTACTTCGATATAAAGTGTTTTGCGATGAAAATGAAAACCTGGATTTTCGTCACTTTCAGGAGGTTGGAGTAATGACATTGCCTCGAATCTAGTTTGTGCCTTTAGATTTTCGAGAAAATAAACAACTAACAAAGAATTTTGACTTCTCATACCCCAAACCCCAGCCTGGTCTACTTAGCCTGCTTAGCAAGCGTTCCCGGAAGCCTCACAATGTTGAGTCTCTGGGTTTACAAACTCTGTGAGATGGTTTTGCTACCTTACATTTGTGATTGTCTGGCTACAGATTTAGGATCTTAATTTAAGCCAGTTTTCTACAGCAGGAAAATAATCCAGCAGCTACAGGAAATATAAATTATTATGTGGATTATAATTAATGGACATTTTTGTAGGGGTTGATACATTTTTCGTAAGGAAAAATCTATTCTGAAATGACAAACTTCAGAAGCCTTTTAAAAACCTAAAATACACGACAAGTTTTAAATGTCCTGCATTGCTGGAAGGTTCTCCTGCCACAGGGGATCAAGATCCTACGTCTGCACACTGAATCACACAGGATGCTAATGTAACATGTTAGATGTTCCCAAACACAGCTACTAGAACATAACAGTGCCCACTCCCATTCCTTCTGAGTCTCAACCCTCCTCTCCTGACTCCCATCCCTCTTTGACAGTATAATTTTATTTAAAAAAGTATAATAACTGGATAATTGGAGAATAATTGGTAGTGATTCAGAATAATTTGTTAGCAGCATAGATACATGCATTCCCTTAATACGTGTTTACAGTAAAACACAGTTGCCGTCTAACATCTCAAACTTAAGTCACACATGGTTCATTTGGAACCCGAAGGCAAAATCACTCCATCTCAGAAGAGTCCTTAAAACTTCTTGACGCACGGATCCCTTTAGCGGGATCATTTTCGTAAACAACCGCTGCATTGCAGAGCGCCAAATAAAAAAAAAATTGCTGAAAATATTTATATTTAAGAGATCACAAGTGCAATATAGCAAAACACAGCTTAGCTTGTTGTTAATCCACCTGTCGTGTCAGATTTTGAAAATATGCTTTACAGCGAAAGCTATCCAATCGTTTGTGTGAGTTTATCGATTACTAGACAAAACATTAAGAACACCTAGCAGCAATGTATATTGGTCACGAAAGCCAGAAAAGCAATACAATTAATCGCTTACCTTTGATGATCTTCGGATGTTTGCACTCACGAGACTCCCAGTTACACAATAAATGTTACTTTTGTTCGATAAAGATTATTTTTATATAAAAAAAACTCAAATTTTGTTGGCGCGTTATGTTCAGTATTCCACAGCCTTAGGCAGGTCATCAAGGCTTGACGAAAATTCCAAATAGTATCCGTAAAGTTCGTAGAAACATGTCAAACGTTTTTAATAATCAATCCTCAGGTTGTTTTTAACATCAATAATCAATAATATTTCAACCGGACTGTAAACTATTCAATACTGTAGAGAAAGAAAATGTCGAGCAACCAGTGTTGAGCGGATGAACTAATGTAAGGACATCCGTCTATCCACTGACACGTTTTGATAAATCTCGCTAATTTTTCAGAATAAAAGCTTGAAACTATGTCTAAAGACTGTTCACACCATGAGGAAGCCATTGGAAAAGGAATCTGGTTGATATCCCTTTAAATGGACGAAAGGCAGGCAATGGAACAGTGATTTTTCAAAATAAGAGTCACTTCCGGGTTGGATTTCCTCAGGTTTTCGCCTGCAAAATCAGTTCTGTTATACTCACAGACAATATTTTGACAGTTTTGGAAACTTTAGAGTGTTTTCTATCCTACTCTGTCAATTATATGCATATTCTAGTATCTGGACCTGAGAAATAGGCAGCTTACATTGGGAACGTTATTTTTCCGAACATAAAAATTCTGCCCCCTAGCTTAACATTCAGATATGTCAAGAACATTACATTGTATCAATCATAGTAGTGCTGAATAATATGCAGAGCTGAGCATTATTTACGAACCCATGGTTTCCTGAAGGATCTGAGTCTATGACAATCACTATCATCCCTGTGGATCTGTTGGCAACCAGTGTGAAGTGTGCTGTGAAGAACAAACATGCAAATGAAGGATTTCAAAGAGTTACAGTACATACAATCGTAACAATTTTTCCACAACAATTTTTCTTCCTATTAACAAAATTTGAAATGTATATTTTGTTAAACCAAAGTATCAGCTATCACGTCATGTAAAATAACATTCTCTTGTTTTTTCATTTTTTTCATAAAATGCAACTAAAATGCAATTCGTTCTTATGTTGCCACATTTGAAATTGTGTTTTTTACACTGGATAAAAGTAGAGACTCCGAGCTAGAAAAGTGTATAGCTTACACTACAGTCGAGGAACAATGGGAAGTAAATCTGCTTTGAAAGTTGATAAACTTGTAACCCCACTTTCGAGAAAATGGCCCTTGAATATTTTGGTACACCTACCGGAGAGCTCTTTGTCTACACCCATTCAGCGTCGTTCACGCCCTCTTAAGCCTTAGCCCTACCCACCTCTTTAAGGTTTGACATGTGAGACCATGTGCTAAACAGATTGAGTAAGGTACTGATTTCAAGACTAAAGGCTGGTTTATACTACGTCTATTGCCATGTCTGTAGACAGTTGTCGCAGTCACATCATGAACATTCTATTGTTGTCTGAAATCAAACTTGTCATTGTCGTTATGAAAAAGTATGAACACAAAAATGACAGGCTGCATGACATTAGCAGCCTGGTGGTACAAGACAGCATAACTTGTGTATTTTAACACCAATAAACACATCCTTTTAAATATGAATTTAGTATATATCAATCTAACAAACCAGGCAACTAAAAGCAGCTTTTTTAAACAATGTTTTGGCTTGTTTCTAGCTTGTTAGCTGTTTAGCCAGTTCAAATACTGACCATATCATATAGTTGACAACGTCTTAACTTTAGCTATTTTGCATTCATTATTACAGGAAAATAAACTCACAACAATATCATTATTTACAAGTTAATGGCAAGTGTTAATTACAGAAAATAGCTTACGTTGTGAGTGTGACAAAATAAAATCAGGGCATTCTAACGGAGAATTTTAGAACTTGGACACTGTCTCGTTGGTCTAACGTTATATTCTAATTTGTCTTTGGTGCAGGTCATGTTGTTCTTAATATTACCATCTCTGGTAAACACACACTATATCAAATACAATCTATGTTTATTTGTCGCATGCACAGGATACAGCAGGTGTATACGGTACAGTGAAATGGTTACTTGCATAGTGGAGTCTTTTGTTTTGACATGTAGCTAGTTTAACAATGAACCATAATCCCAACTCATACCATTAGTACCCTGCATGAATCTGTAGGTAGCTAACCAACTGGGTTCACTGTTAGCTAGCTAGCTAACATTGGGCTATAACTAACAATGCAAACTAACAATGCAGATACAAATAATATTACCACACAGATCATACATGTAATGTTAGCCAGCTAATGCTAGCTAGCTCACGGTATGCTTTAACTTGCAATGAAAACAACTTTCTGACAAAATAAGAAACATATAGTATCAGAAAATGTAGCTAGCTAGACGCTCTTACCCATATTCACTACCAGTCAAATTGTGAATAATAGTGAAGACATCAGAACTATGAAATAACACATATGAAATCATGTAGTAACCAAAAAAAGTGTTAAACAAATCAAAATATAATTTATATATGACTTTCTTCAAAGTAGCCACCCGTTGCCTTGATGACAGCTTTACGGACACGAAGAAGGGCTCCATATGGTATAGCTGACACTGATCATTCCTGATTAATTTAGGATTTTAGACAAATCTGACGAACTGACTAAATCTCCGGACACATCTGTAAGGAATCACAGTTTTGAGAGAAATATCAAATATTTCCAGGGGCTATTGCAAGAAATTACATAAGATCCTTTATCATTTTATCCTAAAAATTGTGAACACATTTTGTAGATTTTAAATTGGGATTCTTTGCTCCGGATAAGGGCATTTCCAGGCATAAAGCTGACATTAAAATTAATAATACTGAAAGTAAATATATATATTTTCCCTCATTACATTCCCTTAAATACTGGACAAGGATTGTCACAACTTTCAATAATTCCTGAAGTATATTTGGGATCCCAATTCCTTTGTAGTCAACTGATTCTGGATTTGATGATATCCTCTGGGACAGCAGAAGAGAAAGAGGAGGACTGTGTGGGTGACCAAAGATAGACCATGTCGGAAGATGCATAGAAACAGTCTATCCAATAGAAATCCCTGATCCCACTAGGAAACTATGGAGTGGCAATGGTGGCAAGCTGACCACAGGACATGTGATCATGTTATATTGCCAAAACTGGTCATGTGCAGTACAAAACTCCCTCAACAAAGTGAAAGGTTGTTTTGACATATTTGAAAGAATCTTACAAGGTGATATCACTAACAACGGTCAAACTCTGCCTCTTTCCAATGTACATCAATTCAACCAAATTCTGTCCTATTCGGCTTAACATTGTTTTGATACATTTTTACTTGCATACAGTACAAATGTACTCACTCCTTTGAGCTTCAGTTTTTAACCATGTCTGGGTTGACGGTGTTTAATTAGTATGTACACTGGCAGTACTGTGTCTAGTGTCCAGAAAGACAATGGCAGCACTCTCCACTTGCTTGTTATGAGTCAGGGTTGTTAGCCATTTTTTAATTTCCCATTAGACACACAAAATATTAAATGTATGTTCTCTCCCAGGTAACTCATTAATTAGCTTTGATGCATGTGAAGCTCGAGTGAAGGCTTTTTGCCAAGAATTGGTTAGCAGTTTATGCATAAAATAAATTACAGATGAACAGATGGTTACATTAGGGACTAATGATATTGACACATTATGTGTGTGTGTGTTTGTCTGTGTGTGCGTGTAAGTGTGCATGCGTGCTTGTGTTCGCATATGTCTGTACATGTGTTCTTGCATGTTTGTGTGTATGTGGGAATATAAAAGCACAGAAGGCAAGACTACCACCTACTGTAACTGTGTTCATAGTTGTCAAAATAAACATGTATTAAAAAGAGCTATTGGCAATTTTTATTTAACCTTTATTTAACTAGGCAAGTCAGTTAAGAACAAATTCTTATTTACAATGACGGCCCAGGAACGGTGGGTTGACTGCCTTGTTCAGGGGCAGAACGACAGATTTTTACCTTGTCAGGTCGCTCGGGGAATTACTGGCCCAACGCTCTAACCACTAGGCTACATGCCGCCCCCAAAAAATGAAACAATACAATTTAGCAATGTATTACATTTGAGCGAGAGATAGTGTGAGGAAGAACAAGTATGGTGCAATTCTACCCAATTCTACCCTAGAGTTTCAGAATGCATCCCAACAGAAGTTCTCTTTCATTGTAAAACTGGTTGTTTGGATCTTGGATACAGATTGGATATTCCAAGCCATGCTGTATTTGCCATCACAGACATACCTATGCCTGCTAATAGTACCAAATGCTATCTATGCGCAAAATTTCTGTAACCACGTCTCCATCCACAGTTTTTATGCGAGTAAAGTCATATAGTATAAAAACAATTAATGACAGCTGTGATGGAGACAGGACGTTTTGGTGTAATTTTACAAATACTCACAGATCATTTGTTCCTTTGATCTTTTGTGTCTGTAAAATTAATTATGAGGGAAATAGCAGTCGAAACGCCTTTATGCTCAAATATCGATTTAATAACCATTACATCGAATTAAATTTGGAGTCACGCAATGATATGGTGTCTGGTCCTCCAGCTACGACTCGGGAAACCATGCAGTTTATTGGGCAACAGATGAAATAAGTTATGATGAACTTCACAGGGTGATGAAAGTGCACAGTGATGAGCTTGATTTTGCTTTCCAATAAATATCGAGGGTCTTATTCTGGTGACATGATGATCGACGGTTGACTGCCGTTTCACAAATAAAACTATTCTTATGGATAACAACATCATTATGTAGACTAGACACCATGCACAGCCTAACCGCACTGTATCTGCGAACTGTTGGCAAACACGCAGGTGCTAAGACCAGAGTAGGCACACTTGATATTTAACGCAACAGTTTTTGTGACAAAACTATCGGTAGAGTTAAAAATGAGGAGGAAACACATTGAACTATAGATTATTATTTGGTATATCAAAACTTAAGTGAGAAAGTCCATTTTGTGTGCACTACTTCATCACACACTGATTTTAATCTGAAATAAGTCAATATGGTGGAAACATACCACCGGTGGGAAAAAGTATACACTTTATGCAGATTCTTTAATATTCGCATTAAAATCTGTAGTTAATGTAATGTTAGCTGCAAAGTTCCGTTACATTTAGCCAAATAAAGATTCAACTGTAACACTGTTGCTAAGTAGCCCAAAAAACATGGGGGGGTCAAAACGGAGCACCACAGTGCTCTATCAGAAGAAGATTTCTGTACCAGTGAGTCACCTGACCCACTCCTCAGAAAACTGTGGTTTGATGTCCAGATCCACTTTGGGCGCCACGGGAAAGAGTGGAATAGGAATCTGACAGCAGACTTGTTTTGAAAGTGGTGACTATTTAACATTTTCACACGTACCAACAAACGGGTGTGATCATTTTAAAGTGGTCCCTGCAGCGTACGCTCAAACCCGTTTGATTAGAACGCTTATTTAGAACGTCCAGCTTTGATTGACACAACAGTCAGCATTTGAGCTGGCCACACTTTTTTCACAGAAACATTTTGCACAAACACAGTCCTTACAAAGTTATGTTGTGAATGTGACCAGTTTATTTTTGGATGCAGTGTTCAGACATTCAGAGAATAGCTACAGCATAACACAATCATCCAAACTGAAAAATGTAGGCTACATTTGTCCTAGCGCAAACTGAGGAAAGATTGACGTAGCACAAACAGTCATATTTAGATAACTCTCAGCTGACAGAAACCACAATATGAATAATCTAATAACAATTACAATTTATAATTCATCACATCACGGGTGAGTTCACCATTGATCTAAATATTTGAGTTAAACACTTTCTAGAAATCGAAAGTAATCCGAAGATAGGTTGCCGCCATGTTTTTTTGTTGTTGCGCCAACCAAAGTTAATAAGAGGAGATGAGATGAGTTTGGTCTGTTTGCAGTATGCATGTTGAAGGGGGTGTGTCGTCTACCATCGTTCACATCCCGTCATTCACTTCCGGAAGTGTACTCGAAAAATGAGTGAACCTTCCCTCAGGTCATTTTGTTATAACATCTTTGGTCCGACAGACATTTACTTGAAACACAGAAAGCACTGTACGTCAACAAACATGGTTCCACATATAGCTGGAATTAGCTTTGCTCATCAAAATCAGTACAACCTTCAAAAAAGTATTTTACACACATAATATGTGTCCATTACAATCTATGCAAGAATCGGAATGCATGATTAGTCACCAGTACTTGAAAACATGTGAATAAAACAGTAAATAAAAAAATATTTACCACACAAAACATTTTCTGATAGTGATTGATTGATTATTTGTTATGAGCAATTTGAAGACAGAATTTGTCCAGGATATTATAGTCTACACAGGGTCCACCCCTGACATCTAACATTATGAGGGGCTTGGGGTGTCCGGGTCCACGGTGATGACCATGCTGCCTCCTCATCTCGGCAAGGGACACACTTTGTATGTGGACAATTGGTACAGTAGTCCCACGCTCTTCCAGCATCTGCTCTTCCAGCATCTGCTCTCCAACAGCACGGGGGCCTGTGGCACAATCAGGTTGAACAGGAAGGGGATGCCGGCATTCAGATACAGGAAGATGCAGAGAGGGGAGGTGGAGTTCAAGGAAAACGGTCAACAGCTGGCAGTAAAGTGGCATGACAAACAAGACGTCCATGTCCTCTCCACTGTCCGTACAGCAACCATGTCGGCCACAGGGAAGGTGGACCACCTGACGGGAGAGAGAAAGATCAAACCAGACGGTGTGCTTGACTTTAAACTCAAAATGGGGGCAGTGGATAAGTCGGACATGATAAACAACTCCGAAAACGACTAAGTGGAATAAGAAGATATTTTTCCATCTGATCGACACTGCTGCCCTCAATGGCCACATAGTTCACCGCCAACTAACAAGTGAGATGATTACTGAACAAGGTACTTTTTGTAATTGGACATACAGTTCACATACAAATCCCATACAGTTACATTACGCAATTATAGTGACAATATCTCACCCACCTTCACACTGCCTCATCATCCTCTCCCCCCACTCCCTTTCAGGTAAAGTAATTACCTACCAAAAGTACAGAGAAAATCTCACGAGAGAGCTGCTGGAGGAGCACCACACCCCTCATCGTCCATCCACTGGGGGCCGTCCTGCCTGCTGCAGACAATCACCTACGCCTCACTGCATGACATTTTCCCTGCAAAGTCCCTCAATGTCACGCCCTGACCTTAGTTATCTTTGTTTTCTTTATTATTTTGGTTAGATCAGGGTGTGACGAGGGTGGTATTTGTGTTTTGGTATTGTCTAGGTAAATGTAGGTCTATGGTGGCCTGAATTGGTTCCCAATCAGAGACAGCTGTTTATCGTTGTCTCTGATTGGGGATCCTATTTAGGTTGCCATTTTCCATTTTGGTTTCGTGGGTTATTGTCTATGTGTAGTTGCATGTCAGCACTCTTTGTTATAGCTTCACGTTCGTTTTGTTAGTTTGTTTAGTGTTTATTCGTTCATTAAAAGAAGAATGTATACATATCACACTGCGCCTTGGTCTCCTCCTTACGACGAACGTGACACTCAAACTGCTGCTCAAGGTAGTCGCACACGGAAGCATTGCAAAGTCTGCCTGTCTGGCACCAGGAGAAGGAAGCAGAGGAGGTTGACAAAGTACATGTCTTTAGCTTGTGACACACCTCTATGTGTTTCACCATGCTTTGGGGAGTATCATATGCTCAAGCACTATTGAGCACATCTGCAGCTATTAGTGACTGACTGACCTGACTGGTGACTTGACAGGTGAACTGCCATGATACTATGATACTGTGCCTTTAGAGGTGGGGGTGGAAATGCAGTTGTTGTTCATTCACTGCATGAATATGAAATATGGGTTATGCATATTCCGTTTTTTCCCTCGAGTAAAACACGCTTTTGTTGTTGTTTTTCAACCACCACCAGTACTTAGATAAAATAGGTGATTATTACATATTGGCCTATGTGTTTTCTTGCTGTGTTTTCATCCAGTAAACTGTTAAAGAGTGTACGCTGGCATACAAAAGCTGGCCTCAATCTTCAGTTCAAAAGATGTCCAGCTCCAGTTACGATTTTGGCAAATACTGTTCAATACTGTTTGTCTGTGTGGTTTCTGAAAGTACTTCTCTGACACAATTAGCATGTAGCTAGCTACATAAGCACGATTGAATGTCACACCAAAAAGGTTATGAAAGTAGTAACGTTACCTCGCAGTTATAAGGAATACACACAAATATACTATGCTCCACACTTTTAAACCTTTATTTAACTAGGAAAGTCAGTTAACAACAAATTCTTATTCACAATGACGGCCTACCGGGGAACAGTGGGTTAACTGCCTTGTTCAGGGGCAGAACAACATATTTTTACCTGTCAGCTTGGGGATTCAATCCAGCAACCTTTCGGTTACTGGCCCAATGCTCTAACCCCTAGGCTACCTGCATACAGTGAGCTACAGTAGAAACAACATCACACTACATACAGAAACTACTATAATGTAATAAGGCACTTACTTTGACAGAAACGCACACATTTCCAAAGCTATTATCATGTAGTAATGAAAACAACAATGAATGCGATGCGGGCACCAGACGGAAAAATGTAACACGTGTGTGCAGGTCCAGTTCTGAATGAAGATGCACAAATGTCTGCAGATTTGATCTGCAGAAACAATTGGGAAGTGCTTGGAGAAGTTTGTCTGGGACAGTAATGCCTAAAAAGTAAATTGTGAATAAAAAGTGAAATGGCCTACTTTTATTTGAATTAATGAGGTGGTGGAATACAGCCTAATTCAAACTGTTTTTAGAAGATAAAACTTGTAAGAAAATCATTTGAAATTGACAACTTGAAAAAGCCTATACAGTTGAAGTCGGAGGTTTACATATACCTTAGCCAAATTCATTTAAACTCCGTTTTTCACAATTACTGACATTTAATCCTAGTAAAATGTCCATGTCTTAGGTCAGTTAGGATCACCACTTTATTTTAAGAATGTGAAATGTTAGAATAATACTAGAGAGAATTATTTATTTCAGCTTGTATTTCTTTCATCACATTCCCAGTGGGTCAGAAGTTTACACTCAATTAGTATTTGGTAGCATTGCCTTTAAATTGTTTAACTTGGGTCAAACGTTTTCGGGTAGCCTTCCACAAGCTTCCCACAAAACGTTGGGTGAATTTTGGCCCATTCCTCCTGACAGAGCTGCTGTAACTGAATCAGGTTTGTAGGCCTCCTTGCTCACACATGCTTTTTCAGTTCTGCCCACAAATGTTCTATAGGATTGAGGTCAGGGCTTTGTGATGGCCACTCCAATACCTTGACTTTGTTGTCCTTAAGCCTTTTTGCCACAACTTTGGAAGTATGCTTGGGGTCATTGTCCATTTGGAAGACCCATTTGCGATCAAGCTTTAACTTCCTGACTGATGTCTTGAAATGCTGCTTCAATATATCCACATCATTTTCCTACCTCATGATGTCATATATTTTGTGAAGTGCACCAGTCCCTCCTGCAGCAAAGCACCCCCACAACATGATGCTGCTACCCCCATGCTTCACGGTTGGGATGGTGTTCTTCAGCTTGCAAGCATCCCCCTTTTTCCTCCAAACATAATGATGGTCATTATGGCCAAACAGCTCTATTTTTGTTTCATCAGACCAGAGGATATTTCGACAAAAAGTACGATCTTTGTCCCCATGTGCAGTTGCAAACCGTAGTCTGGCTTTTTATGGCGGTTTTGGAGCAGTGGCTTCCTCCTTGCTGAGCGGCCTTTCAGGTTATGTCAATATAGGACTCGTTTTACTGTGGATATAGAAACTTTTGTACCTGTATCCTCCAGCATCTTCACAAGGTTCTTTGCTGTTGTTCTGGGATTGATTTAAACTTTTCGCACCAAAGTACGTTCATCTCTAGGAGACAGAATGCATCTCTTTCCTGAGCGGTATGACGGCTGCTTGGTCCCATGATGTTTATACTTGCGTACTATTGTTTGTACAGCTGAACGTGGTACCGTTAGGAAATTGCTCCCAAGGATGAACCAAACTTTTGGAGGTCTACAATCAGAGGTCATGGCTGATTTCTTCTGATTTTCCCATGATGTCAAGCAAAGTGTAACGGCATTCCTCTTCGTCTGAGGAGGAGTAGGAAGGATCGGACCAATGTGCAGCGTGGTAAGTGTTCATCATTTTATTAAAATGCACTGAACACTAAATACAAAATAAACAAACAAAGAACAACCGAAACAGTTCCGTCTGGTAACAAATACAAAGACAGAAGACAAACACCCACAACCAAAATGGGGAAAACAGGCTACCTAAGTATGATTCTCAATCAGAGACAACGATCGACAGCTGCCTCTGATTGAGAACCATACCAGGCCAAACACAGAAATACAACAACATAGAAAAAAGAAATAGACTGCCCACCCCAACTCACGCCCTGACCAAACTAACACAAAGACATAAAAAAGGACCTAAGGTCAGAACGTGACACAAAGAGGCACTGAGTTTGAAGGTAGGCCTTGAAATACATCCACAGGTACACCTCCAATTGACTCAAATTATGTCAATTAGCCTATCAGAAGCTTCTAAAGCCATGACATAATTTTCTGGAATTTTCCAAGTTGTTTAAAGGCACAGTCAACTTAGTGTAAGTAAACTTCTGACCCACTGGAATTGTGATACAGTCAATTATAAGTGAAATAATCTGTCTGTAAACAATTGTTGGAAAAATTACTTGTGACATGCACAAAGTAGATGTCCTAACCAACTTGCCAAAACTATAGTTTGATAACAAGAAATTTGTGGAGTGGTTGAAAAACTAGTTTTAATGACTCCAACCTAAGTGTATGTAAACTTTTGGTAAGAACCACTCCACAAAGGTTCAAGCTTTTGGTGAGAGGTTAAAGATTTAATATTTAATAATTTTTACCCCCTCAAACTCATATTCATTATATAAATTGGCACGTTTAATTTTGTCTGGCTTAGCATTCCAAATAAAATGACATTTGTTTTGCTCATATGATTTAATAAATGAGTCATATAGAGTAGGCAGGACCATTAGTAAGTAAGTAAACTATGATAGGACCAAAGAGTTAATCAACGTGATTTTTCCATAAAGGAAAAGTATTTAACCACTCCATGGTTGCAGTGTCTTATCTATTTTTGCAAACTTCATATTGAAGTTTATATTGAAGTTCATTTATATTTTTTGAGACGTGAATGCCGAGTATGTCTACTTCACCATCCACTCATTTTATTAGTAAACTACAAGGTAGTGTAAACACTGTGTCCTTTAATGATCCAATAAGTAATATGGTGCACTTGTCATAATTAGGTTTTAGTCCAGAGAGGCTAGAAACGTGATCAAGATCTTTAATGAGACTGTGCAAGGATCCAGATTGTGGATTTAAGAAAACAGCATTCTTACATAGGTATTCCTCTTGTCCAGATGGGATAGGGCAGTGTGCAGTGCAATGGCGATTTCGTCATTAGTGGATCTCTTGGGGCAGTATGCAAATTGCAGTGTGTCTAGGGTGTTCAGTAGGATGGAGGTGATATGATCCTTAACTAGCCTCAAAGCACTTCATGATGACAGAAGTGAGTGCTATGGGGCGATAGGTATTTAGTTCTGTTTCATTCGCTTTCTTGGATACAGGATCAGTGATGGTAATCTTGAAGCAAGTGGGGACAACAGACTGGGATAGGGAGAGATTGAATATGTCCGTAAACATTCCAGCCAGCTGGTCTGCGTATGCTCTGAGGGCGTGGCTAGGGATGCCATCTGGGCGGGCAGCTGTCATGACGTGGCCCTTTCTGGGTATAGATCATGGCTTCTCACTCTCTCCTACACCCAGGTTCTGTTATCTCAAGTCATAAATTCCTTGTGGAAACTCTACCCACTTTTCATGCAGTATGGAGAGAGAGAGTTCCATGGTAGAACAAAGCAACTCCTGACAAATTGTACTACATTCCAGAATTTGAGACTGGAACAATATCCATATTTTGGAGAATGTATAAACAGTCGGTGGAGAAGCCAGATACGACCCAGTCCGTTTTGATTCATATTTGTGACCTCATGAAAGAAAATTCAGCCACATTACCCTAACTCTGTTTATACAGGTGCCTCCGTTATGAGGTTTGAATCTAATTATTGTATAAAATGAATGAGTAAAGATGAAACTATTTGTGAAATTATGTAATGTGACGTTAAACCTTTAATGTGAGAGAATTGTAATTCCCTTTAACCTTTTGTCAATAGGGGGAGCTGTTAGCACTTTTTTTTTGACATTGCCAAATTAAACTGCCTAGTACTCAATTCTTGCTCGTACAATATGCATATTATTGTTATTATTGGATAGAAAACACTCTCTAGTTTCTATAACCGTTGGAATTATGTCTCTGAGTGGAACAGAACTCATTCTACAGCACTTTTCCTGACAGGGAGTGAGATTTCAGAAATCTTGGCCTCTGGTCCCAGGTCAGTTTTAATGTCCCTGTGAATGCAATGAGGATACAAACACTGCCTACGCCTTCCTCTAGATGTCAGTAAGTGGTGACAATTTGAATGGAGTTGATTGCGCAATCAGGGCCTGTATAAAACACCAAAGACCGGAAGTAGCTTTCTTTTGGACCCTGCGCTCGACGCACGATGGACGTCGGACTGGCCTCTTTCCAAGCGTTGGTTTAGCCAGTAATATATCGCCGGTCATGTTTTTACTCGTTATAGGTGTTAAAAACATCATAAGGTAGTTAATTTAAACCGTTTTATAGCAATTTATATCCGTTTAGTGCGATTTTGAGGCATTTATTTGTGACGCCCTTCCATGAGCTGGGCACTTTTCCTGTACATACCGAACGTTAGTGGCCATTTCGACGGGACAAGAGGACATCTTTCGACCAAAAGACGATTAGACCGGAGAAAGGATACATTGCCCAAGATTCTGATGGAAGAACAGCTCATAGTAAGAACTATTTATGATGATAAATCGCTGTTCTGTTGAAAAATGTTAAACGCATATATCGCCATTTTGTTTTGTGTAGCTTCGCTTTGGCGGACCCGGTATTGCACAGTAAGGATAATTTTAGAAATGTAATTTAGCGATTGCATTAAGAACTAATTTGTCTTTCGATTCCTGTCAACCCTGTATTTTTTAGTCAAGTTTATGATTAGTTATCGATTAGACTAGATCACTCTCAAAGATGGCGCCCGACATTTTCAGGCCAGTTTTGCTACTATTCTGATTGTATAACCACGTTTTTTTGTGGCTAAATATGCACATTTTCGAACAAACTCTATATGTATGTTGTAATATGATGTTACAGGAGTGTCATCGGAAGAATTCTGAGAAGGTTAGTGAAAAAATTAATATATTTTGGTGATGATAACGTTATCGCTCCCTTTGCCTTGAATTCATGCTGGGGTAACGTTTGCACATGTGGTATGCTAATATAACGATTTATTGTGTTTTCGCTGTAAAACGCTTAGAAAATCTGAAATATTGTCTGAATTCACAAGATCTGTGTCTGTCCATTGCTATGCTTTGTCTATTTTTATGAAATGTTTTATGATGAGTAAATTGGTAATACACGTTGCTCTCTGTAGTAATTCTAGTCGCTTTGGGGAGATTTGTGATGGTGGCTGCAATGGCAAACTATGATTTATACCTGAAATATGCAAATTTTTCTAACAAAACCTATGCTATACAATAAATATGTTATCAGACTGTCATCTGATGAGGTTTTTTCTTGGTTAGTGGCTATTTATTTCTTTATTTGGTCGAATTGGTGATAGCTAGTGATGGAGTGGAAAAATAGTGGAGTAAAAAAAATGGTGTCTTTTGCTAACGTGGTTAGCTAATAGATTTACATATTGTGTCTTCCCTGTAAAACATTTTAAAAATCAGAAATGGTGGCTAGATTCACAAGAAGTGTATCTTTCATCTGGTGTCTTGGACTTGTGATTGAATGATATTTAGATGCTACAATTTACTTGTGACGCTATGCTAGCTATGCTAGTCAGTGGGGGGGTGGGGGGTGGGGGGTGCTCCCGGATCCGGGTTTCTGAGGCAGTAAAAGTCAAAGTTGAACTAAGTCATTGGCCCACCCCCGTGAGCACAGGCATGATCAGGCACAGACATAGAACCGCCTTTTCTACTGTTATGAATAAAAGCCCCACCTAAGAAAATATTTTTCAGACCACGCGTTCCTCGGTGGAAACTGAGGGGCACAGGTTTGAGTTTAGACTAAGCAAACCCACAGCGTGAGCTGTGATTGCGAATAGTTATTGAATTCCTAACCATACCACGTGGAGCATTGGCTACATGGCTGGAAATGGTTATACTCTGACACTATCGATCCCTACAGAATAAGAGCAAATCTTAGATACGAATTACTAGTCTGCAGCTTCAGACGAAGAGGAGGAAATCTGCCGTTACAGAACCACCCACCATAAAAGGACCAAGCAGCGTGGTAACGGGCAGAAGCGGCAGCAGCAGCAGCAGCAGCAGTGAAGTCAGGATTTATGGACATTGGAGCAGAATCTGGGCTACACTACTTGGGAGGAGATAGACAGGTGGGCGGTCGACCCAGGGAGAGTGCCGGAGTCCGCCTGGGATTCTCTGGAGCAGTGGGATACCGGCGTATGGAGGCAGCACGGCGGTGCGGTGCGGCACGGCGGTGCAGTGCGGTAGGAAGCCCGAGAGGCAGCCCCAAAAATGTATTGGCGAAGTCAGGTAGGAGACCTGCGCCAAATTCCCGTGCTTACCGTGGAGAGCGAGAGTACGGGCAGACACCGTGTTATGCGGAAGAGCGCACGGTGTCTCCTGTACGTGTGCATAGCCCGGTGCGTTACATCCCAGCTCCTCATATCGGCCGGGCTAGAGTGGGCATCGAGCCAGGTGCCATGAAGCCGGCTCAACGCATCTGGTCTCCAGTGCGTCTCCTCGGGCCGGTGTACATGGCACCAGCCTTACGCATAGTGTCCCCGGTTCGCCAGCACAGCCCAGTGCGGGCTATTCCACCTCGCCGCACTGGCCTGGCAATGGGGAGTATTCAACCAGGTAAGGTTGGGCAGGCTCGGTGCTCAAGAGCTCCAGTGCGCCTTCACGGTCCGGTCTATCCGGTGCCACCTCCTCGCACCAGCCCAGTACCACCAGTGCCAACACCACGCACCAGGCTTCCTGTGCGTCTCCAGAGTCCAGTATGCCCTGTTCCTCCTCTCCGCACTCTCCCAGTAGTGTGTGTTCCCAGGCCGGTACCACCAGTTCCGGCACCACGTACCAGGCCTACTGTGCGTCTCCAGAGCTCTGTACACACTGTTCCTTCTCCCCGCACTCGCCCTGAGGTGCGTGCCCTCAGCCCGGTACCACCAGTTCCGGCACCACGCACCAGGCCTACTGTGCGCCTCAGCAGGCCAGAGTCTGCTGTCTGCCCAGCGCCTTCTGAGTTGCCCGTCTGCCCAGCGCCGTCTGAGCTGCCCGTCTGCCCAGCGCCATCTGAGCTGCCGTCTGCCCAGCGCCATCTGAGCCGCCCGCCAGTCAGGAGCCGCCAGAGCCGCCCGCCGGTCAGGAGCCGCCAGAGCCGCCCGCCGGTCAGGAGCCGCCAGAGCGGCCCGCCAGTCAGGAGCCGCCAGAGCGGCCCGCCAGTCAGGAGCTGCCAGAGCCGCTCGCCAGTCAGGAGCTGCCAGAGCCGCTCGCCAGTCAGGAGCTGCCAGAGCCGCCCGCTAGTCTGGAGCTGCCCTTCAGTCCGGAGCTGCCTCTCAGTCATGAGCTACCTCTCAGTCATGAGCTACCCCTCAGTCATGAGCTACCCCTCAGTCATGAGCTACCCCTCAGTCCTGAGCTGCCCCTCAGTCCTGAGCTGCCCCTCAGTCCGTAGCTGCCCCTCAGTCCGTAGCTGCCCCTCAGTCCGTAGCTGCCCCTCAGTCCGTAGCTGCCCCTCAGTCCGTAGCTGCCCCTCAGTCCGGAGCTGCTTCTTCAGTCCAGAGGCGTCTTTCAGTCCAGAAGTGCCCCTCAGTCCTGTGGGCCCATTTAGTAGGGTTCCCAGGCCAGGGTCGGCGGCGAGGGTCGCCGCTCAAAGGAGGACACTAAAGCGGACAAAGACTATGGTGGAGTGGGGTCCACGTCCTGCACCAGAGCCGCCACCGCGGACAGATGCCCACCCAGACCCTCCCCTATAGGTTCAGGTTTTGCGGCCGGAGTACTGTCACGTTCTGACCATAGTTCTTTTGTGTTTTCTATGTTTTAGTGTTGGTCAGGACGTGAGCTGAGTGGGCATTCTATGTTGTGTGTCTAGTTTTCCTGTTTCTATGTTTGGCCTGATATGGTTCTCAATCAGAGGCAGGTGTTAGTCATTGTCTCTGATTGGGAACCATATTTAGGTAGCCTGTTTTGTGTTGGGTTTTGTGGGTGGTTGTCTTCTGTCTTTGTGTCTATGCACCAGATAGGACTGTTTCGGTTTTGCCACATTTGTATTTTGTAGTGTTCACGGTTTTGTCGTTATTAAACATGATGAACACTAACTACGCTGCGTCTTGGTCCGATCCCTGCTACACCTCCTCTTCAGACGAAGAGGAGGAAATATGCCGTTACATAGGCCATGGTGGCGAAGTAATTACAATATAGCAATTAAACACTGGAATGGTAGATATGCAGAAGATGAATGGGCAAGTAGAGATACTGGGGTGTCACTCCACTTTGTCTCTGTGCATTTTGCCTGCTTGATTGCCTTACGGAGAGCATACCTGGATTGTTTGTACTCGACCATATGTGACCGACCAGCTCAAATCGGTCTTATGTAGCAACATTTGAAATTGTGTTTTTTACATTGGATAAAAGCAGAGACTCAGAGCTACAAAATTGTATATCATACACTGCATTTTTTAGGCACACAGGGGAAATTAATTATGCTTTTTAGGGTTGATACATGTTTGAGAAAATGGCCTTTGACTGTTTTGGTAGCTACCGGAGAGCTCTCCTTTGTGAACAGCATTGTTCACACCCTCTTAAGCCATCCCCACCCATCTCTTTAAGGATTCACATGTTAGGTAATGTGGTAAACAGTGAGTAGTGTAGTAAAGATTAAGACTAAAAGTGGTAAAAGTAGTAGCCTACAATAACGAAAAATTCCAGGTAAACAGAAGGTGTCCAGATAAAAATATTCTCTAAATATTAGATGACGCTTACCCAGACACACTTGTCTAAATTGATGGGTCATGTGAAATAAATGCTATAACCACCAGCCACATATTGCCAAGTGGATGGGTCTCTACAGAAGGTGTAAACGGTACAGCCAAATGGTTACTTGCATAATAGCAATATCAGAAATAGATATATAGTAGTAGTGTCAATATAAATCAAATAATATACAGTACGTACAAGAACAATAATATCAGTGATAGATGAGGTAGTTATATGCATACAATCAGGGCTAAAGTGGCTGAGCAGCAGGATAAAAAAAAATAGTAGCAGCAACATATGTTTTAGAAGAGAGTCATTTGAATAGAGGCACTGCAGATAGTGCTGATGACTGGTCCGTCCGAACCACGCATGAACAAGGGAATCTATATTCGGAGAGCCTGTTTCTGTCCTGCCCTTGACTTTGGTGCAGGGCATGTGATGTCCATAGCCTCTTCATCACAAAACTCCCATATCTTGTCAAAAATATAGTTTGTCTAGCTGTGTCCAGTCCAGGTGGTGCTTGTACCGGCAGACCATCTATGGGAGGAAGGATGTCAGCATTGCACTGCAGCTGAAACCTGGTCCCGGCTGAGTTCGAACGCTCCTTGGCGACAACAACACCAAGCTCCAGAGCATCAAAGCTGTAAAACAGGAAATAACCCCCCAAAAATGACACTACAACCTTTCACAACATCAATTCACCTCCCAAGTTTAGATAGGAAAAATAACCTCAAACAATGCAATGAAAATGATATTCACCTGAAGTGCTGGTACTGCTTGAACTGTGGCAGTGGCCTGAAGCACTAAGTCAGGTGTTGTTGCCAGCCATTGCTTTCCACCAGCACCGAAGCACCTGTCGGGGCAAACTTGGTGTGGCCTGTGATCAGGAAGTGAAGGTCCAGACTGTAGTGGAGCTTGTGCATGGTCCACCAAGCACAATAGTAGAGTACAAACTTGTTCTTGTTTTGGCCAATGCAGTTATCACAATTCAGGTCCACACATGTTTCCCCAACTCCGTAGATGGTGAAGAAATGGTGCATGTAGTTGATGACTGCGCTGCTGTCTTTGCTGGATGACATGCCTTCATCAATCAAGTAATTGACTTGTTGTGGTATTCCTTCACAGCAGACACCAAACAAGCCACACTTGCGAGGAGTTAAAAAGTAGATGGGACCTGGTTACATATGGTCAGAAGGATAGTGCACCTGCAAACAACAAAATAACATCAACCTCTACGGGATCAGTGATCAGTGTACCTAAACCGGGACGGTTGTTGCTCAATATGTGATAATGTGGCTAGCCAACGTTGTATACACCAGCTAACTTTCCGGGACATAGACATGTCTCATATGGGCAGAAAGCTTAAATCATTGTTAATCTAACAGCTATTACAGGGGCAAAAACAGCATGCTATTGTTTGAGGATAGAGCACAACAACAAAACACTTTTCACGGCAACTGGTTTGATACATTCATCTGTGAAGGTAAATAATGTACTTCAATTCAGTAATCTTGCTCTGATTTCTCATCCTGATGGTCCCAGAGATACAATGTAGCTGTAACAGTCCTGACCTGTTTTATGTTGTGTTTTATGTGTTTATGGTCAGGGCATGTGTTTTGGGTGGGCAGTCTATGTTATCTGTTTCTATGTTGGTTTTGGGTTACCTGGTATGGCTCTTGATTAGAGGCAGGTGGTTTGCATTTTCCTCTAATTAAGAGTCATATTTAGGTAGGGCGTTCTCACTGTTTGTTTGTGGGTGATTGTCTCCTGTGTCTGTGTCGATGTTTGCACCATACGGGACTGTTTACGGTTTGTTCATTTCATGTAGTCTGTTCCTGTTCATTTCGTTCTTCACGTTGTATGTAAGTTCGTTGTTCAGGTCTGTCTACTTTCGTTTTGTTATTTTGTATCATTTTCAAGTATAGTTCGTTTTCGTGTTTGTTCGTTTTGTTTATTTAATAAATCATTCATGTATTCACAACCCGCTGCGCCTTGGCTCGATCACTACTCCACCTCTTCTTATGAAGAGAGAGAGGACAGCCGTTACAGTAGCATAGTTTTGTTTGATAAAAATAGTTTTTATATTCAAATGTAGGAGCTGGGGTCTACAGTTTGACCCCACTGCTGTCTCTGGCTCCACACCCACCCCGCCCGGCCATCTAGATGTGTGAAAGTTAGTGTATTTTCTGTAGGGAAGCTAATGATTCATCATGTATGACATTCCTGGGTGTATGTAAATGTATATTTTTTATTACCGTAGCATTTTTGTATGTTTTCTATAGTTATGTACTTGAAAATGTATAATTTGACCAAGTCGGCACATTTGGACAAACTCCTGGCAGACTTGACAAAATATTGTGTTGTGATGTAATTATTCACTGGATCCATCTGAAACTTTGCACACACTGCTGCCATTTTATGGACACAATCTAAATTACACCTAGGATCCTAACTCAATATATTGCCTTTCTCTTGCATTTCAAAGATTATTATTTTTTTTTTTGAAAAAGCATGTTTTTTTGTTTGTATTATCTTTTACCAGATCTAATGTGTTATATTCTCCTACATTAATTTCACATTTCCACAAACTTCAAAGTGTTTCCTTTAAAATGGAATCAATAATATGCATATCCTTGCTTCAGGTCCTGAGCTACAGGCAGTTACAGTAGATTTGGGTAAGTCATTTCAGCCAAAAATTGAAATAAAATGGTCTTCAGATAAGTTAATAGTAAGAAAATGTAACGTAAAACGTAATATCATTTTTTAATGGATGATCATCAGGTAATTTTCACTTACCTACAAATGTGCAGAGCAGCAGCAGTGCATTCAGAAACATAATCTTGGAAACTAAGTTAAAATGATAACAAAGGCCGACTACAAGTACCTCTGGAAAATACATAAATAATGTGAGATCAATAATAGTAGTGCCAATCATGTTGGAGGTCAATTAAATAATCAAAACTTGTTGTTTTTGCTTTACATACCAAGTGTTGTCATCAATTCCTTGTAGAGATGCCACACTGCTTTTTTGCCACATGGGATGGCAGCAGCTTTACACCAAAGTGTTTGTGTCCTGGGTGGCGTCCTGGTAATACTATTGCATTATCCTCTGCGTTGTTGTTGATGAAGTTCACAACTCGCTGAAAGTCCCCATGCTTCAGGTGTAACCAGTGCTTGCTTGGACCAGCTCTCTTTTTGATGGGAGGCATTAGACCATTCTCCTTGTATGACTGGTGGAGAAGAGTCAGGCGTGTTCTACTGATGCTGAAAGACAAATTCCAGATACAAATATTTTGGCATTATTAATAGAAGCGGATATCACCGTCAGACACACCTGGCTAACTTGATTCCACCCGTATACATGGTTGAATGCTTCATGGCAGACTGCAACCCCTTTCATTAAATAAGACGTCCTGTGTCGTTTCTGTTTTGTTTGTACAGCTTGCTTGGCCCGTTGTTGTGTCAAGTCACTCTGGTTCACACTGACCGTGTGCAATGCCACAAGAATCATCTTAAGCTTCAGCCACCACCCAAACTCTGTGTCACGCCCTGATCTGTTTCACCTGTCCTTGTGATCGTCTCCACCCCCTCCAGGTGTCGCGTATTTTCCCCAGTGTATTTATCCCTCTGTTTCCTGTCTCTCTGTGCCAGTTCGTCTTGTATGTTTCCAAGTTAACCAGCGGTTTTCCCGTTCTCCTGCTTTTTGCATTCCCCTTTTTCTAGTCCTCCGGGTTTTGACGATGAGCCTGTCTGCCACTGTACCTCCTGGACTCTGATCTGGTTTTGACCTTTTTGCCTGTCCACGACCATTCTCTTGCCAACCCCTTTGGATAAATAAACATTGTAAGAAACCAAACATCTGCCTCTTGTGTATACATTTGGGTCTTGCCTTGATACTCTGACCATTTTACTCACCCTAGCAGAGCTGATTAGGCTGTTTTCATGTTATCCAAAGCGTTGGTGACTAACTGTGCTCCTGGCAACAATTTAGTTCTGCTTTTTTGCCATAATTTACTGACACCGGTCATATTCAACCGGTGTTGAGCGTTCGTAAATTCATCAGTTATTCTGCGCTCTGGCACTCTCAGACGAGAGTGCTCTGAAACAGTTGTTGCAGTGCATTTCTATTGAAATGGATACTTGCACAAGTTTTACTACACGATACATAAAAAAAGCCTCTTTAGAAAGGTTTCATAGACATACTGACCAGCTCAAATAAACAGACGCGTGCTATATGGCAGACCAATCCAAACTCATCTCTCGGCATGTCCAACCCACTCATTATCTCAGCCAATCATGGCTAGCAGGAAGGTTGCCTCTTTTTCTGTGGCTAAACCAACTACGCTTGTAATTTAACAATTTTATTTGTATTTACAGATGGCATAAGTTTGTTATTAAGGCACATGAAAGTGCACATGTTCGAGAAGGCATTTCTGCCCCAAAAAACTATTCCGATTTTTGAAAAAAAGTTTACGTTCAAACGGCTCTCCTGTGAAGTAGTGACTCGCGACCTACGCCTACTTTCCTGAAACGGGTCACATATTCCTATATAGCCTAGCTACAATGTTAGCACGTGGACTAAGTTAGCTATTTTTTGTCTGTCGTTGTTCCAGGTACACATGAGAGTCTATGGGTGTAAATTATTTGGTGACTATGTTAACAAGAGTATGCAGAGGGTCAGATACCAACGTGTACACCAGACATTGCCTCTGCAGCACCCTTGTGCCGAAGCTGTTGGACGCAGGGCCTGAGGCAAGGCGGATCATGTCTGTGAGTAGACATAAAAGCGAGAGCTTTAGGAGGCCAAATTACAGGGACAGAAAGAGATGGAGCGACATCCTGGCAAACAGCACCAACATCAGCACCAGTGCCACTCCAGCAGTGAAGAGGAGCAGAATGGTTGTTCCTGAAGACAACGCCCCAGGCAACATGGGACACTTTAATGGATGCACAATAAATGGCAATGTACAAGTAAATACGAACAAAAACTACTAACATTAGCAGACATGACTCGGCTAGCTGTAGGGTAGCTAGTTTAGCTAGCAGCAACCATATTTTGTTAGAATTGATTTCCCTAACAACATTACCAATATAATCTTTAGAATGAACGACTAGCCAGCATCCATAACGACCAGGTTTCTGTCCGGACTATTTCCTTCAGTGGAAGAATGAAATTGTATGAATTTACTTACTAAAATAAAATGTTTTATGAAAACGTGTCATTTATTGTTGCTATTTACATATTCCATCAAACTCCAAGTGGGTTCAGTTTCCTTTTAAGATCTTCACTTTTGTTCTTCACAGCTTGATATAGCCACTACAAGGATTCATCAATGACATATAGGCACAGAAAGAAAAAATAGGCTTGGTGTCAATCATCATTTATATCCTCATAAAATAATGAGAATCGTCGTCATCCACATCCCATGGCATGAGTTACAATCCATTTCCACATAACACGTTGAGGGTGATGAAACGGAGCCCCATTCATTTTCAATGGAGGGAAGTGAAGTGGATGGGGGGACCGTTGGGCGATGTGAGCATGGGCGAGGGAGTGTCAACAGAACAAAACCAAAGTTGGAGAAAGACCCTACTGGATTGGCTGTTGATACCTAGCACTACCTAGCCTGCTTGCTAGCTCTCACATGAGGGCGAACCTACCATGGCTTATCCAAATGATTGTGTTGTGGAAATTGGGCACTAAGCCTAGATCTCAGGTAGCCCCGCAATCCGCCTGATCTCACAAGCTTACATGAACTATTCATGTAAGCTCACAAGATCAGGCGGCTTGCAAGGTTAGACTTGTAGTGATAGCCAGTGATAGTCAGTGGAGTGATAGCTTTGAAACGTTAGTGGTTTCGCAACAAATTTGTGAATTATCATCTTTGGGTCTTTGATAAACCTACTTAGTGAACATTCAATTCCTGTTTGGAAGATATAGAAAACAAGTATTCTGCAAATAGTAATAGTTGCAAATCAACTTTATTAATGATGTTATTTAGATGCAGGTTAACCTCATGCCTGGCCAGTTTCTCTCTTTTGCATACCTCTCAACATGACTCCTATCTCTATGAAAATAGAAGCATGAAACGAAAGGTATGAAATAAAAAGCACTCATATGTGCCTCTGATGTGGCTGGGGACATTGCAATTATAGAAACTATTGACTTTTGTCTCCCCAGGTATGATCAATTGCCGCAAAAATAATGACATCTCTGTGTTGTTTTGACCCATTCAGAGTGAAGGCAATTTATTTCATGTGACAGGAGGCTTGCCTGGGACAGCATGCCGTCAGAGATATAATGGCAGAGATCAGGAAAGGAGGAGGAGAGGAAAGGGGGAACACTACAAGAAGATAGGGGGAACCTGGAGAAGGTTATTACATGATATAATTACTTTTTTTAGTACGCCCAATACATATATTTTTTCATTCTCAATGTTACATGACTATACCTTCTAAATACCTATGTGGAAAAGGGAGTAAATGAGAAAGGTACAGATAATAGAACAGTTGTTCCATGATATAGGGAAAATAATAACCTTCTTGGTTCCACTTCTTAGCGTGTTGAAATTGTTAATCATTTGGCCAAATGTCAGTTTTCTGAATTTGTTCCGTTTTAGCCAAAGTTTCGTTTGACAGCACCCATGAGTGATATGTTGAACCTCTTTGGTTTCAATTGGATAACAGATCAAATTGATGATTGCAGAGTTGTTCTTTCTCACCAAAGCCCTCTTTTTAAAATGAACTCCTCTTCCACACCCACATTCACACATCATTGATTTAGCTGCACTGTAACACAGATAAATGCAACAATTTTGGACAGTAGAAAAAGTACTCCAAGTCCTCTTTCCCATTCACATATAACAATCCATCACTAACCACCCAACCCTGGGCCTCTCTCTGCCTTGTCTGCAAATCTCTTGATTCCCAATCCTGATTCCACATTACCATTTTCGTTATGGAAAGTAACAGGAAACAACAGGGAAATAAGACAACAACAACCAGGTAAGAATATTCAAGAAGATGTATTCACCACGTGCACAGGATACAACAGGTGTAAAACAGTGAAGTTCTTACTTGTGAGCTCTTTCCCAACAGTGCAGTAATAAATATAAATAATATAGATAATGAAAATAGAATAAAAACACAAGAGATACAAGATAAGAAAGCAGTAATAACACATTAATAGTTCATATGTGGCTGGTAAATACTCATATAAAGTGTGATGAATTTTCCTGGTTATGTAGAAACTAATATTAGTTACTGAAGAACTATCAATAATAGAAGTTAATAAGCAGAAGTTAAGTAGTAAATGTTTAAGGCCATTTCACCTCTTTTTAGCAGCACCGTATACTTATTAAGAATGTACTTGGAACTTTCATATACATTTATAAAATGTATGTGGGCCAACCTCCAAACTTACATTGAGTATTTTGTATCTGGGTAATTACTGTCATTGCCTGTTGTTTCCTATTACTTTCCGTCGTGACCCAATTACTTCAGCTCTGTACTTAAACCCAATCCAACCCCTTACCCGAAACCGGGTTTGTATCCTAACCCCAATCTCTCCCCCGCCCCTTACCCTAAACTGGGTTCGTATTGAAATCCCTACCCTACCCTCCCCATACACCACATTCTTTCCCTTCTTTGAGCCCACCCCTCTCTTTATTCATGTTTTGTTTAGTCTGATGTTTTGTTTTGACTCCTGTTTTGCTTATTTTCCTTTTTCACTTCTATAATTGTAAAGCGACTTTGGGTCCTTGAAAAGCACTATACAAGTCCCAACCAACCCACATAGAATTGTTACGAGAGACGATCCGTGACAAGTCAAATAACATCAATTTATTTCTGTGTTTTTATGACTCCAGAGTAGTAAGCTATTGGGCTATTCCATTCCCTGCATTCATTAATTTGTCTACATGTCTATTCAACGTTTGGATAAAATGAAACCATGCCATGAATTAAGAACGATAGGCCTATCTTATTTTCACAATGTGATGCGGCACATTCAACTCAAATCGCTTTGAAAAAGAGCCTTCTAATTAGCCTTCTTACCAAATGAAAGTCTATGGCCGACATAACAAAATAATACCCTTACATTCAATCTGGTTTAGATAATTAAATAGTTTAGTTGAAACTTAAACAATTCCCAGAATCAAATAGGCTATGGGCTACAAAAATAGCCTATATTTATTTAGTAGGCTATTGGCTACCTGGCTACTCACATTTTTACTAGCTGCACAGGTTTAAACTTTATATGGCCTGCGTATGGACTAAATGAACGAAAGCCTGAATTAATGTAAGAATTAACTGATATTTAACTGAATTATCGTAAATTAATACCTGCTTTGGCCTCCCGAGTGACACAGCGGTCTAAGGCACTGCATCGCTGTGCTTGAGGCGTCACTACAGACCCGGGTTCGATCTCAGGCTTTGTCACATGACCGGGAGACCCATGAGGCGGCGCACAATTGGCCCAGCGTCGCCAGGGTTAGGGGAGGGTTTGGCCAGCCGGGATTTCCTTGTCCCATTGTGCTCTAGCGACTCCTTGTGGCGGGCCAGGCGCCTGCAAGCTGACTCCGCAGCCAGCTGGATGGTTTTTCCTTCAACATATTGGTGCAGCTGGCTTCCGGGTTAAGCTAGCAATGTGTCAAGAAGCAGTGCGGCTTGACAGTGTCATGTTTTCGTCGGACGCATGGCTCTCGACCTTCGCCTCTTCAGAGTCTGTCGGGAAGTTGCAGCAATGGGACAAGACTGTAACTACCAATTGGATATAACAAGAAAGGAGTAAAAGTATACAAAAAAATATCTGCTCGCAGTTTTGCAGGCTGTGTATCCATCTACCGGTTGTTCTCCTTGTCCTCAATGACTCCAAAAAATCGTTCCAAACCGGGGGTTCATTTTCTTTATCCTGTTACATTAGCCATTTTCACATGAGCTAGAATGAGGGAAAACAAACTTGGCAACACATTGTTGTGCGGCAGAAGGGAATATAAACTCTGCACATGGACAAATTAGGAATGTTTCTGCACCACACTAATAATAAACAGTTCCCTCGCTGTGTGGCTGGTAGCCTAATACCCTGACTACACCGATTGCGTCGCGTGCGCGAGCGTAGCAAAATACATTTAGAAATCTAAGTTATTCAATTATTGCTCCCACACTGCCCCCGAGCGTCTGCGTTGCCAAGGGCTAAAATAGAAGACCTTTCTATTTCTGATGCAGATCGCGCTGCAAATCCTGCCTCTCCCATCTCCTCATTGGTTTATAGAAGCAGGTACCCACGTGCCATCTCCTCATTGGTTATACCCACGTGGGTGATTGAAAGATGAAATGTGTTGCCGGTTGTCGTGGTAATACTTTGAAAGTTTAGATGCCAATCACCATATAAGTTCAAATATGAAAAAGCCTGGAAGGAGGAGAGATGACTAGAAAATATTTTGTTGACCGTTTTATGTGTGGATTAATTCTCGGAGTAGAGGACCTTGTGCATTTCAGGTAAAATAACAACCTAATATTTATATCCCAGGACAAATTAGCTAGCAACAGCAAGATAGCTAAATAGGACAAATTAGCTAGCAAGTGCAAGCTAACTAGCTAAATTGCCATACATGTTTAATGCTTTTCAACCTGTCCCCAAAATTAATGTCATTGGTTCAGAGTTTGTTTTGATATTATAATCTGCGTGTCGGGATCGCGTTTGGTGTAGGGGGACAAAATAAATGTATGCAAGATGGCGCACATGCGCAGCCGGTTTGGGTTCCGTGTAAGACTAGGCTATGTCTGCCTCACCTCTCACATAGCCTAATGTAATTCGCAACACAATAAAACAAGTTATGAACGTATACAATTCTTAAACATAAATAAACCGGAGCACACGTATATACAGTTGAAGTCGGAAGTTTACATACACCTTAGCCAAGTACATTTAAAATCAGTTTTTCACAATTCCTGACATTTAATCCTAGTAAAATTCCCTGTCTTAGGTCAGTTAGGATCACCACTTTATTTTAAGAATGTGAAATGCCGATTTCTGTTGTTGCACAAATTAGCCAAGCACCATCGCAAACTAAAAAAGTTGAATAAACAAGTCAAAATGCAATTCTAACATAAAACAGTGCTTGAGTTTATGAAAGCATGTACACTTGAAAACAAAAATAGCCTACTTAATAGCCTAATAGACTTTTACAGGCCTTGTGAGCAAGAAAGGTGGAGCTCTTCCGTGGTGCTGCTGACACAGGCACCATGTTCATTATAGCTAGCTATAGCGAACCTAGCATTGCATCAGATGGTGTATAACTCTTTTTACATAATACTATTACCCTAATATTTAGCTTGTCTCGCAACATTAGGAAAAGTTTTATGAACTGTACATTAACTAACGTGTTATAAACTTTAACAGGAACACACTGGAGCTCTAGTAAATATATACCTCCGTCTGTAAACTCCAAAGTAGAGCGGGAGAGACAGCGCATGCTGGTCTGATGTTCCTGCCGACCAAAGCAATCAATCCCGGAGTGATTCTCAAATGCAAAAGGCATACATGAAATTCACAGCACTTGAATCTTGAATGCTGGAAATTCACAGCAATTGAAAGGATTAAAAGTATATATTTTGCTTGTATTTTATTTGACCTAAATACATTTTTCATTGGTCTTTGTTGTTTTTCATGTCTGCATTTTGCAATTGAGAATCGATCAGTTTGTGATGGATTTATTTAGGTGAAATGTTGTACTGGTGCTTTATATTAGCAAACTTTCTGGTCAGAGGCTCCTGTCCAAGCAAATCTGAAGAGCGGCAGGTGAATTTATCATGCCTTTGAGATATTGGGGCGAGATATGAATATTCATGAGCACGTTGACGCGTTAAATTTAATGGTTCATAAAATGTTTCCTAATGTTGTGATACTACCCAGTTAGCAAAATGTATATCTGGCCCACATGTGGTTAGGAATTCTGGCCCTGCAGTGGCTCAGATGCTGCAGCCGTAACTCTACATCTACAGACCTGCACCATGATAACCAGATCTTTGCAGATTGTAAAAGTATGTAGTGTGTTTTTGGAGCCTTTGTTACTATTTCCATCTCAGGAAGATAACTGCTGCTGCGGGTAAGTTACTCAAAACCTAGTGATATTTCAAAAAAAGTGTCGTCTTCACCCTTCTATAACATGGCATTTATATGATTAGGGTCCTAAATACTGAAATTGTCTTTTAATTTGTATAGTGCAGTACAGTTGGCACAATAAAGCACATTAAATTAGAATACAGTAATGTATACTGTACTCTATTGTGCTCTACTGTAATGTACTAAAGTCTAGTATATGCATGTTAGCTTACTCAATCATGCACCATAACGTACAAGTGCATTGATACTTAACATTAATGTTCTGCAGTGGCAACACAGCTAACACTGTTACACATATTGTTTTAAAACAAGCTCACATCTCAAAAGATTGTTGCCCAAATGAGCCTTGTAAATACAAAATAGAAACATGACTTGCAGATTTCAACGAGCCCTGAAACAACAAAGACTGAAAACATTGTAGCATAAACTAGTCACTAAGACAGCAACATTGATGGTGCAAAACACTTGTCCAGCTTAATGACAACATAGTTGTAATGAAAATGTAGCACTATTAACATCATATGATCACTTGGTAGAAATAAAAATACAAGCTAGATTCCCCATGCGCAGCTGATCTTAATTTCAACTAACACCAGACCCCCCCCCCCCCCCCGTTACAAACGTAGCGTTTATGCTGTATTATTGGAACAAACATTTGTGAAACATTTTTTATCCTCTGGTGATTATCAGAACGCCACCAAGAGTATCTACATATTGTCCAACCTCTCACTTTGTCTTCTTTCCTTGCAACCACCATTTCGATCCTCTACAGAGGAAATCTTTGGATTATTTTTACACTTTTTCAGTTGCACCGGACGTGAGCCAGTTTCTCCTCATCGCAGCTTTACATTTTAAATTGGGGAAAAAATAATCATTGGTTTATTTAGTTGTTTCTTTCTATGCTTTCTAGTATTCATTAAGGACTTTGGCAACAGTAGAACGTTACTTGTCTCTTTGAGCTGCAGTTGGCAGAAGGGCACCTTTCCATTGATTCCCCTCCAGCTCATGGTCTTTGAAAGATCATGGGAGATTATGTGCCATGGTCCATGGTCCTCCCTCCACACACTCTCTTTCACATCACAGACAACAGAAAAGTGACCATAACATATGGATATTGAATGTTAATATTAAGTAATTCACCTCATTTCAATAGCCTATTGGCTGCTGAAAACTAACATTTATTTTCCAATATCAAAAACACAAACACTATCTTAGTTTTGGATAACTAAGGCGCCATACAGCTCTGGATATATGTCTCAGATAATAATACCACAAACTTTTAAAGCATAATTATAATGGCTGACTTGTTCAGGAGATGGAAATGCAAAAAGAAACCAACACTTTCTAGCTTTAAGTTAGGAAGAGACAATGTTGCTAAACCTTAAAGATAAAATAAGCACCTCCAACCAAGGCCAAAACAACAAGCAACACTGGGGACACTTCAATCGCCTGTGAGGATGCATGAGATATAGCTCGAGATGTACACTACCAGTCAAAAGTTTTAGAACACCTACTCATTCAAGGGTTTTTCTTCATTTTTACTATTTTCTACATTGTATAATAATAGTGAAAACATCAAAACTTTGACATAACGCATCATGTAGTGACCAAAAAAGTGTTAAACAAATCAAAATATATTTTACATTTGAGATTCATCAAATAGCCAATCTTTGCCTTGATGACAGTTTTGCACACTTGTTTATCAGATAGTGTTAGCTAGCTACAGTGTTCACCATTTAATTAGCTAGCATCCTCAGTAGTGGCCCCTACAGCTAACTCACACAACCTAAAAGAAAAATGAGAACTAGCTAGTGAGAAGCTAGCTACTAGCTAGTACACCTACTCATTTTACTTGGGCAGCTAAGGATATGTTAACTTAGATAGTTAGCTAGCAATCACAAAGAACACGCTCCGATTTAGCTCACAAATGTTAGTCAAATAACCGGACAGCAAATAATTGCAGTTGACAGCCTACTTGCTATAAGTCCAATATAAATCTAGCTAGCTTTTAAGTCTGCCTGACAAGCTAGCTAGCTGACATTGCCAGAAATTCATAGCTAGCTAACCTAGCCAGGTTACCTTGCCTACACTACATTTTCACAGTCCAATTGCAGTTTCATAAGGAAAATATATCATTGACAGCTAGCTAAGCTATATAAAAAGGTCAGGTAGGGAAAAATGGCTAACCTAACTATTTCATTAAGTTAGCTATTGGATGCAACCGATCCAACAACAGTGTTATTGTCACATGTAGCTAGCTAGCAATGATGCAAGTTGGTAACTGATCCCTGGGTTCTCCTCTCGAAATAACAGTCTTGTAGTCTAAGCGGTTGTTCATGTCATATGACTTCGGGTTGGAGAGTTGGAGGTATTCACTTTGAATAATCAAACTGTGTAAAACATTTGGTACACAAAAAAATAACAATGGTTTTAAATAGTGAATGTTCTTTACTTTAAAGATAGTTTAACTCTTTGATGTTTAAAAAAATATATATTAAAGGCATGCTTAAGGTTATGAATGGAACCTTTATGGCTATATAAAGAACCATTTCCTTAGGTTCAAAAGAACAATTAAACCATTTAATAGGTTCAACTTTATGTAGCACCGAAATAGGGGGTTAATTGCAATCCATTGTCAAGGCAAATATGTTTGTCATGTGCAAGAAATATAGTAATACCTTACAAGGAATTGCTTACTTGCATGTCGGCCAACAACAGCAAGTACAAAATATAATAATACTAATACTAATACAATCTAAAATATTAATAACAGTGGATCAAAGAGTATAGAGAATGTGCAAACAGGCAGTTAACATAAATTAAATATAACAGTGAAATTGATATGTACATATGAGATGTCAAGTGCATAAAATGTCGAGTGCATATTTAATAACAAAATTATATGGAAAAAACTACCGTTCAGAAGTTTGGGGTCACTTGGAAATGTCCTTGTTTTTTTTAAAGAGAAGCACATTTTTTGTCCATTTTTAAAATAACATCAAATTGATCAGAAATACAGTGTAGACATAGTTAATGTTGTAAATAACTATTGTAGCTGGAAGGACTTGTGAGGCGTCTGTTTCTCAAACTAGACACTAATGTACTTGTCCTCTTGCTCAGTTGTGCACCGTGGCCTTTTATTCTGGTTAGAGCCAGTTTGCACTGTTCTGTGAAGGGAGCAGTACACAGCGTTGTATGAGATCTTCAGGTTCTTGGCAATTTCTCACATGGAATAGCCTTCATTTCTCAGAACAAGAATAGACTGACGAGTTGCAGAAGAATGTACTTTGTTTCTGGCCATTTTGAGCCAGTAATCAAATCCACAAATGCTGATGCTCCAGATACTCAACTAGTTTAAAGGAGGCCAGTTTTATTGCTTCTTTAACCAGAACAACAGTTTTCAGCTGTGCTAACATAATTGCAAAGGTGTCTTCTAATGATCAATTAGCCTTTTAAAATTATAAACTTGGATTAGCTAACAACGTGCCATTGGAACACAGGAGTGATGGTTGCTGATAATGGGCCTCTGTATGCCTATGTAGATATTCCACACATAAATCTGCCGTTTCTGGTTACAATAGTAATTAACAATGTCTACACTAATTCAGATCAATTTGATGTTATTTTAGTGGACAAAAAAATTGGCTTTTCCAAAAACAAGTACATTTCTAAGTGACCCCAAACTTTTGAATGGTAGTGTATATGTTGGCATTATATCGCAAGCCACAATTGGCCCAAATTTGGCCTGCCATAATGAATACAGAATCGGTTGCCGTATTTGGCCCACATAGGACTGGCCCATTCTGAGGCAAAGCGAGCAGTGCCAAACAGTTGCCGCAAGTGGCCCGGAATCGTCTGCTATCTGGGTAGTGAACTATTGGTGATTGTTACGTTCCCCAGCAAGAAAACCAATAATGTTGCTCAAACAGGAGGGGGAACTAACAAAGAGTCACTGACAACAACCAAAACAGGTGGGGTTTTAGTAGGGGTGCTAAAGTCCACTGAAAGTTGCATAGCAACAACAACTGGGACCTAAAAGACAATAGTTTCCACTAAATTTGCCCACTAAAAGGCAAACAGAGGTAGAGCAAAAGGAAATCAGGGAAATCAGATAAAGGAGGGTTTGTCTAGAAATGTAAATAAGGCGCACCAACTACTCGTGTTAACCCTCCACATCTATCAAGACAAACTGGAGCACTGGGCCAGCACAGGTGAAACACCCTCCCATTAACGAGCTGGCAACCATCACAGGTGTAACACTTACTGAATAACGAGCCAATACCAATCGGTGCAACCTAGGTACTAACAAGCTATACATGCTAAAGTCCAATTTAAAAACAAAATGGAAAAACCAAAGCCTGTAACAGTGAGGTAGTATTGGGTAAAAATAGTTTTACAACATCTGATGCAATGCTAGGATGTCTGTTTAGCTAGCTAGGCTAGCTAGCTACTAACAGGGTCTCTGTAGCTTCCCTCTCACAGGTGCTCACTAACTTCACTTTCACTTTTGTGCAACAGAGAGGCTTGCCAGTTGCCATATCATGTCATTACTTTGCAATTCACTCACTGCTGCATGTATTTAATCTAATTCAGGTAAATTGGTCCACAAGTGATGCAACGTTAGCGGTGGCACCACATGTTCAAAAGTAGGGCTGGGACGATACCAGTATCGCAATATTTTTTCCACAGCAAAAATGTAAACACGAAGCAGATAAACACCTGCTGTATGTAAAATATGGTTTGCCAACCATATTTTACATACAGCAGGTTTTTATCTGCTTCGTGGTTAAATTTTTGCTGTGGAAAAAAATATTGCGATACTGGAAAATAATTGGAAAAATAATAAATGTGACACTGGATGAGTTACATCCGCTTCGTGTTATGTTTCCTTACCATGATACTAACGAGTATCGCAATACTGGTATCGTCCAGGACCTATTCAAAAGCTGTGTGGCAAAAGTCTCGTCATTTCTGGAGCCTAAAGTTTTTCCTGATCTCATGACCTGTCAGGTAAAATTCTTGGTCCTAGTCGTAGGTTATGACGAAATAAGCGGTGCTATGACTATAGGGCTGGGGTTTTCCTTGTCCGGATAAAACCTGTAACGATTGCGCTGAGAGTCGGGAAGCAAGTACAGGGAGTGACTGTTTTAATAAATAAACAAAACAACAAACATGAAACACAAACAATGCACCGACATGAAAACAGAGTCAATAACACCTGAGGAAAGAACCAAGGGGAGTGACAGATATAGGGAAGATAATCAAGGAGGTGATGGAGTCCAGGTGAGTGTCATGAGGCACAGGTGCGCGAGACGATAATCAGCAGCCTGATGATATAGAGGCCATAGAGTGAGTATACGTGACAAAACCCTTTCAAACTACAACAAACCTTGTTATTATTAATTCTGAAGTTGATATCAAAAGAGCCAGAGATAATAACTTCAATAGACAACATATTCTGTAGTTTAGTGAACTACTATAGCAGGACTGAGTGTTATGAAAATAATGTTTACAATGTCTTTGAGTATTAATTTCACACTATATACACACAATGAAAGACACCCAGTGCAGAGTGATGAGTCAACAATGAGGTGCTAGTGCAACCAAACCTAGTTGCTGAGAGACGTTGTTGATGATGCTCTGTAGGCTGTAGCTAGGAGACCTCTGGGACTGACAAGTGAATCCACCTGTCGCAGCGAGCGTGGGGGTTACCGCATAATTTCCCAGGGACAGGGTCATTTTCATTTAGTCTGGCTGACACCAGCTCTCGATTTCCTACAATGTGGGTCACAGCTCTTCGCTGTGTAGTCACGTTGGTCACGTCAGCAAGGCTAGTATTCACTAGACAAAACAGAGGCAAACGGGCTAAATTGGGGGAGGTACTATGTCAACTTTTCCAATAAGAAACACATGCTTTTTTTACGTTGCAAAACGTGCAACTATCTAAATCAAATCACATTTTATTTGTCACACGCACCGATGGGTGTAGACTTTACTGTGAAATGCTTGCTTATTAGCCCTTCCCGATGACGCAGAGTTAAAAAAAATTGAATAAAAATAGTAACACAAGAGGAATAAATACACAATAAGGAATTTATATACAGGGTGTAACATTATGAAGTGAACTAATGAATATGTCTATCAATCAATCAAATGTATTTATAAAGCCCTTCTTACATCAGCTGATGGCACAAAGTGCTGGACAGAAACCAAGCCTAAAACCCCAAACAGCAAGCAATGCAGGTGTAGAAGCACAGTGGCTTGGAAAAACTCCCTAGAAAGTCCAGAACCTAGGAAGAAACCTAGAGAGGAACCAGGCTATGAGGGGTGTCCAGTCCTCTTCTGGCTGTGCCGGGTGGAGATTATAACAGAACATGGCCAAGATGTTCAAATGTTCATAGATGACCAGGTCAAATAATAATAATCACAGTGGTTGTAGAGGGTGCAACAGGTCAGCACCTCAGGAGTAAATGTCAGTCGTCTTTTCATAGCCGATCATTCAGAGTATCTCTACCACTCCTGCTGTCTATAGAGAGTTGAAATCAGCAGGTCTGGGACAGGTAGCACGTCCGGTGAACAGGTCAGAGTTCCATAGCCGCAGGTAGAACAGTTGAAACAGGAGCAGCAGCACGACCAGGTGGATTGGGGACAGAAAGGATTCATCAGGCCAGGTAGTCCTGAGGCATGGTCCTAGGGCTCATGTCCTCCGGGAGAGAGAAATAAAGATAGAAAGAGAATTAGAGAGAGCACACTTAAATTCACACAGGACACCAGATAAGACAGGATAAATACTCCAGATATAACAGACTGCCCCACGACACAAACTATTGCAGCATAAATACTGGAGGCTGAGAGTGGAGGGGTCGGGAGACACTGTGGCCCCGTCCGACGATACCCCTGGACAGGGCCAAACAGGCAGGATATAACCCCACCCACTTTGCCAAAACACAGCCCCCACACCACTAGAGGGATATCTCCAACCACCAACTTACCATCCTGAGACAAGGCTAGCCCAGGAAGATCTCCCCCACGGCACAACCCAATGGGGGCGCCAACCCGGACAGAAAGATTGTGTCAGTGACTCAACCCACTCAAGTGACGCACCCCTCCTAGGGATGACATGGAAGAGCACCAGTAAGCCAGTGACTCAGCCCCTGTAATAGGGTTTGAGGCAGAGAATCCCAGTGGAGAGAGGGGAACCGGCCAGGCAGAGACAGCAAGGGCGGGTTCGTTGCTCCAGTGCCTTTCCGTTCACATTTTACATTTACATTTAAGTCATTTAGCAGACGCTCTTATCCAGAGCGACTTACAAATTGGAAAGTTCATACATATTCATCCTGGTCCCCCCGTGGGGAATGAACCCACAACACTGGCGTTGCAAGCGCCATGCTCTACCAACTGAGCCACACGGGACCACGTTCACCTTCACACTCCTGGGCCAGACTACACTCAATCATAGGACCTACTGAAGAGATGAGTCTTCAATAAAGGCTTAAAGGTTGAGACCGAGTCTGCGTCTCTCACATGGATAGGCAGACCATTCTATAAAAATGGAGCTCTATAGGAGAAAGCCCTGCCTCCAGATGTTTGCTTAGAAATTCTAGGGACAATAAGGAGGCTTGCATCTTGTGACCGTAGCGTACATGTAAGTATGTACGGCAGGACCAAATCGGAAAGATAGGTAGGAGCAAGCCCATGTAATGCTTTGTAGGTTAGCAGTAAAACCTTGAAATCAGCCCTTGCCTTAACAGGAAGCCAGTGTAGAGAAGCTAGCACTGGAGTAATATGATAACATTCTTTGGTTCTAGTCAAGATTCGAGCAGCCATGTTTAGCACTAACGGAAGTTTATTTATTGCTTTATCCGGGTAGCCGGAAAGTAGGTCATTGCAGTAGTCTAACCTAGAAGTGACAGAAGCATGGATGAATTTTTCTGCATCATTTTTGGACAGAAAGTTTCTGATTTCTGCAATGTTACATAGATGGAAAAAAGCTGTCCTTGAAACAGTCTTGATATGTTCATCAAAAGAGAGATCAGGGTCCAGAGTAACGCCAAGGTCCTTCACAGTTTTATTTGAGACGACTGTACAACCATCAAGATGAATTGTCAGATTCAACAGAAGATCTCTTTGTTTCTTGGGACCTAGAACTAGCATCTCTATTTACCACCATCCACTTCCTTATGTCTGAAACACAGGCTTCCAGGGAGGGCAATTTTGGGTCTAGTAAACACGTTCGGTGCTGCTGCTTTGAAAGTGGTGTGGCAGATTGAAAAGTACTGAGGCAAATGCTGTCTCGCCACACGTTTTCCGGCAGCTCTGAACCTTATTGTTTTGTTTACTGTGTTTTGGGATATTTGCCATTGTTTTACTCATTTATATTAGCGTTTGGTCTTTTGGAATGTAGTAAATCAAAAGGGGACCATTGCACTCTCCCAGAAGTTTGGCTGGAGTGTAAAACCTGCAAATTTAGACAAAGAAAATGTGTAATGGGTCCACACTCAAAATAATGTGGCATAAAGCTTACTTCATTTTTTGTATTATTGTTATTTTCACAGCATCAGGGATTGTGTACACAGATGTTTCAGCATTGCAGCCTTATTTAGTGTAGGTAAAATGTTATTTTTTATTTAAAACAGCATTTGTAGGGAACAACCGATGAGCAGCAGGTGATTCTAATCAGGGTTGCCACTCATTGGCCAATCAGGGATGTGGCTTTTCTGGTTTACCTGTATACAAGTTACTCACAAAGAAATACAGAATTATAGGGTATGGTAGCAAGCACGAAGCAATTGCCTTGAGTCTCTGCTCACTTGGATACATTATATCAATTCATGAGATAGCTTACCAAAAGGACATCAGGCTCAGCCGTTCATAAATTTGTGGGGCTAACTCATAAACGATATTCAAAATCTGATATGGACAGTGTTGTTGTATAATAGTCTAAAGTTGGCCTATAGGAAGGAGGTGAAATCTAGTTATTTGTTTAAACCGGGTGTAGAATGTTTGACTCATAAAACATTTATGAACTCTTTTATTCAGACTATGTAAGAGGAAATATTACTGTTGATTAACTTTGAATTATAGCACTTATGTTAATTAAAGACTTTTACTGTATAACGAATGTATTATATGAGTCTGATTTGATGCTTGCAGCATAGAGAGACTCGCCATTTCATGTCAATGCCTTGCACTGCATTTATTCATTTCAGTTATTTAATTTCATCCAGTAACAAAAGACCAGAACCGGCAGCAGTGTGTCCCTTGTCCAGTCAATCTACATGCACCACAACACAACACTGAATTGAAGCCAGAGCGCAGTAACCAGCGCATAGGCCCAGACGGCTACACTAACAATACATGTTAAGTTCCATTAATGAACATAGTAGATGAATTACTTGTGTTCATTTGTCTGGGGAGAAATTGCATGAGATTAAATTGGATATACATAAAAGTAAAGTTGTAGAAAAAAGAGAGTAAAGTACACAACAACAAAACAATATAATGAAACAATTAAGAAAGTAATAGTCATTTACAGAGGAACAGTTATTTGGTTTAGAATACAGTGTCTAGGCCACGTAAGTAAAATGAAACTGTGGTGAAACTATTAAAAAAAAAATTAAAAATTTTAACCTTTATTTAACCAGGTAGTCCAGTTGAGAACAAGTTCTAATTTACAACTGCGACCTGGCCAAGGTAAAGCAAAGCAGTGCGACAAAAACAACAACACAGAGTTACACAT
The DNA here is from genome assembly GCF_045679555.1 of Salvelinus alpinus. Taxonomy (NCBI): domain Eukaryota; kingdom Metazoa; phylum Chordata; class Actinopteri; order Salmoniformes; family Salmonidae; genus Salvelinus; species Salvelinus alpinus. The sequence goes on along the minus strand of NC_092097.1, from coordinate 8,582,771 downwards.
AAATAAACTTACAGTCAATAACACAATAGAAAAATTGAAAAATCTATGTACAGTGTGTGCAAATGTAGAACAGTGTGCAATAAATAGGCCGTAGAGGCAAAATAATTACAATTTAGCATTAATACTGGAGTGATAGATGTGCAGATGATGATGTGCAAGTAGAGATACTGGGGTGATAAAGAGCAAGAGGGTAAGTAATAATATGGGGATGAGGTAGTTGTGTGCTATTTACAGATTGGCTGTGTACAGGTACAGTGATCAGTAAGCTGCTCTGACAGCTGATGCTTAAAGTTAGAGAGGGAGATATGACTCCAGCTTCAGAGATTTTTGCAATTCGTTCCATTCATTGGCAGCAGAGAACTGGAAGGAAAGGCAGCCATAGGAAGTGTTGGCTTTGGGGATGACCAGTGCAATATACCTGCTGGAGCTGGTGCTACGGGTGGGTGCTGCTATGGTGACCAGTGAGCTGAGATAAGGCGGGGCTTTACCTAGCAAAGACTTATAGATGACCTGGAGCCAGTGGGTTTGGCGACGATATGTGGTGAGGGCCAGCCAATGAAAGCATACAGGTCGCAGTGGTGGGTAGTATATGGGGCTTTGGTGACAAAATGGATGGCACTGTGATAGACTACATCCTGTTTGCTTAGTAGAGTGTTGGTGGCTATTTTGTTAATGATATCGCTGAAGTCAAGGATTGGTAGGATGAGTGAAGGAGGCTTTATTGTGAAATAGGAAGCCGATTCTAGATTTAATTTTGGATTGGAGATGCTTAATGTGAGTCTGGAAGGAGAGTTTACAGTCTAACCAGACACCTAGGTATTTGTAGTCCACATATTCTAGGTCAGAACCTCCCAGAGTAGTGATGCTTGTTGGGCGGGAGGGTGCGGGCAACAATCGGTTGAAGAGCATGCACTTAGTTTTACTAGCATTTAAAAACAGTTGGAGGCCACAGAAGGAGAGTTGTATGGCGTTGAAGCTCATTTGGAGGTTTGTTAGCACAGTGTCCAAAGAAGGGCCAGAATGGTGTTGTCTGCGTAGAGGTGGATCAGAAAATCACCAGCAGCAAGAGCGACATCATTGATATACACAGAGAAAAGAGTCGGTCCGAGAATTGAATCCTGTGGCACAGATGTTTGCTTTAGAATATAGGGTCAAGGCCCCATAGGAAAACACAGAAACTTTGGTGAAACTATAAAGAAATTACCAGTAGGTTACATAATAATGTATTAAGTACAGTGCTGAAGTAACTGGGTAATGACCAGAAAGTCATAGGAAACAAGAAGGCAATGACAAGGTAAATACCAAGCAAAGACCCAAGATACATTTTGAGGTTGGCCCACATACAGTATAAGTACTGTAGGATGTAATTTGTCAAATGTGTTTGTTAACAGAAAATTTCACCGCTGCTCTTTCACTGTATATGTCCAGAAATATTGTAGCGACCCGCACAGACAGCGGTGTGTTATGTGTTAGGCTATTAGTGGGTTGTGTTGTACTTACCAGTGTTCGCGGGGTCCGACATGCCAATCAACCTGCTATCTGCCAATCACGGGAATGCCTGGAATGTTCTGATGCCGGGCATCCTGGTGGTTGGCGGAGTGGCGTGGAGGGGGGCTGGGCAGGGGGATGGAGCATTGGAAGTTAAAACCAGGTTTATCCATTGTTCTTTCTCTTATGTCTGGCCTTCACAAGAGAAGGTCACAGTTGGCTTGTGGGGTATCTTTCATTTATTTGGCGTGGGCTACGGCCAAACAGTAGCCTGTGTAAAGTTGGGTTAATAAACCGTCAATTCGTAAACTCAATCCTCTGTCTGGACAATTGTTCCTTTATGATCTAGTCAGATCATTACAATATATTATAAAAAAATAGCATTCCCTCACTGCAAACAAATACAAGCGTTTCTGCATCACACTGGTAGAAAAGGGCTACATTTCCTGGTTGTACGCAAACGACAATTTACAGAATTCATTGCAATTTCAGGGCGTGGTACTGCCCCTGTGGAGGTGGATCCAGTTGAGAATGGGTGTCAACAGGTAGCTAATGTTACTCACTGAACCAGCCAACTCATGTCCAATCATGTCCAATCAATTGAATTTACCACAATTTCCCTGTAGAAACATCTCAAGGATGATAAATTGAAACAAGATGCACGTGAGCTCAATTTTGAGTCTCATAGCAAAGGGTCTGAATATTTATGTAAATAAGGTATTCCTGTTTTTTTATGTGCAACAACACGGCCTTGTGTGAAAAGAGAGCTACCGACAGCAAAACAACTTACTAATTTGCTCTCCTGGTCCAGCTGGTCTAGGCTTCCGCCGCCAGTTGATCTTGGAGGTTCTGAAGAACGTCTCAAGCACACCTCTATCCATATGTGCGTCGAAACTTCAATGGTCTGTCACACACACATGATCCATGGGGTCTGCAGTGACCCTCCAGTAAAAGCTGTCCTCGATCGAATTTCTTGCAGCACAGACATTCCTCTTCTGTCAGCATGGCTCAACAGCACCCGCATAGCACCACCAGTTGGAGTCTGAGGTGGCTCCACATCTCTGCTTGCTGGTCTTGCTGGTCTTTACAAAGTCAGGGAAAATGTGTCAACCTAGAGATCCTGCAATGTCGTGGAAGATCAGATCATAATCTAATGGCTCTATTGAACAATGACAACGATGTCTACTCGCTGCTAGCGTGATCGTGCAATCGACGAAACACAGGCCACAATAATTGCTACAAAACATTTTTAGATCAGACTATAGGCTCAAACAACAAACAAAGTCATTGGTTGAAAATAAAAAAATACTGCTATGGTGCATAATTGTGTTTGAAACAATTCTCTTCACTCATAATTATGTAGGGAGAAAAACACCTCAAATAGTGTCTAGCAGTGAAGTTTCCCTTTAAATACAAAGTCTTTCTAGGCAAGTTCCAAGGACTTTCTTAATAAGTATATGGTACTGCTGAGAAGAGGTGAAATGACCTTAATAAATACTTACTACATAACTTCTGCTTATTGGCCTCTATTACGTTTACATTTATTACTAGTTCTTAAGTAAATAATAATAGTTTCTTCATAACAACCAGGAGCACTCATCAGACTTAATATCAGCTACATACTAACTATTAACGGATTATTACATTTCACCTCTTCTCAGCAGTACCATATACTTATTTAGAATGTACTTGTTGTTTCCTATTAATTTCCAGACGTTACCCTGTTATTTTAGCACTGTAAACCAAAGTGCTACCCCATTTTGTTTTGGACTGGTTGCTCCTACGCTCCCATGACTAGTGGCTCCTTTCAGACACACAAACCCAACCTGTGTGTGATTCTTTTCTGAGGGTCCCCCTCCGGAGAGCTTAGTTCTGCCTGCCGTATCGACACTTTGGTTGGTGTTTGATCACACTACAATGCCATCTCTTCTACTGATATAAACCTTTTCCTGGAAATTAAATGCCTCTGGTTTCTTTTCTTTTCTTGCTGGTTGTGGCATCATAGGGGGGTTGCTTGGTGATGGAGCTTATCCTACAAGTGTTTGTGTCATGAAATGATGAAATAAGGTTTAAAGAACCTGTATTGTTGTACATTCCATCTGAAATTGGCTTGCTCGCAAATGGCTTGCTCACATCTATTTTTGTGTGTTTTTAAGCATGACTTCACTTTTCCTTGTTTGGATTGTCATTGTCTACTAACAGGAGCATCGCTGACAACATTGTGGTGCACCTACGGCGGGAATACAAAAGCACACCACTTCCCAGGAATTCTCAACCACTCGAGAGAATGTCGTCTCCCTCGTGAGAATGCAATTGAATATCCATTTCCATTGGTGCTTTACATTATTGAGGTGTGTATTTAAAGGCCATGAAAGTGATACGTGGCATGATGGCTTGGGACGGAGATGAGGATTCACCTCTGGTAAACAACACTGGAGCTGGAAAAGGGGGTGGAGCTTCAACAGCGCAACAGACGGACCACTGGAAAAATCCAAACAGGCACTCAAAATACACAGGTAAGTGAAACGTTTTAAATGTGTTACTGGATTTTTTTTAAGGACCAAGATTGCTGGCTTTTTAATGTACAATTGAAGTCGGAGGTTTAAATACACCTTAGCCAAATACATTTAAACTCCGTTTTTCACAATTCCTGACATTTAATCCTAGTAAAAATTCCCTGTTTTAGGTCAGTTAGGATCACCACTTTATTATAAGAATGTGAAATGTCAGAATAATAGTAGAGAGAATGATTTATTTCAGATTTTATTTCTCTCATCACATTCCCAGTGGGACAGAAGTTTACATACACTCAATTCGTATTTGGTAGCATTGCCTTTAAATTGTTTAACCTGGGTCAAATGTTTCGGGTAGCCTTCCACAAGCTTCCCAAAGTAAGTTGAGTGAATTTTTGCCCATTTCTCCTGACAGAGCAGGTGTAATTTAGTTAGGTTTGTAGGCCTCCTTGCTCGCACACGCTTTTTCAGTTCTGCCCACATATCTTCTGCCACCCCCGTGCTTCACGGTTGGGATGGTGTTCTTTGGCTTGCAAGCCTCCCCCTTTTTCCTCCAAACATAATGATGGTCACTATGGCCAAACTGTTCTATTTTTGTTTCATCAGACCAGAGGACATTTCTCCAAAAAGTACGATCTTTGTCCCCATGTGCAGTTGCAAACCGTAGTCTGGCTTTTTTATGTCGGTTTTGGAGCAGGGGCTTCTTCCTTGCTGAGCGGCCTTTCAGGTTATGTTGATATTGGACTCGTTTTACTGTAGATATCGATACTTTTGTACCTGTTTCCTCCAGCATCTTCACAAGGTCATTTGCTGTTGTTCTGGGATTGATTTGCACTTTTCCCGCCAAAGTTCGTTCATCTCTACGAGACAGAACGCGTCTCCTTCCTGAGCGGAATGACAGCTGCGTGGTCCCATGGTGTTTATACTTGCAAACTATTGTTTGTACAGATGAACGTGGTACCTTCAGGCGTTTGGAAATTGCTCCCAAGGATGAACCAGACTTGTGGAGGTCTACAATTTTTTCTTCTGAGGTCTTAGCTGATTTCTTTTGATTTTCCCATGATGTCAAGCAAAGAGGCACTGAGTTTGAAGGTAGGCCTTGAAATACATCCACAGGTACACCTCCAATTGACTCAAATTATGTAAATTAGCCTATCAGAAGCTTCTAAAGCCATGACATCATTTTCTGGTATTTTCCAAGCTGTTTATAGACACAGTTAATTTAGTGTATGTAAACTTCTGACCCACTGGAATTGTGATACAGTGAATTATAAGTGAAATAATCTGTCTGTAAACAATTGTTGGAAAAATTACTTGTGTCATGCACTAAGTAGATGTCCTAACCGACTTGCCAAAACTATAGTTTGTTGACAAGAAATGTGTGGAGTGGTTGAAAAACGAGTTTTAATGACTCCAACCAAAGTGTATGTAAACTTCCGACTTCAACTGTATACACAAGGGATCGATACACAAAGGATCAGTAGTATTGAAATAGTATAATCATATGTGTGTACGTGTGCGCGTGTGTGAGAGATTAATTGGAAATTATTGTATTCAAATGGAAAAAAGGGGAAAAAAGTTCAATTAACTCAAACTATATGAGATCTAATGATGAACAGGCACAACTTCATTGGTATATGTAGGACACATTAAAGGTCACTGTCCAAAAACAAGAACTCTACTTGTGTGCAAAAATGTTATGGATTCCTTTCAGGTTTAGGCATGTTGTGTGAAGTGAGAGCAGGACTTCAGTATGCTGTTAGTGTTCTCTCTCTCTCTCTCTCTCTTGACCCTTTCTCATTTTCTCCCTCTCTCTCTCTCCCTCTCACTCTCTCTCTCTCTCCCCACATCACCCACAATTTCTCAACGCTGCCTGAAAAAATTGCTACGGCTGGTTTTCACAAAATGCCCAGTAAGACAACAGGGTGTGCTCTCTCTCAGATTAATGAGTACTTAAATGCAAGCGGACAGCAACGGAATTAACAAGAGCCCTCAAATTCCCCCCACCTCTTGTTTTCAAAGATCCTCCTCGGCTGATATCTAATTAAAAAACTGCACCATGAAATGTGCACTTCACACTTTTCTCCTCACTCTCTCATCATGGACGAGACAAGGGAATAATAGCCTTCTGCAGTCTGCTGATGACTTACCCTTGGAGGCAGGTCAAGAACCTTGTAGGGCTTTCAGACTCCTCTGAGTGAAGGGTGTAGAAGGCGTGATTGTTCATTTATAAACGAAACCTCTATAAAAAGGTATGAGAAGAGGACACCAGTGTCTAATTGAGCCAGGCTCAATATTATAAAGTATGGGTCAGTAGATAGAGCAAAGATAGATAGTGTTATGTTTGTTCCTTTATGAATTACAAACCGGGGCATAGCTTGAACTACTTTTAATAATGAAATACTTCAGCTAGCAATTCCACATTGTGTAGTCATGCAGGGCATACTATCGACAACCACTGTGTGTATGGCGCATTGCCTTATGTCTAACATAGTCTTAATGTTATTTCACATAACAACACAGCTGGTAGCATAGCATACCTTGTTACTCAAACAAAACTTTTCACTGCACCTATCCGGTAGGTGACAATAAAAAATATATTATATATTGTTGGATACCCAACAGTGCAAATGTCATAAAATACAGACTACACCACCTGGAGGAGGGTTTGAGCACCAGGACTCTTAATAACTCCTAGAGGTTCAATTAGTAGTGACCAGTTGGGAACCACAGTAACCATGCAACACAAACAAAAAGGGAGAACATTTATTTTGGACAGAATAGGTAGATTAAAGTGTAGCACAAACGTAGGCCATCCACTAAATGGATTAGGGTGGAAATCAATTCCACAAAAAGGGAAACATTTTCTTTCTCCTGTTTTAGGGGGTGAGGGAACTCGGGCAGCCTGTCCACTCCACAGTGGCCCACTCTTGTTTTATTCCGGTTCTGTCCAATCCTCCGAGTGGGCCTGAGGCACAAAGAAACAGGGAACATGTCTCAACTGTTAGACTCAATATTTACAAGAGGGAGAAATGATTTCTTCATGATAATCACCTATTTTAACAATAATAGTCCAATTGTGAAAAACTGAGTTTAAATGTATTTGGCTAAGGTGTATGTAAACTTCCGACTTCAACTGTACATTGATTGGTTGATGAATTTTTATGCTACACAAAGATAAATAAAATACTTTAAATAAAACTAGACCAATCTGTTAGTAGCCAGACTTATTGCACCGGTTACTGGGATGGTTGTTCCAATTTAGATCGTTGAGGTTGTCTCATTATTCAACCCTCACTATTCTGGCAGTGATTCTGAATTCATGTTGCGGGTGATTCCTCTTGTTGAATATCATAACTCAGGCTGGATTCCAATAGGAATTACACATAACTTTGCAAGTCAGTATAATGGGTCTCGCATGCCTGATGTGACCTGTAAACCAGGTGTTTCCTAACACAACTGTGTTAGGGTTTAACCAGTGCTTATTTTGTAAATCGGGAAGTGCCGGAACAAAAAGTGAGAGCAAGAGTGGGGTGACCTGGGGAACTCTGAGGTAACGGAACGCATGAGAAAAATATCACCTCTATAATAAAGCTTTGAATATATAGCATCGCATTTGCTTAGTGGCATAGACGAGTAGAGGCACTTACAGAAGTTGCAAACATGGGATTTTTTTTTGTGGCCTAGTTAAACAATGTAAAGACAATGCAACCAAATACTAATTGAGTGTATGTAAACTCCTAACCCACTGGGAATGTGATGACAGAAATAAACGCTGAAATAAATCATTCTCTCTACTATTTTTCTGACATTTCACATTCTTAAAATAAAGTGGTGATCCTAACTGACCTAAGACAGGGAATTTTTACTAGGATTAAATGTCAGGAATTGTGAAACATTTAAACTCAGTTTATTTGACTAAGGTGTATGTAAACTTCCGACTTCAACTGTATGTTCTTTCCTCACTAGCTAACGTGGTCCTAACGCCATCATTTAAAACATGCTAGCCTACCGTGTGTGGCTCACAAAATGGGTACATGTTTTGGATGTCGATATAATCCTGTGTCATTTTGTTGTGCTAAGGAGTTGGGTTGATGTTGAAATAGATGTAACAAGTTTTCTTTCCTCCTCAATTACACCAATGGAATCTCTGTTTACTGAATGCATCACCATGCGTGCACAGACAACATGAATTGTAATTGCATGGCACATATTTAATTTGGAGCACAGTAGCTAAGTCACTGGTAATTGCACGGGAGGTTATATTTTGGTCATTACCGGAGAGCAATTGGCAATTTATATGCTCTGTGTTGGAGATAAGTGACCGTCAACCAGGAACACATACACATTTATTACAGTGACCGTTCGTCCAACGCAAAGAGCAAATAATCTAGTGGAGAGAGAGAGAGGCCAAGCCCTCTAACAATCAATATTTATGTCTGGCTAGATGTGGTGGCCCTAGTATGGAGGGCCGGGCTATGCTCCCTCCATCCATACTCTCTCCTGCAGGGTGTGGGGGTTGGGGGGTTGTAGGGGATATTAGACAGTGGAACCTCCAGGCTCCCATCTCCTGGTGCCTTGAGCCCCTGTCAATACCGCTCCAACCAGCCTGAAGGAACCTACCTCTCTGCTGGGTTGGGGGTGGGGTGGTGGGACCCATCTCAGTATCAGACCGCCATTAATCCACTGCCTGAGCAGACAGCATCCATCTCCCCTCGGCACCTGTTTGACAGAGGGTAAAAACACTGGTGGATATACCGGGGCCTCGGATCAATCCCTTCGATCCCCCTTCCCATGCCAGGAGTCATCCATCAGCCCCTGGCTGTTGTTGTTGTGCTTTTTCAGTCACCACCCATCCCTCTCATAACGGTGCAGCCAAGGTGTGTCTTTGTTCGGTCCTGGTCCTGGTCCGTGTCCCACCCAGGGAAAGAGGAATGTTCACCTTCACAGGGAGGGCGAAGGTACAGTATTACCATTATCAGGAATAACCTGTGTGCCCTACTGTTCCCTGCTGTCTCTTCCCTGGAATTCAAATGATACGTGGCCAGCCAATGAGAGGATGCAGCGCCCTTGTTGCTGACAGGTCGGTGGCAGCAATGAGGTTTGTCCTCTGAGTGTTTCCACCACCGCACACTACATTACGTCTGAAGAGTGATTGGTGCTCGGAGGGACAGGGTCTCTCTCCTTCAAATGGCCTATAAGGGGGATGGTGATGATGTTAAGAATCGTCTTCTAGTCTCAGCTACAGAGCTGCAGGGGCTGCAGCACGGGGTGCGTGTATCACTCAACACCCAATAAATCCACTGTGTCAGTCTCCTCCAGTCTTCTAATCATTATTTCATTAGAGAAAATAAAAATAATACGTTACCAGGCTAGTTTAAAATGTGATGGACTGGTTGTGTCAGTAATAAAAGGTCTGATTACTTCAATAAATAATGCTACGCACTAAACCCCAAAGAATGGAGCTAAATAATTGGACCAATAACTTTTGCTGAAGTTTCATCTTTTCCCATCAATTTATATGCTAAGAATGTCCCGCGGGGTCCCTCCCCTCCTCTTTAATTTCTGCGATCCTTTTTAAATACATTTTCTTTTATCTCCGAAGTTATTTGAATGCCTCTACATCTCCATTCATTCTTGTGAGGTAAATTATTCAATGGAAACCAAACAGTAAAATATGCTAAATTTGATTAAACATTCAGTGCACCTGCAAGATTATGTTGTAATATAGTAAATAAATAGTGTGGAAGCAATACAGTGCAGCGGAGAGGACACACGGGGAGAGGAGGTAGAGGTCATGTAAACGGGTGTTCTATAAATTGCAATATGATGAGGGAGGGAGATGGGCTAGTTCAGCTCAACCAGTCAATAGGCCAACTTCCACACTGGGCCATCTCTAAGCCTCTCATAGAAAATATATGTTCGATGACAGGTTATTTATGGGTTGGTGGCCACCCAAGGCAGAGCCGCAAACAGACTAAATGACACTGTGTCGTCCAGGCTAATGGTGTCAGCGGGGAGTTTACATTATCCTATCCTCCACTGTTGCTGCCTGCCTGCCACCAACAGGGCTGCATAAACACCTAGTAAACCAGACCTGGGTTTAAATAGTATTTGAACTTGCCTGGTGAAATGGAACCAATGGGCTCAAGCGAACACTCAAAATACAGTATTTGAAAGATTGTCCCTGGTTTTGACCCCAGACTAGTTTCTACTTATTCAGCCCCCATTTTGATCAATTTACCATTACATGCTTACTGTGCAGCAATCAGTTCAGCCTCATGCATTCTCTATTCCATATCACTGACTACTGTACCCAAAGCTAAAAAAAGAGCTGCTCAGATGAGCATATTGAAGTTAGAGGAGAAGAGGTATTATAGCTAAACTCTCATATTGGGACGGTTTCTCCTACTGATAAGAGAACAGCACTGTTCCCCTCTTTTGTAGGTGGCAGGTCATGAGTTTGCTATGCAGCACCCATCCTGGGATCCATGTGACCCCCAGAGCAGAGCAGGTCCTGGGGCCAGGGGTCTGGCAGACTGGCTGTCTGAGGAGAATACAGATTAACGTACAACATGTCCTGAACTCTGGCCCTTCCACTTATTACTGTTTTTCACATACCTTCTTCCAGGGGGGATGAATTGTATTGTACTGTATTAATATGAATATATAATTTGTGTATATACTGAATACATTGTAATGCACCATTACCTTGCATCCACTGTCTGAATGTGAGGTTTTGAGGGTTGACAGAAGAACGTTTTAGAGTTGCTATAACATATACAGCAAGTTCTGTTGCTATCTACAGTGCATTCGGAAAGTATTCAGACCCCTTGACTTTTTCCACATTGTGTTAGGTTACAGCCGTATTCTAAAATTGATTCAATTGTTTTTTTCCCCCTCATCAATCTACACACAATACCCCATAATGACAAAGCAGAAACAATTTTTTTGACATTTTTGCAAATGTATAAAATAAAAAAAAACTGAAATAATCACATTTACATAAGTATTCAGACCCTTTATTCACCTTTGGCAGCAATTACAGCCTTGAGTCTTCTTGGGTATGACGCTACAAGCTTGGCACACCTTTATTTGGGGAGTTTCTCCCATTCTTCTCTGCAGATCCTCTCAAGCTCTGTCAGGTTGGATGGGGAGCATTGCTGCACAGCTATTTTCAGGTCTCTCCAGAGATGTTTGATCGGGCTCAAATCCGGGCTCTGGCTGGGTCACTCAAGGACATTCAGAGACTTGTCCCAAAGCCACTGTTGCTCTGACATGCACTGTCAACTGTGGGAACTTATATAGACAGGTGTGTGTATTTCTAAATCATATCCAATCAATTGAATTTATCACAGGTGGACTCCAATCAAGTTGTAGAATCATCTCAAGAATAATCAATGGAAACAGGATGCACATGAGCTCAATTTCGAGTCTCATAGTAAAGGGTCTGAATTCTTATGTAAATAAGTTATTTCTGTTTTTAATTTTTTATACATTTGTAAAAATGCCAAAATAACTATTTTCACTTTGTCATTGTGTGGTATTGTGTGTAGATTGTAGATTTTAGAATAAGGCTGTAACGTAACAAAATGTGGAAAAAGTCAAGGGGTCTGAAAACTTTCCGAAGGCACTGTAGATTCATTACTAAGTATGTAATTATACAGTCACTCAAATGGATTGTCTATTTTCATTATTAGCGGCTCACAAAAATCCATTATATTAACAAATTACGTAGTGTGCGAGCGTGTTTGAAAAAGTGCACTGAAAAAAAAGATTTCTTAATGGTCTTTGTAAACACATTTTGAATGATTGTCTTTAATTTGTCTCAAGAGTCCATGAGGGGTTGTGGTTGGTTCTGCAGTAAAGTATTGCGGCTAAACTGGCCAGTGGCCACCATCATATCAGACCTGTGTTAGCTATATGAATATGTCAGAGTGACATGGTCGATTTGTGAGTGTAGTGAAGTGATGCTGTATCACACCTGTACTGGTGAGTCATCCAGTATTCAGCTGGCCCAGCTGCATGTGAGAGGCATGAGAAACAAAGTCCACTTCATCATAATGAACCTTGTGGATGGAACAGGACTGTGTAATGAATAATCATGGCATGCAGAACACACTGGAATGCAGAAAGAGGAAAAACAAGAGAGAAAAGGTAGATGTATGTCATGAATTATACATCTGGAAACGTGCCATTGTGTTCTTCAAATCAAAAGTCTCTCTCTCTTTCTCTGTCTCTCTGTCTCTGTCTCTCTGTGTCTCTGTGTGTGTGTGTTAGGTTTTTGGGTTAAGGTTAAGGTTATGGTTAGGGTAAGAGTACAGGTTTGGGTTTGGGGATAGGGGTTTGAGAAAATAGGATTTTGAATGGGACTGAATTGCATATCCCCACAAGGTTAGCTGTACAAGATGATGTGTGTGTGTGTGTGTGTGTGTATCCATCCAGAGCTGCCTGGCTGATTCATGTGCCTTTGTAAAGCAGAAAGAAGGCTGGCTCACTTCTTAAGCAATAAGGCATGAGAACTGCTTGAGTAGCAACTCTCGAATGCAAAAATGTATTTACTCTTTAAAATAATGTTTTTAATGAAAAAATGTAATTACCATTTTATAAAATCAATAAGGCTCTCAAAACTGGGGATTAACTTGTGATAACTACCTCCTAGCGGTTGCCAACATATTTATGAAATATTTTCAGTAAAAACAGTATTTTAAATAAGTAAAGTTGATTTTGCATTCTGAAATTGCTCCCCAAGCAGGTCGTTAGTTATTTTTCTCATGTTTTGACCCAGTCGTTAATTCTAATAATTCTATTAATTTGATGTTGCTATGCTAAACACATCATTAGCATGTAGCTAGCCACCAGAGATTCATTGATGATGAGAGACAAGAACTTCAATAAATAATGATTTATATATAGGCCTACATTTCTGTGCAGCAACTATTATGGATGGCGAGTCCGAGCTAACCAAGGTAGTTGATCATGTTAATAGTGACATTTCCATTGATGGCACATGAGTGGAAGAACTGTCCAAGGTCCTGGCGCTGGTTGGTGACAGCCAGTTCTTGCCTCTTTGTTGGCGGAGAATGGGACGTCCACTCACATACATTATTTCCCTTGCCTCCAGGAACACATCAGATAATTTTTGCATTCTGAAGTTGCAACCCAAGCGGGCTGATCATTTGTTATGTTCTATTGTTTTGACCCAGTCGTTAATTGTAATCATTCTATTCATTCGACATTGCTACAGTATGCTAAACAAATCATTGGCATGTAGCTAGCTAGCAGAGATTCAATGATGATGAGACAAGAACTTCAATAAATAATGATTTAATAAATATCCAATAGGCCTACATAAGCTGCACTGCACTGGTTAGTGAATCGTTTCCATGGTGAATTATTAGTTTCAAGTTCATTCTTGGGCTAGCTAACCTACTGGCACAGGAGAGATTGCATTTATAAAATTATACATGGTTGCACAGGTCGAAGAGGCAGACAGGTAGGCTTATACAACCCCTCTGTACAACCCCAAACCAAATAGTAGCATGTAAAATGTATGTGTAGATGCTTTTTCCCCAGAGGGAGTTGGGGACAATGGAATTATAACATTAATAACAAGTCATGCATACCAACCAGTCGGCATCCAGGATCAAAATAACCCGTTTTATAATTTTTGTTTTATTTGGACTTTAATTTTAGTGGTACGATGGCTTCTGCACACTGGCCTTCTTAATTGGTCAAAGAGAAGTCTGTGTACTGACATGAAGGAAGACAGTTTCTAGGAACACATGGCAATTTTCAGATGAATATTTGTGATTTGAAACTCTCCTTAGATTAGAACTCCCTTAGGAGCATTTATTGTTATCATTAGAGTGGAGGGTAAATGCGCACACACAAACACACACACACACACACACACACACACACACACACACACACACACACACACACACACACACACACACACACACACACACACACACACACACACACACACACACACACACACACACACACACACACACACACACACACAATTGTTGTGTCCTTACTCGGAGCGGTGCACTCTGCTGTAGGTTGTGGAGGTGGGAACATCAGGCCATGAAGCCAGGACTTCTGGCTCAGCATACTCGGCTTCTAACATCACCTCCTGGCTCTGTGTCTGGTTGTAAACAGACTATTTCAAGGCTTCAGTACTGGAGCTGTGAGGATGCTTCCATTGAAGAACATCCCCAATGTTTTTCCAGATGAATGTTGTCATACAAAGGACAAATCTCATTGCTGCCTGCCAACCATCTGTCAACAGGGGCACTTTGTCCCGTCCTTGGCTTTGTGGGTGTCATTTGAAAGAGCTATTCAATCCACATTTTGTTGTGATAGGCTACTTTACAAAAGTTTTACTAGGTTTGGCATTGAGTTATTGTAGCCCTAAGGTTTTTATGTAGCTTTTATATTTCTAAACATTATTCAGCATGTTCAAGGTCATCTGACATTTAATCAGTGGTGGAAAAAGTTCCCAATTGTCATACTTGAGTAAAAGTATAGATACCTTATTAATAGAAAATTACTCAAGTAAAAGTTACCCAGTAAAATACTATTTCCGTAAAAGTCTAAACGTATTTGGTTGTAAATATACTTACATATCAAAAGTAAATGTAATTGCTAAAATATACTTCAGTATCAAAAGTAAAAGTATATATAATTTCTAATTCCTTCAATTAAGCAAAGCAGGCGGCACCATTTTCTTGTTTTAAAAATGTATGGATAGCCAGGGGCACACTCCAACACTCAAACATTACAAAATATGTATTTGTGTTTAGTGAGTCTGCCAGATCAGAGGCAGAAGTGTTGTCTTGATAAGTGCATGAATTGGACCATTTTCCTGTCCTGATAAGAATTCAAAATGTCACTAGTACTTTTGGGTGTCAGGTAAAATGTATGGAGTAAAAAGTACATTATTTTCCTGAGGAATGTAGTGAAGTAAAAGTTGTCAAAAAATATAAATAGTAAAGTACAGATACCCCAAAACACTACTTAAGTAGAACTTTAGAGTATTTTTACTTAAGTACTTTACACCACTGCATTTAATAATATGGGTGCTTTAATCTAATTGGTTACTGCCTGATGCAATGAAACATACTATTGGCTACGGACTACAGTGGATCAATGAATCGTGATGAGTGTAAAAATGTATGAAATGTATTACAATTGTCAAATTGAAAGCATTGATTTAAAGGTGCAATATGCAGAAATCACTCCGCCATTTCCTGGTTGCTAAAATTTGAATAGTTGCCTAATTTCAGTTTAAACAGCAATGTATAGTGTAGAGAATCATTGTACAATCTAAACCGCTGTGAAATATATTTTTAATAAGAAAAATATTATATTTTCAGCTGTTTGAAGCTAGTGTTCGAAACCTAAGGTGAAAGTCTCAAAAACTAAACTTAAGAACGGGAAGCATAGAAAGAGCACATATAGAACAGATCTACCACTTCTTAGACTTGCTTTCAATTAGAATGACAGATCTATAACTCACATTTCTTTGTCAATTTTGTCAGGTCGCCCAAAAAGTTTCATTTTTCTCCTTTAAATTAATGTAACAGATTATTTTAACTGTTCTGAATTATAGTTACTAAGTGACGGGAAGTGCAGTGGGAGGTGTATCGCCATTGCACTTTGATTGACACCATATTGTTTCTGAAAAATCACAGTGCATTGTGATTCAATTCCGGGTTTGGGATATTATGTGCCCTGGTTTGTGTGCATCCAACAATAGTAGGGTTATTTGTGTTTTGTTTTGTTTGAGCTGTATGTATGAAATTAGCTAATGCTACCACAGAGGAGTAGAGCTGGTGAAATCTCAAACAAATGTTAACACACAGAAATCCAGGATTATTGCCTCAAATCTAATGAATGTATAGTAGTGTAATGTCATCTAATGTCATGGTACCCAATGTTTTCTTTTCTCCTACATTACAGTTATACCCCCCCCCGAATGATATTGGTGTTCCGGGATTGGAACCCTGCCCATATTGTCGTTGTATTGCTATGCACAGTGGGTGATCAGGGCGGGGGGCTGTCTGATTCACCTTAGCTCTCCCCAGCCTTACTTGACAGATTGCATGGATATTGGCTGCCTGCTTAAGAAATAACACCTCCCATCAGATTGATAAAAGAGCTCCGGAGGAGAGGCGGCTCTACTCTCCTCTCTCTCCTCTGCTGGTTGTTTACATCTCAGACGCAGTCTCAGGGATGATCATGTATTCACTGGGGATTTGGGGGGATGTGGGATGTAAGTGCTCACACGGGAAATAAGGGTCACTTCTTAAATTTCAGACGTGGGGGATCTCTCGTTCTCGCTTTCTCTTTTTCTCGCTTTCTCTCGATGGCCTCTGTTATGTGTGGAGATGGAATGTGATTGTGGGTGTTATGGTGTTATGTGTTAGATTGTGTCGTCTGTGAATCCCTTTATACATGACCTGCATGTTGGTAATCTCGGTTGTATTATTGCTTGCGAAACTGAAGGAATAATAAGGGAGGTCAGGGAGTCAGGGGAGCAAGAACACGGGCCTAGCTGATCATTCACACAGGTTTTCTGTTGGGGTTATCTGCTGTAAACATGTATTCTAGTGAACAATTAGTGGTTGGAAATACATGTACACGCCACGTGTATTCACATGAGCACACACACAAACACACACACATGCCACACACACTGGTCGATCAATGCAGACCATATAGTACCTGCAGTATTACTGTAGGCTTGTTGCATTGGAATGACAACGTTTATAATTGATTGACCATCATTTCCCTAATGGACTTGAAATTTGTGCCCTTTTGCGACAATAAATACATTAGGTAGCTTTCTGCATTATACACGGAGTGTACAAAACATTAGGAACACCTGCTGACAGACCGACCAAGTGAATCCATCTCTTATTGATGTCACCTGTTAAATCCACTTCAATCACAACGTTCTCCCCAGGATGTTTTAACAAGGTGGCGCTGCTGAGTGGGGGAACTCCTGTAACTGCCATTTCCTGCAATCTAGATCAAACAATGGCCTTATATAATAAAAATTTGAATTATTTTAATAAGGTGGTGCTGATGCGGTTGGGGCTTAGAGCTTTTTTTCGTTTTTGAACACCTAAGCTTTGTTCGAATACCCATACTAACACAATGTATACTACATTCTATATACTATTAGTTCATTTTATTATACTGTAAACAAACGGTATCCTTTCATTTGAGCGTACTAGCGCTTTGCCTGTCTACCGGAAGTTGATGCTGTTTCTATGCAACCGCTTGTTAGCATAACAAATTACTAGCTAGACATTTTCCGACTTCGGGTGTGTTCTTAAATTCAATCTGGAGTGCCAGAGTAAATTCAGATTGTCCGTTTCAGAGCGAACACTAGTGTCACGCGGGACTAGGCGGGTGAGGACGGAATCAGGCGCAGAGAGTTCCACAGGGAAAAAAGGTGCACTTTAATACTAACTTGCTAGCTACTTCGGGACACAAATGAGAGAACACTTCACTCTGACCATTTTACTCGCCCTAGTTAATATACTGGCAAGTTTGATCTTTTAGTAGCCCACTAACGTCATATAGTTTGCTAACATACCGGGTCATACTTCTGTAATGTTATACTATGTGGTTTGTAACGATAGCGTAGCTAACAAATTGTCAGCCAACATAACATGTAAGTTAACTTATTTGAAAGTCATTACTTTATTACATTGCTCAACATTTTCTTAACATTTGGTGTAATTAATTAAAGCAATGAATTTATATCCGCTCTCGTTGGACTTCGGCTGGATAATTTCCGCCATTTTCTTCAAGTCTGGAAACGATGTGAAGCCACGCCCATTTCCCAAAGAATTGCATCATGGGCCCTAAAAGCCCGGAAATAGTGTCCACTGTAAGTATACTTCGTATTTTGGCGAAAGTAGTACGACATCCGGGAACTTTTTGCATACTAACTATATCCATACTATGACCAATAAGCATAGTATATACTCAATTTACATCACAAATAGTATGGTTAGTGCAGGTAGTATGAGTATTCAAACACAGCTCCAGTCATAGATACCTAGCTAAGTTATCAAGCTAGCTACGTTAGCTAAGCAGTTGTGTTGTCGAATACGATCATTATTTGGCACAACCATTCATGACAAATTGTTCATATTTTTGAACTTCATCTACAATTAGTGTAATTTTCGATTAAAATATTAATTTACCTAGTAAATCTAGAATTGCATCTTTCCCTAAGGTTATTTTCCCTCTCAGTCTCGACTGTAACCCCAGACCCATTCTCTATAACATTAGCAGCAGGCTCATTCTCCTTCTGTGCTGACAAAGGTACGTTAGAGCAGCAGCAGCAGTGGGCACAATGATAGCAGTGGATGAGCCTGCCGCTACAAAAAACCTGAGGAGGGTCTTTTGCATTGGAAATACCGGTTGTTGACGTTTACTAGTGGGTCTAGGCTTGCTCAAAGACATGTTGGTTGTTAATGTCCTAGCTATCAGGCTAGCTAGTACAGCAGCTACCTCAGTTGAGTCTCAGGTTATTGACAGCTGTTAATCGCAGGCCTTTTTTTGCGGTGTTTGACTAGTCACTAGGCAACGTTACATCGTCAAATAATATGGCACAACATGAAAACGTGGCACAAGTGTAATTTATATTAGAAATGTATGGAATTTTTGATCTTGATGTATTTCAGAGGGGAAGGTGATTGCTCTTACATTATTACATAGCGGCAACAACAACAAAAAACATAGTGGCCCTGCAAAGTCAACAAGGTGGCGCAGCACCTCTCTTACATTCTTTGGGTAGAACCCTGAATCAGTGTGTAGATGAAGGGGAGGAGACATGTTAAATAAGTATTTTTAAGCCTTGAGACAATTGAGACATGGATTGTGTGTGTACCATTCAGAAGGTGAATGGGCAAGGCAAAATATTTAAGTGCCCTTGAGTGGGTTATGGTAGTAGGTGCCAGGCACACCAGTTTGAGTGTGTCAAGAACTGCAACACTGCTGGGTTTTTCACACTCAACAGTTTCCCCTGTTTATCAAGAATGGTCCACCACCCAAAGGACATCCAGCCAACTTGACACAACTGTGAGAAGCATTGGAGTCAAGATGGGCCAGCATCCATGTGGAATACTTTCGACACGACGTAGAGTGCATGCCCAGACGAATTGAGGCTGTTGTGAGGGCAAAAGGGGGTGTAACGCAATATTAGGAAGGTGTTCCTAATGTTTTGTACACAGTGTATATAACAAATTTGACTGCGTGTTACATACTGCAGCCCCCTCTGGCCTTACATGTCTGTTGAATTCACCCACACACTGAGCATAGCATAATTCCATTAAGTAGCTTGAAGAAAGGCTGGATGTTTGTGATGTTATTTTTTCACTTACAGTACTGTACTTAAAAATTGCTTTGCCAGCTCCAGTGTGAAATCCACTGTGAGTTCTCTCTAAAAGAGAGAACCACCAGCTTTCTCAGGGTCGAACACTCTTAATTATGTTCAGTGTAAATTAAGGAGCCGTGGAGCTGGTTGGCTGGCTGGTGTAAAGCGCAGGCAGGCAGGCCTCATGCGTGGGTGACAAAGCTTACAGCGGCACTGCTGCACTTACAGCCTTGGGCCTGGCAGAGACGAAAAGAGGACAAGAAATAGACAGAACATAAGGGTCTGTATGCTAATTTGTCAATTCAGTAAAGCTGGCAGGAGGATAAAGAAAGATGCCATGCTCTGACATTGCAGCACAGAACTGAGAAATGGTTGTGGGTGACAGATATTTCCAATACAGTATTTTTTTCTTCTTATGACATTGAGATTCTCAATGACTAATAATGAAAGACCATGCACATTGCCATGGCTCAGTGCTTTGCTGATAAATATTACATACTATGTTTAAACACAGACACCCACTTCAGGACGCTGCGGGAATAGGATGAAAATGGATGATGATATTGAGGTTTACTGCTAAAAACTGAGGCAGATTAAACTCTAGTCTTTTACTTAAAGCTGGAATCCTTAAAGGGATACTTCGGGATTTTGGCAATGAGGCCCTTTATCTACTTCCACAGAGTCAGATGAACTCGTGGATACCATTTTTAATGTCTCTGTGTCCAGTATGAAGGAAGTTGAGGTAGTTTTGTGAGCCAATGCTAACTAGCGGTAGGGCAATGACTGGAAGTTCATGGGTATCTGCTAGTAGGCTCACTGTCACACACCTTATATCAGCTGAAAACACCTATTGCTTCTTATAAGGCCTTGTGTTCATATATCCATGTGATGGACAAAGCATGGTCATTACAACTCTGGGGTTTTCTACAGACTAATAACATTTGTACAGTGAAATGCATGAATTAGCAGTTAAAATGGAAGGTAATATATAGGCAGGTATATTATGCTAATGTTCTGTTAATGATGGCCTAGGCTAGCTGTGTAGTGCTGGGAAAAAAATTCAAATAACTTGAGGTGTCCAGGATCGGATTTGAGAAACACTGTGCTAAAACATTACGTCCAGTGATTTACCTGAACTGAAACAATTACCCTAAACCATTATTTAACACGAGTAAAGCAGAGGTAAAAATGGAGTGAGTGAGTGGGTGGATATTGATGTGTCTTTATTGGCTGGCCTGGTTGGCATCCAGCCTTGACAGCCTTCTGTTCACAGTAATAAATAGACCCACGCTGCTACAGCTGTCTGGACGTTGTTGATTTCTTCAGATCAGTAGCTGATTCAAAGGCTTCATTTTAAGAAGGGGGAGCACTGGCAAGGAGAGGGACGGGAGAGAGCGTAGACTAGAAAGTTGAGAGATGGAGGAGGAAAGTAAGAGAGAGAAAATGTGATTTGGTCTGGGTGTTTTCGGCGGCATGCTCCATTTGCCCTCTCTGACAGAGAAGGAGAGTGACGCGCATTGGCAGGAATTGAATCACTAGATTAAACACCCCCTCCTGCTCCTGCTCCCCCCTCCTCTCCGAGTCGTATAGAGAGGGAGATGTGGGGAGATTGCAGCAGAGATGTTCTTGCAGAGGGGGACACTAAGTAGCCTTTGTCAAAGGCAAGATTGATAGGGTGATTAAATATCCTGGAGTAGAGTATCAGTGGCCACTCCTGACCATTAGTGCCATAAGAGAGTTGCAATAAGAAACTGTCTGTGCACAGTCCTGTTAGCCAACTTATCCCAGCCGCTCCAGCATAATATATGGTGTTTCTATGGTGTTTATTTCCCTCCTGTGCTGTTATTTACCCTCAAAGCAGTGACGTACAGTGAGGTCCGGTGGCTGGGTAGGCACTGGCTAAGCCATGGTAGCCAAAGTAATAGCCAAAATAATGGCCTGCCCAGCATTCTTATACATGACCCTAAGCATGATGGGATGTTAGATGTTTTCTTTTCTCTTTATCTATTTGTTAATTTTCGTACATTTTAACTGCATTGTTAGGAAAGGCCTCGTGCACTACATGACCAAAAGTGTGTGGACACCTGCTCATCGAAAATCTCATTCCAAAATCATGGGCATTAATATATACAGTGGGGCAAAAAAGTATTTAGTCAGCCACCAATTGTGCAAGTTCTCCCACTTAAAAAGACGAGAGAGGCCTGTAATTTTCATCATAGGTACACATTGTCACATTGTAGGATTTTTAATGAATTTATTTGCAAATTATGGTGGAAAATAAGTATTTGGTCACCTACAAACAAGCAAGATTTCTGGCTCTCACAGACCTGTAACTTCTTCTTTAAGAGGCTCCCCTGTCCTCCACTCGTTACCTGTATTAATGGCACCTGTTTGAACTTGTTATCAGTATAAAAGACACCTGTCCACAACCTCAAACAGTCACACTCCAAACTCCACTATGGCCAAGACCAAAGAGCTGTCAAAGGACACCAGAAACAAAATTGTAGACCTGCACCAGGCTGGGAAGACTGAATCTGCAATAGGTAAGCAGCTTGGTTTGAAGAAATCAACTGTGGGAGCAATTATTAGGAAATGGAAGACATACAAGACCACTGATAATCTCCCTCGATCTGGGGCTCCACGCAAGATCTCACCCCGTGGGGTCAAAATGATCACAAGAATGGTGAGCAAAAATCCCAGAACCACACGGGGGGACCTAGTGAATGACCTGCAGAGAGCTGGGACCAAAGTAACAAAGCCTACCATCAGCAAGGGCATTGAAGATGAAACGTGGCTGGGTCTTTCAGCATGACAATGATCCCAAACACACCGCCCGGGCAACGAAGGAGTGGCTTCGTAAGCAGCATTTCAAGGTCCTGGAGTGGCCTAGCCAGTCTCCAGATCTCAACCCCATAGAAAATCTTTGGAGGGAGTTGAAAGTCCGTGTTGCCCAGCAACAGCCCCAAAACATCACTGCTCTAGAGGAGATCTGCATGGAGGACTGGGCCAAAATACCAGCAACAGTGTGTGAAAACCTTGTGAAGACTTACAGAAAATGTTTGACCTCTATCATTGCCAACAAAGGGTATATAACAAAGTATTGAGATAAGTATTTGGTCAATAACAAAAGTTTATTTTCCACCATAATTTGCAAATAAATTCATTAAAAATCCTACAATGTGATTTTCTGGAATGTCTGTCTCATTTTGTCTGTCATAGTTGAAGTGTACCTATGATGAAAATTACAGGCCTCTCTCATCTTTTTAAGTGGGAGAACTTGCACAATTGGTGGCTGACTAAATACTTTTTTGCCCCACTGTAGTTGGTCCCCAATTTGCGACTTTAACAGCCTCCACTCTTCTGGGAAGGCTTTCCACTAGATGTCGGAACATTGCTGCAGGGACTGGCTTCCATTCAGCCACAAGAGCATTAATGAGGTCGGGCACTGATGTGGGGTTATTACGCCTGGCTCGCAGTCGGCATCCCAAAAGTGTTCGATGGGGTTGAGGTCAGTGCTCTGAGCAGGCCAATCAAGTTCTTCCACACCAATCTCGACAAACCATTTATGTATGAAATTCACTTAGTGCATAGGGGCATTGTCATATTATCCTCCACCAAACTTTACAGTTGGCACTATGCATTGGGGCAGATAGTGTTCTCCTGGCATCTGCAAAACCCAGATTCGTCTGTCAGACTACCAGATGGTGAAATGTGATTCATCACTCCAGAGAACGTGTTTCCACTGCGGCTTGTGCTTTTTGGTCTTAATGTAAGGTTAGGGTTAGGCATAAGGTTAGCAGTATGATTAAGATTAGGGTTAAAATCACATTTTGAGAAGAGAAATGTAAGAAATAGGCAGGGTTTTTGACTTTGTGGCTGTGGTAACTAGTGACGACCCTCCTGTATGCTGCCTCTGTCTGGACTTAACTTTCATTAGAGTTGACGTTCCATTCTTCGAACCCTCCAAACGGCGAATTACATTATTAGTCCAACTTAGATTTTTTTTTTAGGTGCAGTATAGTGTCCGTTTGTCAGGTTGTTTTTGCTAGCTAGCGTCTCCTTCGTTCAGTTCAAGGGATGCGAGTGCCAAATTATGTAGACATGACGAAATGTGCAGAGCTTACCTTAGGTTTCCCACACAATTGTGTTTTGGCAATACGCATGAGCAAAATATGAAAACGGCTCAATTTAACGAATGAAGCTAATTCAAGCTAGCTAGCTGCTGACACGGACCATTAACAGTGACTGGAGTCAGGAGCGGCCGTGCTCGTCAATGATTTGAAAGGATGGAAAGGAAGGCACCGTTCCTGAGGTTTTGATGCCGTTTTAGTAAATGTTGAGATTTTGAGCATCAAAACCAACAGGATCATTAGATAGGGCCCCGGTGGCAATAAATTATTACAACTGAAAGCTTACCTTAAATTGGAAGAGTTGCAGTGTTGGATAGCCTTAGCCAGCTAGCTAACATACAGTTGAAGTCAGAAGTTTACATACTTTTAGGTTGGAGTCATTAAAACTTGTTTTTCAACCACTCCACACATTTCTTGTTAACAAACTATAGTTTTGGCAAGTCGGTTAGGACATCTACTTTGTGCATGACACAAGTCATTTTTCCAACAATTGTTTACAGACAGATTATTTCACTTCTAATTCACTGTATCACAATTCCAGTGGGTCAGAAGTTTACATACACTAAGTTAACTGTGCCTTTAAACAGATTGGAAAATTCCAGTAAATGATGTCATGGCTTTAGAAGCTTCTGATGAGCTAATTGACATAATTTGAGTCAATTGGAGGTGTAGCTGTGGATATATTTCAAGGCCTACCTTCAAACTCAGTGCCTCTTTGCTTGACCTCATGAGAAAATCAAAAGAAATCAGCCAAAACCTCAGAAAAAATTGTAGACCTCCACAAGTCTGGTTCATAATTTGGAGCAATTTCCAAACACCTGAAAGGTACTACGTTCATCTGTACAAACAATAGTACGCAAGTATAAACACCATGGGACAACGCAGCCATCATACCGCTCAGGAAGGAGACGCGTTCTGTCTTCTGGAGATGAACGTACTTTGGTGCGAAAAGTGCAAATCAATCCCAGAACAACAGCAAGGAACCTTGTGAAGATGCTGAAGGAAACAGGTACAAAAGTATCTATATCCACAGAAAAACAAGTCCTATATCGACATAAGCTGAAAGGCCGCTCAGCAAGGAAGAAGCCACCGCTCCAAATCCACCATTAAAAAGCCAGACTACGGTTTGCAACTGCACATGGGGACAAAGATCGTACTTTTTTGAGAAATGTCCTCTGGTCTGATGAAACAAAAATAGAACTGTTTGGCCACAATGACCATCGTTATGTTTGGAGGAAAAGGGGAGGCTTGCAAGCCGAAGAACACCATCCCAACCGTGAAGCACTGGGGTAGCAGCATCATGTTGTGGGGGTGCTTTGCTGCAGGAGGGATTGGTGCAAAAATAGATGGCATCATGAGGTAGGAAAATGATGTGGATATATTGAAGGAACATCTCAAGACATCAGTCAGGAAGTTAAAGCTTGGTCCCAAATGGGTCTCCTAAATGAACAATGCCCCCAAGCATACTTCCAAAGTTGTGGCAAAATGGCTTAAGGACAACAAAGTCAAGGTATTGGTGTGGCCAACACAAAGCCCTGACCTCAATCGTATAGAAAATTTGAGGGCAGAACTGAAAAAGAATGTGCGAGCAAGGAGGCCTACAAACAAGAATCAGTTACACCAGCTCTGTCGGGAGGAATGGGCCAAAATTCACCCAACTTATTGTGGGAAGCTTGTGGAAGGCTACCCAAAACGTTTGACCCAAGTTAAACATTTGAAAGGCAATGCTACCGAATACTAATTGTGTGTATGTAAACTTCTGACCCACTGGGAATGTGATGAAATAAATAAAAGTTGAAATGAATCATTCTTTCAACTTTTTTTCTAACATTTCACATTCTTAAAATAAAGTGGTTATCCTACCTGACCTAAGACAGGGAATTTCTTCTAAGATTTTTACATCCGTGTATATCCCCGCCAAGCAGACATTGTATTGTAGCTGGGGATTTTAACAAAGCTAATCTGAAAACAAGGCTCCCTAAATTTGATCAATTTATCGAATACGTGACCCGGGCTGGCAGCATTCTGGATCATTGCTACTCTAACTTCCGCGACGCATACAAAGCCTTCCCTCGCCCTACTTTTGGCAAATCTTACCACGACTCCATTTTGTTGCTGCCAGCCTATAGACAGAAACTAAAACAGGAAACGCCGTGTTCAGGTCTGTTCAATGCTGGTTCAACCAATCTGATTCCACGCTTCAAGATTGCTTCGATCACGTGGACAGGGATATGTTCCGGATAGCCTCAGACAACAACATTGATGTATACACTGATTCGGTGAGCGAGTTAATTAGCAAGTGCATCGGTGATATTGTACCCATGGGGACTATTAAAACCTTCCCCAACCAGAAACCGTGGATTGATGGCAGCGTTCGCGCAAAACTGAAAGCGCAAACCACTAATTTTAATCATGGCAAGGCGACCAGAAACATGACCGAATACAAACAGTGTAGCTATCCCCTCCACAAGGCAATCAAACAAGCTAAGCGTCAGTATGGAGACAAAGTAGTCGCAATTCAACGGTTCAGACACGAGCATATGTGACAGTGTCTACAGTCAATCCCGGATTACAAAAAGAAAACCAGCCCCGTCGCGGACACCGACGTCTTGCTCCCAGACAAACTAAAAAACTTCTTTGCTCGCTTTGAGGACAATACAGTGCCACTGACACGGCCCGCTACCAAGACCCTGGTTCTCGACCCCGCCCTGTGCAACTGGGTCCTGGACTTTCTGACGGGCCGCCCCCAGGTGGTGAGGGTAGGAAACAACATCTCCACCCCGCTGATCCTCAACACTGGGGCCCCACAAGGGTGTGTTCTCGGCCCTCTCTTGTACTCCCTGTTCACCCATGACTGTGTAGCCATGCACGCCTCTAACTCAATCATCAAGTTTGCAGACGACACTACAGGGGAAGGCTTGATTACCAACAACAACGAGACGGCCTACAGGGAGGAGGCGAGGGCCCTCGGAGTGTGGTGTCAGGAAAATAACCTCACACTCAACGTCAACAAAACAAAGGAGATGATCGTGGACTTCAGGAAACAGCATAGAGAGCACCCCCCTATCCACATTGACGGGACAGTAGTGGAGAAGGTGGAAAGTTTTAAGTTCCTTGGCGTACACATCACAGACAAACTGAAATGGTCCACCCACACAGACAGCGTGGTGAAGAAGGCGCAACAGCTCCTCTTCAACCTCAGGAGGCTGAATAAATTTGGATTGTCACCGAAAACACTCACAGTCTTTTTCATATGCACAATCGAGAGCATCCTGTCGGGCTGTATCACCGCCTGGTACGGCAACTGCTCCGCCCACAACCGTAAGGGTCTCCAGAGGGTAGTGAGGTCTGCACAACGCATCACCGGGAACAAACTACCTGCCCTCCAGGACACCTACACCACCCGATGTCACAGGAAGGCCAAAAAGATCAAGGACAACAACCACCCGAGCCACTGCCTGTTCACCCCGCTATTATACAGAAGGCAAGGTCAGTACAGGTGCATCGAAGATGGGACCGAGAGACTGAAAAACAGCTTCTATCTATATCAGACTGTTAAACAGTCATCAGTAACATTGATTGGCTGCTGCCAACATATGTATCACTAGTCACTTTAAACAATGGCACTTTAAATAATGTTTACATACCCTACATTACTCATCTCATATGTATATACTGTACTCTATACCATCTTGCCTATGCTGCACGAGGCCTATGCCTCGTGCCGCATAGGCCTCGTGCGGCTTAGGCCATGCGGCATCTTGCCTATGCCGCACGGCCATCGCTCATCCATATATTTATATGCACATATTCTTATTCATTCCTTTACACTTGTATAAGGTAGTTGTTGTGAAATTGTTAGATTACTTGTTAGATATTACAGAACGGTCAGAACTAGAAGGACAAACATTTTGCATTAACATCTGCTAACCATGTGTATGTGACCAATACAATTGGATTTGATTTGATTTGGATTAAATGTCAGGAATTGTGAAAAACTGAGTTTAAATGTATTTGGCTAAGGTGCATGTAAACTTCCGACTTCAACTGTAAATAGTTAGGTTGTTGAGTAAGCAACATTAGCTCAGTAAGTGAAAGGCCAACTAAGGGCAGCAAATACAATATAGCTAACTCACTTTTTCTCTCTCTCTGTATGCCTCTTCTCCTTAATTATTTTATTAATTAATTTGTTAATAACTATTCAACTATTATCTATCTCTCTCTTTGAGTCTACTACTCACCTCACTTTATGCACTGCAGGGATTGCTAGCTGTAGCTTATACTTTAATTACTATATTCATTCTCTGATTATTTGATTGGATGGACACGATGTTAGTTCATATTGCAAGAGCTCTGATAAGTTGGAGGATGAGCCAATCCTTTCACGCTCCTAACAGACAACTTTCTCCCACGCCAAGCGATGTATGATGATATCTGGTTGTCGTCTGAAGTCTTTTGCGAAATTCGAACATGGTGTTTACCCAGTCACTACTCAATTAGTGGCATGAATGATGTGGCTGATATTGTTCATGAACATTCCCAGACGAAGAGATCTAAACTTGATAAAGGATACAAGTTCTTCCACAAATAATATATATTCAACTATCAAGGTAAGTTAGTACTTAAAGGAACCAATTCGAGTTTCTCCTTCTAAAAAGTCACCTTTCCAGAAACAAGTCTCTCACTGTTGCCGCTTGCTATAGACCTCCCACTGCCCCCAGCTGTGCCCTCGATACCATATGTAAATTGATTGCACCCCATCTATCTTCTGAGCTCGTGCTACTAGGTGACCTAAACTGGAACATGCTTAACACTCCGGCCATCCTACAATCTAAGCTTGATGCCCTCAATCTCACACAAATGATCAATGAACCTACCAGGTACAACTCCAAATCTGTAAACACGGGCACCCTCATAGATGTCATCCTAACTAACTCGCCCTCCAAATACACCTCTGCTGTTTTCAATCAAGATCTCAGCGATCACTGCCTCATTGCCTGCATCCGTAATGGGTCTGCGACCAAACGACCACCCCTCATCACTGTCAAATGCTCCCTAAAATACTTCTGCGAGCAGGCCTTTCTAATCGACCTGGCCGGGGTATCCTGGAATGACATTGACCTCATCCCGTCAGTAGATGATGCCTGGCTATTCTTTAAAAGTGCCTTCCTCACCATCTTAAATAAGCATGCGCCATTGAAAAAATGTAGAACTAGGAATAGATATAGTCCTTGGTTCACTTCAGACCTGTCTGCCCTTGACCAGCACAAAAACATCCTGTGGCGTTCTGCATTAGCATCAAATAGCCCCCGTGATATGCAACTTTTCAGGGAAGTTAGGAACAAATATACACAGGCAGTTAGGAAAGCTAAGGCTAGCTCTTTCAAACAGAAATTTGCATCCTGTAGTACTAACTCAAAAAGGTTCTGGGACACTGTAAAGTCCATGGAAAACAAGAGCACCTCCTCCCAGCTGCCCACTGCTCAGAGGATAGGAAACACTGTCACCACCGATAAATCCACTATAAATGAGAATTTCAATAAGCATTTCTCTACGGCTGGCCATGCTTTCCACCTGGCTACCCCTACCCCGGTCAACTGCCCGGCACCCTCCACAGCAACCCGCCAAAGCCCCCACCATTTCTCCTTCACCCAAATCCAGATAGCTGATGTTCTGAAAGAGCTGCAAAATCTGGACCCCTACAAATCAGCCGGGCTAGACAATCTGGACCCTCTTTTTCTAAAATGATCTGCCGAGATTGTTGCAACCCCTATTACTAGCCTGTTCAACCTCTCTTTCGTATCATCTGAAATTCCCAAAGATTGGAAAGCTGCCGCGGTCATCCCCCTCTTCAAAGGGGGTGACACTCTAGACCCAAACTGCTACAGACCTATATCTACCCTTTCTTTCTAAGGTCTTCGAAAGCCAAGTTAACAAACAGATTACCGACCATTTCGAATCCCACCGTACCTTCTCCGCTATGCAATCTGGTTTCAGAGCTGGTCATGGGTGCACCTCAAGGTCCTAAATTACATCATAACCGCCATCGATAAGAGACATTACTGCGCAGCCGTATTCATCGACCTGGCCAAGGCTTTCGACTCTGTCAATCACCACATTCTTATTGGCAGACTCAACAGCCTTGGTTTCTCAAATGTTTGCCTCGCCTGGTTCACCAACTACTTCTCTGATAGAATTCAGTGTGTCAAATCGGAGGGCCTGTTGTCCGGACCTCTGGCAGTCTCTATGGGGGTGCCACAGGGTTCAACCCTCGGGCCGACTCTCTTCTCTGTATACATCAATGATGTTGCTCTTGCTGCTGGTGATTCTCTGGTACACCTCTACGCAGACGACACCATTCTGTATACTTCTGGCCCCTCTTTGGAAACTGTTAACTAACCTCCAGACGAGCTTCAATGCCATACAACTCTCCTTCCGTGGCCTCCAACTGCTCTTAAACGCAAGTAAAACTAAATGCATGCTATTCAACCGATCACTGCCTGCACCTGCTCGCCCGTCCAACATCACTACTCTGGACGGCTCTGACTTAGAATACGTGGACAACTACAAATACCTAGGTGTCTGGTTAGACTGTAAACTCTCCTTCCAGACTCACATTAAGCATCTCCAATCCAAAATTAAATCTAGAATCGGCTTCCTATATCACAACAAAGCATCCTTCACTCATGCTGCCAAACATACCCTCGTAAAACTGACTATCCTACCGATCCTCGACTTCGGTGATGTCATCTATAAAATAGCCTCCAACACTCTACTCAACAAACTGGATGCAGTCTATCACAGTGCCATCCGTTTTGTCACCAAATCCCCATACACTATCCACCATTGCGACCTGTACACTCTCGTTGGTTGGCCCTCGCTTCATACTCGTCGCCAAACCCACTGGCTACAGGTTATCTACAAGTCTCTGCTAGGTAAAGCCCCGCCTTATCTCAGCTCACTGGTCACCATAGCAGCACCCACTCGTAGCACGCGCTCCAGCAGGTATATCTTACTGGTCATCCCCAAAGCCAATTCCTCCTTTGGTCGTCTTTCCTTCCAGTTCTCTGCTGCCATTGACTGGAACGAACTGCAAAAATCTCTGAAGCTGGAAACACTTATCTCCCACACTAGCTTTAAGCACCAGCTGTCAGAGCAGCTCACAGATTACTGCACCTGTACATAGCCTATCTATAATTTAGCCCAAAAAAACTACCCCTTCCCCTACTGTATTTATTTATTTATTTTTGCTCCTTTGCACCCCCTTATTTCTATTTCTACTTTGCACATTCTTCCACTGCAAATCTACCATTCTAGTGTTTTACTTGCTATATTGTATTTACCTCGCCACCATGGCCTTTTTTTTGCCTTTACCTCCCTTATCTCACCTCATTTGCTCACATTGTATATAGACTTATTTTTCTACTGTATTATTGACTATATGTTTTGTTTATTCCATGTGTAACGCTGTGTTGTTGTATGTGTCGAATTGCTATGCCTTATCTTGGCCAGGTCGCAGTTGCAAATGAGAACTTGTTCTCAACTAGCCTACCTGGTTAAATAAAGGTGAAATACATTTTTTTTTTAACCAGTTGAGATAGATAGCTAACTAGTCAATTTAGCTTGCTAGCTAACGGTAGCTAAGATGTTACCAAATTGGTTAGTGCTAACATTAGCTAACATGAGTTAGCTAGCTAAAGTTACTAAATATTTGTCAGACTTAGCTAGCTAACTAATTAATGTTAACTATTTGGCCAGCTGCTGTAACATATTGTTTGTTTCTAGCTAGCAACATAGCTCGCTAGATAGCTAAACCCATCTAAGTAAAGTTAAGAGTAGCAATGGTAACTTACTAGCATGCATCAATTTAATGTTGTCACCTAACATTCTTCTTTCTTGCTCTGTTGTTGTGGTTGTGCGGTGTCAAACATGGTAGACCTCGCGAGGAGGCAGTGGTAGTAAGGGAAAGGTGTCACCGGTCAATGAGGAAGAATGAGGATTCTCATTCACTGCAGTTTACGAGATAGGATGGGGAGATTAGTGCTTAGTGTTGCCGTGGTTGCAGTT
This sequence comes from Salvelinus alpinus, assembly GCF_045679555.1. NCBI lineage: Eukaryota > Metazoa > Chordata > Actinopteri > Salmoniformes > Salmonidae > Salvelinus > Salvelinus alpinus. The sequence continues at coordinate 8,551,161 of NC_092097.1, read as the reverse complement.
TACCTGTATTTTGTTCTTATGTTCAAAATAATCAAACTTGGGTGTATCTGTTCTCATGTCCCTGGACATGCACTACTCTTCCAGACTGCACATTACACCACAATGGGGTTGACGACCGTGCCACCACCATTGTCTTGTACAAGGGTACTGCAGTCATGGCAAAGGCCAAGAACTCAGGTGAGTTTTGAAGTTACGATAATTGTTCACATTGTCATGGAGAACACACACATCTTGCATTTTTGTAAGCCCATATTACTGCACATTGTTCGACATTCACCATTAATGTTTTTTTCCCCGACCAGAGCCACCTGATGAAATGGTTGTGAGGAAGCTAAGGACATCAACCAGGAGTGGCATAAAATTCACTCTTTACCAAGCATTCCCTGGTGAGTTACAATTGTCTTGAAACAAGTTGGCATCCCCAGGCTGTCCCCATTATGCTCACACGTTGCCTTCGCTGACATTTATTGGACTTAAGTTTTACAATCTTGGCTGATATTCATCCCTTGTCTATGCTTCTTTTTTACGTGTTTCAGGGCCCCTTCCTGACGTGACGTGCTGTCTGCTGGACCAAGTTTGAGGAGCATGAGACCACAGCCTGCCAGCCTGTCAAGGTGCTGCATGGACTGGATGAAATGACTCTGGTTGATTTGGTCCAATGCCCTGTGGGTCAGTACTGTCATATCAGTGTCCCCCAACTTTCACCAGGGAGATTCTAAAGCATCCAGATGCTCCTGCATTCCCCCAACTCCAAGTAAAAGAAAGTCAATTGCACTGTAATTTAAACTTTGTCCCTACTTGCAGAGAGCTTAAAGGTGTCACCAGCATTGTCATCTGCTATTGAGAATGGCACAGTCGAGCAATCTGCCTGTCCACTATGGAAGGAAATGAGGAAACCATGTGTGACTGCTAGCCGGTTTAGGGAGGAATGCCACGAGCGTGGGGAGTCATCTAAGCAGGCCATAACCATGAGAATGCTTAAAGGTGAGAGGCAAACCAAAGCTATGACAAAGGGTATTCAGCTTGAGCCAGAAGTTCTACAGAACTACTCTGAATTATTTAATGTCTTGGTCAAACCTTGCGGTTTCATTGTGCACCCAGATGCACCACATCTTGGGGCAATTCCTGATGGGAAAATGTATGACCTGCATCGCCGCCCTCCGGGCTAGCCGAGATCAAGTGCCCTGATGTTGAGAGTGTAACTGATGTGAAGGACTGTAAGTTTGTCAATGACCAGGCCAAACTCCGACACAGCCACAAATATCACTGACCTCTTCTACACCTACACGGCTGTGTACCTTAAAATGGATGTAGTGTAGCATCTGAGCCAATCCTATTTGGCAGGGCACTGTTTCCCAAGGCAATGTACAGATGATGTACCGTAAGTAACTAATTAACATTGTATGTAGAGGAAAATGCATTTTAATGAATGAATTTGTATGATCTTTGTATGGACCCACAACCCACTTGAACCCACAACCCACATGAACCCACAACCAGGGTTGTGGGTTCGATTCCCACAGGGGACCAGTATGAAAATGTATGCACTCACTACTGTAAGTCGCTCTGGATAAGAGCATCGACAAAAATGTAAATGTAAGCAACATTGCAATAGAGTAAATTGTTCTACTGATTTAATTGTGGGATCTTTGTTATGTCATGACAGGCTACACATAACATGTCACGTAATTAATATTCAATTGTATTTACTGAATAAAATCTTCAAATAAAAAAATTGTGTTATCTCTTTAACAGATTAATGCATTTTGCAAACACTAAATCCCAAAACACCATCGTATTCATGAAACCTATTAATCAATACATATTCAATATACAAATGATTCCAAATTCATATCCTGTCGGTGAACAGATCAATGTATAATAATCACAAAAAACACATTAATGGAACTAAAATCATAAATCATTAATTTGTAGTGTGTGTGCACTGCCGTGCTTGAGCATGTTTTCACACTGACGTATCACTCTTGAGATGCAGAGGGCCCTGGCAGTTCACAATTAAGTAGCAGTTCCTCCACAGTTGATTGACAGAGCCTGCCAGAGTGAGTGGGATAATCATGTCCCAGATATGGCACTCCTTCACCCTTCTAATGGCTCTCTCCACTAGCACTCTCAGATGTTCAATGGCTTGCGTTTGCTCGATGTCCTTCTGTGTTAGCGGAGTTGCTTTTTTGAATGGGGGAATGAGGAGCGTTGCCCCCACATCTGACAGCATCCTCCCCATGAGGAACCCCTTGTCTGCCATGCATCCATCACCAGGCTCAAACAGCTTGAGGATTGCTCTTCCCATTCCAGCCTTCTGGGCCTTGGACCAGTAGATTAACCTGGAGGCAAAGGTGGCAATGGACTCCCAGAACAGCATGAAGACCTTCTCTGAGTGGAACCGGGTATAGAACCTGAAGTTCTCATCGCATGCACATGTCCCAGTACAATACAACGATGAGACAGCCTATAGGGAGGAGGTCAGACACCTGGCAGTGTGGTAGCAGGATAACAACCTCTCAAGACAAAGGAGATGATTGTGGACTACAGAAAAAAGAGGGCCGAGCATGCCCCCATTCTCATCGACGGGATTGCAGTGGAGCAGGTTGAGAGCTTCAAGTTCCTTGCTGTTCACATCACCAACAAACTATCATGGTCCAAGCACACCAACACAGTCGTGGAGAGGGCACGACAATGCCTATTCCCCCTCAGGAAACTGAAAAGATTTGGCATGGGTCCTCAGATCCTCAGAAAGGTTCTACAGCTGCACCATCGAGAGCATCCTGACTGGTTGCATCACTTCCTGGTATGGCAACTGCTCTGCCTCCGACCGCAAGGCACTACAGAGGGTATTGTGTACGGCCCAGTACATCACTGGGGCCAAGCTTCCTGCCATCTAGGACCTCTATTCCAGGCGGTGTCAGAGGAAGAGGCCCAAAAAATTGCCTAGGACCCCAGCCACCCTAGTTACAGACTGTTCTCTCTGATACCTCACGGCAAGCGGTAACGGAGCGCCAAGTCTAGGTCAAAAAGGCTTCTTAACAGCCTCTACCCCCAAGCCATAAGACTCTTGAACAGAGTGTGTGACAAATCAAATTTTATTTTATTTTTGATGACAGGCATAGTCATGGTCTACTGCAGTCAGTGCAGAGGCACCAACACTTGTGTCCATAGCAGAGACATCCATCTTCTTTTCCCGGACATTGGTTCCCAGTCACGCACTTGCTCTATCAAAGGGAAAGACCCGTGACTACAGGCTCTTCCCACAGTCGTTCCAGGAGAACCGACAGGGAACAATTCATGCAATTTCAATCTTCCACCAGAATTTTTTATTTTTTTTGTCATGTTGCTACAGATGCGACTCAGTCATTAATTCTTTTTGGCATAGTTGCTGTGCAAAAGAACTGGTTGTACGTACTAAACAAAATGGATGCTATGCAGCCTGGATTATGTTCTTGTCACTTGCTAGCTATCTAGCCAACTTCAGCTAACATTGAACCTGGAATGACAGTACACTAGCTGCATTTTAATTTGTTTGAGTTTTTTTTCTTTAGGCATTAACTTGGATATGTCCATGATAATGACGTTGATCTTTGATTTCGACTGGCTCAGAAAAAGTTGTCTCGTCATGTCTGGGCACTGTTCACCCTAAATAAAAGTTAAATTAAGGTTAAAAACTCTATGTATGGTAATATAGAGATCGAAATTCAAAAGTAAAGCATTGTTTCCGAAGTTGGACAGGCAGACAGCGAAGATTATATTAAACCCCACTGTACCAAACTAAATGGGCTCCAATATGGCGCAGCGGTCAAAGGCACTGCATCTCAGTGCAAGAGGCGTCACTACAGACCCTGGTTTGAATCCAGATAGTATCACATCCGGCCGTGATTGGGAGTCCCATAGGGCAGCACACAATTGGCCCAGTGTCATCTGGGGTTGGTTGTCATTGTAAATAAAAATTTGTTCTTAAAACCTTTCTAGGGTATGTGGGACGGTAGCGTCCCACCTCGTCAACAGCCAGTGAAACTGCAGGGCGCCAAATTCAAAACAACAGAAATCCCATAATTTAGAGTACTCAAACATACAAGTATTTCACACCATTTTAAAGCTACACTTGTTGTAAATCCAGCCAACGTGTCCGATTTCAAAAAGGTTTTACAATGAAAGCACACCAAACGATTATGTTAGGTATGAGCCAAGTCACAGAAAAAGACAGCCATTTTTCCAGCTAAAGAGAGCAGTAACAAAAAGCAGAAAGAGATAAAATTAATCACTAACCTTTGATAATCTTCATCAGATGACACTCATATTACACTTCATGTTACACAATACATGTATTTTTTGTTCGGTAAAGTTCATATTTATATCCAAAAATCTGAGTTTAGACAAGACGCTACTGTATCACTTGGCAAAAACCTGAGAAAATGCAGAGTGCCAAATTAAAATGAATTACTATGAAAATTACTATAAAATCTAACTTTCATTAAATCACACATGAAAAATACAAAATTAAAGCTACACTGGTTGTGAATCCAGCCAACATGTCAGAATTCAAATAGGCTTTTCAGCGAAAGCATACGATGGTGTTATCTGAGCATAGCACCATAGTAAACAAAAGAGAGAAAACATTTCAACCTTGCAGGCGCGACACAAATCGCAGAAATAAAAATATAATTCATGCCTTACCTTTGACGAGCTTCTGTTGTTGGCACTCCAATATGTCCCATAAACATCACAAATGGTCCGTTTGTTCGATTAATTCCGTCGATAGATATCCAAAATATCCATTTATTTGGCGCGTTTGATCCAGAAAAACACCGGTTCCAACTTGCTCAAACGTGACAACAAAATATCTCAAAGGTTACCTGTAAACTTTGCCAAAAAATGTCAAACTACTTATGTAATACAACTTTAGGTATTTTTTAATGTTAATAATTTATAAAATTGAAGACGGGATGATATGTGTTCAATACAGGATTAAAACGATATGTAGCATGCCTTCTGTTTGATTGAAGCGCATGTCCAGGTAACCTGGAGTGCCTCGACTTCAAGATGGCCGTATTTCTTCATTACACAAAGGAATAACCTCAACCTATTTCTCAGGACTGTTGACATCTAGTGGAAGCCGTAGGAACTGCAAGCAATTCGCTTAGAAATCTGGTTTCCCAATGAAACCTCATTGAAAAGACAGTGACCTCAAAAGAAAAGATCTGAATGGTTTGTCCTCGGGGTTTCGCCTGCTAAATATGTTCTGTTATACTCAATGACATGATTTTAACAGTTTTAGAAACTTCAGAGTATTTTCTATCCAAATCTACTAATAATATGCAAATCTTATCTCCTGGGGATGAGTAACTGGCAGTTGGATTTGGGTATGCTTTTCATCCAAACGTGAAAATACTGCCCCCTACCCTAGAGAAGTTTTAACTGACTTGCCTAGTTAAATATAATGTTAAATAAATGCTAGGCTGGAAGCAAAATAATATAATGTGCAAATTGAGATAAATACAAGAGATGATTCTGACAGCAACATGAACATGATATTGTTATGGAGGCACATTGATCATTTTCAGATGGAACTGTTAGCAGGCATATGTGTGTCTGTGAAGGCCAATAGAGCATGGCTTGGAACGCTGCTCATCCAATCAGCATCCAGGATCCAAACAACCATTTTCATAATTATTTGGTGTGTGTTCGTAAATTCACTCTGGCTACCTACTCTGATTTCAGAGCACTGTTGTCTGAGTGTGCCAGAGCACAGAATAACTGATGAATTTACTAATGCTCCAGACCTGTTGAATTTGGCCGTTGTCAGTAAACTTAGGCAAAAAAGTTTAATTAAATTGTTGCCAGCAGCACAGTTACAGTCGCCAACGCTCTGGATAACATGAAAACAGCCTAACCAGCTCTGCTAGGGGGAGTAAAATGGTCAGAGTGAGGTGTTCTCTCATTTGTGTCTGGAAGTATCTAGCAAGCTAGCCAAAGTTAGCCAGTTAGCTTGGGTGCTTGACTGCCATTGTGTGGTCAGAATGCTCATATCAACCCTACTCCTCGGCCAGAGCGTCCAGTGTGCTCTCTGAACTCTCCGAGAGCGAAACGCTCTGAATTTACGGCCAATCTGACAATGCTCTGAATTTATGAACGCCCAGAGCGCACTCTCAGGTACTCCAGATTTAATTTAGGAACACACCCTTGGTGACGTGAATATATTCAGTATACTTTTATCTAAAAAGGCAAACTTTTTAAATGTTTCACTATTTTAATTGTTCTGAAATTCACTGAATTTCAGATGATCCGATCTCCTTCCTCCTCAGAGGAGCCTCCACTGCTATATGCTGATAACAATTAATTATTTTGAGCAACGAGAGACATTACGTTTCTGTCACTTCCGATTAAAAAACCTTAAAAGTCTAACCCTTTTCAAAAATGTTTTGATCGAACATTGAATTTGGCCTTACTGCGATTAGCCCATAGAAACACATTGAATAACGCATTCATACATAGCAAAACAGATAATACACATTTTTATCAAAAGGAATTATGTTTTGAATCATCTGTTCTATATCTTAGATTTAAGAAACCTCTGGAAGTGTTTTATTTATTAAAAAAATGTTGACCCATATTTAACACTTTTTGTTTTTGCCACAAAACTCTTTTCATAATTCCGTTTTTTTCTTCTTCCCGGTATCGGGTTACCTTCAAACAAGTCTTGTGAAGCTTGTGGGCATCGTAGAGCAAAATAACATGTTCATGAGAGTCTCCGCTTTGGATAGTGGGGTGATATTAGTTTCTAGCACAAACAGATATCTCTAGCTTAAACAGACGGAAATTAAGGGAATTGTTGTATTAGGCTAACTACAATGGCATGTGGGCGCGTCAATCGACTCTAAGGCACAGATGTCATTTCAACATCTATTCCATGCTGGTTCAATGTAATTTCAATGAAATGACGTGGAAACAACATTGATTCAACTAGTGTGTGCCCAGTGGGTTCAATCATTTCAAAACTGATTGACATGAATAAAAATGACATTTTTAGCATGCGGTTCTCAAGTTGAATTAAGCAATGTAACAACAGGAATTGACAAGGAGTGACTGGTGTCAGAGTGAAAGAAAGTTTTACTGTCACCTTTCTCTGTTGATTGCTATTGGAATGTTTTTGTGATGTCCCACGCATTGATTACAATTCATTAAAAATAAAAGTAACCAGAGCACTTAATATACACAAGTCATGATACAAAGATAATGTAACCTTTTTATATATCCCTAAGTCAAAATAACAAACTTAATTAGTTTGGCCACATCACCTTGGATACTGTTTTTCTTTTCTTTTGTTTGTGTGCAAACAATAATGCAGCTTCTATCTTGCAATACTAGCTGAGATAAGGTAGCCTACTTCAAATAACATGTCACACTAGGAATGATAGAACTGTTGCTATTGTAGCAGGTTTTTATTGTTGTGGGAAAACTATTGAAATCATATAATGGCTACGGGCTCTATTCAATCTGTAACCCGCGATAGAAATGCAAATGTAATTTCCAATTGAGCCAACATAAGCGCCGTTTACCGTGAATGCAGTCTCTGCTAAAGCAGCAACATTACCTTCAAATTTGAATCACGCTGAAAAGCTGATTTCCTGTGATGCAGATTGAATAGAGCCCTTGGTTAATCTTGAATAGCAGCTAAAGACCAGGCTGTGAATAAAACATTCCTGGTTTATGGTCAGTTCTATTGCTGCTGTGTGTAAGAAAATGCTCACCAATATCACACATTTTCATAATTTTCTGCATTGCAGATTTGATTGAACTTCAGCCTTTAATTTGGACTGTCTGCTTTTCCATCTATGACAAATTCTGTTAATCTCAATAGCAGACCTTTCACTCAGTATTGCTCCTTCCCCTTGCGACTCACTCATGGACAAGAGGGAAATACCACTCAAAAGTTTTCCATCACACTCTCTTGCATATAACCTTTACTTCAGCTGAGCCCTATACTACAAATCAGGTTTGAGGTAAATTTGGTCAACTCTGAGTTTAACTCGGGATAACCGGTACTACGAAAGTGTCTCACTTTTTAGCCAGGTACAGTTCTATGGCAGCAAATCCTTCAGAACTAATCTGCTCCGGGGCAGGCTAACTCAGGGCTAACTCCATTTATCCTCAATGAAGTGTCTGAGCCATGTGTTGAGGACCAATGAAATCAGATACCCTCCCTTTTGCAAAGATTGTGTCCGTGTTCAAGAGCTTCAAAACTGTGATGTATCATGGGTAAATTATGATTAAGTGACTAATCTACAAATAATATTGAGTAGTTAATTATGATGCAAGGTGATTTGTAGATTAGTCAGTCTCGCTTCGCCTTTAAAGTTGACTGCAATGTCGAACTGTCATCATCCTCTTCATTTGAGGAAGAGGACTGATTAAATATGTTATTAATCAAGTATTTTTTTGTGTGTAAAAAAATCGTTATTTTAAAATACCTTTCACATTACACCTTTAGTAATGACAGCATTTGCTTTCCAAACTGTACGTTTTTCACCCGATTGTATTTTGAAATTTGCAAAAGGCAAACTGACAGCTGCAATCAACCATAGACATATAATCCATAGATGGCTGTTCCCATTCAAGTCAAGACTGACAACCATTGCTGTAGTCTACCCATGTTTGGTAACAGAGAACAACACAACACGCTGTTCCACAGATAGGAGTGGGAGGAGTGGGAAAAAGGTGCTTGTGCTTTGATATGCACACCAAAGACGACATTAACGATAAGTAATACAATAAAGAAGGCACTTCCAAAAGCCTAATTCACACCTTAGCCTGCTGAATTTGCAACATAACTTTTCTTTCATTTAGATTTTGGCACAAATGAAAATGTTGCACTGACTCGCCCATGGATTGATGTTTCGGCATATTGTCTCAATGAAGAGTTTGGCATTCGACCAGCCATGTGCGACGTGCACGCACAGTTACAATCCTGCTAGAGTTCGCAGCAGACGGACAAGCAATATCCACCGTTGTAGTACATATGAAGCCTGACCTAGATTGTTAAGCTAACTGAAGCTGGCTAGCTTTATAAAAGTCTGAGTAGATCTAGCTTGCTTCGTAGTATACCACTCTGGTTTCTTCTCTACCTTGCTAGCATGTCAGAAACCTTCATTGGTTTTGATCACATGCGACATTAACATTCTGAGAAATCAAAGGTCAGTTTTCTTTTCTTCCATGAAATGAATTCAAATCCATCTGGTTTGAAACATGTTGTCATGCTTTTCTACACAAAGGCAGACTATCAGGGGACTGTATAGCACGTAGCTTTGGAGTAGACTAACTGGGGCTGGTTGCTGTGGATAAAATAAATATTGTGGACATTGGCCATCTCACCTCTGTGATATCCCAGCTGTGATCTGAATCCCTGCGAGGCGCTGGGCATTGGAGGTTCAGGTGGAGGATAGAGATAGCCCACTAGTGCTGGCAGGAAAAATCGATCGTGCCAGGCTGGGGTAGGTTGTGCCACCTCCTTCCTTCTCCTCTTCCTCCAACATGATAGCATGGATAAGCATCAATCTGGTAAGATTTTGCAAAAAGATAAGCATCAAGGAACATGCGATAGGCATCAAGCTAATTTTAATACGTTGCATTCAATAGGGGGGAATTAGCATAACATTATGGACACCTGGAGAACGGCATCACGAATATGATGCCTAGGTGAATACATTGCATTCAATAGGGGGGAGATTAGTGTCACACAATGGATGCCTAGAGAAAGGCGTCATGAACATGATGCCTCAACATTCCGTCTGTGACGCTTTATCAAAAAGTTATATTTGTCACGTGGCATGATGCGAATGTCAATACATTGGATTCAAGGTAAAAAAGTTGGTGATAAAGCTGCAGTGGGTAAATTGTCTGTCGGTTTTTATAGCGTTTCTCTCTCTCTCTCTATTCTCTAATCCCCTCTCTCTCTTTCTTATCTCTCTCCCTCCATCCTTCCTTCTCTCTCCCTCTTTGCCTCCCTCTGTCTATCTTTTCTACCTCCTCTTTATCCCCTCCTCCTCCTCCTTTTCTCTTTCCCTCCCCCTTCTTTCATCCCCTCCACCCTCTTCCCCCTCTCTCCATCCTCCTCGCCCTCTCCCTTTCTCTCTCTCTCTCCCCTCCCTCCTCTCGCCCACTCCCTACTTCACCCTCTCCCTCTTTCTCTCCCTCCTCCCCCTTCTATTCTCTCCCCCTCCTCTCTCCCTCAATCCCCATCACTCATCTCTCTCTCCCTCCTCTCTCTCCCTCAATCCCCATCACTCATCTCTCTCGCCCTCTCCCTCCTCTATCCCACCTCCACCTCTCTCTCCTATCGCAACTGACTGGGTATTGACACATAAGTCAATATATTATTTTGAAGGCAGAAAACTTGGTGATAAAGCTGCAATGGGTACATTGGTGAAAGACTCAGACAGGCAGGCAGACAAGCAGACAGGCAGTCAGGCAGGCAGACAGAGAGACAAACTCTAATCTCAACCATAAACCTAACCCTAGCTTCATTTCCATATCCCGGCTCAACCCTAACCCCAGCTGTATTGTAAGGGTTAGGGTTGAGGTTGGAGTTCGGTTTGAGCCGGGATGTGGACAAGAAGTTAGCTTTGGTGTTATGTCTAGGGTTAGGGTTGAGCCAAGATGTAGCGAGGGTTGAGGCTAGGTTTAGGGCTGAGCTGGGATATAGACATGAAGCTAGAGTTAGGGTTAGAGTTGAGCTGAGAATTGAACATGAAGCTAGGGTTAGAATTGAGGTTTAGGATTGAGGTGGGATGTGGACATGAAGCTTGAGTTAGGGTTGAGGGTTAGAGTTTAGTTTTAAGGGAGGATTGAGCCAGAATGTGGACTTGAAGCTAGGGTTAGGTTTGAGGGTGGGTTAAGGGTTGACCCAGGAAGTGGACATTACGCTAGGGTTAGGGTTAGGGCCTGAGAATGAACAATTCATTAATTCACCCCACCCCCCACTACATGGCAGAAAAGTAGGCCTCACTTGAAGCCTGGCTTAAAGTTAATGTGCTTTTGAGTGACATCGGCAGAATAGTTGAGGCTAGAAACACAATTCACATATTGGATCGTTCAGCAGACGCTCCCGATGAACGCAAACCTACACCTGACCATGTAAAATGAGCTCTTCACGGTAAAAAGGTCCATATAAAAACATAACCTACAGCCCTAATAGAACCATGACACCCCCGTGGACTCAAATGAGCTGGCTAACCGTCCTTCCACAAAACTCATTGTGACCTTATAGGGATTGCTTTGGTTGATGCCCTTGCTTCCTGTGGCAACAGAAAGTGGCTGAATTCATCCTCAACATGGTCCTTCATTCTCTCCCTGCAGTTACACAAAAACACTGTCTTCCATCCTCTGTCAACAGTCAATTCTTGAAGGGATTCTTCAGGTGTTTGGCAATGACATCCTTTATCTACTTCCCCAGAGTCAGATGATATCGTGGATACTATTTTTATGTCTCTGCATGCTGGCAGATACAGTACCATAGACTTCAGTCATTGTGCTAACACTAGTTAGCATTGGCTAACGAAACTACTTATAACTTCCTTCATACTAGACACAGAAACATAACAAGGGTATCCATATCCACGAGTTCCTCTGACTCTTGGGAAGTAGAAAAAGATTCCTTTAATGTGAATACTTGAAACTCAGGGCATGGTTGAAGAGTGTCCCTAGGAGCCGTATGTTGAATTTCAGCTTCCTGCGATTACAGGAAGTGATTTAATTGGGGACCATAGTGCACCTACGTCACATCGCTGAGTGTACCTATAAAGAGATGCATGGGTATGAGGGTGTGAACGATGCTGAATGGGCATAAACAAAGAAGAGCTCTCTAGCACTTAACATAATCTTTCAAGGGCATTTTCTCCTACTTGTTAATCAAAGCAGCATAACTTTTCCATGCTTCCTCCAATCACAGTGAATACCATTTTGGATCTCAAAATCTTTTGTAATCTGTAAAAACAATTATTCCGGATTTTTTGACATAACCCCAGTTAGGGATGGGTCGTCACATATTAGCCTGATTATAATTAAAATATATCAAACAGTATTATTATTATTTTTTTTGCCATGATATGTTAGGCTGCTCCTTTCCATTCTGGAGTGTTTGATCTAATGCATTCTGAGAAATGTAATTTTTCCCTAAAATTTAATAACATTATTACAGACAACCTACAAAATTATTTTTGAATGTTTCCAGACCACTATAATTATTAAACTTTTGTAGGAGGATGAGTTTTAAAAATGAAATGTTTCAAAAACATATTAAATATAGTAATGGAAACAATACAATACATGTCAAAATAAACATGTTCATAATGATGTATGTGTAACGCTGGAAGTTGGGAAGCAAGTACAGCGAGTGAATTGAATAATACATGGAACAAAACAAGGAACACGAGAAGCGTACAGACATCAAACACAGAAACATAATCAATAATGCCTGGTGAAAGAACCCAAGGGAGTGACAGATATAGGGTAATCAAGAAGGTGATGGAGTCCAGGTGAGTCTCATGAGGTGCAGGTGCACGTAACGATGGTGGCAGGTGAGCGTAATAATGAGTAAACTGGCGACAACGAGCGCCAGAGAGGGGAAGCAGGAGTAGACGTGACAGTATGGAATAAGTGAAACATTTGAATTTCAACAAATTTTATTGAATTAAAGTAATTGTCCAGTGTTTAATGTTTTCTATGAAATATTACTATCATTTCTTACAATATGAGTTAAATAGTTTTCCTACCAAAAAAATTGTAATTAAGTAAATGTTAAATAGCAGCTTTTCTGTGTTGGAATGGTGTGGGTGTACCCCATCAACAGAATGGTATGGGCGTATATGTCTGTCACGCCCTGACCTTAGTTATCTTTGTTTTCTTTATTATTTTGGTTAGGTCAGCGTGTGACATGGGGATGTATGTGTTTTGTCTAGTCTAGGTGTTTGTATGTCTATGGTTGCCTAGATTGGTTCTCAATTAGAGGCAGCTGTTTATCATTGTCTCTGATTGGGAACCATATTTAGGCGGCCATATTCCGTTGGGTATTTCGTGGGTTATTGTCTATATGTAAGTTGCCTGTGTCTGCACTTGTTTAATATATAGCTTCACGTGCGTTTGTTGTTTTGCATAGTTTGTTTAAGTGTTCTTCGTTTCGTTAAATAAATAGAAGAATGTATTCTTATCACGCTGCGCCTTGGTCCTCCTCTCTTCAACCAAACGACGAACGTGACAGAATAACCCACCACAACCGGACCAAGCAGCGCGAAAGGAAGGAACAGCGCTTTGTGGAGCAATGGACTTGGGAGGAAATTCTGGACGGCAAGGGACCCTGGGTACAGGCTGGTGAGTATCGCCGCCCCAAAGCTGAGCTGGAGGCAGCGAAAGCGGAGAGGCGGTGGTATGAGGAGGCTGCACGAAAGCGCGGCTGGAAGCCAGAGAGGCAGCCCCAAAACTTTATTGGGGGAGGCACACAGGGAGTGTGGCTAAGCCAGGTAGGAGATCTGCGCCAACTTCCCGTGCTTACCGTGGAGAGCGAGCGACCGGGCAGGCACCGTGTTATTCAGAGATGCGCACGGTGTCCCCGGTAAGCAGTCATAGCCCGGTGCGGTACATAGCAGCACCTCGTATCGGCCGGGCTAGAGTGGGCATCGAGCAAGGTGCCATGAAGCCGGCTCTACGCATCTGGTCTCCAGTGCGTCTCCTCGGGCCGGTGTACATGGCACCAGCCCTACGCATGGTGTCCCCGGTTCGCCAGCACAGCCCAGTGCGGGCTATTCCACCTCGCCGCACTGGCCTGGCTACGGGGAGCGTTCAGCCAGGTAGGGTTGTGCAGGCTCGGTGCTCGAGACCTGTAGTGCGCCTCCACGGTCCGGTCTATCCGGTGCCTTCTCCACGCACGAGTCCGCCTGTGGCAGTCCCTCGCACCAGCCCAGTACCACCAGTGCCAACACCAGGCTTCCTGTGCGTCTCCAGACTCTCTGTTCCTTCTCCCCGCACTCACCTTGAGGTGCGTGTTCCCAGCCCGGTACCACCAGTTCCGGCACCACGCACCAGGCCTACAGTGCGCCTCGGCAAGCCTGAGCTGCCCGTCTGTCCAGCGCCGCCTGAGCTGCCAGTCTGTCCAGCGCCGCCTGAGCTGCCAGTCTGTCCAGCGCCGCCTGAGCTGCCCGTCTGTCCAGCGCCGCCTGAGCCGCCCGTCTGTCCAGCGCCGCCTGAGCCGCCCGCCAGTCAGGAGCCGCCAGAGCCGCCCGCCAGTCAGGAGCCGCCAGAGCCGCCCGCCAGTCAGGAGCCGCCAGAGCCGCCGCCAGTCAGGAGCCGCCAGAGCCGCCCGCCAGTCAGGAGCTGCGAGAGCCGCCCGTCAGTCCGGAGCTGCCAGAGCCGCCCGCCAGTCAGGAGCTGCCAGAGCCGCCCCTCAGTCCGGAGCCGCCCCTCAGTCCGGCGCCGCCCTTCAGTCCGGAGCTGCCCCTCAGTCCGGAGCTGCCCCTCAGTCCGGAGCTGCCCTTCAGTCCGGAGCTGCCCGTCAGTCCGGAGCTGCCCCTCAGTCCGGAGCTGCCCCTCAGTCCGGAGCTGCCCGTCAGTCCGGAGCTGCCCGTCAGTCCGGAGCTGCCCGTCAGTCCGGAGCTGCCCGTCAGTCCAGTGGCGCCCTCTACGATGGTCGTCAGTCCGGGACTCGCTGCAAGGTTCCCCGCTCCAGAGGCGCCACCAAGCGGGTAATGACTATGGTGGAGTGGGGTCCACATCCCGCACCCGAGCCGCCGCTGTAAGAAGGCCCACCCGGACCCTCCCCTTCTGTGTCAGGTTTTGCGGCCGGAGTCCGCACCTTTGGGGGGGGGGGGGGGGGTACTGTCACGCCCTGACCTTAGTTATCTTTGTTATCTTTATTATTTTGGTTAGGTCAGGGTGTGACATGGGGGATGTATGTGTTTTGTCTAGTCTAGGTGTTTGTATGTCTATGGTTGCCTAGATTGGTTCTCAATTAGAGGCAGCTGTTTATCGTTGTCTCTGATTGGGAACCATATTTAGGCAGCCATATTCCGTTGGGTATTTCGTGGGTTATTGTCTATATGTAAGTTGCCTGTGTCTGCACTTGTTTAATATATAGCGTCACGTTCGTTTGTTGTTTTGCATAGTTTGTTTAAGTGTTCTTCGTTTCTTTAAATAAATAGAAGAATGTATTCTTATCACGCTGAGCCTTGGTCCTCCTCTCTTCAACCAAACGACGAACGTGACAATGTCATAAAAAATATTAATTCGAGTAGGCTGCTGATTTTCCAGCTCATCCTACTCTAAACCGATGATTGGCCAGATCATCCTCCTCAGGAGTATGACATCATACTCAATGAGGAAATATCTAGCATTTTTTAAATGGTCTGTTTAAGATACAAGTTTGAGGTGGTTTTCATGTCCACATCCCGGGTCAACCCTTAAAACTGCAATGCATTAATTTAGGTGTCATTTCCGGTGTGCCCTTCTCTAGGCATCCACAGTGTTTTTTAAAATTGTTTTTAAATGTAACCTTTATTTAATTAGGCAAGTCAGTTAAGAACAAATTCCTATTTACATTGACGGCTAATCTCCCCCATTAAAAGCAATGTATTCACATAGGCGTCATGGCCGTGCTGAATGCAATGTATTCACTAAGGTATAATATCCAAGAGGCCTCAATACTGTGAGGCTAATCTTCCCCCATTGAATGCAAAATATTTACATAAGCATCATGTTCCTTGATGCATATATCAAGTTTCAAGTTTTAATGTCACGTGCCCAAGTACAGTAAAATGCCTTTCTTGCAAGCTCTAAAGCCAACAATGCAGTGATCAATATTAATGTAGTACAACATTTTTTACATAAGGTAGAACAATAACACACGGGAAATCTAATTGAGAAATAAGAAGAACACGAGAAAGTAAGAAGAATTTGAAGATCTCCTCCCTGTAGGCTGTCTCATCGTCGCCGGTGATCAGGCCTGCCAATGTCGTGTTGTCAGCTAACTTGATGACGGTGTTGGAGTCATGCATGGCAGTAGTGGGTGAACATGGAGTACAGGAGGGGACTAAGCACACACCCATGTGGGGCCGTGTTGAGGGTCAGTGTGGCGGAGGTGATGTTGCCTACTCTCACTACCTGGGTTCGGCCTGTCAGGAAGTCCAGGATCTAGTTGCAGAGGGAGTCAGTCCCAGGGTCCTAAACTTGGTGACAAGCTTGGAGGAGACAATGGTGTTGAACGCTGAGCTGTACTCAATGAACATCATTGTCACATAGGTATTCCTCTTATCTAGGTGGATGAGGGCAGTGTGGAGTGGAGTTGAGATTGCGTCGTCTATGGATCTGTTGGGGCGGTATGCAAATTGCAGTGGGTCTAGGGTGTCTGGCATGATGGAGTTGATGTGTGCCATAACCAGCCTTAAAAAAGCACTTCATGATTACAGATGTGAGTGCTACAGGGTGGTAGTCATTATGGCATGAAGCCTTAGAGTGCTTGGGAACACGAATGATGGTATTCATCTTAAAACATGTGGGGATTAAAGACTGGGAAAAGGAGAGATTGAAAATGACTGTGAATATGCCTGCCAGCTAGCTGATCTGTGCATGCTCTGAGAACACGCCCTGGAATACCATCCGGCCCCACAGTCTTGCGAGTGTTGACCTGATTAAAGACCTTACACATGTCGGCCTCAGAGAGCGTGATCACCAAGTCCTCCTGTTCGGTGGTTGGCCCTCACACACTTTATGGTGTTGTTATTGTTAAAGTGTGCATACAATTCGTTGACTTCGTCTGGTAGATTGGCATCATTAGGCAGATCACGGCCGGGTCTTCTAGATGCTTATATGCTGATACCAGGCTGCCTCCTCTCACCGACCCCTCCTCAATGTCACAGGGAGATATATCTTGCCTTTGGGCTGCAGGGAGACCACATCAGACCCCTTCTATCTTTCACCCCTTTGCCCTCCCCCCATCCCCCCATTCCCTCCCACCCCTCTATCCACATGTTCCTCAGGCAGGGAGCCATTGACTGGGCTCACTCCGCATCGATTCTGAGAAGTGGGTTGCTTTTGATAAATAGCATCAGTAGGTTAGCCCCACAGGGATGAGAAACTGAATGAAGTCTGAGTTGGAGTTATTCGTATTTTCACCTGATTAAATAATCTGTTTTTGATTGAATAAGTTATCAAATTGATCTATTTATTATTTGAGAATGGTATCATCACATTAGCTATTGACATTCATGTCTTGAAAGATGTATGTACTTTTCAATATATTCAGCTCGGGTTTAATAACTTCCCATGTATTTCGCAGCACTAGTCGCATCATGAGTCTGTTCGCAGCAGTGTCTTGTCAATACAATGTGAATTGAGTTAAGGGGCCAGGCCTTCTTTAAACCGGAACATCTCTGTGAAGAAAGGTCAGATATTCTGTGAGTAGCAGTCTGGCTGACTGAACCAGACCAAGACCAAGGTGAGAGAGCGCATTTTATTTGACTGGTTTTAAGTCATCCTCCACCTCCCTACAGCTCCAGGAGGCAGGTGACCTCTGGATGCTTCCCTGCCAACCTTTACTTTTAGGTGGTTATACTGACCTGAAAATTCCTCCATCCTGATTGGATTAGGGACTGGAGATGCAATCTGGTGATGAATACTGAAAAGGTCAAGCCTTCCTCTCCAAAGACACGTCACTCCATTGTACAGCACGCTGTGAAAAATGCATCTGATAGACCCTTTCTCTTTTTTTCCACTGGAATGTCTTGTTCCTGGCGCAGTCTTTTGCATCTCTATCTCCTCCCAACTCCCTGTCTTCCCCTTGATATGGAAATAGGGTAGTGATAACACATGCCCTCAAAAGAATCACATTTTTCAAGGGATGAAAAAACGATTATAGGATTGCTGCAGAACAGGGCAGACTTGAGTGGTCTAAACCTGTAGAGGTGCTAGTTGTGTCTTAATTAACATATCCCGGCTGAGCAATGGCCTTCTTGAAGAATGGGATTTAAATGATGAGGATTAGGATATGCAGGGACAAATGTAGGACACAGAAAGGGAAGGAATAAACCACTGGATTTCCCAGTCTCAATGAATACATAATGCTATTCTCTATAGTATTGAGATCCAACGCCACCTGTTGTTTCAGCCCTTTGTATTTTTTCCCACCCCGTAACCTCTCACTTTTTATTCTCCCTAACATTTCCCTGAAGGCAGAGAAGGCATCAGTCCCTGTTCTGTTTGGTCTGTGTAATGTTGATATATCTCACTCAGGGCCTAAATGTCAGTCTGGGAGAGTCAAGCCCTTTTTGGTAATGGCCATGCAGTTGCAAATGTCAGGCACAGCGTTGTGTTGATGAGTGGCTGTGCCTGAGTGTCCCACGCAGCTCCCACAATACAGCTCCGGCAGTCACCCACGAGTAGGACTCACCCTCTGTGCCCTAACATTTCTTTCTTTGGTATGGGGCAGTATAGCATACCAAAAGCAAATCAAAACCCAAGCTATGTTTGAGATAATGTTGTCTTGACTTTCTACATGCTAGTACAACAAGGTTCCTGGTGTGCAAACGTTTAAAAAATCTAGCCAGGATTTTCCTCAACCATCTGCTTTTGAGGGATATAATGTAACATTTTGGTTGAATGCTAACTTGAGACATGTATGTAACTTGAATTCTCCCATAAGTATTGAATAACGATTTACACAAAAGTTCCAGTCGAGCATGCATTTCATCTTACAGTTCAGCTCTATTACATTAGATAACAATCAAACTGATACATGATTTTGCAACTGTCTTCCACATACTGTGAATCTCACAGGTTTTTACTTTCAGAAAACAACACTTCTGTGTTTATCAGAGTTTGATATTGTTTGTGTGATTGTTACCTGGCAAAGTAAAATTGTTAGCGCCATGCAGCTGTTCCTATCAGTAACTCCTATTGTTGAGCATCTGAAAGCAGCAGCAGCTGTACCAGGAGGATGACTCATGCCGCAGGATCTCAGACGGTTTTCACACGTCTTCTTTTCACCGTCAGATCTTAAGCCCTGACACCTCGTCTCCAGATGAGATGGGATGGTGTAACTCTTCACAATCCTCTGTCATATTGGGTGCCACTTTTCTTCTCGCTGCCTCACAAAGTCCCGGCTCTCCATTGATTGGAGAGCGAAAGAAATGCTCCATACCTCGATCTATCTGTTTATACGGGAGAAGACGTCAAAGAAGAAGAATCACAGCTAGCAAGTCTGTAATTCTGATTGCATTCAGGAGATGAGGCACGCTGCAGAAAAAAATATTCTCACTTCAGAGGGATAGATCTCCCCACACTCCCATCCGTGGCTTGCTCCCTGCCAACGCAGAGTTAGCCTTTCCTTTTATGCGTTGCCCCTGGGATTATTATATCAATCTACGTGACCTGATTACCAGCCTGCGGTTCACTGCCAAAGCACTGGATCAAGCGATCCCTCCATTTCTAAGGGATAATTAACCCTGGCATGTGAGTGTCCTATTCCCCCACTGAAGCCTCCACAAGTTACCTCAGCTACTTTGTTTTCACACAGCCCCAAGGTCTGACCTCTCTGTCCTCACAGGGTATATCAATGGTTATACAACGGATGGGTCTAATCCTGAATGCTATAAAAAGCATCTAGATATCTCACATATCTTACATCTCTCTGACATTTGCAATATTGTTCCAATATTCAAATTCGATCTCCAGCTGTCCCATAGTAATGAACGTGTCGGGAGTCAGGACGAGATACAGGCAGGCAGCTTTTCTCAGACTTCTTTTTATGGATATAGACAAAGGAATGTAAATTGAAAAAAGGTTAAACAAAATGAGGTGCAGCTAGTTTGCAGTCTTTCCAGCTTCAGTTTGAAGTGATTGTGTTAGCTGTGGTGTTGGCTAGCTCCTCTGAACAACAGTGTCCCGACGAGAGAGCACATTTTCTACGTCAGGCGAATTCACGCCCCATTAGCTTATTGTTATGGATGCATCCAAATACATCTCACTAGAAAACAGGTTAAACAAATGCAAATTCAGCTACTGTTGTTATTCTGGCTGAACTGTTTGACGTGACTGTAAATTAGCCGTAGTTGACTAGCTAGCAAGCAAATATGGCAATGGAATTTAAAACAAACGACTGAGTCGCATCCATAGATACAGAACAAAAACCCAATGACTGGGTCACGTCTCTGGCAACAGGCCGATAGTACGAACGACCAGCAAGCTTGGGCAGCAACCCTAGATTTGTGTCATCAGGACTATTTATTTTGGAAGGATGAAATAGCATAAGTAAATTCATCAAAATAGCATTCTTAATGAAAATATGTCAATCATTATTTGAATATGTTGATAACCCAACTTCGTCTTGGGCCTAAAAACACCTGTCACCAATATGTCCTTCAAACACCGGCTTCACAGTCATTATCACTTAAGAAGATATTAAATAGCTCTATTAGGCCTACAGTAGGCTTGTGTAATATAAGTGTGTATAAAGCATATAGCAATACTTTATGGCTATTGTAAGACAATGTGGCACCCCGATGTGTTTTGTGACTTGGAGACGTAGATTAGCACTGCAAAGGGAGTGACGTTGACGTCTTAAACCCAGATGGGTGTCCTACACCGGATAGGCATTATAGTGCCCTGTCATTAACAGGTGTGCAATTAATTCCCCATGATGGGCTAGTGTGACAGTAATGAAGGTTGACAGTGTGGGGGCTTGTTCCCATGGGACCAGAGTGACGACAGCCGGCCAGACGTGTCCTTGTCGTGTGTGTTTGTCTCATCTTCTGCTCTTCCCCCCCGCTTAACTTTGAGCTGCCGTGATGGTGGCATTTGTAGTCCTACATGTTGAACTATATTTAGTTTGATGGTTGTACATAGAGTGTAATGTTATACATCCATTCAGTGAGATAGTACACTGGCCTATTATTCCTATCAAATTACAGTAAAGGGCAGTAAAGGTACAGTTATGTGTGGTTTATGAATAGAGACCATCATTGATTGCATAGACACAGCAATAGGGCTGTGCCGGTCTGGTTTCACACCTCTTAGTAGATGTACACTGTAGGATCAGGCTAACTCACTCCTAGCCACCATGCACTTAGCCACTGTAGAATTCAACGTTAGTAATCAAGTATCTTCAGTTGGCAGTAACTGAGTGTTGTCTACGACTGCCAATATGTTGTCAAACCCAAGTGATACACAAACAGAACAGAAACTGAAAAGACAATTTTGGCATGTTGTTTTAATTTAGAACTCAGAACACAGCATGAGTGTGTGTGTATGAGAGAGCGACAACATCAGACATCCTCTTATTACTGAGCACACTGTAGGTCTGAGTGGTGCATTATATTGCTGGCACAGTTGTTGGAATTGTCTCCTCCAGTCCTTACCCAATAAATGCTTGAATTTTTCATTACAAAATTGAGAAATTCACAATGTCCCTCTATTAGCATTCAGGAATAATTGATTCATAAGAAAATATGGAATATAAATCAGGATGAGTCTCCTTTTACACAAAAGAACCACCTTACCCCCACCGTTCGCCCGTTCCTTCAATTATTTTTTCATCTGCCATTTGTATGCTTTTCATTACCCATCTGCTCCCTTATGACATGCCGGTAATAGCCTTGGAGCCATGCTGGTAAACAGTTTTGACAAATTAAAATCACCCAGCTCAAGTGAAGGGCCTGTGCTGTAATCTATAGGAGAGAAGAGAGGAGAGGAGAAGCACTAGCCCGGCTTCCTAGTGACAAGGCCATGCCACAGTACACATCTGCTGCAGGGCAGCCAGCTACTGTACTCTAGGCAATTTAATTGTAATACCATTGGATGATAAGAAATGAGGATGATTTCTCTTAGTGAAGGATATTCAACTGAAAACCAAGCTAGTACGTCATGTTCACATCCAAAACATGCAGCTACGGTATCCTACTGTTTCATTATTGCTTTTGCTGCTGTGCCAGTTCCCTCCTGCAGTTGAAGAGATTTCTCTAAAGGATGATTATCACTTCAGATGCACATGCCAGGACTGTGTACGACAAGGACATATGTGGAACACACAGTGAGTGACTGAGTAATCCATTAATGACTAGAAACATTATTAATCTGCACATACACACAAGACAGTTTTATTTGACAGGCATAGTTAATCCATCTTCAATCCATCTAAAAATACTCCAAGGCACTGTTTTTAGGCTGCTGTCTCTGTACTACTGTACATTTCATTAAAGATCCAGTGTGAGCCTTCATATTGTCATTATGTGAAGGATGATGTAGCATTTGCAACTTTTCCTTCTTAAAATAACAAACCATACTTGTATATTTATAATCTCTGGATTGTATTGATCTATTTTCATTTATTATTCACAATTGAAAGAAACAATGATAAAACATTTAGTGTATGCTTGCAGTTTGCTAGCATTGATATCCTTTTACAATTTTTGTCTTCCAAAGTGACATTCAGATGCACATGGTAATCTAATTAGCAAAAACAATACAAATATGTGGAATTACTGGTAAAGAAAAAGTGCCTTGCTCAATGGCACATCGACAGATTTTTCACTTAGTCAGCTCTAGGATTCAAATCCGCAACCTTTTGGTTACTGGCTCATTGCACTTAAACGCTACGCTACAGTACCTGCCGCCCATGATGACAACCCATGATACCATGTAACTAGCAGTTTGACATTGTTCTCAACTAGCTCTCCAGCACCACTGTCGCCTAATTGTGTGAGATTATCGCGACCAAAGCATTCCTTAACTTCCTACCTTGACAAGAATCAGCTCGTCACTATCCATCTTCATTCTCCATCATGACGGCCTGACAGGGATTTCCATCATGTGTCATTATTGGTGCATGAGGCAACTCAGCGAAACATTCCTCCACTCTGGGAAATGCATCAATCACCCACTCCTTGTCTGACAATGACAGGCCTGTGCGTGCTACAGTAATGACAGCCCCGTGCATGTCACACAACCATTAGGATGTATCTGAACCACGGTAGAGAGGAGAGAGAAGAATCAATGCATTTGGTAGGTAATTAAGATTAGGCATTGAATAGAGAATACTGTACATTAGTGCGATGGCAGTCTGAATGGCTGTCAGGCTGATGTTGATAATTGGGTGATGATATTGGTATTGGTACTGCAGTCAGACTGCAGTGTGAATGGAGACAGGTATGTTGCAACCTCAATTGTGGAGACGGCAAAAACGTTGAACAATGGTGGCTCAGTCGACTGGATAAATAACTGCACCATCTTTCTCAGCTGATAATTAGTATTTTCTGGTCACAGTGATTCAATTACACAGTATATTACAAAAACAGGGGGCAGGCAATCGACAGGTCAAGGGAATGCAGAGGTCGGTAATCCAGAGCAGAGTCCGAAAGTTACAGAACGGCAGGCAGGCTCAGGGCATGCAGAGGTCAGTAATCCAGGGCAGTGTCACAAGGTACAGAACGGCAGGGGTCAGGGCAGGCAGAATGGTCAAAACTGGGAAAACTAGAAAACAGGGACTAGAGAAAAAACAGGAGTACGGCAAACCGCAGGTAGGCTTGACGAGACAAGGTGAACTGGCAACAGACAATCAGAGAAGACAGGTATAAATACACTGGGGATAATGGGGAAGATGGGCGACACCTGGAGGGGGATGGAGACAAGCACAAAGACAGGTGAAAAAGATCAGGGTGTGACAGACCTAACTGATAATAAACCCAGGATAAGGGTTATTCAAGGGTACATGACATTCAGCCACATTTCATGAACATTGTTTATTTTAAATAAAGGGGAGGAGGGGCCGTGTTGATAAAAAAGTCAGATTGAAAAATGGAGTGTTACTTAGGTCATCTTTTAGATCTCAGATCTTGTGACCTGGTTTGACTTCAATTAAATCCTGAGGGGTGCTTCCGAGTCAATCTGTGATCTTTATCGCAACCCTGGCCCTTAGATTTCTATCGCTCTGCGACCCATGGGGAAATGGAGGCACCTTTCATAACAATGGGCTTGGAATCTATGCTATTTCTGGCCAACCCCCTGTTCCCTAAACAATGATGTGACTCTATTGAGGGCCGCGACCTTGACTACAAGAGTTTCAGGGAGCCCAGGCCTGTCTCTTTTTACTGTTTTTTATTTCTCAAAATCTGTAACATACAGTGGGGAGAACAAGTATTTGATACACTGCCGATTTTGCAGGTTTTCCTACTTACAAAGCATGTAGAGGTCTGTAATTTTTATCATAGGTACACTTCAACTGTGAGAGACGGAATCTAAAACAAAAATCCAGAAAATCACATTGTATGATTTTTAAATAATTAATTTGCATTTTATTGCATGACATAAGTATTTGATCACCTACCAACCAGTAAGAATTCCAGCTCTCACAGACCTGTTAGTTTTTCTTTAAGAAGCCCTCCTGTTCTCCACTCATTACCTGTATTAACTGCACCTGTTTGAACTCGTTACCTGTATAAAAGACACCTGTCCACACACTCAATCAAACAGATTCCAACCTCTCCACAATGGCCAAGACCAGAGAGCTGTGTAAGGACATCAGGGATAAAATTGTAGACCTGCACAAGGCTGGGATGGGCTACAGGACAATAGGCAAGCAGCTTGGTGAGAAGGAAACAACTGTTGGCGCAATTATTAGAAAATGGAAGAAGTTCAAGATGACGGTCAATCACCCTCGGTCTGGGGCTCCATGCAAGATTTCACCTCGTGGGGCATCAATGATCATGAGGAAGGTGAGGGATCAGCCCAGAACTACACGGCAGGACCTGGTCAATGACCTGAAGAGAGCTGGGACCACAGTCTCAAAGAAAACCATTAGTAACAGACTACGCCGTCATGGATTAAAGTCCTGCAGCGCACGCAAGGTCCCCCTGCTTAAGCCAGTGCATGTCCAGGCCTGTCTGAAGTTTGCCAATGACCATCTGGATGATCCAGAGGAGGAATGGGAGAAGGTCATGTGGTCTGATGAGACAAAAATAGAGCTTTTTGGTCTAACTCCACTCGCCGTGTTTGGAGGAAGAAGAAGTATGAGTACAACCCCAAGAACACCATCCCAACCGTGAAGCATGGAGGTGGAAACATCATTCTTTGGGGATGCTTTTCTGCAAAGGGGACAGGACGACTGCACCGTATTGAGGGGAGGATGGATGGGGCCATGTATCGCGAGATCTTGGCCAACAACCTCCTTCCCTCAGTAAGAGCATTGAAGATGGGTCGTGGCTGGGTCTTCCAGCATGACAACGACACGAAACACACAGCCATGGCAACTAAGGAGTGGCTCCGTAAGAAGCATCTCAAGGTCCTGGAGTGGCCTAGCCAGTCTCCAGACCTGAACCCAATAGAAAATCTTTGGAGGGAGCTGAAAGTCCGTATTGCCCAGCGACAGGCCCGAAACCTGAAGGATCTGGAGAAGATCTGTAGGGAGGAGTGGGCCAAAATCCCTGCTGCAGTGTGTGCAAACCTAGTCAAGAACTACAGGAAACGTATGATCTCTGTAATTGCAAACAAAGGTTTCTGTACCAAATATTAAGTTCTGCTTTTCTGATGTATCAAATACTTATGTCATGCAATAAAATGCAAATTAATTACTTAAAAATCATACAATGTGATTTTCTGGATTTTTGTTTTAGATTCCGTCTCTCATAGTTGAAGTGTACCTATGATAAAAATTACAGACCTCTACATGCTTTGTAAGTAGGAAAACCTGCAAAATCGGCAGTGTATCAAATACTTGTTCTCCCCACTGTATCAATGACCTGAGGAGTGTTTTTTTCTCATGCAGGGATAGCAGCACTATCATAGTGCCATAGTGTTATCTAGACAGGGAGGTAAATATGTTATTATATTCCTTGTGTAATATTTGCACTGCTCTGATTCGCAGAACAAATACACATTGGATTAATCTGTCTCTCCCAACTCTGAGGTTTCTATAGAAATACAGTCTAAATAGTTTTGAGCAACTGGCTGGGCTGGCAGTCTCTGAAAGAGCTAGTGGTTGACAGACACGGTGAAGAAGAAGGCCTGGGTTTGCGATGATTGGAGCTCCCCTCCCTGTCTCCGTTAATCCAACCTCTCCTCCCTCTCTGCCAGCCCTCCTCTGATGGCTAATTACAAGCTTTGATCTGTGTTTGTTTCAACTGTATAATATTTAACCTACTGTAATTACGCTGAATATTCACTAGGCACGTCACCTCCTGCAGAGTCATACTATAGCGGTAATACCCATATGAAAAAAGCATAGAGTATACTATGGTATAAATACTGTAGTATTACTATATTTATATACTATATTATTCACTGTAGTGTTTTTTGCAGACTTTACTGTAGTATTCACTTTAGTGTTTTTGTGGACATGACTGGAGTATACTGAAGTATTTACAGTTTACTATAGTATAAATAGTGTAGTATTACTATAGTTAAAAAACTATAGTTTACACTATAGTAATTACTGTAGTGTTTCTGCGGGCATTACTGTAGTATTTACTATATTGTTTTTGTTTTATGATATACTACAGGTCACACCGCCTACTCATTCAAGGGTTTTTCTACATTTTTACTATTTTCTACTTTGTAGAATAATAGTGAAGACATCAAAACTATGAAATAACACATATGGAATCATGTAGTAACTAAAAAAGTTTTAAACAAATCAAAATATATTTTACAGTGCCTTGCAAAAGTATTCTTTCCCCCTTGGCGTTTTTCCTATTTCGTTGCATTACAACCTGTAATTTAAAAACTTATTGTCAATAGGGGGGCGCTGTTTTCACTTTGGAAAAAATCGTGCCAAATTTAAACGGCCTCGTACTCTGTTCTAGATCATACAATATGCATATTATTATTACTATTGGATAGAAAACACTCAGAAGTTTCTAAAACTGTTTGAATTATATCTGTGAGTAAAACAGAACTCATTTGGCAGCAAACTTCCATACAGGAAGTGAAACATCTGAAAACGAGGCTCTGTTTCAGGGCCTGCCTATTCAACTGGCTTTTATTTATCGATATGTATGCACTTCATACGCCTTCCACTAGATGTCAACAGGCAGTGGAAGGTGGAATGGGGTGTCTAGCTTGATCTGAGGCCGAACAAGAGCTTTTGGAGTGACAGGTCCGGTATTTCTTTGTCTTCGACGGCGCGCGAGGGAGCTCGACATTGTCTTCTGAAAAGCGTTCGGTATACACGGCGAATATCTCCGGCTCTGATTTTATTTGATACATATGATAATAACATCATAAAGTAGGTTTTTTCAACCGAGTTTTATCAGTTTATTCAACGTTTATTGGGACTTTTGGAGTTTTCCGTTCTTTGCGCCAAGAGAGGATGGGAATTTTAGCAACCTTGGCTAGCATTGTGGCGCGAATTCGACAGAAGAAATGGACATTCTAAATCCAAACAACGATTTATTCTGGAAATAGGACTCCTTGTACAACATTCTCATGGAAGCTCAGCAAAAGTAAGACAACATTTATGATGTTATTTCGTATTTCTGTGTAATATGTTGATGCCTATTCTCCGCCGTGTTGGTGAGCGCTGTCTCACAATAACCCAAGCTGTATGTTGTGGTAAAGTTATTTAAAAAAAATCTAACACAGTGGTTGCATTAAGAACCAGTGTATCTTTCATTTGCCATACAACAAGTATTTTTATGTAAAGTTTATGATGAGTTCTTTGGTCAGATTAGGTGAGTGTCCAAAATATCTCCGGACATTCTGGGGGAATGTTGCTACGTATTCACAATGTATAACCACGATTTGCAGCTCTAAATATGCAAATTTTCGAACAAAACATAAATGTATTGTATAAATTCATATTTATATAAAAAAATCTGAGTTTACATTGAGGCGACTAGAGTCACTAAATGCAAAAACATCAAGTGACTTTGCATAGCCCATCGTTTCAACAGAAATACTCATCATAAATATAGATGATAATACAAGTTATACACATTGAATTATAGATATACCTCTCCTTAATGCAACCGCAATGTCAGATTTCAAAAAAGCTTTACGGAAAAAGAAATGCACGCTATAACCTGAGACGGCGCTCAAAAGTAGCATACCACAGCTGCAAAGATGGCGTCACCATAAACACAAAAATACATGATAAATATTCCATTACCTTTGATGATCTACATCAGAAAGCACACCAGGAATCCCAGGTCCACAATAAATGTTTGTTTTGTTCGAAAAAATCCGTTATTTATGTCCAATTGTTAGCGCGTTTGGTGAACATGTCCAAACGCTAATTCTGGTCAACTTTATATCGGACAAAACTTCAAAATGTGATATTACCGGTCGAAGAAACATTTCAAACTAAGTACTGAATCAATCATTAGGATGTTTTTAACATATAGCTTCAATAAAGTTCCAACCTGAGTATTCGTTCTTGTCTGCGTGAGCAATGGAACGTAGGTGACTTCCATGAAAAAAAAGCATGATCAGAAGTCTCATTGGAATTTCTATTGATGGTTGACATCTAGTGGAACCCCTAGACAGTGCAACATCATTCATAACTCAAGTGGATTTCTTAACCTCTACCACCTCTCCCGGATCCGGGATCCTCATCAAAAAAGCTGACTAGCATAGCCTGGACTAATGGGACAGGGATATCATATAATATAATTTTCATGAAATCACAAGTCCAATACAGCAAATGAAAGATAAACATCTTGTGAATCCAGCCATCATTTCCGATTTTTAAAATGTTTTACAGCGAAAACACAATATGTATTTCTATTAGCTAACCACAATAGCCAAAGACTCAACCGCATATTTTCACCATGTTTCTACCGCATAGGTAGCTATCACAAAACCGACCAAATAGAGATATAATTAGTCACTAACCAAGAAACAACTTCATCAGATGACAGTCTTATAACATGTTATACAATAAATGTATGTTTTGTTCGAAATATTTGAGGTATAAATCATAGTTTTACATTGCAGCTACCATCAAAAATATCACAAAAGCAGCCAGAATACATACAAATCTAAAAGTAAAAGAATAGAATTAAGAAATATATACATTTTAGATTGAGCAATGTCGGAGAGGCACTGACTAAGATACAGTAGAATAGAATACAGTATATACATATGAGATGAGTAAAGCAGTATGTAAACATTATTTAAACATTATTAAAGTGACTAGTCTTCCATTATTAAAGTGGCCAGTGAGTCTATGTATATACAGTGGGGAGAACAAGTATTTGATACACTGCCGATTTTGCAGGTTTTCCTACTTACAAAGCATGTAGAGGTCTGTAATTTTTATCATAGGTACACTTCAACTGTGAGAGACGGAATCTAAAACAAAAATCCAGAAAATCACATTATATGATTTTTAACCTTTCTGGACTCCCCATCCCAGATCCGGGATATTTGTCATCAGAAACGCTGACTAGCATAGCCTAGCCTAGCCTAGCGCGAACGGTATATAATAAAATATAATTTCATGAAATCACAAGTGCAATATTGCAAAAAACAGCTTAGCCTTTTGTTAATCCATCTGTCGTCTCAGATTTTGAAATTATGCTTTACAGCGCAAGCAATACTTGCATTTGTGTAAATTTATCGATATCTCGACAAAACAATAAGAACACCTAACGTCAGGTAACTTGGTCACAAAAAGCAATCAAATTAATCGTTTACCTTTGATGATCTTCGGATGGTTTCACTCACGAGACTCCCAGTTAGACAGCAAATGTTCCTTTTGTTCCATAAAGATATTTTTTATATCCAAATACCTCCGTTTGTTTGCTGCGTTATGCCCAGGAATCCACCGGAAAGAGCGTTCGCGACAACGCCGGAAAAAAATCCAAATTATATCCATAATGTCCACAGAAACATGTCAAACGTTGTTTATAATCCATCTTCAGGGTGTTTTTCAAATATCTATTCGATAATATATCAACCGGGACAGTTGGCTTTTCACTAGGACCGAGAGTAACAATGGCTGCCTTTCACTTTTGCGCAAAAATCACTCGGAGAGCCCCCACCTATCCACTTACGCAATGTGGTCGTTCACGCTCATTCTTCAAAATAAAAGCCTGAAACTATGTCTAAAGGCTGTTGACACCTTAGGGAAGACATAGAAAAAGAAGTCTGGTTGATATCCCTTTATATGGGCAATAGGGATGCATGGGAACAGAGAGGTCTCAAGAACAGGGCCCCTTCCTGGTTGGATTTTCCTCAGGTTTTAGCCTGCAATATCAGTTCTGTTTAACTTAAACATTTTACAGTTTTGGAGTGTTTTCTATCCTAATCTGACTATTATATGCATATTCTAGTTTCGGGGGCTGAGAAATAGGCAGTCTCAAATGGGTACGCATTTGCATTTTATTGCATGACATAAGTATTTGATACATCAGAAAAGCAGATCTTAATATTTGGTACAGAAACCTTTGTTTGCAATTACAGAGATCATACGTTTCCTGTAGTTCTTGACCAGGTTTGCACACACTGCAGCAGGGATTTTGGCCCACTCCTCCATACAGACCTTCTCCAGATCCTTCAGGTTTCGGGGCTGTCGCTGGGCAATACGGACTTTCAGCTCCCTCCAAAGATTTTCTATTGGGTTCAGGTCTGGAGACTGGCTAGGCCACTCCAGGACCTTGAGATGCTTCTTACGGAGCCACTCCTTAGTTGCCCTGGCTGTGTGTTTCGGGTCGTTGTCATGCTGGAAGACCCAGCCACGACCCATCTTCAATGCTCTTACTGAGGGAAGGAGGTTGTTGGCCAAGATCTCGCGATACATGGCCCCATCCATCCTCCCCTCAATACGGTGCAGTTGTCCTGTCCCCTTTGCAGAAAAGCATCCCCAAAGAATGATGTTTCCACCTCCACGCTTCACGGTTGGGATAGTGTTCTTGGGGTTGCACTCATCCTTCTTCTTCCTCCAAACACGGCGACTGGAGTTTAGACCAAAAAGCTCTCTTTTTGTCTCATCAGACCACATGACCTTCTCCCATTCCTCCTCTGGATCATCCAGATGGTTATTAGCAAACTTCAGACGGGCCTGGACATGCGCTGGCTTGAGCAGGGGGACCTTGCGTGCGCTGCAGGATTTTAATCCATGACGGCGTAGTGTGTTACTAATGGTTTTCTTTGAGACTGTGGTCCCAGCTCTCTTCAGGTCATTGACCAGGTCCTGCCGTGTAGTTCTGGGCTGATCCCTCACCTTCCTCATGATCATTGATGCCCCACGAGGTGAGATCTTGCATGGAGCCCCAGACCGAGGGTGATTGACCGTCATCTTGAACTTCTTCCATTTTCTAATAATTGCGCCAACAGTTGTTGCCTTCTCACCAAGCTGCTTGCCTATTGTCCTGTAGCCCATCCCAGCCTTGTGCAGGTCTACACTTTTATCCCTGATGTCCTTACACAGCTCTCTGGTTTTGGCCATTGGGGAGAGGTTGGAGTCTGTTTGATTGAGTGTGTGGACAGGTGTCTTTTATATAGGTAACGAGTTCAAACAGGTGCAGTTAATACAGGTAATGAGTGGAGAACAGGAGGGCTTCTTAAAGAAAAACTAACAGGTCTGTGAGAGCCGGAATTCTTACTGGTTGGTAGGTGATCAAATATTTATGTCATGCAATAAAATGCAAATTAATTACTTAAAAATCATACAATGTGATTTTCTGTATTTTTGTTTTAGATTCCGTCTCTCACAGTTGAAATGTACCTATGATAAAAAATTACATGCTTTGTAAGTAGTAAAACCTGCAAAATCGGCAGTGTATCAAATATTTGTTCTCCCCACTGTACGTAGGGCAGCAGCCTCTAAGGTGCAGGGTACTGTAACCTGGTGGGAGTCGGCTAGTGATGGCAGACTCCCACCAGTCTGATGGCCTTAAGCTTTCTGCCAATATCAGATATGTCTATGTCCTGGGAAATGTTCTTGTTACTTACAACCTCATGCTAATCGCTTTAGCCTACGTTAGCTCAACCGTCCTACAGGGGACCCACCAATCCTGAAGAAGTTTTTAAGATAGATGCTGTTTTTGAGTCTCTCTGTCTCAGCTATGCTGCACCTGAACTGACCACGCCTTCTGGATGATAACGGAGTGAACAGACCGTGGCTCGGGTGGTTGATTTCCTTGATGATGTTTTTGGCC
The DNA here is from genome assembly GCF_045679555.1 of Salvelinus alpinus. Classification (NCBI taxonomy): domain Eukaryota; kingdom Metazoa; phylum Chordata; class Actinopteri; order Salmoniformes; family Salmonidae; genus Salvelinus; species Salvelinus alpinus. The sequence goes on along the minus strand of NC_092097.1, from coordinate 8,519,023 downwards.
TTCCTGTGACTTCAGGTGCTGTAGGTGTCCTGGAGGGTAGGTAGTTTTCCCCCGGTGATGCATTGGGCAGATTGCACCACCCTCTGGAGAGCCCTGCGGTTGCGGGCAGTGCAGTTGTCGTATCAGGCAGTGGTACCAGGTGGTAATACAGCCCGACAGGATGCTCTCAATTGTGACTCACCACCTGGATTTGGTCTTATGTAGCAAAATTTGAAATTTTGTTTTTTACATTATATAAAAGCAGAGACTCAGAGCTACAAAATTGTACATGATACACTGCATTTGAGGAACAATGGAAAAGTAATTCTGCTTTGAAAGTTGATCTACTGTAAACAACATTTTGAGAAAATCGCCTTTGAATGTTTTGCTATCTAGTGAAGCTCTTCTTTGTCTACACCCATTCAGCATCATTCACATCCTCACCACCCTAAGCTTTAGCCCCACCCATCTCGTTTCGCTCTCGAAGTGCACACTTGACGCTCTGGCCGATGATTTGTTTACCTCTGGATAACATGAAAACAGCCTTCATTAAGCTTTTTTGCAGACGTTTACTGACACCGGCCATTTTCAATGGGTGTTGTACACATGTCACGTAACTATAAGGGCATAAGGCGAGACCCAAATGCAGACACAGCAGGCAGATGGTTGAGCTCTGATGTTTATTATAACAAAGGGGGTAGGCAAAAGGCAAGATGGGGGCAGGTGAGAGTTCATAAACCAGGTCAGAGTCAAAAGAGTACCAGGGGATAGGCAGGCTCAAGGTCAGGACAGGCAGGGGTTCAATGAACAGGTCTGAGTCCAAACAGTACAAGGGGATATGAAGGCTCAAGGTCAGAACAGGCAGAGTGGTCAGGCAGGCGGATTCGGCGTCAGGACAGGCAAGGGTCAAAACCAGGAGGGCTAGGAAAAAACAGACTGGGAAAAATAAGAGCTGGGAGAAATGCTGGCTGACTTGGCAAAACAAGACAAACTAGCACAGAAAGACAGGAAACACAGGGATAAATACACAGGGGACTAATTGGGAAAACAGGAGACACCTGGAGGTGGTTGGAGACAATCACAAAGATAGGTGAAACAGATCAGGGCGTGACAGTAACGTTAGCTAGTTAAACAATTCCACCGTGCTGGGAGCTAACCAACCATGTTCAATGTTACCTAGCTAACATTAGGCTCTAACTAGAACAGCTCACGGTTCTGGGAAACAAATAATAATGTCAGCTAGGGAGCCAGCCAGCTAACGTTAGCTAGCTAGCGAACAGTCCACTTTAGCTTGAAATGAAACCACTTTCTGTCAAAATGAGAAAACGTATATTATCTGAAAAAGTAACGTTAGCTAGCTAACGCTAGACTATCTTACATCATCATGCATGGACGCGTCTCCCTGTCAGGAATGCCATGCCACGGTTGCCCTGAGTTTGAAGATGTAATCAGGAGACAGGTGTTTCCTCCATCTATTTAGCTATCATACTGTAATTCCACTGATTTCAAAACTTGATCCTCCAGAAAGTGGAGAGCTTCACTTATGCAGCCTCACTACACAATAAACATTTTTTAAAGCAGAGTTTGACAGGGTTACCAACACAGACTGACGAGCTTCTATGGCGAACTAATCCGAACTCCTCTCTTGGCATGTCCAGCCCACTCATTATCTCAGCCAATCATGGCTAGTGGGAAGGTTGCTAACTTTTTCTGTGGCTTAACCAACAAGGCTTGTCATTTAAAGAAGGCATTTCTGCCCCAAAATGCATTTTGCTAAAAAAATATGTTTCACGTTCAAATGTCGTGACTTGCGACATAAGCCTAGTTTCCTGAATCGGGACACAATTGTGCACCTGTAAAAGTTTGTGAGGGTTTTATGGGCCACACTGTCTGTGTGGGTGGACCATTTCAGATAGTCAGTGATGTGTACGCCGAGGAACGTGAAGCTTTCCACCTTCACCACTGCTGTCCCGTCGCTGTGGATAGGAACATGCTCCCTCTACTGACTTCTTGAAGCAAGTGGGGACAGCAGACTGGGATAGGCCAGGGAGAAGAAGAGCCCACAGTCCTAAGTAGCGGGCCACGTCGGTGGCACTGTGTTATCCAGGCGAAGAAGGTGTTTAGCTTGTCCAGAAGCAAGACGTCGGTGTCTGCGACGTGGCTGGTTTTGCCCTTCTAGTGTGTGATTGTCTGTAAACTCTTCCACAGATGTATCGTGTCTGAGCCGTTACATTCTGCCTCCACTTTGTCTCTGTATTGCCTGTTTGATTACCTTAAGGAGGGAATAACTACACTCTTTGTATTCGGCCATATTCCCAGTCACCTTGCCACTGTTAAATGCAGTGGTTCGCGTTTTCAGTTTTGCGTGAATGCTGCCATCTATCCACGGTTTCTGGTTTGGGTAGGTTTTAATTGTCACAGTGGGTATAACATCTCCTATACATTTCCTGATGAACTCCGTATCCATGTATTCGTTGATGTTATTCCCAGAGGCTACCTGGAACATCCTCGCATGGGTACTTCTTGTTTGAGTTTCTACTTATAGGAAGGGAGGAGCAAAATGGAGTCATGATCTGATTTGCCGAAGGGAGGGCAGGGGAGGGCATAGTAGGCATTTTGAAAAGTTGAGTATTAGTGGTCCAATGTTTTACCAGCGCGAGTACTACAGTCAATGTGTTGATAGAACTTCGGTAGCGTTTTCCTCAAATTTGCTTTGTTAAAATCCCCAGCTACAATAAATGCGGCCTCATAAAAAAGTTAAAAGTTATGAAATGGTAATAACACAATAATAGCATGATAATGTGTTAAAACTTCTTAAATATTGAGCTCAGAAAAAAAAGCAAGGAGAGGGGGATGCTTAAAAAAAGCTCTGGGAGCGTTTTGTTGTTAATCTTGAATCATCGGTCTCAACGATGGATTTTCAGCCAACCTGATGACACACTTCCGCCCCAGAACAGCTATCCTCTCCTCTGTGGTCAATCGCCCTGCCTGTTCATGTGAGTATTGATTATTTCTCTGTTTAGGGAGCCTGAATGCCATCTTAATGGCATGGTTTTGAACTGTCTGGAGCTTTGATATTTGTCTGGGAGCGGCATTGCATCAGGCTGGGGCAATCAAACAATGACTATGAGCTTGTAGTGCAGACTGCCAGCTTGAATATGAGGGAATTTTCATCGTTATCGTTATTGTCCTCCCATCTTAGTGGAGCAAAATGATAGGGACAAATTCACTTCTATGTGTATTAAAGTAGTAAAAAGTTAAGTATTTGGTCCCATATTCATAGCATGCAATGACTACGTCAAGCTTGTGACTCTGAAAATTTGTTGGATGCATTTGCTATTGTTTTGGATGCACAAATATCATATCCCCCCAAAGAAATCTAACCTTCTCTGTTATTGTAATGGTGAGAGGTTAGCATGTCTTGGGGGCATGATATTTGTGCGTCTGTAACTTTCTCACTCATCATTATTCACGATTCATTCAGCATTATCTGTAATCATGGTCGCATCCATATTAATCCATATTAATGTATAAATAAAGGTATTCTTACTTATTAAACTAAAAGTGACTTCAAAATAAAACGATACAAGTTTAACCATTAATTTCTAATCTGAAACACAACCAAAACAAACAGCAAAAGCAAAACAGCAAATATGTATGTTTACATTTGTCAATATTCATAAATTAATGTAAAGAAATAGGGATTGAAATCAAAATACTACTCATTTACAGAGCAAGTGGTAAAGCGGCATATAACACCAATGTTTGCTTTGTAGCATCTATAGTACAGATAAACACTATGGAGTCTTAAAGGAGGCCTGGTAAGGTCAAAATGCCAACTTTGATAAATTATGCTTTTAGATACAAATGTCAAGTATATTTCAACAATCCTTCCTCCTAAGGACAATTCTATGGATTTCATTTAGTAAAAATCCCCCAAATCATGCTTTTTGGGGAGGGGGGGAGGGGTGTTCGTGAGGAATCACTCTTATGTATCATCACCTGAGGATGCAGTTGAAAGGCGTTATTGCAAGAGTATCAAAATACAGAGCCTCAGAATACAAGGAACTCTTGTTTAATTGAGAATACAGGGGGTGCTATTTTCCCATTAGCATAATTTGCTCTACAGATTAAACTGCCTCTTATTCAATTATTGCTCTTACTATATGCATATAAATAATACCATTGGAAAGAAAACAATCTCTAGTTTCTAAAACCGTTTCAATTTTGTCTCTGAGTGATACAGAAGTCATTTGACAGCACTTTCCATGACCAAGAAGAAAAAAGCAAGATGTGTATGCCAGCTTCAACGCTCTGCCTATATATGGTCGTGCCCCCTATGACCCGAAACACACCTCATTGGCCTTCCTCTGGGTGTCAAGAGGACGTCAGAGGAAAAATATCTTGTTTATCTGGGACTGACGTGAAATGAGAGCTAATTCTTTGGCGTGACCGACAACTTCCGGTTGTCTAAATCGTGCGACTTGTAGCTGCGATTGTCTTCTGTTGTGCGGCCATTATGGATGAAAACTATCTCCGTCTCGAAGTTTGTTTGATACATGTGACCAGATCATCGTAATGTATGTTTTTTCAATATAGTTTAATCAGATTATTTGAATTTTTTCGGGAGTTTTGTGGTGTTCCGTTGTCTGATTTTATTTACGTTTGAGAGATCCGTGCCACTCGACCAGTACCTGTGCTAAATGGAGTGGGAAAGGAACAATTCTGAACGGAACCAACGACTCATCTTGACAAAGGACACTTTGATCAACATTCTGATGAAAGATCAGCCATAGTAAGACCCAATTTACGATGTTATATCATATCTGTTGTGCATGTGAACTGGCCGTGGGCGCCTAGCCGAATCTGCCTGGTATAGCTATGCTAATTTAGCGCTACATTTTGTTTTCGTTATAAAACATTTAATAAATCTGAAATATTGTTTGGATTCACCAGATGTTGGGCTTTCAATATCTGTACGCTGTGTATTTTTCTGAAATGTTTTAAGATGAGTAATTCGTTATATGACGTTGGTCTCTGTAATTGTTCTGGCTGGGTCAGCACTATTTCAGATTGCAGCTGCAATGTAGAACTGTGATTTATACCTGAAAAATGCACATTTTTCAACAAAAAAAACTATGCTATACCATAAATATGTTATCAGACTGTCATCTTATGAAGTTGTTTCTTGGTTAGTGGCTATATATATTTTTATTTAGTCGAATTAGTGATAGCTACTGACGCAGGAAAAAGCTGTTGGGAGTAAAAAAATCGTGTCCTTTGCTAACGTGGTTAGCTAATAGATTTACATATTGTGTCTTCCCTGTAAAACATTTAAAAAATCTGAAATGGTGGCTTTATTCACAAGACCTGTATCTTTCATCTGGTGTCTTGGACTTGTGATTTAATGATATTTAGATGCTACAAGTTACTTGTGACGCTATGCTAGCTATGCTACTCAGTGGGGGGGGGGGTGGGGGGTGCTACCGGATCAGGGTTGGTGACTCGTGAGAAGTTAATGAAGTAATGATGCAATCTCACTTATAAGTACATTTTCCCCCTGCCAAACATGTTTTTTTTTTACCTTTATTTAACTACGCAAGTCAGTTAAGAACAAATTCTTATTTACAATAACGGCCTTCCGGGGAACAGTGGGTTACCTGCCTTGCTCAGGGGCAGAACGACAGATTTTTTGGCCTTGTCAGCTCGGCTACCTGCCCCCCCATGTTAGTGTGTCAGTGATGAAACTGGAAATAACTGTGTCCTGAGGAGCTGAGAAATGTGGGAAATCATACCCGTGGTAGTTAGGTAGAGCATTTAAAAAATATATGGTAGAGACACTATAAATATTCCTTCTGATAAGCATAATAGGTCCTGTGTGGATGAGCTAGTAGAACATGGTGCTTGCAACGCCATGGGTTGTGGGTTTGATTCCCTCTGGGGACACCCATCTGTAAAACACATGACTAAGTTGTCATGGATAAAGGTGTCTGCTAAATTATTATAATAATCCTTGTCTTGCACAGTTTCACAGCCCCCTGATACCGGCACAGGTCCCTGGGATCTTGCTGGCCGATTGTTCAGGTTGATAGCTTACACAGATTTAGTCAGTTCTCAAGTGTTTGTTTTGAGCAATTATCCAAGAAGAAAGGGCTGTATCTTGTCGATCCCTGGTACAAACAGTTGAGTAGAACAAACAGTACAAACTGCTCTAGTATTTCCTTAGGTTCTACTGTAACTCCAATGGCACGACCACTATTACAGGTGATTGATATGTTTTCAGTATTTTATGTAGGCAACAACATCTAGGTTCAGCCACACAATAATAGACGTGTCATTGTTCTCTCAACATCGCGACAAATAAAGCAGACTAAACGCTATCTAATGTGAGCGATTACGGCGACAATTATGAAAATGTTCTTCTATGTTATTTCCATTCATTTCAATTTAGTATTAATTTAACGCAGACATTCATCAGCCCTATTTTTATTTTTATTTTTAGGATTTTTTTGGTGGGGGGATAAAAAAGCAAGTCATTGGGCTTGAGGAAATTAGTGTAATTAGGTCATTATTCTCCAAGAAAATTGTGCCAGGAGCACTGAAATCCCAAATCAGTCATGTAGTGTAACCCAGGGGACTGGGAAGGTGGCTCCTCTCTATCAACCGATGCTGCATATGAACGTGGCACATGATGGATTTCAGGGCTACGTTCATTCCATCTCTTGAACTGCAGAGATTGCCTGGGGAGGCTGCTGGGTCCCTGACAAGCAGAGTCTCCTTCTCCTCCGATCCTCCCCCTGTCATCTTGATCAACATTCAGCAGCTCGCCCCGTATCCATCACATGGGCTGACACATCCCTTTTGAAGCATTTCTATCATGTAGCTAGGCTTACTAAATGAATGATGAAGATGGATGATGATGATGATGATTACTAACACCATGATTAGTTATTTGGTTGTCTAGTTAACCAGTATGCAACTATGTTAAATACAGAATCATCTCAGAAGTGACAATGCCAGCCTGGTCTCATAGACTAGACATATGATATATTATGCTTACTTACTTTAATGTGTTCTTCTTATTCTTACTTTTATATTTTTTTGTTCTACCTTGTTATTTTTAGTATTACATTGTTATTAATTACTGCATTGTTGGGGTTAGAGCTTGGAAGAAATGCATTTCACTGTGCATGTGACAAAACTTGAAACAGTAAAATTTGTATGATATGTTGTTTGGTATGGTTACATAAGCCAGAAGGTTACTTAAGGCAAAGACTAAAGGAGGTTGGTTGTTTGGGGTGGATGGGTAGGCATATAACGCAACTGTCTAGCAGGTCTAGCAACCCAAAGGTTGTGTATTAGCAACTTTTCAACGACTTACTACTTTTTATCTACTTTGCAACTACTTAGCATGTTAGCTAACCCTTCCCCTAACCCTCACCCTGACCCTAACCCTAACCTTAACCCTTTAATCTAACCCTTAACCTTAACACTAACCCTTAGCCTAGCTAACATTAGCCAGCTAACTAAAGTTAGCGTTAGCCACCTAGCTAACGTTAGCCACAACAAAGTGGAATTTGTAACATATCATACGTTTTGCAAATTCGTAACATGTTGTATGTTTTGCAAATTCGTAACATATCATTCAAAATGTAATTCAGGACATATCATACAAAATGAATGAATGCCATCCACAAATTAATACATATCATACGAAACGTAAATATCATACTAAATGGAGAGTCTGGGATTTGCATACAGAATAATACGAAATGGTTGACAATGCCGAAGAAAGTCTAAGCAATATTGTATTTACATTTGACCATTGCTACAAAATAGCAAGAAAACGGTTTTCAATCCACCCGCAACTCTCCTGCAACAGTTATCTAACATTGGATGGTTTGACGTATAAAGACTACACAATCAAAATGCCCACAAAATGCCAGAAATAAGAGAAGTCAAGAACTCAGATCAGCTGGTGCATTGTACAATGTATTATGAAAGTAAACATTTGCAGGTTATTGTGCCCGAAAGGTTAATGTTAACTAACCTGAAAATAACGTTTCAGAGTGAACATGAATAATTATATAATTATGCATGCTAAGCAATACAGTGCTTGGTTGCACAGCATGTAAGTAAAATGATTATCTAGCATCAGATTAGTGATTATCTGATTATCAGTGAGTGATTGTCATAGCAACACCGCAAATGACTTCCCAGGAATATAATGCCTTGTTATATTTTATTGTATATATTTTTTACATTTTTAATCAGCCTAAGTAGGTAGATACACTTGAAACGCAGAAGTGACATAATATGTGACTTCTCGTCGTTGCACACTTTACCTGACCATAAATCATGTATTTTTCATTCAACAATTAAATACAGTCATTTGGTTCCAGACACAACACATTTTGTGGAATGGTTGTGAACCCAACAGACTTTGTCTTTCTGATATCATCTGAACATTGGTTTGGAAACATAGACTCTTTGAAGAAACCTTTTTGGTTGCAGGTAGAATAACCCTTGTGGTTCCAGGTATAACCCTTCTAGCTGGAACAAAAAAGTGTTCTCCTATGGAGGCAACCGAAGAACCTTTTTAGAGCCATTTTTTCTTAGAGTGTAGGTTAGTGCAACATAGGTAGGTTTAGGTTACCCTATATTACATTGCACATTGATATGGTGTCTCCAAATCCCTCTGGTATTCAAATGCTGAAATCTGGTAATGTATTTATAACCAGCTTATTTATAACCAGTTTAGATTTTGGTCAACATTTGGTGAGAAACTACCTACACTTGTTTCACTGATGTTAGATTCACAAAGCGTGCTTATGCAAGACAAGGTAGTAATTCCTGCCACCTTCAGCACAGCTAGGATATCTTGTGATATTCTGTTTCTGCTGTCCCAATATAGACCAGAATTTTTTTCTGATATATTTGAATATAATCAATACATTTCCATAATACCGTTGTTGGGTTATCAGTGTTGTACAGATTACGTGAATTAGTTTACTTCATCAATATCACCATGTCAAATAGCTCTTTCATTGGTTAGATGATATATTCAAGGAATGAGATTGATGGTAAGTGTAAATAAAGATTAGACACATGCAATTTAAAATGCTTGTCAAACAGCATTCTGCATATTTTTTGATCACCACCCCCCACTGATCCCATCACTGTAACCAATGTGTAGATGAAACATGGTAAACAAATAGTGTAGACCTGACTGTTTCTGGCATTAGTCAAGGAATGATTTGCAAGAATGTTTTGCTAATGATATTTCAGTGGGAGTTTGGAATCACTTTCCTGTCAATGAATTGAGAAGACGAAGCATGTAAATGTAATGCAGACTCTTTGATGCAAACCACTTTCCTTAAACAGTGAGGTTTTATCATATCTTAATCTAGTGAGGGAGGGAGAGACAGTGAGAGACTGCATTGTGTTCATAACACAGAACCAAAAACCTTAGTAGTAAACACTATTGAATCCAAAAAACTGAAAAATGTTCCTCTCCCCATCTATATTTGCTCCTTAGCGCCTCTCCTTCCTAGCACTGCCATTGCCATTCCCTCAACATGAGTGCTTTTATTTGATGTCAAATTAATGACATTTCATTGCTACCACATTTTGTCTCAGAACTCTATGCGTAGGAAGATCACATTTATGAACTGTATATCCTAGATTATATTTGTTTAGCCTATATCCTATGTCAATGTTTTATTCATATCTTCTCTATCATTTGCTTCTCATATCCTACCAACAGTTAAACTGCATAAACTGTCAAAAATAGTGATTTGTTTCATTGGTATATTACACATCTAATCTAATTTGCCATTTGGGTAGTAGAAGAATACACTTCAATTGGAATAAAGAGATTCTCGATCATATCCACCAATTATGGTAGTTATTTCTGAAATCAAAAAGATTGAAAAGGTAGCTCCGTTAAATGCTTTATACAAGTCTTATACAATTCATTCAAGTTCATTTTCTTCACAAGGCTCTCCTCTCTTTTTCATAAAGTACAACGTCATTGCCATAATTCAATCTTCACCTTTGCTGCACTGAAAAAATACAGTGATAAGGAAAACAGGAAAACAGTAACAGTATAACATACTGTGGTTGTGCTGCATGTACCGGAGGAACCATAAATCACACAAAAAGCACCAATGAGATCCTGGCCATGCCCAGTCATCAATTAGATCTTTATTGATTGACAACCCTGTCAACCACATTGACTGCCTATACAGTGTTCATGGGATCATCCATGCTAACTGATTTAGCCCTCACACATGGGAAACATCCATCTGTGAGCTACTGCAGTAATCTTTAACATACTCTCTTTTGACTACACCACTGTAATCTCATATTCAAGACAGGGTATCAGAGTGCACTGCCTGCAGGGGCTGTTATGAAATATGTCTTCCATAAACTCTTGGAACGGGTCCAGGATGTCCTCTCACACTGCTGCATTATAGATGAACCAACTGACACTGTGATGATACATTTGTCACATCTATATACAATCATTTTTAAAGGATTGTCGCTCTTCATGCACCCCTGGAGTTCAGATTTTGTCACTTGACATTTACTTGAAGTTTTACGACCGGTCTGAGCTCTGATGTCTCAATTACCCGCTAAACAGAGCCTCTACGCTGTGAAGGTTTGGAGGCCGTCTGCCTTATGTATCTCCAAAGTAAAATGTTCAGGCCCCATTGACCAACGGCATCTTACATGGTAATAGTGAGATGTTGTTGTGACACCTTAGATAAGAAAATACCAACATAAATGAGAGAAAGCTCAACTCTACTGCATTCTGTTTTTCTTTTATAGCAGATTATTTTGCAGATTTTGCTGAAAGTATTTGGTCAAATAACTGTCTTCATACCTCTATCAAAGCAAAAACTTTCCAAATACTTTGCAAATTTTATTAGGTACATGCGCCGAATACAACAGGCACCAGTTAGCCTGGAGCTAGCCTCGAGCTAGGCCCATCTCGAGGCAGGCCAAAGAGGTCCACCGGCCAATTCTTGGGCTACAATACCTCTTTTGCCAATTAGCCTGGACCCTTTACTGCCGACACGGAGCCCCGCCGATCCATCACGACTGGTCTGCCGACATAACTGTCCGAGGTGGTTTCAACAGGCTCTTCCGTTGCGACTTCGCCGGATGCCCATCTGCTAGCCTCGGCCCGCTAGCTGTCTGAATTGCCGTGTCTCCAGCTCGCTTAGCGTAGCAGCGACTACGGAATTGACTCACTGACTCATCTAGTGCTACTCATTGGACCCTATGATCACTCGGCTACACATGCCTCTCCCTAATGTCAATATGCCTTGTCTATTGCTGTTTTGGTTAGTGATTATTGTCATATTTCACTGTAGAGCCCCTAGCCCTGCCCAATATGCATTAGATAGCCCTTTTTTTCCACCCTCCACACATGTGGTGACCTCATCTGGCTTAACTGGTGCCTCTAGAGACAAAACCTCTCTCATCGTCACTGCCCAATGCCTAGGTTTACCTCCACTGTACTCACATCCTACCATACCCTTGTCTGTACATTATGCCTTGAATCTATTTTTCCGCGCCCAGAAATCTGCTCCTTTTACTCTCTCTTACGCACTAGAAGACCAGTTCTTATAGCCTTTAGCTGTACCCTTATTCTACTCCTCCTCTGTTCCTCTGGTGATGTAAGTTTGTTTTATTCACTGCTTCATCACACTCCGCCAACCCTAATGTCCTAGCCATGTCTGAATCATGGCTTAGGAAGGCCACCAAAAATCCTGAAATTTCCATCCCTAACTATAACATCTTCCGACAAGATAGAACTGCCAAAGGGGGCGTAGTTGCAATCTACTGCAGAGATAGCCTGCAGAGTTCTGTCATAGTAACCAGGTCTGTGCCCAAACAATTCAAGCTTCTACTTTAAAAAATCCACCTTTCCAGAAACAAGTCTCTCACTGTTGCCGCTTGTTACAGATCACCTTCAGCTGCACCCTGGACACCATATGTGAATTGATTGCACCCCATCTATCTTCAGAGTTTGTACTGTTAGGTGACCTAAACTGGGATATGCTTAACACCCCGGCCGTCCTACAATCTAAGCTAGATGCCTTCAATCTCACACAAATTATTAAGGAACCTACCAGATAAAACCCTAAATCCATAACCATGGGCTCCCTCTTAGATATCATCCTGACCAACTTGCCCTCCAAATACACCTCTGCTGTCTTCAACCAGGATCTCAGCGATCACTACCTCATTGCCTGCATGCGTGATGGGTTCGCGGTCAAACGCCAACCCTCATCACTGTCAAACGCTCCCTAAAACACTTCAGCGAGCAGGCCTTTCTAATCGACCTGGCCAGGGTATCGTGGAAGGATATTGACCTCATCCCGTCAGTAGAGGACCCCTGGTTGCTCTTTAAAAGTGCTTTCCTTGCCATCTTAAATAAACATGCCCCATTCAAAAAATGTAGAACTAGGAACAGATATAGCCCTTGGTTCACTCCAGACTTGACCAGCACAAAAACATCCTGTGGCGTACTGCATTAGCATCGAATAGCCCCCGCAATATACAACATTTCAGGGAAGTCAGGAACCAATATACTCAGTCAGTTAGGAAAGCTGAGGCTAGCTTTTTCAAACAGAAATGTGCATCTTAAAGCACTAATTCCAAAAGGTTCTGGGACACTGTAAAGTCCATGGAGAATAAGAGCACCTCCTCCCAAATACCCACTGCACTGAATCTAGGAAACACTGTCACCACCGATAAATCTACGATAATCGATAATTTTAATAAGCATTTTTCTACGGCTGGCCATGCTTTCCACCCCCCCTCTTCTCCTTCACCCAAATCCTAAAAGAGCTGCAAAATCTGGATCCCTACAAATCAGCTTGGCTAGACAATCTGGACCCTCTCTTTCTAAAATTATCCACCGAATTTGTTGCAACCCCTTTTACTAGCCTGTTCAACCTCTCTTTCGTATCGTCTGAGATCCCCTAAGATTGGGAAGCTGCCGCAGTCAACCCCTCTTCAAAGGGGGAGACACTCCAGACCCAAACTGTTTTAGACCTATATCCATCCTGCCCTGCCATTCTAAAATCTTCGAAAGCCAAGTTAATAAACAGATCACAGACCATTTCGAATCCCACCGTACCTTCAATCTGGTTTCCGAGCTGGTCATGGGTGCACCTCAGCCACGCTCAAGGTCCTAAACGATATCATAACTGCCATCAATAAAAGACAATACTGTGCAGCCGTCTTCATCGACCTGGCCAAGACTTTCGACACTGTCGACACAAGCCTTGGTTTCTCAAATGACTGCATCGCCTGGTTCGCCTGGTTCGCCTGGCATCGCCTGGTTCACCAACTACTTCTCAGATAGAGTTCAGTGTGTCAAATTGGAGAGCCTGTTGTCCGGACCTCTGGCAGTCTCTATGGGGGTACCACAGTGTTCAATTCTCGGGCCGACTCTTTTCTCTCTTGCTGCTGGTGATTCTCTGATCCACCTCTATGCAGACGACACCATTCTGTATACATCTGGCCCTTCTTTGGACACTGTGTTAACTAACCTCCAAACAAGCTTCATTGCCATACAACACTCTTCCTGTGGCCTCCTGCCGTAGCCTCCAACTGCTTTTAAATGCTAGTAAAACTAAATGCATGCTCTTCAACCGATTGTTGCCCGCACCCGCCCGCCCGACTAGCATCACTACTCTGGACGGTTCTGACTTAGAGTATGTGGACAACTACAAATACCTAACTGTCTGGTTAGACTGTAAACTCTCCTTCCAGACTCACATTAAGCATCTCCAATCCAAAATTAATTATAGAATCGGCTTCCTATTTCGCAACAAAGCCTCCTTCACTCATGCTGCCAAACATACCCTCGTAAAATGTACTATCCTACCGATCCTTAACTTCAGCGATGTAATTTACAAAATAGCCTCCAACACTCTACTCAGCAAACTGGATGTAGTCTATCACAGTGCCATCCATTTTGTCACTAAAGCCCCATATACTACCCACCACTGTGACCTGTATGCTCTCGTTGGCTTGCCCTCACTACATATTTGTCACCAAACCCACTGGCTCCAGGTCATCTATAAGTCTTTGCTAGGTAAAGCCCCACCTTATCTCAGCTCACTGGTCACCATAGCAACACCCACCCGTAGCACGCGCTCCAGCAGGTATATTTCACTGGTCATCCCCAAAGCCAACACTTCCTTTGGTTGCCTTTCCTTCCAGTTCTCTGCTGCCAATGACTAGAATGAATTGCAAAAATCACTGAAGCTGTTGTCTTAAATCTCCCTCTCTAACTTTAAGCATCAGCTGTCAGAGCAGCTTACCGATCACTGTACCTGTACACAGCCAATCTGTAAATAGCACACCCAACTACCTCATCCCCATTTAGTTTTTTATCCTCTTGCTCTTTTGCACCCCAGTATCTCTACTTGCACATCATCATCTATCACTCCAGTGTTAATGCTAAATTGTAATTATTTTGACTCTATGGCCTATTTATTGCCTTACCTCCCTACTCTTCTACATTTGCACACACTGTACATAGATATTTCTATTGTGTTATTGACTGTACGTCTGTTTATGTGTAACTCTGTGTTGTTTTTTGTCGCACTGCTTTGCTTTATCTTGGCCAGGTCGCAGTTGTAAATGAGAACTTGTTCTCAACTGGCCTACCTGGTTAAATAAAGGTGAAATAAAAATAAAAAGGTGTAGACCTTACAGTGAAATGCTTACTTATAAGCCCCAAACCAACAGTGCAGTTTCAAAAAATACAAAATAAATACGGATAAGAATAAGAGATAAAAGTAACAGGTAATTAAAGAGCAGCAGTAAAAAAAATAATTGTAAACTATATATATAGGGGGTGCCAGTACAGAGTCAATGTGTGGGGGCACCGGTTAGTTGAGGTAGTATGTACATGTAGGTAGAGTTATTAAAGTGACTATAAATAGATGACAACAGAGAGTGGCAGTGGTGTGGAGAGGGGAGGGGGGCAATGCAAATAGTCTGGGTAGCCATTTAACTAGATGTTCAGGAGTCTTATGGCTTGAGGGTAGAAGCTGTTTAGAAGCCTCTTGGACATAGACTTGGCGCTCCAGTACCGCTTGCCGTGCGGTAGCAGAGAGAACAGTCTATGAGTAGGTTGGCTGGAGTCTTTGACCATTTTTTGGTCCTTCCTCTGACATCGCCTGGTATAGAGGTCCTGGATGGCAGGAAGCTTGACCCCAGTGATGTACTGGGCCGTTCGCACTACCCTCTGTAGTGCCTTGCTATCTGAGGCCGAGCACAAACTTTGTGAATATCTGGGTTTTCCCTCTTCACAATGCAGAAAGACTGCATTTAATCAGTGGACACCACTCATTTTTATTACAACACACCTGTCATAATTGTATTCTTTAGTAAAGTAGAGGTTTATTATTATTATTATTATTGCTAAAGGTACTGCAAAGGTGTAAACATATATTTTTTTGCAAGAGATAGCACTTGTATAGCCTAAGAAAGTAGCGGAAATGTGCAGAAAGTAGTTTTGAATGCATTTTATTGAAGGGAAACAATAACAGTCTTGAACATTTTTGGCAACATAGTGATATATTCTTATATACTGTACAGTGAGGAATTCAACTACAAAATACTAGTCTTCTCCCATTGTTTTAACCATTGCCCCCACCCACAATGTGTATAAACAACAACAAAAAAGTGAAGAACATAAATGAATTAACTCCAATTAGCACAAGTAGGACAGTATGCAAGTGTGTGTGAACTTTGCAGATGTATTTCTTACATGTGCAGCACATAGTATTTGTTTTACAGTCCTTCTTTGGGGGGCAGAATTGGCATCTCCTCCTCTTGCCTGCCCCAGCTGCAGCCTCAGGTGGATCAGGACAAGATTCAGCTTTCACAAGCGCTGCAGAGGCTGCTGTGCGGGGGAGGCGCTCCCTTCTTTGAATGTGTGGGGTTACAATTGCCTTTCCCAGCTGCTCCAGGAACACCCTCCTCGTGTTCTGCTTATCAGGCATCCAGGTAGGGTTGATCTTGTTCCATATCACGAAGGCATTGCATGAGGACACATCAATGATGTTATGGAAGATGACCAGGGGCCAGCGGGAAGTCATCCTCCTGCAGCTGTAAGTTCCAATCACCTTGTCCAGGTTGTCCACGTCTCCTTTGTTGTGGTTGTAGTCCAGAATGATTGCAGGCTTCCTGTCCTTACGATCACTGATCTCAGACGTTTTGTGCAGTGTGCTCAGGAGGACCACATGCTTGTTCCTCTTTGGGAGGTAAGAAACTAGAGTGGTGGTGGGGGTGAAGGCAAACTTTGATGAGAAGGCCTCTCACCCCCTTGTTGTGCGGAGTGCAGGGGGAGCTCAGGCTTGTTCTTTCTAACTGTGCCAACCATGGTGATCTTCCTCTTCAGGAGCTGCTGGCTGAGTTCAGAAGAGGTGAAGAAATTGTCACACGTGACATTGTGTCCCCTCAGTCCATCTGTCACATCAAGCACAACGCGCATCCCCTGGTTCTTCTTCGGGCCTCCACAGGTCAGCTTCCCTGTGTAGACTTGCATTTTCCAAGCATAGCTCATTTGTGCATCACAGGCCACCTATATCTTGATGCCATACTTTGCTGACTTGCTGGGCACATACTTCCGGAAAAGACACCAACCTTTTGACAAAAGAGATTACTATCAGTAATTAGTGTCAGTGTCACAGAAAACAATCACATAAATCAATGATATTACAGCTTTACTTCATAAAAAGAACAGTGAAAATCACTTACATTACAGATATGAAAATTCAAATGTACCTTTGAATGGAACCAGTTGCTCATCCACTGTTACTTCAGGCCCAGGGTTGTAGAGGAATGGTAGATGCTCCACCCACTTCTCCCTGGCTTCTCTTATGGCCGCCAGTTTGTCTCTCACACGTCTTGCAGGTCTTGACTCACGGTTATCAAATCGTAGCATTCTTAAGAAAGTGTGAAAAACTTTCAGTGGCTCTCTGCATTCCAGAGACTACATGTAGCCTCGCCTCGGGACCTATACACACCCGCTAAGATTAGCAGCCTTATGTAGGCAAGCAGGTCAATCTCATCCATACTTTTCCAGTTGTCTCCATATTTATGGAAACCCTCCAAATTTGTCATCTCCAGGATGATCTTTCGATGAACATGTAGAATGTTGAGGTGATGTCCTGGGCATGGGCAACTGCATGTCTTGTGGGCCCTGGGGTCATCCTTATGACATTTTGTGCTGCCATCCTGCCCTGGTTGTCATATGGTGACAAGGACCATGTTATTTTTCTGTTCTTTGAAAATTGACTCTCTGTCAGCTTGGTGGATTTATTCTTCATCTGAAGATGATGCATCATAATCTGGGTTGTATTCTTTCCCATCTTCTTCTTCAGATACCTCCTCCTCATCTAAATCATTGTTCTCTTGTTCCTCCTGGACATCTTAAAAAATCAGAACTACGACATTTTTGGCCCTAAAACATGTCTTCAGCAAAGAGAGAACTGGGGGGACTGTCATCTGCGGTGTGTAAATTATTTTATAACTGCCGTGTCAAAAATGAAACTAAGATAGTCTTTGTACAGCTTTCTGGTGGTGTACAGCTTTCATGGAAATTTTACCAAAGGCGATGTTACTTTTTTTCGAATGTTTGTAGTCACTCTAGGAAAAGTCATCCAACTTCAAGTTGAAAATAAAATTATTTAGGGGGTTTTCTCTGCTGGTAAACATAGTGGCGGGTCATTTTTCACCCTTAAGACAACACAAGGGTTAAATATATTTTTATTTGGATTTCATGTAATGGACACACACAAAATAGTCCAAATTGGTGAAGTGAAATGAAAAATATAACCAAGGATAAGTGGTGTGTGTATGCTGTATGTATTCACCCCCTTTCCTATGAAGCCCCTAAATAAGACCTGGTGCAACAAATGACATTCAAAAGTCACATAATTGGTCCACCTGTGTGCAATCTAAGTGTCACATGATCTGTCACATGATCTCAGTATTTATACACCTGTTCTGAAAGACCCCAGAGTCTGCAACACCACTAAACAAGGGGCACCACCAAGCAAGTGGCACCATGAAGACCAATTAGCTCTCTAAACAGGTCAGGGACAAAGTTGTGGAGAAGTACAGATCAGGATTGGGTAATAAAAAAATATCAGAAACTTTGAACATCCCACGGAGCACCATTAAATCCATTATTAAAAAATGGAAAGAATATGGCACCACAACAAACCTGCCAAGAATGGGCCACCCACCAAAACGGACCAGGCAAGGAGGGCATTAATCAGAGCGGCAACAAAGAGACCAAAGATAACCCTGAAGGAGCTGCAAAGCTCCACAGCGGAGATTGGAGTATCTGTCATTACGACCACTTTAAGCCGTACACTCCACAGAGCTGGGCTTTACGGAATAGTGTCCAGAAAAAAGCCATTGCTTGAAGAATAAAATAAGCAAACACGTTTGGTGTTCGCCAAAAGGCATGTGGGTGACACCCCAAACATTTGGATGAAGGTACTCTGGTCAGATGAGACAAAAATTTAGCTTTTGGCCATCAAGGAAAACGCTATGTCTGGCGCAAACCCAACACCTCATCACCCTGAGAACCTCATCCCCACAGTGAATCATGGTGGTGGCAGCATCATGCTGTGGGGATGTTTTTCATCGGCAGGGACTGCGAAACTGGTCAGAATTGAAGGATTGATGGATGGTACTAAATACTGTGAAATTATTGACGGTAACCTGTTTGTCTTCCAGGGATTTGAGACTGGGACAGAAGTTCACCTTCCAGCAGGACAATGACCCTAAGCATACTACTAAAACAACACTGGAGTGGTATAAGGGGAAACATTTAAATATCTTGGAATGACCTAGTCAAAGCCCAGACCTCAATCCAATTGGGAATATGTGGTATGACTTCAAGATTGCTGTACACCAGCGGAAGCAATCCAACTTGAAGGAGCTGGAGCAGTTTTGCCTTGAAGAATGGCCAAAAATCCCAGTGGCTAGATGTGCCAAGCATATTTAGACATACCCCAAGAGACTAGCAGCTGTAATTGCTGCAAAAGGTGGCTTACAAAGTATTGACTTCGAGGGGGTGAATAGTTATGCACGCTCATGTTTTCAGTTTTTTTTCTTATTTCTTGTTTCACGATAAAACATATTTTTCATCTTCAAAATGGCAGGCATGTTGTGTAAATAAAATGATATAACCCCCCCCAGAATTGACTTTAATCAAGGATGTAAGGCAACAAAATAGGAAAAATGCCAAGGGGGTGAATACTTTCGCAAGTCACTGTACTCAGCTAGTCTAAAGAAGGCCAGTTTTATTGCTTTTTTAACTAGCACAACAGTTTTCAGCTGTGCTAACATAATTGCAAAATAGTTTTCTAATGATAAATTAGCCTTTTAAAATGATAAACTTGGATTAGCTAACACAACGTGCCATTGGAACACAGGAGTGATGGTTGCTGATAATGGGCCTCTGTATGCCTATGTAGATATTCCAGTAAAAATCAGCCGTTTCCATCTACAACAGTCATTTACAACATTAACAATGTCTACACTGTATTTCTGATAAATGTAATGTTATTTTAATGGACAGTACCAGTCAAAAGTTTGGACACACCTACTCATTCAAGTGTTTTTCTTTATTTTTACTTTTTTCTATGTTGTAAAATAATAGTAAAGACATCAAACTATGAAATAACACATATGGAAACATATAGTAACCAAAAAAGTGTTAAACAAATCCAAATATATTTTATATTTTTGATTCTTCAAAGAAGCCACCTGTTGCCTTGATGACAGCATTGTAAACTCTTGGAATTCTCTCAACCAGCTTCAGTCAGAATGCTTTTCCAACAGTCTTGAAGGAGTTCAAAAATATGCTGTGCACTTGTTAGCTGCTTTTCCTTCACTCTGCAGTCAATCAATCAATCAAGTTTATTTTATATAGCCCTTCGTACATCAGCTAATATCTCGAAGTGCTGTACAGAAACCCAGCCTAAAACCCCAAACAGCAAGCAATGCAGGTGTAGAAGCACGGTGGCTAGGAAAAACTCCCTAGAAAGGCCAAAACCTAGGAAGAAACCTAGAGAGGAACCAGGCTATGAGGGGTGGCCAGTCCTCTTCTGGCTGTGCTGGGTGGAGATTATAACAGAACTATGCCAAGATGTTCAAAATGTTCATAAGTGACAAGCATGGTCAAATAATAATCATGAATAATTTTCAGTTGGCTTTTCATAGCCGATCATTAAGAGTTTATAAACAGCAGGTCTGGGACAGGTGGCGGTTCCATAACCGCAGGCAGAACAGTTGAAACTGGAATAGCAGCAAGGCCAGGTGGACTGGGGACAGCAGTCCAACTCATCCCAAACCGTCTCAATCGGGTTGAGGTCGGGTGATTGTGGAAGCCAGGTCATCTGATGCGGCATTCCATCACTCATCTTCTTGGTCAAATAGCCCTTACACAGCCTGGAGGTGTGTTGGGTTATTTTCCGGTTAAAAAAACAAATGATAGTCCCATTAAGCACTAACCACCCACACCATCACACCTCCTCCGCCATGCTTCACGGTGGGAACCACACATGCGGACATCATCCGTTCACTTACTCTGCGTCTCACAAAGACACAGTGGTTGGAACCAAACATTTTAAATATGGACTTACCAGACCAAAGGACAATTTAATTTATTTAAAAAACAACTGAAAAATCACATTTACATAAGTATTCAGACCCTTTACGCAGGACTTTGTTGAAGCACATTTGGCAGTGATTACAGCCTCGAGTCTTCTTGGGTATGACGCTACAAGCTTGGCACACCCTTATTTGGGGAGTTTCAACCATTATTTTCTGCAGATCCTCACAAGCTCTGTAAGGATGGATGGGGAACGTCGCTGCACAGTTATTTTCAGGTCTCTCCAGAGATGTTCGATCGGGTTCAAGTCCAGGCTCTGGCTGGGCCACTCAAGGACATTCAGAGACTTGTCCCGAAGCCACTCCTGCGTTGTCTTGGTTGTGTGCTTAGGGTCGTTGTCCTGTTGGAAGGTGAACATTTGCCCCAGTCTGAGGTCCTGAGCGCTCTGGAGCAGGTTTTCATCAAGGATCTCTGTACTTTGCTATGTTCATCTTTGCCTCGATCCTGACTAGTCTCCCAGTCCCTGCCACTGAAAAACAGTGCAGTAGAGATGTGCTGCAGAGGGCTGCAGAGATGGTTGTCCTTCTAGAACGTTATCCCATCTCCACAAAGGAACTCTGGAGCTCTGTCAGAGTGACCATCGGGTTCTTGGTTACTTCCCTGACCAAGGCCCTTCTCCACCGATTGCTCAGTTTAGCCGGGCGGCCAATTCGAGGAAGAGTTTTGATGGTTCCAAATTTCTACCATTTAATAATGATTGAGGCCACTGTGTTCTTGGGGACCTTCAATGCTGCAAAACATTTTTTGTACCCTTCCCCAGATTTGTGCATTGACACAATCCTGTCTCGGAGCTCTACGGACAATTCCTTTCGAATTGCTTGGTTTTTGCTCTGACATACACTTTCAACTGTGGGACCTCATATAGACAGGTGTGTGCATTTCTAAATAATGTCAAATCAATTGAATGTACCACAGGTGGATTCCAATCAAGTTGTAGAAACATCTAAAGGATGATCAATAGAAACAGGATGCACCTCAGCTCAATATCGAGTCTCTTAGCAAAGGGTCTGAATACTTATGTATTTCAGTTTTTTTTGGTATACATTGCCATCGGAAAGTATTCAGACCCCTTGACTTTTTCCACATTTTGTTAGGTTACAGCCTTATCTAAAATATAAATATATATATATACATATAATATTTTTTAAATAAGATCATCTTTGAGAACTAACAATCACCAAAATCAAAAATTCCAAACGTTACGCATTCAGGAGTATTTTTGTCATTTGTCATATGTCTATAGATTTTGTTATAATGTTTTGATTCACTCAGATAACATAAAAACATGGCTTGTTTAACCTTTATTTAACTAGGCAAGTCAGTTAAGAAGAAATTCTTATTTACAATGATGGCCTACACCGGTCAAATCCATAAAACACTGCGCCAATTGTGCACCACCCTATGGGATTCCCAATCACAACCGGTTGTGATACAGCCTGGATTCAAACCAGGGTGTCCGTAGTGACAACCTCTAGCACTGAGATGCAGTGCCTTAGACCACTGCACCACTTGGGAGCCTTGGCAACATGTAGAACTGCAGGAAATTTGCCTTAAAACGGCACAAATGTAAAATGTTCTCTTCGGGCCCATGACAAAATGTGTAGAATTGTAGGAAATTAGCTTAAAACAGCTAAATGTTATCTCTGAGGCCAAGAGGAGGGCCTTGGTTGGTGACCGCACCGTTGCCCATGGCCACTGCCACGACCATCACCTAAGCCCCATTTTGATCCATAAAAACCCTGCTAAGGCAAGATGGAAACGATCCCTTACTGAAAATGCATGCCAGCATACCACTCTGTTTTTTTTATATAAATAATTACTGTAGCTAGTGAATTAAAGGCCCAGTGAAGTAAAACATGTGATATTCCTGTGTTTTGTAAATATTTCCACACTATGAGGTTGGAATAATACTGTGAAAATTATGATAATACACTTTTGTAAGAGCTGTTTGAAAAGAGCCCCTAAAATTGCCTGTTTTGGTGAGATGGAGTTTTGGCCTGCCTGGTGACATCACCATCACCAGTTAATAGACCAATAAGAAAGACAGTTCCAAACCTTTCTGTCAATAACAGCTACTTTTCAATTTTCCTCTCACCACTCAGACCACTCCCAGACAGTCCTAGCTAAATTCATGCGCGAGAAATTTTCTTTGCTAAGAAGCAAATTATTATTATTTTTGACCATTTTAATTGAAACACTAGGGTACTTAATAGTTACCCAGAAATTATTTAACAAGGCAATAAAAATGGCTGCATTGGACCTTTAAGAAAAAACATAGATGGGGTGTTTTTTTTTGTTTATTCTGAATTGAATATATTTCTGATTTACCAAATCTGAAGCCTTCCGCAGGCTCGCTGAGAGAAGTCACATTTACATGTTTTTTGTTCTCAGTTGAATCTCCTTTCTAGAGATGACAGGGTTAATATGTCATTCTGTCAACCCACTAAAGCCCTGTCACAATCTGTATGCATGCTGGTTAAA
Organism: Salvelinus alpinus; assembly: GCF_045679555.1. Taxonomy (NCBI): domain Eukaryota; kingdom Metazoa; phylum Chordata; class Actinopteri; order Salmoniformes; family Salmonidae; genus Salvelinus; species Salvelinus alpinus. The sequence goes on along the minus strand of NC_092097.1, from coordinate 8,495,832 downwards.
GGGCAATCCTAGCATAATCCTTACCACACATAATTCACATACACTTAACATTGAAAAATGGGCTTGATTTTTTAGTCTACATTTAAGTGACACTCAAGTTGCTGATTATCACACCAAGTCCGTTGTCCTTGTAATCACTTCCAGAGAGCAAATATTAGTAGAAAACATCTAAAATATTCGTAAATAAGTTATACAGTGCTTTCAGGAGGCATTCACACCCCTTTACTTTTTCCACATTATGTTGTGTGTCAATGATATACACAAAATACTCTGTTATGTCAAAGTGGAAGAAAAATGATATATCTTTTTTTTAACTTATGGAAAATAAAACACAAATATATTCATATTAGGTAAGTATTCAACCCCTCTGTCAATACATATTAGAATCATCTTTGGCAGCGATTACAGCTGTGAGTCTTTCTGGATAAGTCTCTAGGTGTCACGCCCTGGCCTGAGTTTTCTTTGTTCTCTTTATTATTTTAGTTAGGTCAGGGTGTGACATGGGGGATGCAGGTGTTTTTGTTATTGTCTAGGGGTTTTTGTATGTCTATGGGTGTTTGCTATTTCTAGGTGTGATGTATGTCTATGGTTGCCTAGATTGGTTCTCAATTAGAGACGGCTGTCTATCGTTGTCTCTGATTGGGAACCATATTTAGGCAGCCATATTCATTGGGTAGTTTGTGGGTTATTGTCTATGTGTAGTGTTTGTGTCAGCACTATTTGTTTATAGCGTCACGTTCGTTCGCTTGTTGTTTTGTTAGTTTGTCAAGTGTTCTTCGTTTCGTTTCATTAAAAGAAGAATGTATTGTTATCACGCTGCGCCTTGGTACTCCTCTCTTCCAACATACAACGATCGTGACAGAATAACCCACCAAAATCGGACCAAGCAGCGTGAAAGAGAGGAACAGCGCGTTGTGGAAAAATGGACTTGGGAGGAGATTCTGGACGGTAAGGGACCATGGGCACAGGCTGGTGAATATGGCCACCCTAAAGCTAAGCTGGAGGCAGCGAAAGCGGAGAGGCGGCGGTATGAGGAGGCTGCACGTAAGCGCGGCTGGAAGCCAGAGAGGCAGCCCCAAAAATGTATTAGGGGGGAACACGGGGAGTGGTATTAAGCCAGGTAGGAGACCTGAGCCAACTCCCCGTGCTTACCGTGGAGAGCGTCGTATCGGGCAGGCACCGTGTTATGCAGAGATATGCACGGTGTCCCCGGTGCGCAGGCATAGCTCGGTGCGGTACATAACAGCACCTCGTATCGGCCTGGCTAGATTGGGCATCGAGCCAGGTGCCATGAAACCGGCTCTACGCATCTGGTCACCTGTGCGTCTCCTTGCGCCGGGGTACATGGCACCAGCCCTATGCATGGTGTCCCCGGTTCGCCAGCACAGCCCAGTGCGGGCTATTCCACCTCGCCGCACTTGCCTGGCTACGGGGAGCATTCAGCCAGGTAGGGTTGGGCAGGCTCGGTGCTCGAGACCTGTAGTGCGCCTCCACGGTCCGGTTTATCCGATGCCTTCTCCACGCACCAGTCCGCCTGTGACAGCCCCTCGCACCAGCCCAGTACCACCAGTGCCTACACCACGCACCAGGCTTCCTGTGTGTCTCCAGAGCCCTGTACGCCCTGTTTCTCCTCCCCGCACTCGCCCGGAGGTGCGTGTCCCCAGCCCAGTACCACCAGTGCCGGCACCACGCACCAGGCTTATAGTGCGCCACGGCAGTCCAGTATGCCCTTTTCCTTCTCCCCGCACTCGCCTTGAGGTGCGTGTCCCCAGCCTGGTACCACCAGTTCCGGCACCACGCACCAGGCCTACAGTGCGCCTCGGCAAGTCTGAGCTGCCTGTCTGCCCAGCGCCGTCTGAGCTGCCCGTCTGCCCAGCGCCGTCTGAGCTGCCCGTCTGCCCAGCGCCGTCTGAGCTGCCCGTCTGTCCAGCGCCGTCTGAGCCGCCCGTCTGTCCTGAGCCGTCAGAGCCGCCCGTCTGTCCTGAGCCGCCAGAGCCGGCCGCCAGTCAGGAGCCGCCAGAGCCGCCCGCCAGTCAGGAGCCGCCAGAGCCGCCCGCCAGTCGGGAGCCGCCAGAGCCGCCCGCCAGTCGGGAGTTGCCGGAGCCGCCCGCCAGTCGGGAGTTGCCGGAGCCGCCCGCCAGTCGGGAGCTGCCAGAGCCGCCTGCCCGTCAGGAGCTGCCAGTCAGTCAGGAGCTGCCCCTCAGTCCGGAGCTGCCCCTCAGTCCGGAGCTGCCCCTCCGTCCAGTGGCGCCCTCTAGGATGGTCTTCAGTCCGGGACTCACTGCAAGGGTCCCCGCTCTAGAGGCACCACCAAAGCGGGTAATGACTATGGTGGAGTGGGGTCCACGTCCCGCACCCGAGCCGCCGCCGTAAGAAGGCTCACCCGGACCCTCCCCTTCAGTGTCAGGTTTTGCGTCCGGAGTCCGCACCTTTGGGTGGGGGTACTGTCACGCCCCTGGCCTTAGTTATCTTTGTTCTCTTTATTATTTTAGTTAGGTCAGGGTGTGACATGGGGGATGCAGGTGTTTTTGTTATTGTCTAGGGGTTTTTATATGTCTATGGGTGTTTTCTATTCTAGGTGTGATGTATGTCTATGGTTGCCTAGATTGGTTCTCAATTAGAGACAGCTGTCTATCGTTGTCTCTGATTGGGAACCATATTTAGGCAGCCATATTCATTGGGTAGTTCGTGGGTTATTGTCTATGTGTAGTGTTTGTGTCAGCACTATTTGTTTATAGCGTCACGTTCGTTCGTTTGTTGTTTTGTTAGTTTGTCAAGTGTTCTTCGTTTCGTTTCATTAGAAGAAGAATGTATTGTTATCACGCTGTGCCTTGGTCCTCCTCTCTTCCAACATACAACGATCTTGACACTAGGAGCTTTGCACATCTGGATTATACAATATTTTACCATTATTCTTCAAGCTCTGTCAAGTTGGCTGTTGATCATCACTAGACAGCCATTTGTCTTGCCATAGATTTCCAAGCCGATTTAAGTCAAAACTGTAACTAGGCCTCTTAGCAACATTCAATGTTGTCTTGATAAGCAACTCTGGTGTATATTTGGCCTTATGTTTAGTTAATTGTCCTGCTGAAAGGTGAATTTGTCTCCCCGTGTCTGTTGGACAGCAGACTGAACCAAGTTTTCCTCTAAGATTTTTCCTGTGCTTAGCTCTATTCCGTTTCTTGTTTCTTTTTTCTCATTTTTTTTTTTGGCCCCCTTTTTCTCCCCAATTGTGTGGTATCCAATTGTTAGTAATTACTATCTTGTCTCATCGCTACGACTCCCGTACGGGCTCGGGAGAGACGAAGGTCGAAAGCCACGCGTCCTCCGAAACACAACCCAACCAAGCCGCACTGCTTCTTAACACAGCGCGCATCCAACCCGGAAGCCAGCCGCACCAATGTGTCGGAGGAAACACCGTGCACCTGGCAACCTTGGTTAGCGCACACTGCGCCCGGCCCGCCACAGGAGTTGCTGGTGCGCGATGAGACAAGGATATCTCTACCGGCCAAACCCTCCCTAACCCGGACGACGCTAGGCCAATTGTGCGTTGCCCCACGGACCTCCCGGTCGCGGCCGGCTGCGACAGAGCCTGGGCGCGAACCCAGAGTCTCTGGTGGCACAGCTAGCGCTGCGATGCAGTGCCCTAGACCACTGCGCCACCCGGGAGGCCCTATTCCGTTTCTTTTTATCCTAAAAAACTCCCTAGTCCTTGCCGATGACAAGCATACCCATAACATGATGCAGCCTCCACCTTGCTGTGTTGTGTTGTGTTGGATTTGCACAAATTATGAAGTATGTTTAGAAATATTTTGATTCTGTACAGGCTTCCCTCTTTTCACTCTGTTATTTTTGTTAGTATTGTGTAGTAACTACAATGCTGTTGATCGATACTCATTTCTCTCCTATCACAGCCATCACACTCTGTAACTGTTTTAAAATCACCATTGACTTCATGGTGAAATCCCTGAGCGGTTTCCTTCCTCTCCTGTAACGGAGTTAAGATGGACGCCTGAATCTTTGCAGTGACTGGGTGTATTGCAGTGTCGGTCATGTGCTGTTTAAGATGAGGGAGGACAATTTTTTTTCATGAGCATGGCCTTATTACAGCATATTGGATGGCTTTCATTCATATTCCATTCTCTTTGTTCAATGTAACAGCAATAGGTTTAGGCTGCTACAAGATACTCAAATTTTCCCTATACCCATCATGAGGTTGCTACAACCTAGCCTATGAATGAAAGTTTACAACGTATGTGCACACAGATCGAGAGACACATTTGAGGTGAAAGACAGTGACAGGTTGTTTATCCCCGTTTTTTTCTGTTTGCTTCCGTTTTAGATTTTTTTTCCAACAGAATTGGTGGAATGAATACATCCAAGCCAAACCGCTACACACAGCCTACATCATTGTCACCATATTAGCTAAAGTAACGTCATAGTCAGCATAGCTAATATAACTAATGCGTTGGTAAACCCACTATAATCATGCCGTAACGTTAGTGTACAGTCAGTAAGCAGTTACACTGGCGGGCCCCGGTGGCAAAACATTTGTAATACCAAAAAGTTTACCTGACTTGGAAGAGTTCCAGTGTTGTGTTAGAAAGTCCTAGCCAGCTAGCTAACATAGTATCCCTCTGTTTGAGCAGGGTGTTTCAGTAGGCTAAACTAGCTAGCTGCATTTGCTAGCTAAGTAAGTGAAACTGAAAGTGGAAAAAAATGTCAATCTCTCTCCATTTCTCTCTTGCTTCTCCTTCATTTTGGAAGAAATTAAGTTGTTCAAAACTGTTCAATTATTGTCTTTTTCTCTGAGTCAGCTACTCACCACATGTTATACACTGCAGTGCTAGCTAACTATAGCTTATGCTTTCAGGACTAGATTAATTCTCTGATCCTTTGATTGGGTGGACAACATTTCAGTTCATGCTGCAAGAGCTATGATAGGCTGGAGGATGTCTTCCGGGAAGTTGTCATAATTACTGTGTAAGTCTATGGGAGGGGGTGATAACCGTGAGCCTCATAGGTTTTGTATTGAAGTCAATGTACCCAGAGGAGGATGGAAGCTAGCTGTCCAGCGGCTACACCATGGTGCTACCCTACAGAGTGTTGTTGAGTCTACTATAGATCTTCTTTGCAAAATAGTGTGTTTTAATCAGTTATTTGGTGACGTGATTATATTTAATATAGTTTTAACTAAAAAGGCTAACTTTTTAAGTGTTTTACATTTTACATTTTTATGTAATTCACTGAGGAAGATGGTCCTCCCCTTCGTCCTCTGAAGAGCCTCCACTGGTGTATTTATACACCATTCAAAGTGTAATTAAAAACTGCACCATGCTCAAAGGGATATTCAATGTCTGCTCTAAAAATATATTTATTTATATATCTACCAATAGGTGCCCTTCTTTGCGAACCATTGGAAAACCTCCCTGGTCTTTGTGGTTAAATCTGTGCTTTAAATTCCCTTCTCGACTTAGGAACCTTACAGATAATTGTATGTGTGGGGTACAGAGATGGGGTAGTCATTTAATAATCATGTTAATTAAACACTATTATTGCACACAGAGTTAGTCCATGCAACTTATGTGACTTGTTAAGCAGATTTTTACTCCTGAACTTATTTAGGCTTGCGATTGCTTTTTATTATTTATACATTTGTTAAAATTTCTAAAAACATAATTCCACTTTGACATTATGGGGTATTGTGTGTAGATCAGTGACACAAAATCTCAATGTAATCCATTTTAAATTCAGACTGTAATACAACTAAATGTGGAAAAAGTCAAGGGGTGTGAATACTTTTTGTAGGCACTGTACAGAATATGGAGGTATTCTTGAATCCACAAAACAGAAATGCAGATTTTAATATGAATACTTCAAACAGCCAACAGAAAAACATAAATTGAGCTTGAAGCCTGTTTTTAGAGCTTTGAGCACAATGGAAAGTTTTTATTGAACATTTTGTCTCTTGGCTGAGAGAGAGAGAGAGAGAGTGTGAGAGAGAGAGAGAGAGAGAGAGAGAGAAAGAGAGATTCAAATGAATTTCCATTTCAGAAAACTGGCTGGTCCGAATAAATCATAATAAAATTGGAACTTGTGGCCTGTCATCTCCCAACGATCTGCTACCTTGGGACAGTGCTGAAACCTCTCCCATCATATGCCCCAGTGAAGCAGAGATTATGGAAAAGAGCACGGAGAGGCTTTCTGTGCCAGAGGGAAAGTTTTTCAAAAGGGGATTAAAATACAGCTCACTTTTTAAAAAGGGCTTCCTCTTTGCCATGTATATATTTTAGCCCATGCCTTTTTCCCCTGAGAATTGGCTATCCTGAGTCATAGTCTTTATCTATTCTTGTGCAATTCATTAGTAATTGCATGGTCTTGGAAATTCATTTGACCATTTTCAATCTGTCTGAATCAGCACAACTATATTATTATCCAACATCTGTTGGAAAGGCATGTGTTCTTGGTCACCCTTACAATGTCGCAACAGGCATAACTGTAATTATGACTGTCGCCATTACTTTGTTGCTGGCCAGCATGTGGCTAGCATGTTACAGTCAATGTGCAGTGCAATGTTTCAATGTTAACTGGCCATGGAACAATGTAAAATATAGGAAATGCAGTTGGAATAGATGTCCTTTGGGTGGTTGACCATTCTTGATACACACGGTAAACTGTTGAGCGTGAAAAACCCAGCAGCGTTGCAGTTCTTGACACAAACTGGTGCACCTGGCACCTACTACTATACCCCGTTCAAAGACACTTTGTCACACCCTGATCTGTTTCACCTGTCCTTGTGATTGTCTCCACCCCCCTCCAGGTGTTGCCCATCTTCCCCATTATTCCCTGTGTATTTATACCTGTGTTTTCTGTTTGTCAGGTCAACAAGCATTTTTGTTCTCAGCTCTTGCTTTTCCCAGTCTCTCTTTTTCCTCGCCCTCCTGGTCTTGACCCTTGCCTGTCCTGACTCTGAGCCTACCTGCCTGACCACTCTGCCTGAGCCTGCCTGCCTGCCGACCTGTACCTTTGCCCCACCCCTGGATTGTTGACCTCTGCCTACCCTGAGCCTGCCTGCCGTCCGGGACCGTTGCCCCACCTGGTTTACTGACCCCTGTCTGCCTTGAACTGTCTATTGCTTGCCCCTGTTGGAATATTAAACCACTGTCAAGTCGACGTGTCAGCATCTGGGTCTGACCTTGAATTCCCATCTCTTGTCTTACCCATTCACCCTCTGAATGGCATACATACACAATCCATGTCTCAATTGTCTCAAGGCTTAAAATCCTTATTTAATTAACCTGTCTCCTCCCCTTCATCTACACTGGTTGAAGTGTATTTAACAAGTGACATCAATACGGGATCATACTGTAGCTTTCACCTGGATTCACTTAGTCAGTCTACGTAATGGAAAGAGGCGTTCCTAATGTTTTGTACACTCAGTGTGTCACGCTATAGTGCACAGCAGTAGCAGAATGAGGGAATGGCATAGACAGGAGCAGAATGAGGGAATGCCACAGACAGGAGCAGAATGAGGGAATGTCATAGACAGGAGCAGAATGATGGTAGCCGCCGACATGCCTTGCACCCAATGCTTATCAATTAGATGGAGGGGAAATGTCAGCCTCTCAAAGTGTGGGTCCTGCTGACTTTTCTGTGTATTGTTTGTCACATTTCAGTGACGTAAAGCATGTCAACATGGCATAAAGCAACCCTCCAGTGCTTTCAAATTGGCCCGGAGGGAGTTGTAGGCGCACTTTGGTATTTTCTCGAAATGGCAAGATACTCTGAGGACAAACTTCATCTAAAAATGCATCCGTCATATGGAACACATCTCTCTGCAACTTATGAAATGGACTATGGAGAAAAGTGCTATTGTGTGAGAAATCTTGCTCCAGTATTTTAATATGCTATGTATTATGCATGGCTTTAGCAAATTAGCAACACTATTACAGTAGCTATCTATATATTCTGCGTACCCTGTTGTGTTACTCTGTTGGGCGCTGGATCTGATAAATGGATACTGCTAATCTTCCTTTATAGCATTTTGAGAGAACATTGTGATTTGCACTGGATCTTTGCACAAATCACAATAAGGACACCTATACTTTACACTCAATCAATTTCCAAAAATAAACATGGGTAGATATGGATATTGTAGAACTACATATTCATCTGGGAACATAAATGTGTATCGGCTATCTTCCTTTTCAACCAAAACCTCATGTATGGAAATTGATTGAGTGTAAAGTATAGTTATCCATTTGTGATTTGTGCAAAGATCCCTGTGCCCAAGGAAGCGAAGGTAACCTGCCTAATTGATTACCGCCCGTGGCACTCACTTCGGTAGCCATGAAGTGTTTGAAAGGCTGGTCATGGCTCACATCAACAGCATTTTCCCGGACAACCTAGACCCGCTCCAATTTGCATTCCGCCCCAACAGATCCACAGATGACCCAATCTCAATCGCACTCCACACTGCCCTTTCTCACCTGGACAAAAGGAACACCTATTTGAGAATGCTGTTCATTGACTACAGCTCAGCGTTCAACATCATAGTGCCCACGAAGCTCATTACTAAGCTAAGGACTCTGGGACTAAACACCTCCCTCTGCATCTGGATCCTGGACTTCCTGACGGGCCGCCCCCAGGTGGTAAAAGTAGGCAACAACACGTTTGCCACACTGATCCTTAACACTGTCAGGGGTGTGTACTTAGTCCCCTCCTGTATTCCTTGTTCACCCACGACTGCGTGGCCAAACACAACTCCAACACATCATTAAGTTTGCTGACGACACAACAGTGGTAGGCCTGATCACCGACAACGATGAGACGCCCTATAGGGACGAGATCAGAGAACTGGCAGTGTGGTACCAGAACAACAACCTCTCCCTCAATGTGAGAAAGAAAAAGGAGCAGATCGTGGACTACAGGAAAAGGCGGGCCGAACAGACCCCCATTAACATCGATGGGGCTGTAGTGGAGCGGGCCGAGAGTTTCAAGTTCCTTGGTGTCCACATCACCAACGAACTATCATGGTCCAAACATACCAAGACAGTCGTGAAGAGGGCACGACAAAACCTTTTCCCCCTCAGGAGACTGAAAAGATTTGACATGGGTCCCCAGATCCTCAAAAGGTTCTACAGCTGCACCATCGAGAGCATCCTGACCGGTTGCATCACCGCCTGGTATGGCAACTGCTCGGCATCTGAACGTAAGGCACTACAGAAGGTAGTGCGGACGGCCCAGTACATCACTGGGGCCAAGCTTCCTGCCATCCAGGACCTATATAATAGGCGGTGTCAGAGGAAAGCCCAGAAAATTGTCAGAGACTCCAGTCACCCAAGTTATAGACTGTTTTCTCTGCTACCGCACGGCAAGCGGTACCGGAGCGCCAAGTCTAGGACCAAAAGGCTCCTCAACAGCTTCTACCCCCAAGCCATAAGACTGCTGAACAATTCATAAAAATTGCCACCGGACAATTTACATTGACCCCTACCCCCTCTTGTACACTGCTGCTACTCGCTGTTTGTTTGTTACCTATGCATAGTCACTTCGACCCCACCTACATGTACAGATTACCTCAATTAGCCTGTACCCCTGTATATAGCCTCTTTATTGTTGTTCTTATTGTGTTACTTTTTATTATTACTTTTTATTTTAGCCTACTTGGTAAATATTTTCTTCTTCTTGAACTGCACTGTTGGTTAAGGGCTTGTAAGTAAGCATTTCACGGTAAAGTCTACACTTGTTGTATTTGGCACGTGGCAAATAAAGTTTAATTTCATTTTGATATTTCGTTTTTTCCAAACAGAAGCTACTGTTCTAATATGTATCTTTGTTCTGGGAATCCAGCAACATCTCATTCCTGTGGCAATATTAAAAACACCATGTCATAATGAAGATGGAGGTGTGTTTTTGTGTTCCATGAGTAGTATCTGGCAATCTTTCTGTAGCAAGGCATGTTCTTATTTGCTGGTATTGTTGACTAGAACGGTTTAACCAAGGCCACTCCAGAAAGGCCTGTTACAGTGTATATATGCAAAAGCTAACCTGCTCTCAACTGCCAGTATTCAATTTGAAAATGAGAAAATCTATTGATGTTTGACTCATTGAAATATTAATATTCACAACTAACCCCTGCACAGTGATGAGAATTTCAAGTGGAGTACTGAGCAAATGCTTTCAACGCTGCATTATCGGATAGCTCACAAATATTTTCAGCTTCCGAGCTCTGCCTTTTAAACTGTAGCAATATCACATATTTTATTAGCCTTTACACAGTTCACCTGTTCTTGTTTTTTCCCCCAATGTGGCATCAATTATTCACTCATACAGCAGGAAAAATAAATCATACCTTGAGATTCATTCTGAACGGGTTAATCTCTTCTCTCACACAACACAGGTCGTATCAAGTGCCATCTGCAATTCAATTACTTCTTCGGCGCCAGGATGTTTCATTTGCAAAAAAAAAGCTTTTTTTTTGTATCTTGTAAAATAAATAGACTACATTGTAAAATGATGATATTGTCAGATTATGTCCCATGTGACTGCTACACAATCTTCAGAAATCATGTTTTCTTTCAAGGAAATTATAATCTGCGTTATGTGCTTTGGGGGAACTAGAATGGAGAGTCTTGGGAAGTTTTGAGCTGTAATTGGTTTAGTGGAGATAATCAAGTAATTGAGGGAAATGCTCAAGTCTGCAGCATGTTTCTTGGAAACTATACCCGGCCATGGACATCATTATACCACTTCAGGGGCTTTTGAGGTCAGTGGAAACAATTTAATCCTAATGCTAACCATTTGTTTCAGGACATTACAGAAAAACAGCAGAGAGGTCAGGGTTGAGGTCAGAAGTATTATAGGTTGGCTAGTAGAGTAATAACCTCATAAATTAGAGAATGTCGAGTTCTCAAATTGACATTTTATTGACTCAGAACTCACAGGCTACTGTCTGGCCGTAGCCTACACCAAATAAATCTTGTTTAAAAAATCCTAGCTCACTGTCGGGACATGAAAAGAGAGAACAATACCAGCATGGCAATATAACAGATATGCAGTGCCCAGCCCCCTGCCCCCGCTGTTCCACCAACCACAAGGCCACCTGACACTGATTCCAGGCATTCTCTTGATTGGCAGACAGCAAGGGGACTTGGCATGCTGAACCTCACGAAACCCAACCCAAATGGGTAAACCTATCCTACCCTTAAGGAAAAAACACATTCATTTCACATGATCACATGCGAAGTTAATGTGATCACATGTGACAACATGTGAGAACATGATCTTGTGAAATTAATGTGAAATAAATTTGTTTTTTCCTTAAGGGTAGGATAGGTATACCCATTTGGGGATGCAATGGGGATGCAAAATGTCAACATGTGAGAACATGAAACTACACGTGACAACATGTGATCACATGTGAAAACATGATCTCATGTGAATTCTTTTTGACAACATGGGAAGCAACATTTCAACATGTGATACCAGGAAATTACAAGTGACAACATTTGAGCACATGCGAAAGCTGAGATGTCAATTGTCATTTAGAAAACTTCACTTTAAAAGGCACAATTGACATTAGTTCAATTTAAGCAGTCACGGTCCCCTCCAGCTTTTGTCAAGGTTTTGTCTAGTTTGCGGTTTGTTCCAAGGATTTCCCAAGGATGTGTTTAGGACATTCTCAGAACGTTGTGTCATGGTCCCCTAAAAGTTTTTGCCTAGTTGTGTTAAAAATACAGTAAATCTACAACTAGTTACTGTATTTTTACATCTAAATTTAGCTGTTTACTTCAGACTAATCATCCCTTTGGATTTGAACTCACAACCTCTTAGTTGCTAGCTACCTGAAGTTCCTTCTGAGCCACCAGGTCTATGGACACAGAGGAGACTGACTATACATTTATTGCCAAGAATAAATTTCAGCATTTTGCCTAAAGTTGCAGTACAAATAAAGTAAATATATACAACAACTTGAAGGTGTTATTTACATAGAATTGCAGTATGCTACTGTATTCGGAATTCAATTACTGTCAAATCTGGTATAATTATGTGCTGTGAACAGAATTGGGACTCAGCCTTAAATGGGATTTGAACGATTAACCCATTGCTCGCTACAGCCTGTAACACTACAGAAACCAGATGTGAAGGTCCTGGGCTGGTGAATGGTGCAGTGGTCTAAGGTTCTGCATCTCAGTCCTAGTGTCACTATAGACCCTGGTTCAATTCCAGGCTGTATCACAACTGGCCATGACTGGGAGTCCCACATGGTGGTGCACAATTGACCCAGTGTTGTTAGGATTGGGCTGGGGTAGGCTGTCATTGTAAATAATAGTTTTTTCTTAACTGACTTGCCCAGTTAAATAAAGGTGAAAAAAAACATGTGGTTGTGAGGCCGGTTGGACGTACTGCCCAGTTCTTTAAAACAATGTTGGAGGCAGCATATTGTAGAGAAATTAACATTCAAATCTCTGGCAACAGCTCTGGTGGACATTTCTGCAGTCAGCAGGCCAATTACATGCTCCCTCAAAACTTTAGACATCGGTGGCATTGTTTTGTGTGACAAAACTGCACATTTTAAAGTGTGCCTTTATTGTCCCCAGCACAAGGTGAACGTGTGTAATGATCATGGTGTTTAATCAGCTTCTTGATATACCACACCTGTCAGGTGGATGGATTATCTTGGCAAAGGAGAAATGCACACTAACAAGGATATAAAGAAATTTGTATACACAGTTTAAGAGAAATAAGCGTTTTGTGCATATATGAAACATTTCTGGGATTTTCTACTTCAGCTCGTGAGACATGGGACCAACACTGTACATGTTGTGTTATATTTTTGTTCAGTGTATATTAACATAATCAAAAATAAGAGTATAGTTAGGGTACTGTATTGTTCCCTGGGGTACAAAAGGTCAAAGGTGCACTTCACAGCTTCACACTTCACAAAAAGGTCCAAGGTACAATCTCCTATACCTTGTAGTTATAGGAGAATCTTTAACCCAATATTTTGAATATAAGGTACGATCATCACTGCGCTGTAAAATATACTGTAGGTGGGGGCAATGTACTAGTTGGGGCTCATTAGCATATTCCGGGCTTGGTTAAATGTATGTGTATTTGTGCTAACCGTCAATGAAAGTGTTGGAGCAGTCAATCTTTATGCCTATGCAAGGTAAATAACTTCTTTAACACTGTTCTGTAAACTTTGCAAGAAAATCTGGGAATAATGAGATGCTGTAAAGAGGTTATGGTGCATTTTTCAGTAACTTAATGGCAACTTGTTGCCAGAAGTTGTTGTGAATTTGTCATTTCTTAAACTGTAAGCTCCAGGAAGTATATTTTATATTTGCTAAATGACACTTACTGCCGCTAGCAAGCCTTGCCAGTAACGTACTGTGCCCTAACTGACATTTCTGTTGACAGCATGCACATCACTTGCTGATTGGCAGCATACTGTAGCAGCAGCAGCCTACTAGGAGATTACAGGAGTGGCTTATTTGAGGTGTGGCTTTTAGCTAAATCATTTTGGTGTCCCATGAGTGGGAATGTCATCCCAGTTAAAGTGGTGCATTCATAAACAGTCATCTCGTATGCTGTTACTTCTGCAGCCTTGATAAAGGGAGACATAAGTGCATCTCCAACCATAGCTAGTGCCCATGTTACCGTAATACTCACTTACCAACCTGTCAGGGACTGTGACATATTAGTGACTATGAATTTGACAATAACATGCAAGCAATTAGTCAGTTAATGAACATTTAAGATCAACTTCCAGTGAACCAGATGTCATTAAGCCTTAGGAAGAAGCAAAGTACCACACTTGATTGCCATGGAGTCTTACAAACACTGCAGAACTAACAGGGTCAAAAGAGCTGCTCAACATTTGGCAACATAACAATAAAACCACTTCAACTGGCAGAACATTTCGACTGATGGTTGGCACAAATACAAAATATTTTTAGATCATGCCCCCAAATATGTTAATGAACACCCACCAGCACATTGCCCCCACCCATATTTCAAAGTGCAATACCTGTACCTAATTCTGCATTCTGAACCAAGTGGGAAGTAGGAATTTTCCATATAGAACTGGGAAAAATCCACTATAACGACCCTACAACTGGCTTTCTGAAGGATTGACACTTCAATAAATTGTGCCAAAAAACAGTTCATTACTCTGAGCTTCATTATCTGTTCACCATGCACATTAGTGACATCTGCTGGTCAGCAATAAATAGCAGTGTGTGATTAGCAGGTATACTTTTTTTCTACACTGTTTTCATCAAACTCTGTGGTACAGGGATAACTAGTTGACTTTTGTAGTCTATAATTAGTTTGAACACCAGGTTAAAATCATGTTTGCTTTCAAGTTCACTATTTCTCAAAAACTTAATCCACGGAATTACTTAGGATGCTTAATTAACTTCTTATGGCTGAAGGGGCAGTATTGAGTAGCTTGGATGAAAGGTGCCCATATCAAACGGCCTTCTCCTCAGTCATAGTTGCTAATATTTGCATATTATTATTAGTATTGGATAGAAAACACTCTAAAGTTTCTAAAACTGTTTGAATTATGTCTGTGAGATTAACAGAACTCATAATGGCAGGCAAAATCCTGAGTTGAAATAAAAACAGGAAGTCAGAAATCTGAGCTTGTATGTATTCACCAGAGTCCCTAATGAAATCCCCTTGAGATATGAATGATTGTGCACTGCCTAGGGGTTCCACTAGATGTCAACCATCAATAGAAATTATAATGAGACTTCTATGTTGTTGTGGGAGAGAATGATAGCAGAATCAGTCAGGTGTCCATCAAGCAGCCATTTTCTGATCATGCTTTTTCCTCATGTTAGTCACTTGCGTTCCATTGCTCACGAAGACAAGAAAGAATACTCCGGTTGGAACTTTATTGAAGCTACAGTGGGGAGAACAAGTATTTGATACACTGACAATTTTGCAGGTTTTCCTACTTACAAAGCATGTAGAGGTCTGTAATTTTTATCATAGGTACACTTCAACTGTGAGAGACGGAATCTAAAACAAAAATCCAGAAAATCACATTGTATGATTTTTAAGTAATTAATTTGCATTTTATTGCATGACATAAGTATTTGATACATCAGAAAAGCAGAACTGAATATTTGGTACAGAAACCTTAGTTTGCAATTACAGAGATCATACGTTTCCTGTAGTTCTTGACCAGGTTTGCACACACTGCAGCAGGGATTTTGGCCCACTCCTCCATACAGACCTTCTCCAGATCCTTCAGGTTTCGGGGCTGTCGCTGGGCAATACGGACTTTCGGCTCCCTCCAAAGATTTTCTATTGGGTTCAGGTCTGGAGACTGGCTAGGCCACTCCAGGACCTTGAGATGCTTCTTACGGAGCCACTCCTTAGTTGCCCTGGCTGTGTGTTTCGGGTCGTTGTCATGCTGGAAGACCCAGCCACGACCCATCTTCAATGCTCTTACTGAGGGAAGGAGGTTGTTGGTCAAGATCTCGCGATACATGGCCCCATCCATCCTCCCCTCAATACGGTGCAGTCGTCCTGTCCCCTTTGCAGAAAAGCATCCCCAAAGAATGATGTTTCCACCTCCATGCTTCACGGTTGGGATGGTGTTCTTGGGGTTGTACTCATCCTTCTATTCCTCCAAACACGGCGAGTGGAGTTTAGAGCAAAAAGCTCTATTTTTGTCTCATCAGACCACATGACCTTCTCCCATTCCTCCTCTGGATCATCCAGATGGTCATTGGCAAACTTCAGACGGGCCTGGACATGCGCTGGCTTGAGCAGGGGGACCTTGCGTGCGCTGCAGGATTTTAATCCATGACGGCGTAGTGTGTTACTAATGGTTTTCTTTGAGACTGTGGTCCCAGCTCTCTTCAGGTCATTGACCAGGTCCTGCCGTGTAGTTCTGGGCTGATCCCTCACATTCCTCATGATCATTGATGCCCCACGAGGTGAGATCTTGCATGGAGCCCCAGACCGAGGGTGATTGACCGTCATCTTGAACTTCTTCCATTTTCTAATAATTGTGCCAACAGTTGTTGCCTTCTCACCAAGCTGCTTGGCTATTGTCCTGTAGCCCATCCCAGCCTTGTACAGGTCTACAATTTATCCCTGATGTCCTTACACAGCTCTCTGGTCTTGGCCATTGTGGAGAGGTTGGAGTCTGTTTGATTGAGTGTGTGGACAGGTGTCTTTTATACAGGTAACGAGTTCAAACAGGTGCAGTTAATACAGGTAATGAGTGGAGAACAGGAGGGCTTCTTAAAGAAAAACTAACAGGTCTGTGAGAGCCGGAATTCTTACTGGTTGGTAGGTGATCAAATACTTATGTCATGCAATAAAATGCAAATTAATTACTTAAAAATCATACAATGTGATTTTCTGGATTTTTGTTTTAGATTCCGTCTCTCACAGTTGAAGTGTACCTATGATAAAAATGACAGACCTCTACATGCTTTGTAAGTAGGAAAACCTGCAAAATCGGCAGTGTATCAAATACTTGTTCTCCCCACTGTATATGTTAAAAACATCCTAATGATTGATTCTGTACTTAGTTTGAAATGTTTCTTCGACCGGTAATATCACTTTTTGAAGTTTTTGTCCGATATAACGCTGACCAGAATTAGCATTTGGATATGTAAACCAGACGCGCTAACAAAAGAAGGTATTTGGACATAAATAACGGATTTTTTCGAACAAAACAAACATTTATTGTGGATCTGGGATTCCTGGTGTTCTTTCTGATGTAGATCATCAAAGGTAAGGGAATATTTATCATATATTTTCTTGTTTATGTTGACGCCATCTTTGCGGCTGTGGTGTTTTACTTTTGAGCGCCGTCTCAGAGTATAGCGTGGGTTTACTGAAAAATAAAGTTTTTTTGAAATCTGACACAGCGGTTGCATTAAGGAGAGGTATATCTATAATTCCATGTGTATAACTTGTATTATCATCTATATTTATGATGAGTATTTCGTTGAAACGATGTGGCTATGCAAAGTCACTTGATGTTTTTGCAACTAGTGAATCTAGTCGCTTCAATGTAAACTCTGATTTTTTTATATAAATATGAATTTAATCAAACAAAACATGCATGTATTGTGTAACATGAAGTCCTATGAGTGTCATCTGATGAAAATAATCGAAGGTTAGTGATTATTTTATCTCTATTCTGGTTTTTGTGAAGCTATCTTTAGCTGGAAAAAATGGCTGTGATTATTGTGGTTTTGTGGTGACCTAACATAATCGTTTGTAGTGCTTTCGCTGAAAAGCCTATTTGAAATCGGACACTTTGGTGCGATTAACAACAAGATTACCTTTAAAATGATATAAGACACATGAATGTCTGAGGAATTTTAATTATGAGATTTCTGTTTTTTGAATTTGGCGCCCTGCACTTCGACTGGCTGTTGTCATATCGGTCCCGTTAACGGGACTGCAGCCATAGACAGAAGCTTATACTATACTAAATTTAAGAAGATTATTTTAACAACAGTGCAGAAAGTGTGGTTTCACATAAATCAATTTTCCAAATAGTTAAATACAATTTAACAAGATTTGACCTACTACCCGCACATCCCTGACTCCCTACTCTACCTGCTAAGCTATTAGTCAGATGAAACCTTTTGTACAAAATCCTAACTACACCGTAAAAAAATATAAATGCAACAAGCAAAAATGTCTACGATTTCCTGAGTTGCAGTTCATGTAAGGAAATCAATTGAAATACATTCATTAGGAAATCTATGGATTTCACATGACTGGGAATTCAGATATGCATCTGTTGGTCACAGATGCCTTTTAAATAAAGGTAGGGGCGTGGGTCAGAAAACCAGTCAGTATCTGGTGTGACCACCATTTGCCTCATGCAGCGCGACACATCTCCTTTGCACAGAGTTGATCAGGCTGTTGATTGTGGCCTGTGGAATGTTGTCCCACTCCTCTTCAATGGCTGTGCGAAGTTGCTGGATATTGGCGGGAACTGGAACACGTTGTCGTACACGTCGATCCAGCGTATCACAAACATGTTCAGTGGGTGACATGTCTGGTGAGTATGCAGGCCATGGAAGAACTGGGACATTTTCAGCTTCCAGGAATTGTGTACAGATCCTTGCGACATGGGACCATGCATTATCATGCTGAAACGTGAGGTGATGGCACGAAAATGGGTATCAGGATCTCGTCATGGTATCACTGTGCATTTAAATTGCCATCGATAAAATGCAATTGTGTTCATTGTTCATAGATTACACCTGCCCATACCATAACCCCACTGCGAGGGACTCTGTTCACAACATTGACATCAGCAAATCACTCACCCACACAACGCCATACACACTATCAGCCATCTGCCCGGTGTCGTGTCTTTGGCATCTAAATGATAACACATACACATGTAATACATTAGAAACAGGCCACTAGCAGACTGACACAATATTGCGGCTTGTTACAAAAGAGATGGAGAAGGCGAGAGAGAGAGAGAGATAACACTTTGGAACATTTAGAAACTACGTACAGTATGTTCTTGGTAACAAATAACCTTCTTGTGGCACTGCTGAGCCAATAATGCACTCCAGACTGAAAGTTTGCAAGTTCAAATTCTGAGAGCATTGATGTACACTTTGGGCTAGATTCTATCAGATCTGCACCATCTCTGTGGGTGTTAGCAATCACGTGTTTACGGTTGATCTGATTGAATCTAGACCTTAATGTTCAGTGTCCCTGAGCACATCTACTTTTTCGTTGGTGTTGTTCCGGGCAATAAATCTGTGGCCGATCTCGGTAATGGCCACAGGCCTGGTGGTGAACCAGGACAATCCGGTTGCTGGCATCCAAGAGGTTGTAAGTTCAATTCCTGGGTGTGGTTGAGTCCTAAGCGTGCTGACCAATGTAAGGTCATGTACATTTAAATTCCAGAAAGTGAACCCAATTTTCCAGGTATTGAAAGTAATTGCAATTAGAATTTTGTGTATTACCTGAATACAGTTCGTTGTTGTACAGTTTATATGTACTGTACAAATACAATTCAGCTGTATAAAAACAGTAAGTTGTTTCCACAATTTTCATTGCAACTCAAAAACTACAGGATTTTTATAAAAGTTTTTGTCATAAGCATATCTAAACAAGTATCCTATACATTTAAATGCAATTACAAGTGAGGGGTGCCAAGTTAATTTGCAGGATGGGGCCAAAAAGTACCCAAGTGCATTGCGATTCACAGGATATATATAGCAAAACATTATTACCATAAAATGACACAAGTTGTGTCATGTGAACATGAGTTTTTGGAACACTTCATGTGACATTTCACATGTAAAAAATGTGTTTTGGAAAACTTCACTTGTGACATTTCACATGTTAAAACATGCTTTTGGAACAGTTCACATGTGACATTTCAAATGTCAAAGCAAGCTTTCTGGAACACTTCATGTTACATTTCACATGTGAAAATATGTGTTTTTTGAACACTTCGTGACATTTTATCTGTGGAAACAAGTTTTCTAGAACACTTCATGTGACAGTTCACATGAAAAAGTTTATTTTTTATTTTTACAATTCACATGTGACATTTCACACGTGATAACATGTTTTTGGAACACTATGTGACATTTAATTTGTGAAAAACTGTTTGGAACATTTCACTTGTGAAAATATGTGTTTATGGAACATTTCACGTGTGAAAAGATGTGTTTTTGGAAACTCACATGACCTATACATGTTTTCAATTGCAATTGCAAATGTTACCAATGTTCAGTCAAAGCATGACCCAACCTTGGGTTTGAACTCACAACTCCTTGATTTGAGGTACACTGGCCTTTCTGTTGCACCACAACGTCAATAGCATTCCCATCCACATTCATTACCTATACTCTTTTGCACTTAGCAAAAGAGTGACATCTGCGCTGCTACACTACATGACCAAAAGTATGTTGATTATCTCATTCCAATATCATGGGCATTAATATGGAGTTGGTCCCCCCTTTGCTGCCATAACAGCCTGCACTATTATGGGAAGGCTTTGCACTAGATGTTGGAACATTGCTGCGGGGACTTGTTTCCATTCAGCCACAAGAGCATTAGTGAGGTCGAACACTGATGTTGAGCAATTAGGCCTAGCTCGCAGTCGGCGTTCCAACTCATCCCAAAGGTGTTTAATGGAGTTGAGGTCAGGGCTCTGTACAGGTCAGTCAAGTTCTTCCACACCAATCTTGACAAATCATTTCTGTATGGACCTCGCTGTGCACAGCATTGTCATGCTGAAACAGGAGAGGGCCTTCCCCAAAATGATGCCACAACGTTGGAAGCACAGAATCGTCTAGAATGTCATTGTATGCTGTAGCGTTAAAATGTCCCTTCACTGGAACTAAGGGGCCTATCCCGAACCATGAAAAACAGCCCCAGACCATTATTCCTCCTCCACCAAACTTTACAGTTGGCACTTTGCATTCGGACAGGTAGCGTTCTCCTGGCATCCGGCAAATCCAGATTCGTCTGCCAGATGAAGCGTGATTCATCACTCCAGAGAATGTGTTTCCACTGCCCCAGAGTGCAATGGCAGTGAGCTTTACACCACTCCAGCCGACACTTAGCATTGCTCATGGTGATCTTAGGCTTGTTTGCAGCTGCTCGGCCATGGAAACCCATTTAATGAAGATCCCAACGAACAGTTACTGTACTGACGTTGCTTCCAGAGGCAGTTTGGAACTTGGTAGTGAGTGTTGCAAATGAGGACAGACGATTTTTACATGCTACGCGCTTCAGCACCTGGTGGTCCAGTTCTGTGAGCTTATGTGGCTTACCACTTTGCGGCTGAGCTGTTGTTGCTCCTAGACGTTTCCACTTCACAATAACAACACTTACAGTTGACCGGGGCAGCTCTAGCAGGGCAGAAATTTGATGAACTGACTTGTTGGAAAGGTGGCATCCTATGATGGTGCCACATTGAAAGTCACTGAGCTCTTCAGTAAGGCCATTCTACTGCCAATGATTTTCTATGGAGATTGCATTTCTGTGTGCTCAATATTATACAGCTGAAATAGCCACTAATTTGAAGGGGTGTCAACATACTTTTGTATAGATAGTGTATTTTAGTTATCAGTTATTCTGACTATTCTCTCATCATTTATTTAATTGACTTATTTCAGAAACGTTAGGGTTTTCTGTATAGTTGTATAGTTGTTGGTGTGGCATATTATTGTTTTAATGTAACACCTGAACCACTATAATAAATATATTTTTTTTTGTGTGTGTATTTTTTAACAAAACTGAGATTTGCTTTGAAGACCCAAAGTGTAGCAATACAGGTAGAATTGACACGGTGGTGTAGCAGGAAGATTGGAATGCTGTGAAGCAAGAGGTTGTGAGCTGAATAATAATTACTGCATAAATAAACACACAATGTAGTCAAATATGTAAGTTAAAAGCACTTTGTGTGTATCATGAAGACACGTTTTTGTTTGAAGGGCATCACCTGTAAAATCACATGTGAAAATTTGAATCCACATGTAAAAGGTTATGCAATCATGTGAAAATCCATGTGACAATTCATGTCAAATATCATCACGTAAAGAGTTCCAAAAACATATGGTTTTACATGATTTCACACTTTAAAATCCACATGTGAAGTGTTCCAAAAACAAGCGGTTTCACATGATTTCACACAACAACAGAACATAGGGACACAGGCACATAACTGTCCAAGCCGGTTGCTACAGTAGTTATTGACCCATGTAGGTTCCCTGACCATGTAATTAGACTCATACAACACCTTTTGGTCGATTAAAATGAAATGAGGTGAATCATGATCACTAGTCATACAGTTGAAAATGTGTACTGAATATTTAATCAGGGACATAACAATGGAACAGAGAATGTTAACCCATGATGCTGTTAATTTAATTTATTCATCGAGCTGCCATGGCAGCTTAGTTCTGAAATTAACACCTTGTAATTTCCTATATTAAATTTCACACATTCAACCTTGAAGTGAATTAAGAATGTAAGGACTAAGCAGCACACCTCAGCCCTCAAACATCCCAGGGGCTGGTATCCTCTGTCTGATCCCCTGGAAGACATTTCACATCTAGCCAAAGGACCATGGGCAGCTTCCTTTCACACATATCCTGCAGGTCAGCATTATCACTGACCCAGAAGAACACCAACCATAGCCATTGGCTCTTACCATGGTACCAGGGTTGGAGCTGCACTGTTCAGATATTATTCAATCATAGAAATACAAGCGTAGTGTTGATCAGGTTTTTAAAGCTGACTCACAATAGGGTAATCTGACCATGTGGCAATCTATTATAATCCTGTGCTAACAACAACCCTACAGTAGGCTACAGTGCAGTGTGAGACCACTTACCACTGTATCAAGAATGACACTTGAGATAGCCAAGTTGTTCTAATGACACAGCCATAACTGTCGTATGCTTGTCTTAACTACCCTAATCAATTATGTTATTATCTTAGTAGCTGGCTAGCTACCAGCGCGAATGTGTAGTTTTCTCCGCCAGAATGGTAGAATGGCCAACGCTAGCGAAAATGTTGTGGACCCCTTTCATTCTCTGGGGTACACTGAAAAGGTGCAAATTAAAAGTGAGGCATCGACCTCTGCCTGAGATCAGTTTCATGAAGAAGGATGAAAAGGTGAGGTTGTTCAATACCGACTGGTGTCAAAAGCATAGCTGCCTGTATTGCTGGCGTTGCCTGCTTTTTGGAAAGTCTGAGCCTTGGTCGAAAGGTGGGTACAGTGACCTGAAAAAAAAAGATTGTTCAGCTAAACGGCAAAACAAAAGCAGGGAGCATATAAATGTCCACGTTAGATTCAAGCTTCTGGGAAAAGTCTTTATTGATTATGATGAAGGTCAAAGAAGAAAGAAGAATAAGAATTCAAAGAAGAATACAGGGATGTTCTCAAGCGTCTTATCAGCACCACTGCGTTTCTGGGCATGTAAGAATTTGCTTTTAGAGGACACGACGAGAGGGAGAGTTCCGCCAACAAGGGCAACTACAAGGAGCTTGTAGAGGTAATTGCACGTTACAATGCTTTACTTGCTGGACATATCGAACTTTCGACTGTCTTTTCAGGGAATGTCGAAAACAATTCCGAACGATTTGATAGCTTCCATCGCATCATCCATTAAAAGTTTGATTAAAGAGGGAGGTTGACGCAGCGCATTTTTTAGCGTGCGCTCAAATAGTCTTTCCACTTTTCTCCGGTATTTATTTAGCAAAGATGATAACACATAATCACTCCTGCCAGACACAAGCAAAAACTTATGACAGAAATGTTGCAGCAGCCTAGGCACACCTAAACATTAGAGATCTGACGTGCTGTATGGTATTTAAACTAGACTATTTTTTCAGTCTGATCAACTGTAAACTACTAATAAGATCAGCTGCATACAACCTATGTGCTCTGTCCATCTGGTCAGGGTAAACTAATCGGTAACGTTATATATTTATAGTCCATTTCTGTGTCAGGAGAAAATGTGAATGTGATCAAATTTAGTTTATATTCAAAATTGGGCAGGCTAGGATGCATATATGTTTTTAATCCAAAATTAATAACTAGAATTAATCAATCAACAAAGTAGTGATGACAGATGTGAGTAAATGTTTATAAGGCCTATAGTTGCATAGGCCTGCATGATGCAAACATGCATAAAGCAAGCTCAGCCCTGTGAGTTCTATTGTCTATCAGTTGTTGTCTGGGTAGAGGAAATCCCCCTCCTAATCTAGTCAAAATATAAGTTATATGAACAAATATAAGGTAGCTGCAGTTTGACAGGGTTTTCATCCCCCCAGGGCCAGGAGTTTTTTTAAACCATGTGACCTGATTCGGAAAAACTGGTCCCATCATAGCCCATATTTTGTCTCCTGAGTGGTGCCGCGGTCTAAGGCACTGCATCTCAGTGCAAGATGGTTCCCTGCAGTCCCTGGTTCAAATCCAGGCTGCATCACATCTGGCTGTGATTGGGATTCCCATAGTGTGGTGCACACTTGGCCCAGCGTCATCTGGGTTTGGCCGGGGTAGGCTGTCATTGTAAATAAGAAATTGTTCTTAACTGACTTGCCTAGTTAAATAAAGGTTCAAATAAAGAATATATATAATACATTTTTACAACTGATGAATCACTGTCATACCTTATAGGGTCCAGAGTTTTCCTGGCTAAGTTAACATATAAGGGAAAACTCCAGGCCCCCGTTGGGACCTATGGTGCCATCAGTCTGCTTCCAGTTGTCAGGTATGTGGAGGATCAGGGCTTTATTCAGGAACGTTTCTTGGGCTACGTTGATGTGTCAAGTGTGCTAGACGGGCAGTCTGTGTTTGACTTTATGAATTTTGAGATGTTTGAGTTTATCTTCATAGAGAAACTCATTGTCCAAACCTACGATTACCCCACCTGTAATGGAATGTATCTGCTATTTGTATTTTCAGCTAAGTCCCCTCCTGTTCCCTGACTAAGAGGTGATGACTACTCCACTCCACTACCATTGTCAACTTTCTCCTGAAATGAACTGAAGCCAGGTCTCATGTGCCTGCTCATCCACTGGCACATTGAATGATTCCCCTCCAAGCACTGTGAATACCCCTATCAATTTTCTCTCATTACTGTATGTAGAGTCAATCACATACACAAACACAATCAAATTATAATACACATCAATGATTTTACTCCTTGCTTGGACTAACTCATTCTTAGCTCTTTTGTCAAACTGTGTAGTGTGTTGTGTTATTGTTTTTTGTCTGCCCAGTCAAATCCTATCATACACTGGTCAAGCCTCTGAACACCTTGACTCATGCCTCATACCCTCATTCAATCACTGCTGTGATCCCTTTCCATCACTGTGTAAGTAGCCCTTTCATTGCCATTCCCCAAAATATTGTACTATAAGTGTCACACCCTGATCTGTTTCACCTGTCTTTGTGATTGTCTCCACCCCACTCCAGGTGTCACCCATCTTCCTCAATATTCCCAGTGTATTTATTCCTGTTTTCTCTGTTTGTCTGTTTGTCTTGTAAAGCTTACCAGCGTGTTTTTCCGAGCTCCTGTTTTTTCCTAGTCTCTGTTTTTTTCTAGTCCTCCCGGTTCTGACCTCTTCCCTGCCCGCCTACCTGACCATTCGGTCTGCCCTGATCTTGCCTGCACCCTGTACCGTTTGGACTCTGATCTGGTTTATGAACTTTTGCCTGTCCTCGACCTGCCTCTTGCCTGCCCCTTGTTGTTTAATAAATATCAGAGACTCTGTGTCTGCATCTGGGTCTCGTCCTGTGTCGTTATAAAATGTCTTTATTAAATGCTTTAGGTTCAAATAATAAGTCTTTGAAACACACTTTGTCGCCTCTGTGCGTTCCGCGCCTATACTGTGGGTCTGCGCCTATACTGTGGGTCTTCGCCTATACTGTGGGTCTCCCATCCTCCTCAATGTCTCAAGTCACCAGCCTCCACTGCTTGTGGTGCATCACTAAGATACACATTGTCACATTCTGTGGTCAGAGCTTTTCTAGATAACTGCCTGAGACTGGTACTAAACTACCAGGCTAAATAATACTAAGATATGCCCTTTGACAACTCAATTACGATCCAGGTTCAACACCACTAAATGACGATCCGGGAACAACACATCAAAATTATGATCCAAGATCAATACAAATTACTCTATTTGAAAAAAAAGTGCTATCTAGAACCGAAAAGGATTCTTCGCCTGTCCCCATAGGAGAATATTTTGAATAACCCTTTTTGGTTCCAGGTAGAACCCTTTCGGGTTCCATGTAGGACCCTTTTCCCAGAGGATTCTACATAGAACCCCAAATAGTTCTACCTGCAACCAAAAATGGTTCTACCTAGACCCAAAAAGGGTTCCCCTATGGGGACAACTGAAGAACCCTTTTGGGAGTGTAATATCGAATATGAGGCTGATATCATTGCCAGTAATACATATTATAGAACAACGAACCAACTTTGTATCAGATACTGCAGGGCTAATAACGTATACAGGGTAACAGGGAGAGTCTCTTCTCCCAGCCCCACCAGCTATACGGTGGAGACAGATTTCCACACAAAGCCGTCAGTGAGCCTTGCTGGCGAGGGACGCCTTTGATATGAGAGAGGGCTAATCCTAGTCTTCTTTCTGCTGCCATGTCTTCATCCTCTCAACCAGGTGCCCTTTCATTAACCTTTGACTTGCACTGGCACCGTGTTTGAAGAAGCTGGTGTTAAATTGGCTTATACCGGATCGCTGCAGCAGAGAGGAGTAGCAGCCCTTTTTCTCACACAGGTCTCTGAAGGTGCTGCACAGTACAACACTATTATATAATGTAACCACTTCTTCTGGGTTGGCTGTCCCAGCCCTAGCTCAACTAGGCTACTCTGGCCTGCCCCTGTCAATGGGCATGACAACTTCTACTTGTTGAAGGGGGAATGTGACCGAAAACAGAGAGGTAGGGAATGGAGAATGGGGAAGTAACTGTTTCGTTGTAGATTTCAGCTCAGTCGCTCATCGTCAAGGCCAGGGGTTTTTCATCACACCCACATGATAGTCAAATGTTGTATTCTTCAAATAACATTGCTCATCTTCACTTTGCCTAATGTGCTCTGGTGTTGTGTCAGTTTTGGCCCACTGAACCCCTTAATGGGTTCAGTGCACTGTTGTGATGGATGAGTTAAGTCACTGAATCTACAACTACCCCCCCCCCCCCCCCTGCCACGCCACGACCGCACACATAGACATGCAGACTCTTCAAGTACTGTAGATGTTATATGCTTTTCCATTGATGTCTCCCCTCTCGACACGTAAGCTGCAGCTTTATCAGGCTGTCTTGAGAGGACTAAGAGTTCATCAGGCACTCATTCATATTTGGGTCAGCCACCAAATTGAGCTGTGCAGAGCTGTGTTGTGTGCTCTCACTGAAGAGAATTGTTGTGGCAGAGATGGATCTGGTGCTCTATAGCCGTCCTTATAAATTGGACACGGCAGCATAAACCAAGGCTGCTTAAACACTTCACAGTAGCTGCCTGTGGTCCCACTTCCCCCTGAATATGTTTTTTGGAGGTTTTGGCCAGTCATATGGTTGGAGACTCGTATTTACAATTCTCACAGAAACAAGCTTTTACTGGAATAGAAAAACCTAGCTGTTGTATCTCTAGAAAACAGGACAACAAACAATAACAACACCTGCTGGTACTGTTGACTCCGTGAATCAATTAGATGTAACGAGGATATTTGAATACATGCTCTATTACAGTACTCTGTAGGATAAACTCTTCACTCTGAACACACCCTATCGTTATTAATGTTTTTCCTACACATACTGCATATACAGTACATTCATGAATCATATTCACCTATGGAGAGCATTTCACCTCTAGACACCCACAACAGACAGGCTTATGAGAGGAGTTATCATAATCAGAGGATGTCCCATTATACGTACATGAGATTACACCTTACCATATAGTTAACTTTCATTTCACGTCAGGATACATGACCATAATCATACTTAAATTGACTATCTCCATTATCGATCACAAGCCCATTGGAGGGTATTACACAAACTAGGCTTCAAAACAGTAGCACAGCTACTACATATAGTACACAGCCCAATACATTTCTTCCTCACATAGAACTAGATTAATTATTAAAGCCATGATAACAGGATTTTTAAACTGTGTATTCTCATGCGTAGTTTACAATGGATCTAGATGTGTGCTCATTACCTTGCAGAGTAATTCTGAGTTTAATCTCACGTTTACAGTTAACAGTCTGCTGTGTGAGCACAGTGAGCTGAGGGAGCACAGTGAGCTGAGGACAGATGGTCTGAAAACACAGAGGCGTGTTTTTAATTCATTCACAGCCGAGAAAGGTCATTTCCCCCTCTCTGTAGACTGTGTGGAGCGTGGAGCATGGCAGAGATACTGGGCACATCCGGTGACATCAGTCCTGCGAGCCTACCCACACACGCCATCATGGCAGCAGGATACTCATGGCAGCAGGATACCCATGGCAGCAGAGGCATTTTTAAATGAGTTGTTTTTCAAATGACTCTGCAGACTTTGCAAATTACTTGCTGATCTGTTTTTCACCATTAATGTTGAACCTAAGCATTTGTTTGATAATCACATATTATAGCAGCACTCCAGACGTACAGTATACTACCTTATACTACACTACCGTTCAGAAGTTTGGGGTCACTTAGAAATATCCTTGTTTTCTAACCACATTTTTTGTCTATTAAAATAACATAAAATTGATCAGAAATACAGTGTAGACATTGTTACTGTTGTAAATGACTATTGTAGCTGGAAAAGTCTAATTTTTTATGGAATATCTACATAGGCGTACAGAGGCCCACTACCCGCAACCATCATTCCTGTGTTCCAATGGCACGTTGTGTAGCTAATCCAAGTTTATAATTTTAAATGGTTTTGATCATTATTGATCATTAGAAAACCCTTTTGCAATTATGTTAGCTCAGCTGGAAACTGTTGTTCTGATTAAAGAAGCAATAAAACTGGGCTTCTTTAGACTAGTTGAGTATCTGGAGCATCAGCATTTGTGGGTTCATAAACAAAATGGCCAGAAACAAAGGACTTTCTTCTGAAACTCGTCAGTCTATTCTTGTTCTGAGAAATAAAGGCTATTCCATGCGAGAAATTGCCAAGAAACTGAATATCTCGTACAATGCTGTGTACTACTCCCTTCACAGAACAGCACAAACTGACTCTAACCAGAATAGAAAGAGGAGTGGGAGGCCCCTGTGCACAACTGAGCAAGAGGACAAGTACATTAGAATGTCTAGTTTGAGAAACAGATGCCTCACAAGTCCTCAACTGGCAGCTTCATTAAATAGTACCAGTCTCAAAGTCCCAAAACACCAGTCTCAACGTCAACAGAGAAGTGGCGACTTCGGGATGTTGGCCTTCTAGGCCTTCTATTATCTACATTGCAGTAACCAAAGAAATGTTAAACAAATCAAAATATATTTTATTTTTGAGATTCTTCGAAGTAGCCACCCTTTGCCTTGATGACAGCTAGGCACACTCTTAGCATTCTATCAACCAGCTTCACCTGGAATGCTTTTGAAATAGTCTTGAAGGAGTTCCCACATATGCTGAGCACTTGCTCGCTGCTTTTCCTTCACTTATTGGTGCCCTCTTAAGGATTCACCCCTTTTTAAAAATTTTCGCCTAAAATGACATACCCAAATCTAACTGCCTGTAGCTCAGGCATTGAAGCAAGGATAGGCATATTCTTGATACCATTTCAAATGAAACACTTTGATGTTTGTGAAAATGTGATATTGCAATATTAAAGCTGATCCACCCCCCTCTAAAAAATAACAAAATAACAAAAGAAATATGCACGAGCGGAGTTAAAAGTCGCATTAGGTCAAATTTGATTTATCCTAGCAGTTTAACGAAGAAGATATTTGTAGTGCTGCCATGAAGGTTATCGTGAGCAGTTAGGAGAGCTGAGATTAACATATGGGTTTGACCAGGAAGCTCCACCATGCATAATGTCATCCTTGTGTGCCACATCAACTTCAAGGCACTGCCTGCATCCATCCCCAACTCCCTCATTTCTGCCTCCTCTTTCCTTTTTCCTCTCTTTTACATCTTTCTAAATTCCGTACTCACACGCAGGCACAGACAGGCATGCAAACTCAGATGCATGCTCACACGCACGCTTGCAAGAGCACAAATATAAAAAGTTATATTTTAGAGTAGAAACATAGTATTCAAGTTGACCTGAATGAGAAAGTGGCAAGATTTGTCACTGCATATCAAACTATAGAGGACAACCATAACCAATTGACATTGACACTTAATCCATACGACAGTGCCTTCAGAGTATATTCACACCCCTTGACTTTTTCCACATTTATGACTCGTTTCAGGAAACTAGAAGTATTTCGCGAGTCACTACTTTACAGGATAGGCATTTGAACAAAAACATACATTTTTTATCAAAATCTGTTTTTGGGCAGAAATGCCTTCT
This sequence comes from Salvelinus alpinus, assembly GCF_045679555.1. Classification (NCBI taxonomy): domain Eukaryota; kingdom Metazoa; phylum Chordata; class Actinopteri; order Salmoniformes; family Salmonidae; genus Salvelinus; species Salvelinus alpinus. Next base: position 8,465,817 of record NC_092097.1, on the reverse strand, counting down.
GGAACTTGTGAACATTCATGCACCTTAATAGCCCATTTGTATGCCATCTATAAATACGAATAAAACTGTTAAATTAAGAGCCTAGCTGGTATAGCAACGGAACAAGACAGGAACCTTCCCACTAGCCATGATTGGCTGAGATAATAGATGGGCTGGACATGCCGAGAGATGAGTTCAGATTGGTCTGTCAATAACATAAACTGTTCAGTATGTGTAGATAATCCTTTCTATTTTGAAAGATATCATGAAGAATTGCATAAGTGTTGCTAATGCTCTCCACTTTCTGGAGGACCGAGTATTGAAATCAGTCGAATGCCTGGTGGAAACAGAGTATGATTGCTAAGGAGGTGGAGAAAATTCTGATGTTTGATTGCAAATAATGCGGAGGGAGTCTAAAAAATAACACTGTTGTATAAAACAACTGTCTCCGGATTGCATCTTCAAATAAAGGACAACCATGTCATCCATGACAGAGAGGGAGAAGCGTTTATCCACGCACAGTTTACGGGTAATAGAGTCTAGCTAGCTACATTTTCAGATTTCATAAGTTTCTAATTTTGTCAGAAAGTCGTTTTCATTGAATGTTAAAGCGTTAGCTGGCTGGCTCGCTAGCTAACGTTACGTGTATAATCTGTGTAGTAATATTATTTGTGTCTCAGAGCCATTTGCATTGCTAGTTATAGCCTAATGTTAGCTAGCTAAATGGCATTGAACCTACAGTAGCTAGTTGGTTAGCTTTAGCTACCAGCAGATTCATGCATGGTAGTAACATTATGAGTTGGGATTATGATTCATTGTTTAGCTAGCTAGCTACGTGTCTGAACAAAAGACTCCACTATGAAAGTAACCATTTCACTGTACCGTTTACACCTTCTGTATCCTGTGCATGTGACAAAAAAAACATTGATTTTATTTGATATAGTGTGTGTTTACCAGAGATGGTAATGTAAAGAACAACATGACCTGCACCAAAGTCAAATTAGGATAACGTTAGGCCAATGAAACAGTGTTCTAAAATTCTGTGGTGGAATGCCCTGCATTTATTTAATCACACACACTATTTTCTGTAATTAGCTCCCCATTAACTTGAAAATAATGTTCTTGTTTTGAGTTTATTTTCCTGTAATAATGATAACAAATTAACAAAAGTTAAGACGTTGTCAGCTATATGATATGGTCATTATTTGAACTGGCTAGCCAGATAACTTAACATTAGCTAGCTAGCTAACAAGCTAGAAACTAACCAAAACATTGTTAAGAAAGTTGCTTTTAGTTTCCTGATTTGCTAGATTAACATATACTAAATACATTTTTAAACGGATATGTTTATTGGTGTTAAAATACACCAGTTATGCTATTTTGGACCAGCAGGCTGCTGATGTCATGCAGCCTGTATAGCACGTGGCCTCACATGTGAATCCTTAAAGAAGTGGGTGGGCCTAAGGCTTAAGAGGGTGTGAAGATGCTGAATGGGTGTAGACAAAGAAGAGATCTACAGTAGCTGGACCAAAACATTTAAGAGACATTATCTCAAAAGTGGGGTTACAAGTTTAATAAACTTTCAAAGCAGAACTTCCCATTGTTCCTCAACTGCAGTGCATGATATACATTTTTCTAGCTCACATAAGACCGAATCGAGTCAGTTGGTCTCATTTTGTCGTGTTACAGCCTGAATTTTTACAAAATAATACAAAATGAAAAGCAGAAATGTCTTGAGCCAATAAGTACTCAACCATTTTGCTATGGCAAGCCTAAATAAGTTCAGATGTAAACATTTGCTTAACATAGTCACATAATGCGTGGACTAACTCTCTGTGCAATAATAGTGTTTCACATGATTTTTTAATGACTATCTCATCTCTGTACCCCACACATACAATTACCTATAAAGTCCCTCAATCGAGCCGTGAATCTCAAACACAGATTCAACCACAAAGACCAGGGAGGTTTTCCAATGCCTCGCAAAGAAGGGCACCTATTGGTAGACGGGTAGAAATGTAAAAATCAGACATGGAATATCCTTTTGAGCATTGTTAAGTTATTCATTACACTTTGGATGATGCATCAATACACCCAGTCACTACAAAGATAAGGTGTATTCCATAAGGTGTATTTTTATCTGTTTTTTTATCTGATTCTACCGCTTGCATCAGTTACCTGATGTGGAATAGAGGTCCATGTAGCCATGGCGCTTTGTATTGCAGTGCGTCTCCCATATTCTGTTCTTTTCTTGGGGATTGTGAAGAGACCTTTGGTGGCATGTGATATGGGCTATGCATTGGTGTCCAAACTGTTTGTTAGTAGTTTAAACAGACACCTCGGTGCATTCAGCATGTCAACACTTCTTATAAAAGCAAGTATTGATGACGTCAATCTCTCCTCCACTTTGAGCCATGAGAGATGTACATGCATATTACTAATGTTAGCTCTCCATATACATTTAATGGCCAGCCGCGCTTCCCTGTTCTGAGCCAATTGTAATTATCAGAGGTTCCCTCATTATGGCACCTGACCACAAGACTGAACAGTAGTTCACTTATTCTTCTTTATAAGAAACATGAATGTGTTGAAAATCCCTAATTGTTTGCATAGTCAACTTACACACAGCTCTGACACACTTATCCCACCAGGGGTCTTTTCACAGTTCCCAAATCCAGAAAAAATTCAAGAAAGTGTACAGTATTATATAGAGACCTTATTGCATGGAACTTCCTTCCATCTCATATTGCTCAAATGAAAAGCAGACCGGGTTTCAAAAAACAGATAAAGCAACACCTCACGGCACAACGCCGCTCCCCTACTTGACCTAGATAGTTTGTGTGTATGCATTAATATGTAGGCCACACATGCATTTTAAAATGTATGTAGTTCTGTCCTTGAGCTGTTCTTGTCTATTGATGTTCTGTATTATGTCATTCTGTATTATGTTTTGTGTGGACCCCAGGAAGAGTAGCTGCTGCTTTTGCAACAGCTAATGGGGATCCTAATAAAATACCAATACCAAAACTAGAGCCTGCAAGGACCGGCCTCGTTGATAGTGTTCTTAAAAAGGAAGAGCAATCCTTTATTATCGACAGATTTCTACCCATCTTAGCTGCTGTTGTATCATAATGTTTTGACCATGACAGTTTACAATTTAGGGTTACTCCAAGCAGTTTAGTCACCTCAACTTGCTCAATTTCCACATTATTTATTATGAGATTTAGTTGAGGTTTAAGTTTTAGTGAAGGATTTGTCCCAAATACAATGCTTTTAGTTTTTGAAATATTTAGGATTAACTTATTCCTTGCCACCCATTCTGAAACTTACTGTAGCTCTTTGGTAAGTGTTGCAGGGATTTCACTCACTGTAGTAGCTGACGTGCACAGTGTTGACTCATCCGTATACATAGACACACTGGCTTTACTCATGTATTGACTCAGGGGGTTAAATACTTATCTAATCAAGATATATATTAGTGAGTTCTTTTCTTCATATTTGGTTTTACAAATGCTAGATTCTTTCTTCCACTTTGACATTACAGAGAATTTGTGTAGATCATTGACAAAAAAAAATACAATTAAGTACATTTTAGTCCCACCTTGCAACACAACAAAATGTGGAAAAATCAAGGGGTGTGAATACTTTCTGAAGGCACAGTATATCCTATTGGCCAAGATATAGGCTTTGCACAGACATGAAAGACATAAGTGGAAAATGGAGAGCATGTGTATGAAATGCTATTATTCTCTTTCTAGGTATGAAGTGTATGTCCAGCATGGCCATAGTGATCGTTTGACGTTTAGTGGTGGAGGTAGAGGCAGTGCTTGGCTGACCCCCTATGTGCAGCAGTAGATGGAGAAACGGTATTAGCACCATAGATCATGTAAAATTAGCAGCAGGAACTCCTGTCAGCCCAGACATTGGCACTTAATCTTGGACTTTCGGCAGACTGTTGCCTTAACGGGTCAAATGATATCTATAAATCAAGCATCCCCTGGTGCAGAATAAGAAGGAGTTGAGGAGTGCTGCACTGCTCTGGGCTGGCTGGCACTGAAACTCTTGGGGAATTAAGCCTGGTCATAAAAACCTAACCCAAGGAAATAATCCAATCTATTTCATAAAGGATTAAACCCCTTAAAGAAGATTGATTGCTTCGTCCTCTTTTTGCACTAGATGTAATCCTAGATTATGGAGACCATTTGGAGTTAGAATTTAAGGACATTTAAACAGGCTTAATGATCAAGGATTCATTCTGAGATTGTCTTGTTGGCTAGTAAGGATACAAGAGGCTTTACTTGGTCGTCAGCTGCTTCTATTTTATCTCAAATCATTTTCTTTCATCATTGTCTGTGGAGAGAGATAACCAAAGTTATGATGTATTAGACTTTAAGGGTTTGACTTTAAATTAAAACATTTTCTAATAATTTATGATATGTATGATATTATACCAGCTGTATTATACCAGCATTATACATTTGGTTGTAAAATGTGCACTGAGAACTCCTTGTGTCCTCTATTCCTACAGAGTGAGATAGAGGAGGAGAGCCTGGATGACAGACAGACCTGAGTGTCACTCAAGACAGATACTAATGCTATGGGATCCCTGAGGCTCGGTGATGGTGGAAGTGAATGCAAGGGGAAACAGAGGCGCACCACACACTAGTGGTGCACGGGTTGACTCATAACCTGCAGTCTCCGCGGTTATATCGTCGGGGTGGGCGGTTTTTAGGCTAATAAAATATTGTGTGGATGAAGGGCGGTTGGGTTGAATAAAGAGAAAACAATTAATTAAAAGAAATCCATGAATGTATAATTCATAACTGTAGGCAATTGTGCAATTCATATCATAGGCTACATTTATATTTTTCCTTCATTATTTGTTTTTGGCATTAGTTTAGGGCCTAACTGTAACCAGGTACAGTTGACACTATCCTGTTTCTCAACAGGGCTGCAAAAGAAAGGAAGACAAAGTAGGCAATTTTCTAGACATTATGTTGTGTTAATTTTCTAAGCCAATTTGTATTTTTTTAAGATGTTTTATTTAATTCATATGCCAGTATAGGCTATATTGTTTTACAAATTGGTTTTATTTCAGCAAAATGATTTGCTACTTACTGTTCAATAAGCATTTTCAAATGAATAGGCCTAAATGCTCAAAAAAAAACGTTATTGTTCAATAAATTGTTCAAGGGCAAAGTAGCCTAAATGTATAGTGCATTTTCACAAAAGCATGCACAATATGTGAGTTATTGTTTTACTTTTGAGCAAGGTGAACATTTTTGAGCAAGGTGTCAATTTAGGCAATTTTTTTTATATTTTATGTTTCAACAAAGCATTAGTGTCACGATCGTTGTTGTAAGAATCAGACCAAAATGCAGCGTGGTTTGGATTCATCATTTTTTATTATGAGAACCGGCACAAAAACAATAAAGAGCAAAAAATTGAACGTGCAGCTTTGTCGTGCTCAAAGGCAACAATACAAAAACAAGATCCCACAACAAACAGGTGGGAAAAGCTGCCTAAATATGATCCCCAATCAGAGACAACGATAGACAGCTGCCTCTGATTGGGAACCATACCAAGCCAACATAGAAATAAAGAAACTAGAATGCCCACTCTCATGACGTCGCCCTCTTTGGGTACAGCGAGCACCATCCCCCTCTCTCTGTCTCCTACACTCAGGCTGCTGCGAACTCAGGTCGTACATTCCTGGAGTAGATTATCTCCTCATGGCCACAGTATAGAGAGAGAGTGAATTTTCATAGAGAGAACAAGGAATTTCTTCCACCTCACAGAACTTGAGGTCCGAACAACATTTATGTTCTGGAGAAGGTATAAAAGATCGGTGAAGAATCCTGCTACGAACTGGTCTGTTTGGTACAATTTTGTGAAACTCATGGGAGACAATACGGCCACATTACCATAACGCTGTTTATATAATAGCCTCAGATATGAGGTTTACATCTAATTGTTGTATAAGATGAATGAGTGCGGATGATACTGTTTGTGAAATTGTGTAATGTGATTTTGGACTGTTTAATGAAGGAAACTCCAATTCCCTTTGGAGTTGAACTAAATCAGAGGACTGCCCATGAGCACAGTTAGGACCTGGCGTCATGAGACAGCCTTTTTCTGCTCTTCCGAATAAAACCCCCACCCGGGTTTTCTATCACCAGACCAGCTTACCTCGATAAGGAGAGGGCCAAGGTTTGAGAGGAGACCATAAACCTGAGTAACCTTTTGTCAATAGGGGGAGCTGTTAGCACTATTTATTTTTTTACATTTCCAAATTAAACTGCCTCGTACTCAATTCTTGCTCGTACAATATGCATATTATTATTACTATTGGATAGAAAACAATCTCTAGTTTCTAAAACCGTTTGAATTATGTCTGTGGGTGAACCAGAACTCTTTCTACAGCGAAAATCATGACAGGACATGCGACATGCGAAGGTCTGAAAACTAGGCTCTGTTCTGAGATCAGTTTAAAACTCTATGTGCCCTATGGGTCGAAATGAACTGCACCCGCCTTCCCCTGGATGTTAGTAACCAATGAGAAGTGGAATGGAGTCTCTACGTATTTCTCAGAGTTTATAAAAGGCCATGGAGTGACATGCCCGTTCTTTTGGACGCTCCTCAAGACGCAAGAGAGGACATCAGAATGGCATGCTCAAAAGCTCTCGTTATCGGCCTAAGATATATCCGTCTGTGATTTAATTCGATATAGGTGTTAGAAACATCATAACGAAGTTATTTTAAACCGATTTATATCAGTTTATGCGAGTATATTGCTATTTTCAGAATTTTCGTAGTATTGCGCTTTGAGGATTTGGACATGTGTGTGCCACGTAGCTATTGTTAGCTGCTAGTTCCGAAGTTGAAGAGGACGTTTTACAACAAAGCAACGATTCTTTTGGACAAAGGACACCTTGCCCAAGATACTGATGGAAGCTCGTCCAAAAGTAAGAGCTATTTATGATTTTATTCCGTATTTATGTGGAAAAATGTAAACGCATTTGTCGGCCATTGTTGCGGCACTAGTCTGGCTGTAACGCACACTGTATGTCTAGTAACGTTAATTTTAAAAATCTAACTCAGCGGTTGCATTAATAACTAATGCATCTTTCATTAGCTGTCCAACCTGTATTTTTTTAGTCAATCTAATCGATAAATAATCGTAAACTTAGGTGCCTTTCCAAGATGGCGCCGGCCAGAATGCATGCCATGTTTTGACTGATTACATTGCATATCCACGATTTGTGATGCTAAATATGCACATTTTCGAACAAACTCTATATGCATTGTGTAATATGATGTTACAGGACTGTCATCTGAAGAATTCTGAGAAGGTTAGTGAAAAAATTAATATATTTTGGTGGTGATAACGTTATCGCTCTTTTTGCCTTGAATCAATGCTGGGGTGATGTTAGCTCATGTGGTATGCTAATATAACGATATATTGTGTTTTCGCTGTAAAACACTTAGAAAATCTGAAATATTGTCTGGATTCACAAGATCTGTGTCTTTCAATTGCTGTACGCTGTGTATTTTTAAGAAATGTTTTATGATGAGTAATTAGGTAATACACGTTGCTCTCTGTAGTTATTCTAGTCGCTTTGGTGAGTTTTGTGATAGTGGCTGCAATGGTAAACTATGATTTATACCTGAAAAATGCACATTTTTCTAGAAAAACAGATGCTATACCATAAATATGTTATCAGACTGTCATCTTATGAAGTTGTTTCTTGGTTAGTGGCTATATATATCTTTATTTAGTCGAATTAGTGATAGCTACTGATGGAGTAAAAAACTGGTGGAGTAAAAAAAGTGGTGTCTTTTGCTAACGTGGTTAGCTAATAGATTTACATATTGTGTCTTCCCTGTAAAACATTTTAAAAATCAGAAATGATGGCTGGATTCACAAGAAGTTTATCTTTCATCTGGTGTCTTGGACTTGTGATTTAATGATATTTAGATGCTAGTATATGCTTGTGACGCTATGCTAGGCTATGCTAGTCAGCTTTTTTACTGTGGGGGGTGCTCCCGGATCCGGGTTTGGGAGGAACTAGAAGTTAAGCTAAGGTTTGAGTAGATGGCTGAATATTTTAACCATAACACGTGGTTAAACTCTTAAACTATCGATACCGACAGAATAAGAACAAGTCTTTAATATTAATTACTAGTCTGCAGCTAGGAATTCGGTATCATTGAACGTGAAGCCCGACAACCGCCGAAACATCTATCCTATAACGACAGAATGAATGTCACTCTGAACTATCCATTCTAACCATGACAGAGAGAGGGCGGACAGACTCTTCAACAGAGATCCCAACGACACACTGAGCGTAAATATATATATTGATTGCAATTGTTCCCGAATGAGTGAGCGTTCATGTGCAAAGGATTAGCATTTCAATTGTTATAATTATCAACTCATCTCAGTTGACCCCCACTTCCCTTTTTGTCCACCAAGCCGCGATACCGGTTTATCCCACTAGGGAAACGCCGTTATCATTTCCTTGTAACTATCTACAGTTTGTTTATGCATTTCTGTGAATTACTTAGTTAGTAAATAAATGATTTAAGACAATTGATGTATGGATGACTCATAGTGAAGACTGGGTTCGTGCAGATAACCAACAATTTACGACGTTTGGAATGAGACTAACATGAGGTAAAGAAGAATTCATTAATCAGAAGACTAAGTGATCAGATATTAATATCTGAAAGTTATATTAGGAAAATTATAACTTGGTAATCTGAATATTTTCCTTGATGCCCCCGACTTCCTAGTTAATTACAGTTACATGATTCATCAGTTTAATCGCGTAATAATAATTACAGAGAGTTATTTGATAAATAAGTCTTCAGTTTAATGATGCCAAAGACACGACATCACCCTAGTCACACGCCGACCTAACCAAAATAGAGAATAAAGGATCTCTAAGGTCAGGGCGTGACAATTAGCTACTGTTCAATAGGCCTAAATATTCAGTAAGTAAATTAATAAAAATTAAGACAACTGTAACTGTTCAATAAATGTTTCAAGAGAACTTTATCACATATACAATGCATTCGGAAAGTCTTCAAACTCCTTGATTTTTACCACATTTTGTTATGTTACAACTTTATTCTAAAATGGATTAAATTGGGGGTTTTTCTTATCAATCTACACACAATACCCCATAATGACCTTTATTCAGTACTTCGTTGAAGCACCTTGGCAGCAATTACAGCCTCAAGTCTTCTTGAGTATGATGCTACAAGCTTGGCACACCTGTACTTGGGGAGGTTCTCCCATTCTTCTCTGCAGATCCTCTCAAGCTCTGTCAAGTTGGATGGGGAGCGTCGCTGCATAGCTATTTTCAAATAAAATAAAATCTTATTGGTCACATACACATGGTTAGCAGATGTTAATGCGAGTGTAGTGAAATGCTTGTGCTTCTAGTTCCGACAGTGCAGTAATATCTAATAAGTAATCTCTAATACACACAAGTCTAAAAGGGGTGAAAGAGAATATGTACATATAAATATATGGATGAGCGATGGCCGAGTGGCATAGGCAAGGTGTAATAGATGGTATAGAATACATTATATACATATTATATGAGTAATGTAAGACATGCAAACATTATTAAAGTGGCATTGTTTTAACTGACTAGTGATCCATTTATTAAAGTGGCCAGTGATTGGGTCTCAATGTAGGCAGCAGCCTCTCTGAGTTAGTGATTGCTGTTTAGCAGTCTCTTGGCCTTGAGATAGAAGCTGTTTTTCAGTCTCTTGGTCCCAGTTTTGATAAACCTATACTGACCTCACCTTCTGGATGGTAGCGATGTGAACAGGCAGTGGCTCGGGTGGTTGTTGTCCTTGATGATCTTTTTGCCCTTCCTGTGACATCGGGTGGTATATGTGTCCTGGAGGGCAGGTAGTTTTTCCCCGGTGATGTGTTGTGCAGACTGCACCACCCTCTGGAGAGCCCTGCGGTTGAGGGCGGTGCAGTTGCCGTGCCAGATAACTGACGAGAATTCTCTTGGGAGGTAATATGGCCCGCATTTAATTGTAAGGAATTCTAGGAAGGGTAAGCAGAAGGACAATGTGCACATCTAATGAGTGATGTGCATGTCTACGGAGCCTGACCAGGAGGCCGATCCGTCTGCCCCTTCTGCGGTTCCGTTGTTTTTGGTCGGCTTCTGGGATTAGATCCATTGTCCTGGGTGGTGGTCCAAACAGAGGATCGCTTTGGGAAAGCTGTATTCCTTTTTGTAATGTTGGTAAGTTGACATTGCTCTTGTATCCAATAGTTATTCCCGGCTGTATGTAATAAGACTTAAGATTACCTGGGGTATCAATGTAAGAAATAATACATAAAAAAATTGTGCATAGTTTCCTAACGCCTCGAAGCGAGGTCGACGATCTCTGTCGGTGCCATCTTCTTCCATATATTCAGGTCTATCCAGAGATGTTCGATCGGGTTCATGTTCAGGCTCTGACTGGGCCACTCAAGGACATTCAGAGACTTGTGCCAAAGCCACTCCTGCGTTGTCTTGGCTGTCTGCTTAGGGTCGTTGTCCTTTTGGAAGGTAAACCTTTGCCCCAGTCTGAGGTCCTGAGTGCTCTGGAGTAGGTTTTCATCAAGGATCTCTCTGTACTTTGCTCCGTTCATCTATCCATTGATCCTTACTAGTCTCCCAGTCCCTGCCACTGAAACACATCCCTGCAACATGATGCTGCCACCACCGTGCTTCACCGTAGGGATGGTGCCAGGTTTCCTCTAGACGTGACACCTGGCATTCAGGCCAAATAATTCAATCTTGGTTACCTCAGACCAGAGAATTCTGTTTCTCATGTTCTGAGAGTCCATTAGGTGCCTTTTGGCAAACTCCAAGCGGGCTTTCATTTGCCTTTTACTGAGGAGTGGCTTCCGTCTGGCCACTGTACCATCAAGGCCTGATTGGTAGGATGCTGCAGAGATGGTTGTCCTTCTGTAAGGTTTTCCCATCTCCACAGAGGAACTCTTGAGCTCTGTCAGAGTGACCATCGAGTACTTGGTCACCTCCCTGACCATGGCCCTTCTCCCACGATTGCTCAGTTTGGCCGGGCAGCCAGATCTAGGAAGAGTCTTGGTGGTTCCTAACTTCTTTCATTTAAGAATGATGGAGGCCACTGTGTTCTTGGGGACCTTCAATGCTGCAGATATGTTTTGGTACCCTTCCCCAGATCTGTGCCTCGACAGGATCCTGTCTCGGAGCTCTACGGATAAATCCTTCAACCTCATGGCTTGGTTTTTGCTCTGACATGCACTGTCAACTGTGGGTCCTTGTAGAAACATCTAAACATCTAAAGATGATCAATCGAAACAGGATCCACCTGAGCTAAATGTTCAGTCTCATAGCAAAGGGTCTGAATACTTATGTAAATAATGAATTTCTTCTTATTTTTGTTTTATTTTTGTACCTACAGGGGTCCTAAAATTCTAAATCAAATACACTGCTCAAAAAAATAAAGGGAACGCTAAAATAAAATAACACATACTTTTTTCTTTACATAGTTGAATGTGCTGACAACAAAATCACACAAAAATTATCAATGGAAATCAAATTTATCAACCCATGAAGGTCTGGATTTGGAGTCACACTCAAAATTAAAGTGGAAAACCACACTACAGGCTGATCCAACTTTGATGTAATGTCCTTAAAACCAGTCAAAATGAGGCTCAGTAGTGTGTGTGGCCTCCACGTGCCTGTATGACCTCCCTACAACGCCTGGGCATGCTCCTGATGAGGTGGCGGATGGTCTCCTGAGGGATCTCCTCCCAGACCTGGACTAAAGCATCCGCCAACTCCTGGACAGTCTGTGGTGCAACGTGGCGTTGGTGGATGGAGCGAGACATGATGTCCCAGATGTGCTCAATTGGATTCAGGTCTGGGGAACTGTCACGTTCTGACCATAGTTCTTGTGTGTTGTGCTTGTTTTAGTGTTGGTCAGGACGTGAGCTTGGATGGGCATTCTATGTTGTGTGTCTAGTTTGTCTGTTTTTGTGTTCGGCCTAATATGGTTCTCAATCAGAGGCAGCTGTCAATCGTTGTCCCTGATTGAGAATCATATATAGGTGGCTTGTTTTGTGTTGGGGATTTGTGGGTGGTTGTTTCCTGTCTCTGTGTTTTCTTTGCACCAGATAGGGCTGTATCGGTAAGCCACATTTGTTATTTTGTTTTGTAAGTGTTCACGTTTATTTGTCGTAATTAAAATCATGTTGAACACGAGTCTTGGTCCGATCCCTGCTACACCTCCTCTTCTCATGAAGAGAGGGAAGGCTGCCGTTACAGAGCCTCCCACCAAACTCGGACCAAGCAGCGTGGCCACGGGCAGCAGCAGCAGCAGCGGCCCACTACACAGGACTCCTGGACATGGGAAGAAATTCTGGAGGGAAAAGGACACTGGGCTCACATTGGAGAATATCTCCGCTCTCGTGAAGAGATGGAGGCAGCTAAAGCCCAGGAGCGGTGGTATGAGGAGGCAGCACGGAAGCGTGGCTGGATGCCCGAGAAGAAATCCCAAACATTTGTTGGGGGGGGGAGGGCTAAAGGGTAGTGTGGCGAAGTCAGGTAGGAAACCTGCGCCCACTTCCCATGCTTACCGTGGAGAGCGGGAGTACGGGCAGACACCGTGTTATGCAGAAGAGCGCACGGTGTCTCCTGTACGTGTGCTTAGCCCGGTGCGGTACATTCCAGCTCCACGTATCGGCCGGGCTAGAGTGAGCATTGAGCCAGGTGCCATGAAGCCGGCTCAACGCGTCTGGTCTCCAGTGCGTCTCCTCGGGCCGGCATACATGGCACCAGCCTTACGCATGGTGTCCCCGGTTCGCCAACACAGCCCAGTGCGGGTTATTCCACCTCCCCGCACTGGTCGGGCTACGGGGAGCATTCAACCAGGTAAGGTTGGGCAGGCTCGGTGCTCAAGGGAGCCAGTACGCCTGCACGGTCCGGTATATCCGGCGCCACCTTCCCGCCCCAGCCCAGTACCACCAGTGCCTACACAACGCACCAGGCTTCCAGTGCGTCTCCAGAGCCCTGTTCCTCCTCCACGCACTCTCCCTGTGGTGCGTGTCTCCAGCCCAGTACCTCCAGTTCCGGCACCACGCACCAAGCCTCCTGTGCGTCTCCAGAACCCTGTACGCACTGTTCCTTCTCCCCGCACTCGCCCTGAGGTGCGTGCCCTCAGCCCGGTACCACGCACCAGGCCTATAGTGCGCCTCGAGAGTCCAGTGTGCCCTGTTCCTGCTCCCCGCACTAGCCTTGAGGTGCGTGTCTCCAGTCCGGTATCACCAGTTCCGGCACCACGCACCAGGCCTACTGTGCGCCTCAGCAGGTCAGAGTCGGGCGACTGTCCAACGCCGTCTGAGCTGCCTGCCTGCCCAGCGCCGTCTGAGCCATCCGTCTGCCCAGCGCCATCTGAGCCATCCGTCTGCCCAGCTCCATCTGAGCCATCCGTCTGCCCAGCACCATCTGAGCCATCCGTCTGCCAGGCGCCATCTGAGCCATCCGTCTGCCCAGCGCCATCTGAGCCGCCCGTCTGTCCCGAGCCGTCAGAGCTGCCCGTCTGTCCCGAGCCGTCAGAGCCGCCAGCCAGTCAGGAGCCGCCAGAGCCGCCAGCCAGTCAGGAGCTGCCAGAGCCGCCAGCCAGTCAGGAGCTGCCAGAGCCGCCAGCCAGTCAGGAGCTGCCAGAGCCGCCAGTCAGTCAGGAGCTGCCAGAGCCGCCAGCCAGTCAGGAGCTGCCAGAGCCGCCAGCCAGTCATGAGCTGCCTGCCAGTCATGAGCTGCCCGCCAGTCATGAGCTGCCCTCCAGTCATGAGCTGCCTCCAGTCATGAGCTGCCTCCAGTCATGAGCTGCCCTCCAGTCATGAGCTGCCCTCCAGTCATGAGCTGCCTTCAAGTCATGAGCTGCCCTCCAGTCATGAGCTGCCCTCCAGTCATGAGCTGCCCTCCAGTCATGAGCTGCCCTCCAGTCATGAGCTGCCCTCCAGTCATGAGCTGCCCTCCAGTCCGGAGCTGCCATTCAGTCCGGAGCTGCCATTCGTCCGGAGCTACCTCTCTGTCCTGAGCTACCTCTCTGTCCTGAGCTGTCTCCTCAATCTAGGGGGGACCTTGGTGAAGGTTCCTAGACCAGGGTCGGGGGCGAGGGTCGCCACTCAAAGGACGCTAAGGAAAGGGACAAAGACAATGGTGGAGTGGTGTCCTCGTCCTGCGCCGGAGCCGCCACCGCGGACAGATGCCCACCCAGACCCTCCCCTTGAGTTTTAGGGGTGCGTTCGGAGTCCGCACCTCAGGAGGGGGGTACTGTCACGTTCTGACCATAGTTATTGTGTGTTGTGCTTGTTTTAGTGTTGGTCAGGACGTGAGCTGGGTGGACATTCTATGTTGTGTGTCTAGTTTGTCTGTTTTTGTGTTCGGCCTAATATGGTTCTCAATCAGAGGCAGCTGTCAATCGTTTTCCCTGATTGAGAATCATATATAGGTGGCTTGTTTTGTGTTGGGGATTTGTGGGTGGTTGTTTCCTGTCTCTGTGTTTTCTCTGCACCAGATAGGGCTGTATCGGTAAGCCACATTTGTTATTTTGTTTTGTAAGTGTTCACGTTTATTTGTCGTAATTAAAATCATGTTGAACACGAGCTACGCTGCGTCTTGGTCCGATCCCTGCTACACCTCCTCTTCTCATGAAGAGAGGGAAGGCTGCCGTTACAGGAACGGGCGGGCCAGTCCATAGCATCAATGCCTTCCTCTTGCAGGAACTGCTGACACACTCCAGCCACATGAGGTCTAGCATTGTCTTGCATTAGGAGGAACCCAGGGCCAACCGCACCAGCATATGGTCTCACAAGGGGTCTGAGGATCTCATCTCGGTACCTAATGGCAGTCAGGCTACCTCTGGCGAGCACATGGAGGGCTGTGCGGCCCCCCAAAGAAATGCCACCCCACACCATGACTGACCCACCGCCAAACCGGTCATGCTGGAGGATGTTGCAGGCAGCAGAACGTTCTCCACGGCGTCTCCAGACTCTGTCACGTCTGTCACATGTGCTCAGTGTGAACCTGCTTTCATCTGTGAAGAGCACAGGGCGCCAGTGGCGAATTTGCCAATCTTGGTGTTCTCTGGCAAATGCCAAATGTCCTGCACGGTGTTGGGCTGTAAGCACAACCCCCACCTGTGGACGTCTTCATACCACCCTCATGGAGTCTATTTCTGACCGTTTGAGCAGACACATGCACATTTGTGGCCTGCTGGAGGTCATTTTGCAGGGCTCTGGCAGTGCTCCTCCTTGCACAAAGGCGGAGGTAGCGGTCCTGCTGCTGGGTTGTTGCCCTCCTACGGCCTCCTCCACGTCTCCTGATGTACTGGCCTGTCTCCTGGTAGCGCCTCCATGCTCTGGACACTACGCTGACAGACACATCAAACCTTCTTGCCACAGCTCGCATTGATGTGCCATCCTGGATGAGCTGCACTACCTGAGCCACTTGTGTGGGTTGTAGACTCCGTCTCATGCTACCACTAGAGTGAAAGCACCGCCAGCATTCAAAAGTGACCAAAACATCAGCCAGGAAGCATAGGAACTGAGAAGTGGTCTGTGGTCACCACCTGCAGAACCACTCCTTTATTGGGGGTGTCTTGCTAATTGCCTATAATTTCCACCTTTTGTCTATTCCATTTGCACAACAGCATGTGAAATTTATTGTCAATCAGTGTTGCTTCCTAAGTGGACAGTTTGATTTCACAGAAGTGTGATTGACTAGGAGTTACATTGTGTTGTTTAAGTGTTCCCTTTATTTTTTTGAGCAGTGTAGTTAAGTGATCCTCGGTATAACCATATTAAAACATTTCAATATCCAAATTTTTCTCTCTGCCCCACGGCAAAATTAGTATAATTGCAGGACTTTAGCTTTAAAAAAGCAAGATTGTCTCTCGCCTCATGGCAAAATGTGTAGAATAGCATGAGGTTTGCTTTAAAATGCACATTTCAATCTGTACCATGCCAAAATATGAAGAATTGCATGAAGTTAGTTGTTTTCCCTCAAAAATGTGTTTTTTCTGAAGAAACAAAAAAAATGTGGGGGAGGGGAGGCCTTGCGCCGACCTTGCAGTGTGTGTGTGTCTGTGTGTGTGTGTGACACGCATGCGTTTCTGTGTATGTTTCTGTGCCTGTGCGTGTGCCCGTGTGCGGGTTTGTGTAAGACAGTCAAATGCTCTGCCACCCATGGAACTAATTTAAAGAGCTCGTTTAAAGGCTGTCACACGGTATGCTCTGACGACCACTGATCTCTGCACATTCAACCACCCAGGCAGCTGTCAGGGCCTAACAGACAGACAGGCAGGCTGGGGGCCAACCACCACTGACTGATTGCATGCAGGGCCAGAGTGAACTGTGATCTGGTGAACTTTATTTTCCATGGCAGGCCTAACGTGCAGTGCATGCCCCATTACAGTGGCCTGGTCGTCCCAATGCAGGGCGATGCTCAGATAGCTTTCTCATTGTCGCCTCCGTCAGAACCGCAGAGAAAGACAAAAAGGGAAGGTATAAAAATACCTGAATAATCCCAAAGATGCATGTTTTATTCATATATATAACTGAGAGAATGCAACACCTTTTTGAGGGAAAACAATATTAAAAAAGAGAAAAGAAAGCCCTTTTATTGAACGTGAGAAGATAATTCCAAGCAATTTACAACACGTTAAATGAGCTACAGACACTCTCAAACATTAACAGTGTTGAAAACGAATTACATGGTTATAAGCTGTATGCACCCTCAACCCCTAGTTTGCATATTTCATTGCATGCATACAGCATATCAGAGAAAAATCAATTTTCACAGGAGCAGAAACGCATGAGTCAGGGAATCATAAAGTGGAAAGTCTACAGCTGCTGTGGTTAAGCAGTCTTGTCTGTAGGAGTCTATTTTCAGCATCCTCAGCCACAGCTTTATCTGCATCCACTGGGATTGAGGTAATCTTAAATAATTTCATCTGAAACCTTAATTTCTAAATTAATTCGTAATTACTTCACAATTGCACATGTCCAATGTAATTCCTACATAAATATACTGTATATATCCAGGGAAACTATAAAAAACATTTTAACTGTCTCAGTGAGGTATAAACAAAGTTAAACACCTGACGAGGTTACGGAGCAGTTTAGCCAACATTTTTATTAGTCCCCAATTTCATTTATACTACAAAATGATCAATCATAACAAAATGAACATCTCAACACAATTTGAAAAATGGAAAAGGGAGATAGTGCACATCTCTTGGGGTTAGTTATGGGTCTTTTGTTTACGACACAGCAAGCCTTTTTAAAACTGTTTAGTGAGGCTGCTCTAAGCCAGGAGAAGCTGTCAAAACATCTGACTGTGAATGAAAGACAGAATTGTCTCTGAGTAACGTTGATGTACAGTGTTGACGGGATTCAGTTTTTCTCTGTCAGTAAGGTTCAGTGTCAAGACAGAGAAGTTTGGATATATGATTATTAATCATGTTTGCATCATGTCATATGTGATCTATGAAGGGTTTGCAGGACAACATTTTCACGTTATTCATTGAGCCTACAGGGGAGTAAATGCCAACCCACTTAAACACCCCACCCTACAAATGTGTTGGTCTCGGGGTGTAAAATCTGTCTATGTTAGGGTGCCAGCCCAGCCAGACATCTGTCTGATAGCCTGAAAGAGAAAGCCATCAAATAAGAATTCCAGCCTGTCTACCTGCAAATCTCCCCAATCTGTGGATTAAAGCTAAATCCTCCCAGATCTGGGCCGGGAGCTACATCAGAGGCTGTGCAGGGCCGGGTAGTTACGTAACATCATTAAGACCTGCCTGCCCTCCCCTGGGCTGGTTCCTCACCCCTCTAACTCCGAGCCTTTGAGCAAATAAAGCCGTATAAGAATGTTGAACTAAGACACCCACAAACTCCTGGAAACTTTCTCATCTGGCTGACTCATCTGGCTGTTCACGTAAAAATTGAGGGCAACCCTTCTTCTAAACTCACAACTCATCATTGTTTTCTAACCAATAGTTTTCTCTCCGTCTTGTACTCCCACTATATTTCTGTATGAATTAAATATAATATATACATTTTTGTGGTGGTTTGACATTACCATTCACAATATAAAAATTAAGTTTCATTCCAACATTTCTGAAATGTTGGTAAATTTGCTTTTATTGTTTAAAGAAACCATGTAACAGAAGATTGGTGTGTTTTTTCACTATATAATCATGGCATGGTGTTGTTCAATGACAGACATATTCGTATAAAATATATCACTTGATGCTTTCATTACAGAGAGACTGTCACGATCGTCGTCAGGGTGGAAACCAAGGTGAAGCGTTTTCCTTTATTTTAAAATGTCGCCAACAAAACAATAAACAACAAAACGAACGTGAAGCTCCGTAAGGCTATACATGCATTAACGAAGACAACTACCCACAACTACCAAAAGGAAAAAAGGCTGCCTAAGTATGATTCCCAATCAGAGACAACGATAGACAGCTGTCCCTGATTGAGAACCATACCCGGCCAAAACATAGAAACATACAACATAGGATGCCCACCCAAATCACACCCTGACCTAACCAAATAGAGAAATAAAACGGCTCTAAGGTCAGGGTGTGACAGTACCCCCCCCCCCCCCCCCCCAAAGGTGCGGACTCCCGGCCTCAAACCTGAACCTATAGGGGAGGGTCCGGGTGGGCATCTACCCTCGGTGGCAGCTCCGGTTCGGGATGTAGACCCCGCTCCACCTCTGGCTCCCCCCACTTTGGTGGCGCCTCGGGGACCCTCGTCGCTGACCCTGGACTGGGGACCCTCGTTGGAGGCCCCGGACTGGGGACCGTCGCTGGAGGCCCCGGACTGGGGACCCTCGTTGCAGGCCCCGGACTGGGGACCCTCGTTGCAGGCACCGGACTGGGGACCGTCGCCGCAGGCTCCGAACTGGGGACCGTCGCCGGAGGCTCCGGACTGGGTACCGTCGCCGGAGGCTCCGGACTGGGGACCGTCGCCGGAGGCTCCGGACTGGGGACCGTCGCCGCAGGCCTCGGACTGGGGACCGTCGCCGCAGGCCCCGGACTGGAGACCGTCGCCGCAGGCCCCGGACTGGGGACCGTCGCCGCAGGCCCCGGACTGGGGACCGTCGCCGCAGGCCCCGGACTGGAGACCGTCGCCGCAGGCCCCGGACTGGAGACCGTCGCCGCAGGCCCCGGACTGGAGACCGTCGCCGCAGGCCCCGGACTGGAGAACGTCGCCGCAGGCCCCGAACTGGGGACCGTCACCGGAGGCCCCGGACTGGGGACCGTCGCCGGAGGCTCCGGACTGGGGACCGTCGTCGCGTTTTCCAAAAAATAGGTGTTCCATCATCTTTGAAATGCAAGAGACAGGCCATTATATGACTTATGACTCTAGACACAGTAGGGGTTCAAACTGTAGAACCCAGTTCCTACATTTGAATATAAAAATGGATTTTATCAAACAAAACTATGCTACATTTTTATCTCCGCGACCCTCAGGATGACAAATCAGAGAAAGATTATTGAATGTAAGTACATTATTTACCTTCAGAGGTGAATGTATCAAACCAGTTGCCGTGATAAAAGTTTTTTGTTGTTGTGCATTCATCTCAAACAATAGCAGGCAATTTTTTCACTTTAATAGCTACTGTAAATTGGACAGTGCAGTGAGATTAACAAGAATTTATAAGACATGTCTAAAATATGAGAACATTCATATTTTACACACAAATGAAGGTACTAATAAGCAATAATTTCTGATGAAAAAACACAAATGTGAAGACCTGGTGGCTATAGCGTTTTGGAAACAATTTCAGTCAAATGTCCCCAACCTGCCAGTAAGACTTACAGTACAAATAGAAGACAGTTTATTGACTTCTTGTCTCATCAGAGATTTGATATGGATATGTAACATCTTCCCCCACTCAACAGAGTACCGTAGTTACAAAGTATGTTGTCTGTCTTTCATACAGTTATCAACAGGGTATTGGAATGGATCATAGACATTCTACATTAGTAATTCCCACCAGCATCCTAGACGTATGCTATTGTCATTCCACAGCAGTGCCATGCTGCAATGTTCTCCCTGGCTCTCAGAGACCCGCCATGGATATGCTCTGGAGAAGGCTGACTAGGCCTGAAGGCCCCGCTCCTCAGTCAGGAGAGGTTACCTAGTTCTGTTCAGTAGCACTGTCTGCACATCACTGCACTGTTTTATCTATTCACATGATGGAAAACAAAAAGGAGAATAAGTCCCACTAAATAGAGATACTGTCTTCACCTAGCTCACAGTGCTAGCTCAATAGGAGGACTCTGTCGCGTCGTAAATGCTGCTCAATACTCAAAGACAAAAATGTTAAACTACTTGACACTCATGCAGTATTCGCAGAAATATTCATAAATCAGCCAAGTACTGATTGGTAAAAGAAAAGACCATTAGAGTGAGACAATCATTGATCATTTTCAAGTTTGCCAAAAAAGCAGGTGTTTGTAATTTATGGGTAGAGCAAGAAGTGCTGCATCACCTGGGACAGTTTTAGAGCTCCTTACTCTTCTGAGGTCCTAAATCTGTAACAACAACAACATGATTAATCAACCATGATCATAGTTTTTTAGAAACATCTTCATGTACTTTTAAAGTGATTATGCTTTTCGATGTACTATAGATCCTTTCGTAACACAAAGAAAACACAATCATCATTCAAGAAAAATAAACACTGAGCAAAAATCACACTTTCTATGTCAGAGGCCAAAATATCCGGGGTCAATAGTCGCAACACTCCTAAAAGTTTACCAAACAGATCAGGCGAAAACCTGTGGTCCTTTGTTTCAACTTCCATCCGAGTGCTTTGTGCACTACCGAGGAGGGAGAGAGAGAATTGATGTTGGCAGCTCCCCTTTGGAAGCCTTCAACAGCCGTTCATCCATGCCCACCTCTCTTTGCTTTCAAAGTGTAGTGCCTGCCAGACTATCAGAAGGAAACATATCGGGAGGTCTCTCCTCTCTGAGATCCCATGCTGCTTGAACCCTCTACTTACCCCAGGCCCTTAAGACACAAAGGGCCTATTCTAACGAGCATTGGCCATCTTACTAAAACTAGGTCACCTCTCCTTAAACCATCAATACGCACTAAAATAACTCGTACAGCTTATCCCAATTGTAACCATCACTGGCCACTGATTTACCGCTCCTTAAAGTGGATGTCAAGGCTATCTTTTAGTCCTGATTGCTGTCAACAGTTTTCAATAATATTTTGCCCTCTGGTAGGTATTAAATGTATAATTTGAACAAATTGATCCTGCTTTTTTAGTAGACTGAAGGCGATTGATCTATTTGACAATCATTCTGTCGAACTGAAATATAGTATTTCCTTGTTATTATGGCAAATCTACCACGGTAATTTGGTAGCACTAGTGTAGCCTAGTCTTCCATTAATTAAAACTTGTCTCCTAAGGTCGATGTCTGAGCCCCCGCGGGAATCTAATTAGCATAATGAAAAGATCCCCATAAAAAATCCATCAGTTTAAGCTAGAGATATGTTTTTTGCACCACATCCTCCTATGTCACACTTCCGCATCTGCGGTGAAAGATAAACAGAGCTAGATCGGTGTTTGTCAGACAATGAGACATCCCGAAAATTGGTCTTCTCACAAAATATTCTGTAGCGTCCGAAAGGTTTGGCCTACGACCCCCACAAGTGTCTTGGGACTGGTCTGAAGTCGGTACAGCCAATCTACCAACTTCTGTCTGTAGCATCCGAAAAGTTTGCGCTACACACTAATATGATCCCTCATGTTGTGTCTCTGGCTATCATTAAATGTGAAGACTTATTTTATCAAATCAATTCTCTGTAATTATTACGTGATTAAACTAATCACGTACATTTTATTAAATAGGAAGTCGGGACACCACGGAAAATCTTCAGATAGCTTTGATTACAAAGTTATAATTTTCCGAATATAACTCTTCAGATATTTTAATATCTGATCAATTAGTCTTCTATTAATGAATTATTCTTTACCTCAGTCAGTCTCATTTCAAACATTGTAGAATTCTTGATTATCTGCACAAACCCAAACCCAGGGTGTGGACCGATAAAGGCGCGGGAAAGACAAAATGGATTCACTACAAACGGTGGGTAATTATATTCATTGAAATGCTATTCCTTTGCACATGAATGGCCGCTCATTTAGGAATAATTGCAATAAAAATATTTACGCCCGTATGTTGTTGTTGTCTTCTCTGTTGGAATCGTCGGTCCGTCTGCTGGAGACTCAGTTCACCAGAGGGTCTCTGGTTACTTCAACCGAAGTCACAATGTCTTTCATGGTTGTAGCTTTATCAGTGGCTCCAGATAGTGTCTGTTGTAATGGATAAGTCAGGTGTCCATTGTTCTTAGAATAGATGTTTCGGCAGTTGTCAGTATTCTCATCCTAGGTTTACATCATTTCTAGCTGCAGTCTAGTAATTATATCTAAGATTTGCTCTTATTCTGTAGGGATCGATAGTCTCAGAGTTGAACCATTTCCAGCCGTGTAGCCAATGCTCCACGTGGTATCGTTTTCTAGTCTTAGGAATTCAACCATTTGCAACCTCAGCTCACGCTGGGTTTTGCTTAGTCTGATGTGAATTTCCTCAGGAGTGGATTTTATTCATAACAATATAAAAGGGTGGTTCCATGATGCCAGATCATGTCTGTGCTCACGGGGGCGTGGCCGCTGACCTGTTAAACTTTACAGGGAACATCATTTCACATAGTTTCATCTTTACTCATTCATTTTATAGAAGAATTAGATGCAAACCCCATAAGTGAGAAATGTACAAATTCAGAGATATAGTTATGTGTGTTTCCTGTCCTCTCTGAGGTCACCAAATGAAACACACTCAACATAACTGCTAATCTACTGCCAAATCTACTAATAATATGCATATTCTAGCTTTTATGGCTTTGTAGCAGGCCGTTTACTCTGGGCATGCTTTTCATCCGGATGTGAAAATACTGCCCCCTACCCCAAAGAAGTTAAATCCATTTGACCTAATTTCTACCAGACCGTCACATTTGCAACCAAAGGCAAATAAACTCTAGACCACCTTTACTCCACACACAGAGATGGGTACAAAGATCTCCCTCACCCTCCACTCACTCAATACAGAAATGGTCAGATGACACGGATATTACACTACAGGACTCTTTTGCTAGCACAAATTGGAAAATGTTTGGGGATTCATCCAACGGCATAGAGGAATATACCACCTCAGTCACCGGCTTCATCAATAAGTGCATCGACGACGTTGTCCCCACAGTGACCGTACGTACATATCAAAATCAGAAGCCATTAATTATAGGCAACATCCGCACCGAGATAAAGGGTAGAGCTGCCGCTTACAAGGAGCAGGACACTAATCTGGACGCTTATAAGAGATACAACTATGCCTTCAGACAAACCATCAAACAGGAAATGCGTCAATAAAGGACTAGAAGGCCAGCATCCCGGAGGCGCCTCTTCACTGTTGACGTTAAGATTGGTGTTTAATGAAGCTGCCAGTTGAGGACTTGTGAGGCATCTGTTTCTCAAACTAGACACTCTAATGTACTTGTCCTCTTGCTCAGTTGTGCACCGGGGCCTCCCACTCCTCTTTCTATTCTGGTTAGAGCCAGTTTGCGCTGCTCTGTGAAGGGAGTAGTACACAGCGTTGTTGTTTCTTGGCAATTTCCCGCATGGAATAATCTTCATTTCTCAGAACAACAGTAGACTGATGAGTTTCAGAAGAAAGTCCTTTGTTTCTGGCCATTTTGAGCATGTAATCGAATCCACAAATGCTGATGCTCCAGATACTCAACTAGTCAAAAGAAGGCCAGTTTTATTGCTTCTCTAATCAGAACAAAGTTTTCAGCTGTGCTAACATAATTGCAAAAGGGTTTTCTAATGATCAATTAGCCTTTTAAAAAGATAAACTTGGATTAGCTTACACAACGTGCCATTGGAACACAGGAGTGATGGTTGCTGATAACGGGCCTCTGTATGCCTATGTAGATATTCCATAAGAAAATCAGCTGCAATAGTCATTTACAAGATTAACAATGTCTGCACTGTATTTCTGATCAATTTGATGTTATTTTATTTTTATTTTTATTATTCTTTCAAAAACAAGGATATTTCTAGGTGACCCCAAACTTTTGAATGGTAGTGTTTATAGATATATACGCATTTCACTGTAAGGTCTACCTACACATGTTGTATTCAGCACATGTAACAAATAAAAGTTGATTTAAAATTTTATTTTATTTGCATATATAAATACACTACAAAACTTCAAAAGTTTGGGGTCACTTAGAAATGTCCTTGTTTTTGAAAGAAAAGCATTTGTTTTTCTCCATAATCTCAAATATATAATATATTTTGATTTGTGGGTTAATACATGATTCCAAAAGTGTTGTATGTATGTATGTACTGTAAGCAAATAGGTTTGCCTTGTGTTTATGCAACGTGTTTTGACCTGATCAACAGGACTCTATGGTCTGGTGAGATAGAAGAGCACAACTGGTGGTTTAGGCCTCGGTTCTATATTTCATGCAGCATGTATAGCATTTCATGTACCTTTTTTATTTTCTCTGCTTTATGGTAATGAGATTCAGCGAGGTGTCAAATCCTGCTCTGGGCATCTTCTCTCCTTGCTGTTCAGGTCAGCAGAGAGCAACTCTCTAACAGTTGCAGATGTATCTCTACAGCTGCATCAGGACATGAAAAATAATGTCAGACATTACAGGGGTTTTTGAGGTTTTGTAAATACTGAAATTCCTTTTCATTTTTTCTAGTGTGGTGAATAAAGTGTCTAAACTGCATTCGGATCAGTGACAAACCTATTGGACTAGAATGGAACATACATGACCTGTTTCAGAAAGCTGGGTGTTTTGACGGACATCACTTCACAGGAGAGGCATTTGAATGTAAAAAAAGATGATACAAACATGGATAAAAATCCATTACAACCAGTTTATTCATCTCCAGTATGGGTTCTAACACCATGGGTGTTTTTAATTCTAAGAAGAAAAACATATAGTTCATTTCTTTATGAATGAATATAACAATCATTAATCTAAAATAAAGTGTGTGAAGCTGAGTAACAGTCCTGTTTTGCTGCATTTCAACTATAACTCATTCCATGCCAAACCACTTGGCAGAGACACATGTCCTCAGAGCAAACTCTCAGAGGATTAGTAAAACAGGGTTGAGGTGTGTGGCACCGTGCAGCGGTCAGGAAACTAGAATCCTAATCAGATGGTTTCAGGTTCAAATCCCTCAGGGGAGACGTCAGCTTGACTGGCTCCAACGAATATGTTGTGGCTTTATAAAAAAAAAAACTCTTAAGCCACGGAACTGTATGCAAGTCACCAGAACTAGCCTAAGATGTCGAGAGAATATGAAAATATTGATGAATTCAGCGAACTGCAGTGTCATCTCAAGTGTCAAGGCATTCTAGGAAGCAAAACAGTCTACGAAGTACATGAATGTTTTAATTCCATCCATGCCTCTCCTTGACCACTGAAAAAGACGTGTTCCTCCAGCATGTGCAGAAAATGGGTTGCTTCGAGCAGGTTAGGTTGATAGAAAATGAATAGGTCATCATTCCAGCAGATGTTTGCTTCAGCATGTATACATATGTATGAGGTAATGAGAGCGTTAAAACCATTAACTTAACTGTGATTAGGGAAATTTTTATATTTCCTCACAATGTTTGCCAAACCGCCTGCCTGCCCTGATGCCCAGAGGAACGGTGCCATCTGTGAGCTCTTAAATAAGTACTTTGCAATTTCCCGTTCAGGATAAATGTGTTCTTAATAGTTTTTGCTTCATCATCTGCCTTAATGGTTTGTCATATATTTTCACATCTGGGCCTGTATCCACAATGCGTCGCAGACTAGAAAATTGGTCGTAAGTGCTGAGAAAAGAAACATTTTACTCCTACTGTTATGGGTAAAAATAAAAGCTATTAATGAAGCCTCTTTAGTCATAAGAGTCACACCTAGTCGACAGATATTTAGGACACCTCATGAGCTGTCCTAAGCAGTTTAGAGTTACAAGCAGTTGTCTTGAATATAGAAAAAGGCATTGGGTCAGTGGTTCTGGCGCCATAGACAGGCAATGGTTTTGGAGTTGAAAGAATGTTTTGATATTTCTATATGATCAACCCATAAATAATCTAGACCTATATGGAACAGTATCTCTTATGATTTTGAAAATATATATACATGAGGTGTAATTCATATGATATGCCTAAATAATTATAACCACTAGGCTAATAAAAATAAAAAATATTTTTCTTTCAATTAGTTCATCAACCTACATCATGTTATTTCAAGTTATCCTTTTGGAGCGCTATATCACGTGACTTTTAAAAAAAGTCCTAAATTGGGCATGCTTATATATTGGGCAACTGACAACATCTAGGGGCTTATGCGCTCGGTGGAAATGATAGATCTTTCAAACATTTTATGCAACATTATCGGCAAGTGACTTGATGCTTACTTTGCCAAAAGCGATTTAGAGAGTTGTTGAATGGGAGGGACGATGGTGTTGATACAACGGTATTAAAAATCAGGACAATATTCCTATCACATTATTCAAAATATCTGAATTTAAAAAAAAATAATGTAAAAACATATTAGGCAAGAGTTAAGAGTAGGCAAAGTGATCTTGTCAGGTGAAAATGATAAACGTTTTACCATTGCAACATTTGATGTACACTCACATTCACCGTGGTTGTCTGAAGGTGCTATAGAGTTCACAGCTGGCGATGCCTCATCACGATTGGTTATTCCCCATAATTTGCAACAGTGTCAATGAGCATCATCATTATCTACCCTTTGCAGTACTTCAAACTGTCGTGATTTCCAGCGGAGAAAAACTTTTATAAGTTGGTTTTACTCCTGGCTCAGAGTTTGTCTGGTTAGTGTCTTAACGTCATCCTAAAACCTACTCTGAGCTGGGAGTGTTTTTAGTCTTAAAACAGGTTTTAACAGGATCCTAGTACTGTTTCTGAGATGCTTTGTGGATACGGACTCTGGTCACATCTGGTCAAAATATTTTGCTAAGAGAGTGGAGAGTAAGGCCATCCTTCAATCCTGTCACGCTTTTAGACAACACATCTGTGGTCATACCATGGATCATCATCAGTATTTCTACAATAGTGTTTGGTGGTGAGTTCCACCACCTGCTCAAAGATAAATTAAATGTAGCATACAAGGATCCCAGACAGTACCTGGGCTCCCCAGACTTAATTTTTAGATTCTCTGTTTATGCACATGAATCCCTTCCTGATTGTCCTCTTCTGAGCTGAATCCTGTTGGACATTTCCTTTCTCTCCAGCAGAGGTCTGCTCTATTTTACTATGTAAAAAATATATAATTGAGGTGTGCTGAAAGCGTGTAGCTTTGAAAGGAGGAAGAGAAATAAAATGTAATTTCAAGGCTGTGTTCAATCTACTTCAAGAAGCAGCAAACACGACGGACAGAGAGAGGGCACTAAAAGCAGAATGTGACTCAGAAGATATCACACAGTATTGTAGGGGTGTGTGTGTTTGTCATTGTGATAGCTACACCATTCTTCTCCATTGCCTTTGGGGATCCATAGCCTAGGACAGGACTCCCTCAGTTCACAGATGGAGTTTTGCGATTGGATACCTCCAGTGAATAATCTTCTCATTACTTATCATGATGAACTGTGACGTGAAAATATCAATAAGGGACTGTGGTGAAGCGATCCAATTAAGGTGTAAAACCAGGAGTCTCATTAGTGCTGAGACACTGATAATGCAAATGACGGCCTGCTAGTATTCAACCTTGAAAATAAATTGCCCAAGCAGATCAGCCACTACAGGTCTACCTGGGGTTGATGTAAGGGCTGTGTCGACACAGCTCTCTCTGGGATTGTAGAACATCTATTACAGTTTTGCTCAGTGCAGGTGGAATAATAAAGAGAATTCAACTATTTAATCCAATGTAATTAACTTTGATATTTTCACAAAAAGTTGTACATTTTAGAACACAGGGTGAACTGAATGGGGATTATCAATTGTCACCGAGCTGATATTAGCCACGGTATTATTATTCATGGTTGCAGATTGTGTCACAATATTGTTATGAAGATTGTCTTCTATTCTATTAAATGCATTCTCAATTGGCACTGATTCAAGTTTTGGTTTAAAGCGCATTATAGTGACTTGGAAAAACAATGGCACTTCAAAAGGAGGCAAAACATTGTGAAGTCGTTAGATTTAAAACATGTATTTATTTATTTCACCTTTATTTAACCAGGTAGGCTAGTTGAGAACAAGTTCTCATTTGCAACTGACCACGTCTCCAATTTTGTGACTTCTAAAAGGTTATTGTTTGCACCAGATCTTATTTAGGGGCTTCATAGCAAAGGGGGTGAATACATATGCACGCCCCACTTTTCCATTTAAATGTTGTATTTTATTTTTTGAAACAAGTTTTTTTTTCTTTTTTCACTTCACCAAATTGGACTATTTTGTGTATGTCCGTTACATGAAATCCAAATAAAAATCCATTTAAATTACAGATTGTAATGCAACAAAATAGGAAAAACGCCAAAGGGGGTGAATACTTTTGCAAGGCACTGTAGATTTAAATTGTATGTTAAACATCACAGCATAGTTGAAAGATATATGGTGCGTAGAGGGTGACCAGCAGAGATAGGTTGGATGGGCTGAGGGAAACTGAGTGTTACAGGCTGACTACACCGCTCGCGTTGCAAAATAATTTTGAAATCTACGTTATTCAATTATTGCACCCACTGCTTGTGTGCGCCAACTAGCGTCTGCGTTGCCAAGGGCTAAAATAGAAGTCAGTTCTATTTCTCACACAGATCGCGCTGCAAGTCCTGCCTCTCCCATCTCCTCATTGGTTTATAGAAGCATGTACCCACGTGCCATCTCCTCATTGGTTATACCCACGTTGGTGACTGAAAGACGAACGAGGTCAGTGGCGCTAATGCACCTAATTTATGAAAGTTGCCAATCGCATTATAAAGTCAAGAGAAGAAAAAGCCTAGAAGGAGGAGAGATGACTAGAAACGATTCGGTTGATTGTTTTATGTGTGGATTAATTGTCGGAGTAGAAGACCTTGTGCATTGGTAAAATAACAACTCAATGTTTATATCCCAGGACAAATTAGCTAGCAACAGCAAGCTAGTTAAATAGGACAAATTAGCTAGCAAGGGCAAGCTAGCTAGCTAAATTTCCATAAATGTTTAATGCTTTTCAACCTGTCCCCAAATTAATGTAATTGGTTCAGAGTTTGTTTTGATATTTTAAACTGCGTGTCGTGATCACGTTTGGTGTGGGGGGACAAAATAAATGTCTGCGCAGCTGGTTTGGGTTCCGTGTTAGGATGTGGAACTGGAGACAAGTGGGAGGAGTTCTGGGCGGGGGGATAGAATGACGTTTAAAGATCAAATTAAATGTAAACTTCTGACCCACTGGAATTGTGATACACTGAATTATAAGTGAAATAATCTGTCTGTAAATAATTGTTGGAAAAATGACTCGTGTCATGGTAGATGTTCTAACCGACATGTCAAAACTATAGATTGTTAACAAGAAATTTGTGGAGTGGTTGAAAAACGAGATTTAATGACTCCAATCTAAGTGTATGTAAACTTCCGACTTCAACTGTAGGTACCATTATTCATGGCATGGTTAGCCAGCTAGTATATGACTAAAACGCCTACAGCTAGATTTTTTATTTATTTACCAAAGGGGCAATCAGGTTCAAATGCCAGACTAAAATGAAGGAAACCAGCACCTCAACCTCTTTCTAGGTAGATCACTTAACAAACCAAGGTCAAAATTTCCCTCTCTGGAGTGGGTGAGACTGCATGGCACCTTATTGACTTGTCGGTGGAGAAGAGGAGGAAAAAAAGTCCCCTCAAATAGAAGCCTACCTTCAGTGAGGGAGGGGGAAGAAATATTGCAACAAAAATGCAACCTGACAGAGCACCCTCTGCCGTATTAGTCTGCCTGCTGTTCCCCGCAGCCATGTTAGACCAGCTGCCCACTGGGCACACCATGTAATTTCAACATAGATAATTAGGTAATATTTGGTTGACATGCCGACAGAGAGCACTGCCTCACTTCTAGTCCTTAGGAAACTTTTATGTTTTATTTCTTACGTTGTTAGCCCAGAAAATATTAAGTGTTATTACATACAGCCGGGAATAACTTGGATATCAGAGCGACGACAACTTACCAGCACTACGACCAGGAATACGACTTTCCCGAAGCGAATCCTTTGTGAACCACCCAGGGCATTTGAACTGATTCCAGAGGCTGACCCAAAACAATGCCACCGGATTGTCATATACTCTGTTTCACGGAAACATTGCTCTCTCGGGATATGCTGTCAGAGTCAGTACAGCCACCTCGATTCTTTGTGCTTTGTGCCGACAGGAATAAACATCTCTCCGGGAAGAAGAAGGGCGGGGGTGTATGTTTCATGATTAACGACACATGGTGTAATTGTAACAACATAAAGGAACTCAAGTCCTTTTGTTCACCTGACCTACAATCCCTCACAATCAAATGCTGACCGTGTTATCTCCCAAGGGAATTATCCTTGGTTATTGTCACAGCCGTGTATATTCCCCCTCAAGCCCATACCACGACGGCCCTCAAGGAACTTCACTGGACTTTATGCAAACTGGAAACCATATATCCTGAGGCTGCATTTATTGTAGCTGGGGATTTTAACAAAGCACATTTGAGAACAAGGCTACCTAAATTCTATCAGCATGTTGACTGTAGCCCTCGCGCTGGAAAAACAGTGAAAAAAAAAACTTCTGCAATGCATACAAGGCCCTCCCCCACCCTCCGTTCGGCAAATCTGACCACGTCTCCATTTTGCTTCTCCCCTCTTATAGGCAGAAACTCAAGCAGGATGTAGCCGTGACAAGGACCATTCAACGCTGGTCTGACCAATCGGAATCCACGCTTCAAGATTGTTTTCATAGCCTCAGAGAATAATATCGACGTATACGCTGATTTGGTGAGTGAGTTTATGAAGAAGTGTATAGGAGTTGTTGAACTTACTGTGACTATTAAAACCTACCCTAACCAGAAACCATGGCATTCGCGCAAAACTGAAAGCGCAAACCACCAAATTTAACCATGGAAAGTTGACCGGGAATATGGCCGAATACAAACTCTGTAGTTATTCCCTCCACAAGGCAATCAAACAAGCGAAATGTCAGTATAGGGACAAAGTGGAGTCGCAATTCAATGGCTCAGACACGAGACGTGTCGGGCATGGTCTACAGACAATCACGGACTACAAAAAGACACCGACATCTTGCTTCCAGACAAACTAAACACCTTCTTTGCCCACTTCGAGGATAACACAGTGCCATCGACCAGGCCGCTACCAAGGTCTGTGAGCTCTCCTTCTCTGTGGCCGATTTTAGTAAGATTTGAGTAAGACGTGTTAACCCTCAAAAGGCTGCCGACCCAGACGGCATCCCTATCCGCATCCTCAGAGCATGCCCAGAACAGCTGGCTGGTGTGTTTACAGACATAGTCAATCTCTCCCTATCCCAGGCTGCTGTCCGCACATGCTTCAAGATGGCCACCATTGTTCCTGTACCCAAGAAGGCAACGGTAAGTGAACTGAATGACTATCCTACCATAGCACTCACTTCTGTCATCATGAAGTGTGATACAGCCTGGATTCGAACCAGGGTGTCTGTAGTAATGCCTCTAGCACTGAGATGCAGTGCCCTAGACTGCTGCGCCACTCGGGAGCCCACTCGAGACTAAATCAAATCACAATTGAAATGCACTTTAAATAAAGTTGTATATGTTTTATTTTATTAGTTTTTATTTCAAAGATAGGCTTGGTTAAAACCCTGGATAGGAGACCAAAAGGTAGCTGTTGAAAGTGGGAGGTGCTGCCCAGCCTATAGTTTTGTGGATATAATATTGAAGATCTGATGTTGTACAAATTCAACATATTTTATACAAGGTTTGTCTATGTTGAAATTTGGTTACTATGAAGACATAATCGCGTGGTTGAAATTTCACCCTCAAAACAACAGTTGATAACTTTTTTTAAATCCAATGTATTTTCTACGTAGATTCCACGTCACTATTTTGTTGACAAATTACGCT
The DNA here is from genome assembly GCF_045679555.1 of Salvelinus alpinus. Classification (NCBI taxonomy): domain Eukaryota; kingdom Metazoa; phylum Chordata; class Actinopteri; order Salmoniformes; family Salmonidae; genus Salvelinus; species Salvelinus alpinus. The sequence continues at coordinate 8,433,602 of NC_092097.1, read as the reverse complement.
GCAACAACGTTGATTAAACCAGTTTGTGCACAGAGGGTATTGTAGCCAGTCCCCTGGAGTATTGCAGGCATGATGGAGATTACAATGTAGTGCACAGTCTACAGTACAGTACAATAATACCAACTTGATATAGCAAAATGAAATTATTCTGATTAACGGTTTTCTACAGAGGGTTAATATTGATGGGTTGTGGGAAACCAGTGTATTTGAGCAGTGGTCTTTCTTGAGCTATTCTCTCCTGCCTCATCTGGTGTTATGCAACCTTGAAACTTGCCCTCTGGCCTCTGCACAGTACGATTTCATTTCAGTCTTGATTAATGTCATTGAATAAGCATCTCCAGCAGCTGCACTGTGTGTTTCCCTGGTCATAAATGGCAAGCATATTGAAATGAATGAGTCCTTGCTTCTCATCTTCCGTTCCCTTAAGCTAGCCTCGATGATTTAATTTATTATTATTTATTTAACTTAAATATTAATTTTTCACTGGGGGTGAAGTGCACATTCGTTTACCGAGGAGGAAATTAAATGAGGGGATGTCTTCGCTGAGAGCCATGTTGAAGACAAGCTAACGTGTTGCTGAGTTGTTTTAAATTGTATTTTATTTGACCTTAATTTAACCAGATAGGCTAGTTGAGAACAAGTTCTCATTTACAACTGCGACCTGGCCAAGAATAAAGCAAAGCAGTTTGACACATACAACAACACAGAGATACAAATGGAATAATCAAACATACAGCCAATAATAAATTAGAAAATCAATATACAGTGTGTGCAAATGAGGTAAGATAAGGGAGGTAAGGCAATATATAGGCCATGGTGGCGAAGTAATTCCAATATACCAATTAAACACTGGAGTGATTGATGTGCAGAAGATGAATGTGCAAGTAGAGATACCGGGGTGCAAAGGAGGAAGATAAATTAATAAATAAAGTATGGGGATGAGGGAGTTGGATGGGCTATATTACAGATGGGCTATGTACAGGTGCAGTGATCTGTGAGCTGCTCTGACAGCTGGTCCTTAAAGCTAGTGAGGGAGATATGAGTCTCCAGCTTCAGTGATTTTTGCAGTTCGTTCCAGTCATTGGCAGCAGAGAACTGGAAGGAAAGGCGGCTAAATGAGAAATTGGCTTTGGGGGTGACTAGTGAGATATACCTGCTGGAGCACGTGCTACGGGTGGGTGCTGCTCTGGTGACCAGTGAGCTGAGACAAGGAGGGGCTTTACCTAGCAGAGACTTGTAGATGACCTGGAGCCAGTGGTTATGGCAACGAGTATGAAGCGAGGGCAAGCCAACGAGAGCGTACAGGTCGCAATGGTGGGTAGTATATGGGGCTTTTGTATCAAAACGAATGGCACTGTGATAGACTGCATCCAATTTGTTGAGTAGAGTGTTGGAGGCTATTTTGTAAATTACATCGCCGAAGTCAAGGATCAGTAGGATGGTCAGTTTTACGAGGGTATGTTTGGCAGCATGAGGGAAGGATGCTTTGTTGCGAAATAGGAAGCCGATTCTAGATTTAATTTTGGATTGGAGATGCTTCATGTGAGTCTGGAAGGAGAGGTTACAGTCTAACCAGACACCTAGGTATTTGTAGTTGTCCACAAATTCTAAGTCAGAACCGTCCAGAGTAGTGATGTTGGACGGGCGGGCAGGTGTGGGCAGAGATCGGTTGAAGAGCATGCATTTAGTTTTACTTGCATTTAAGAGCAGTTGGAGGCCACGGAAGGAGTGTTGTATGGCATTGAAGCTCGTCTGTAGGGTTGTTAACACAGTGTCCAAAGAAGGGCCAGAAGTATACAGAATGGTGTCGTCTGAGTAGAGGTGGATCAGATAATCACCAGCAGCAAGAGTGACATCATTGATGTATACAGAGAAGAGAATCAACCCGAGAATTGAACCCTGTGGCACCCCCATAGAGACTGCCAGAGGTCCAGACAACAGGCCCTCCGATTTGACACACTGAACTCTATCAGAGAAGTAGTTAGTGAACCAGGTGAGGCAGTCAATTAGAGAAACCAAGTCTATTTAGTCTGCCGATAAGAATGTGGTGATTGACAGAATCGAAAGCCTTGGCAGGTTGATTAATACGGCTGCACAGTAATGTCTCTTATCGATGGCGGTTATGATATCGTTTAGGACCTTGAGCGTGGCAGAGATGCACCCATGACCAGCTCTGAAATCAGATTGCATAGCGGAGAAGGTACGGTGGGATTCGAAATGGTCGGTAATCTGTTTGTTAACTTCGCTTTCGAAGACCTTAGAAAGGCAGGGTAGGATAGATATAGGTCTGTAGCAGTTTGGGTCCAGGGTGTCACCCCCTTTGAAGAGGGGGATGATCGCGGCAGCTTTCCAATTTTTGGGAATCTCATGTGATACGAAAGAGAGGTTGAACAGGCTAGTAATAGGGGTTGCCACAATTTCGGCACATTGTTTTAGAAAGAGGGGGTCCAGACTGTCTAGCCCAGCTGATTTGTAGGGGTCCAGATTTTGGAACTCTTTCAGAACATCAGCTATCTGGATTTGAGTGAAGGAGAAATGGGGGAGGCTTGGGCGAGTTGCTGTGGGGGGTGCAGGGCAGTTTACCGGGGTAGGCATAGCCAGGTGGAAAGCACGGCCAGCCATAGAAAAATGCTTATTGAAATTCTCAAATATAGTGGATTTATCGGTGGTGACAGTGTTTCCTAGCCTCAGTGCAGTAGGCAGCTGGGAGGAAGTGCTCTTATGGGACTTTACAGTGTCCCAGATATTTTTGGAGTTTGTGCTACAGGATGCAAATTTCTGTTTGAAAAAGTTAGCCTTAGCTTTCCTAACTGCCTGTGTATATTGGTTCCTAACTTCCCTGGAAAGTTGCATATCACGGGGGCTATTCGATGCTAATGCAGTACGCAACAGGATGTTTTTGTGCTGGTCAAGGGCAGACAGGTCTGGAGTGAACCAAGGGCTATATCTGTTCCTGGGTCTAAATTTGTGAATGGAGCATGCTTATTTAAGGTGGTTAGGAAGGCACTTTTAAAGAATAACCAGGCATCCTCTACTGACGGGATGAGGTCAATATCATTCCAGGATACCCCGGCCAGGTCGATTAGAAAGGCCTGCTTGCTAAAGTATTATAGGGAGCATTTGACAGTGCTGAGAGGTGGTTGTTTGACCCATTGCGGATGCAGGCAATGAGGCAGTGATCGCTGAGATCTTGGTTGAAAACAGCAGAGGTGTATTTGGAGGGCAGGTTGGTTAGGATGATATGTAAGAGGGTGCCCGTGTTTACTGATTTGGGGTTGTACCTGGTAGGTTCATTGATCATTTGTTTGAGATTGAGGGCATCAAGCTTAGATTGTAGGATGACCGGGTTGTTAAGCATGTCCCAGTTTAGGTCACCTAGCAGCACGAGCTCTGAAGATAGATGGGGGGCAATCAATTCACATATGGTGTCCAGGCCACAGCTGGGTGCAGAGGGTAGTCTATAGCAAGCGGCAACGGTGAGAGACTTGTTTCTGGAAAGCTGGATTTTTAAGAATAGAAGCTTGAATTGTTTGGGTACAGAACTCTGCAGGCTATCTCTGCAGTAGATTGCAACTCCGCCCACTTTGGCAGTTCAATCTTGGCGGAAATGTTATAGTTAGGGCTGGAAATTTCAGGGTTTTTGGTGGTCTTCCTAAGCCAGGATCCAGACTAAGCTAAGCTAAGACATCCGGGTTGGCAGAGTGTGCTAAAGCAGTGAATAAAACAAACTTTGGGAGGAGGCTTCTATTGTTAACCTCTAACGAGCCTCTACCCCGGGTCCGGGATCACCCCCCACCCCCCCACACACTGATTAGCATAGCTAGCATAGCTTCACAAGTAGATAGTAGCATCTAAATATCATTAAATCACAAGTCCAAGACACCAGATGAAAGATACAGATCTTGTGAATAAAGCCACCATTTCAGATTTTTAAAATGTTTTACAGGGAAGACAAAATATGTAAATCTATTAGCTAAACACGTTAGCAAAATACACCACTTTTCTAACTCCATCAGTTTCTTACTACATCAGGTGCTATCACCAATTCGGCTAAACTAAGATATTGATAGCCACTAACCAAGAAAAAACCTCTTCAGATGACAGTCTGATAACATATTTATGGTATAGGATAGGTTTTGTTAGAAAAAAGTGCATATTTCAGGTAGAAATCACAGTTTACAATTGCACCGACCATCACAAGACGACTAGAATTACTATAGAGAGCAACGTGTATGACCAATTTACTCTTAATAAAACATTTCATAAGAATAGACAAAGCATAGCAATGGAAAGACCCAGATCTTGTGATTCCAGACAATATTTCAGATTTTCTAAGCGTTTTACAGCGAAAACACAATAAATCGATAAGTTAGCATACCACATGTGAAAACGTTACCAGAGCATCGATTCCAGCCAAAGAGCGCTATAACGTAATCACCGCCAAAATATATTAATTTTTTCACTAACCTTCTCAGAATTCTTCCGATGACACTCCTGTAACATCATTTTACAACATACATATACAGTTTGTTCGAAAATGTGCATATTTAGCCATACAAAACCGTGGTTACACAATGAAAATACTAGGAAATCAAGCCTCAAAATGTCTGACGTCATCTTTCAGAGTGATCTAGTTTAATTGAAAGCTAATCATATACTTGACTAAAAAATACAGGGTTGACAGGAATCGAAAGACAAATTAGTTCTTAATGCAATCGCTGATTTACATTTTTTAAATTATCCTTACTTTTCAATACAGGTTGCGCCAAGCGAAGCTATAGCAAACAAGATGGCGACATAAACGTTTAACATTTATCGACAGAAACACGATTTATCATCATAAATTGTTCTTACATCAGAATCTTGGGCAAAGAATCCTTTCTTGGGTCGAATCTTCTTTTGGTTGATAGATGTCCTCTGTCCTTCGAAATATCCACTAACGATCGAACGGGACCCCGAAACGTGTCCAAAGTTTCAGAGTGCACGACAAAGAAATTCCTCAAAATCGCACTAAACGGATATAAATTGCTATAAAACGGTTCAAATTAACTACATTATGATGTTTTTAACAACTACAACGAATAAAAACATGACCGGAGAAATATCACTCTCTAAACAACGATTTGGAAGGAGGCAGGTCTGATGTCCATTTTGCGCATGACGCATGCAGGAAGAGAGCGGTACTTCTACGTTTTCGTGTTTTATAGTGGCTCTGATTGCGCAATCGAATCCATTCAAAACGTGATGACGTACTGACACCCAGAGGAAGACGTAGGCAGTGTCGGTTTCTCTATAGCATCTACTGGCACCTTAAAACCGATCCCAGATCAGGGGTAAAAATTTCTGAAATCTGACTCCCTGTCAGGAAAAGTGATGTAGAAGTAGTTCTGTACCATTCAGAGACAAAATTCCAACGGCTATAGAAACTAGAAAGTTTTTTCTATCCAATAATAACAATAATATGCATATTGTACGATCAAGAATTGAGCACGAGGCAGTTTAATTTGGAGACCAAAAAATGCTAATGCGGAACAGCACCCCCTATAGTTGCAAGAAGTTAACATGCATGAAACCAAGGCTTTTACGGTTACAGAAGTCAACAAATGAGAGCACCTGGGGAATAGGAGTGGAGCTAGGCACTGCAGGTCCTGGATTAACCTCACATCACCAGAGGAACAGAGGAGGAGTAGGATAAGGGTACGGCTAAAGGCTATAAGAACTGGTTGTCTAGTACGTTCGGAACAGAGAGTAAAAGGAGCAGGTTTCTGGGTGCGATAGAATAGATTCAAGGCAGACAAATGTATGGTAGGATGTGAGTACATTGGAGGTAAACCTAGGCATTGGTGATGATGAGAGAGATATTGTCTCTAGAAACATTTAATCCAGGTGATGTCATTGCATATGTGGGAGGTGGAAGTAAATGGTTGGTTAAGTTATATTGAGCAGGACTAGAGGCTCTACAGTGAAATAAAACAATTATCACTAACCAGAACAGTAATGGAAAAGGCATATTGACATTAGGGAGAGGCATGCATAGCCAAGTGATCATAAGAGTCCAGTGAATGGTTGGGCTGGCTGGAGACACGGTGATTCGGACAGCTAGCAAGCCGGGCTAGCAAGCTAGCAGAAGGGCCTTAGAGGGACGTCTGACAGATGAAAGTCTGTTTTAGCCTCCTTGTGCGGGTCCGTCGATAGACCAGTCGTGATGGATTAGTAGGGTTCCGTGTAGCAGAGGGGTCCAGTCCAATTGGCAAAACTATCTATTCAGCTAATATGCTCTAGACAGCTAGCAGATAGCCATTCAGGGGATGTCACGACGAAGGGGCCTATTGGAAAATAAAACCTTGGGCAGATTACGTCGGTAGTCCAGTCGTGATGGATAAGCAGGGCTTTGTTTGGTAAAAGGGGCCCAAGCTGATTGGCAAAATAGGAATAGTGGCACGAGAAATTGGCCGATGGACCTATTAGCTAACAGTCCGATATGCTCTAGACAGCTAGCGGGCCGCGGCTAGCAGGTTAGCAGATGGGCATTCAGGGGACGTCGCGACGATAGAGCCAGTTGAGTAACCCCCTCAAGCAGATTACGTCGGGTAGTCCAGTCGTGAAAAATCGGCGGGGTTCCGTACCCCGTACCTGCAGTAAAATGGGTCCAGGAGTGGCTGATGGACCTCTTCAGCTAGCTGATGGTCTCCAGGCTAATTGGTGCTTGCTTCGGGACAGAGACGTTAGCCAGGAGTAGTCACTCGGATTGCAGCTAGCTAGCTGCGATGATCCAAGTGAGAAGGTTCAGAGCTTGCGGTTCGGAATCCGGGGATATGGAGAGAAAAATAGGTCCGGTATGCTCTGGTCTGAATTGCATTGTTTTGACTGCTAATTAGGGACCGTTCCACATTTTCAAAACTGGTACACCGAGAAAAATGGGGGAAGGCCATGCTTTTTCAATTTCAGACAGGGGGATGGTTTAGTATTTTTTTCAAATCTAGTCCAGTGTCATGTATTTTGTAATCAATGAAATGTCAATATTCCCGATTGTGCCTAACATCCCTGATTCTCTGCTGGACGCTCAATATCAGGTGCACCAGTGGTTTCAATCAAATGATCTTTAGCATTGTATCCTGCAACGCGGTTAGCCTCAGTTGCTGGGACCTCTATATCTGTCCAGGGATCCTGCAAAACAAAGGTTTGAAGAGTGGCTTGGCATAGCAGCTAGCCTAGCAGTTAACTAGCTATCAAGCTAGAAACGTTTCCTTGACAGCTTGAACACAGCCGTGACATAGTTAGCCCTTATGGCTGCAACCGTGGATTGTCCTGTGCTTGTGGCTGTCTAAATCCCTGCTGTTATTTGCTGTTTAAATCTTCCCTGCGACCTGCCCTGTCTGTAACTTTGTGGAGTACCTGCATTAGCCTACGCTGTTACCATGGCATCCAAAGCCAATGGTGGGAGTCATGGAGAGGCAAGTGTTTCTCTATCACAGGTGAAGGATCTTTTAAACAAACAAAAAAGGTTCTACAAGCAGTTGTTAAAACAGGAAAATAGCTTTGTTCAAATACTGATGGACTCAACTAATAAAATAAGGGTCCAGAGCTTTAAGAACACTTTGCAGTTCTTCCAGGGAAATGGGGATTTCCTAAAAGAGACTTGCAGCAAGATGACAACAAACTGTCAGTCCTCTCGATATGACATCCGCACTCACTGTGAATCATTATGAATTATTACTGGAAAAGCAGACTATCTACACTCTTAGAAAAAATGGTACTTTGGCTGTCCCCATAGGAGAACCCTTTTTGGTTCCAGGTAGAACTCTTTTGGGCACTCTGTGAACAGGGTTCTACATGGAACCCAAAAGGGTTCTCCAAAGCGTTCTCCTATGGGGACAGCTTAAAACCCTTTTAGGTTCCAAAAAGTCTAGAAGGACAATCCAGGAGGAATAACATTGTTGTGGGTGGCATACCAGAGTCTTCACATGAGAACTGGGCCGAATCTGAGGAGAAAGTAAGAAAAATTATAATTGAAAAGCTGCAGATGTATCACACAAAGATTGGGGTGAAAATTTGTAACCAGCCTAGGTGACAGACCCAGGCCGATAGGTGTCAAGTTCCTGATGTTTAAGGACAGATGGCCGTTCAGGAAAGAGCCAATAACTTTAGAGGATCCAACATCTTCCTCTACGAGGACTTCTCTGAAGTTGTTCTGCTGTTTGTGTCAACCTATAGTTTTCATAAAGTCATCTATCTTCTGTTGTTGTATCAACATATAGTCTTCATAAAGTCATCTATCTTCTTCTGTTGTTTCCTCCAGTATATAGTCTTCAGTCTTCATAAAGTAATCTATACTGTTCAGTTATTTCCTCCAGTATACAGTCTTCATAAAGTCATCTATCTTGTTCAGTTTTTTTCCTCCAGTTTAAACTGTAGTCTTCATAAAGTAATCTACAGTGTATTTGGAAAGCATTCAGACCCCTTGACTTTTTCCACATTTTGTTACGTTAAAGCCTTATTCTAAAATGTATACAATTATAGAAAATTCATCAAGGATCTGTCTCCTTTCATCATTCCCTCGATCCTGACTAGTCTTCCAGTCCCTGCCGTTGAAAAACATCCCCACAGCATGATGCTGCCACCACCATGCTTCACCTTTGGGATGGCACCAGGTTTCTTCCAGACATGACGCTTGGCATTCAGGCCAAAGAGTTCAATCAGACCAGATAATCTTGTTTCTCATGGTCTGAGAGTCCTTTAGGTGCCTTTTGGCAAAATCCAAGCAGACTGTCATGGGCCTTTTACTGAGGAGTGGATTCCGTATGGCCACTCAACCATAAAGGCCTGATTGGTGGAGTGCTGCAGAGATGGTTGTCCTTCTGGAAGGTTCTTTGGGTTCTTGGTCACCTCCCTGACCAAGGCCCTTCTCCTCCGATTGCTCAGTTTGGCCAGGGAGCCAGCTCTAGGATGAGTCTTGGTGGTTCCTAACTTCATCCATTAAAGAATGATAGAGACCTCTGTGTTCTTGGGGACCTTCAGCGCTGCAGACATTTTTTGTTACCCTTCCCCAGATCTGTGCCTCGACACAATCCTGTCTCGGAGCTCTACAGACAATTCCTTTGACCACATGGCTAGGTTTTTGCTCTGACATGCACTGTCAACTGTGGGACATTATATAGACAAGTGTTTGCCTTTCCAAATCATGTCCAATGAATTTACCACAGGTGAACGCCAATCAAGTTGAAGAAACATCTCAAGGATGATCATTGGAAACAGGATGTACCCGAGCTCAATTTCGAGTCTCATAGAAAAGGGTCTGAATACTTATTTAACTAAGGTATTTCTGTTTAACTGTTTCTAATTTTGAAAACAGTCCTGTTTTCATCCAGTCTATAGTCTTCAAAAAGTAATCTATTTTGTTCTGTCATTTCCTCCAGTCTATAAAGAAGACCAAGAGAGCAGACAGAAAGGAGTTGGAGATATCAGCATCACTGGTTGTGACATTCCCTACATAATACAGGTCAGGACTCCTTCTCTGCTCCCCATTTGTTCTTCCTTTTGGCTGCTGTAATGTCAACAGCCATCTTGAATTTCATTTGTAGTTTTTATTATTCTATCATCTGCATATAAATGGATGAGAGAGCTTCCTATTGACTGAGCTATGTTGTTGATGTAAATTGAGAAGAGTGTGGGGCCTAGGATCGAACCTTGGGGTACTCCCTTGGTGACAGGCAGTGGCTGAGACACATATTTTCTGACTTTACACACTGCAGTTTTTGAGAGAGGTAGTTAGCAAACCAGGCCAAAGACCCCTCAGAGACACCAATCCTCCTTAGCCAGCCCACAAGAATGAAATGATCTACCATATCAAAAACTTTGGCCAAGTCAATAAAAATAGCAGCACAACATTGCTTAAAATCAAGAGCAATGGTGACATCAGTGAGGATCTTTAAGGTTGCAGTGACACATCCATAACCTGAGTGGAAACCAGATTGCACACCAAAGGGAATACTATAGACATCAAGAAAGCCAGTCAGTTGATTATTGACAAGTTTTTACAACACTTTTGATAAACAAGGCAAACTAGAAATAGACCTATAACAGTTACGATCAGCTTGATCTCCCCCTTTAAATAAAGGACACACCGTGGCTGCCTTCCAGGCAATGGGAACCTCCCCAGAAAGGAGAGACAGGTTAAAAAGGTCGGAGATAGGCTTGCCGATGATAGGGGCAGCAACCTTGAAGAGGAAAGGGTATAACCATCTTACACAGATGTCTTTTTGGGGTCAAGTTTCAGGAGCTCCTTTAGTACCTCAGACTCAGTGACTGCCTGCAGGGAGAAACCTTGTAGCGGGGCAGGAGAAAAAAAGAGAGAAGCATCAGGGATAGTCGCATTTGAAGGGGTGGGAGATTAGGAAATGTTGGACGGGCAAGGAGGCATGGCTGAGTCAAATAGGAATCCTGACTTAATGAAGTGGTGATTAAAGAGCTCAGCCATGTGCTTATTGTCAGTAACAAACACATCATCAACATTAAGGGACATAGGCAGCTGTGAGGAGGAGGGTTTATTCTCCAAGCCTTTATCCGTTTTCCAGAACTTCTTGGGGTTAGACCCACAGAGAGAGAACTGCACCTTAAAGTAATTAACTTTGGCCTTCCGGATAGCATGAGTGCACTTATTTCTAATTTGCCTTAACGAGAGCCAATCAGCCTGAGTATGCGCCAAATGCAATTCTTGAGGTGGAGTAACTCTGCAAGATCACGGTCGAACCTGGGGCTAAACCTGATTTTAATTTTAATTTTCTTCATGGGGGCGTGTTTGTTAACAATACCACTGAAAAAATAAAGAAATAAGGTCCAAGTGTCTTCGACAGAGGGGCTCAAGCTGATTCTATACAATTTTACAGAGGCCAGTTCACGAAGGAAGGACTGCTCATTCAAAAATTTTAGCATATTACGAACACAGGCTGTAAAAAAGTGATCACTAAGGTCATTACAGAAAACACCAGACTGATACCTATCAGGATTATTTGTGGGGATAACATCGAGGAGAGTAGCCTTTTCTGCTTGTTTGGAGTCATACCTTGTGGGATTGGTAATACTCTGAGAAAGGTTTAGGGATTCACATTGCTTTAGAACGTGGTCAGGTGGTTTAAGCATGTACCACTTTAGGTCACCTAGCAGGACAAATTCAGACTTAGTGTAAGAGGCCAGGAGAGAGCTTAGGGCAGGTAGGGTACAGGCCAGTGCTGATGGAGGACGATAGCACCCAGCAACAGTCAACAAAGAGCTATTTGAAAGTTTAATACTTAAACCCAGGAAGTCAAATAGTTTGGGGACAGACTTGGTGGAGACAGCCGAGCACTGAAGGTGATCCTTGGTAAAATTGCCACTCCCCCACCTATGGAAGATCTGTCTTACCGAAAAAGGTTATAACCAGATAGGTTAACATAAGTATTCAAAACACTCTTCCTTTACCACGTCTCAGTAATGACCAACACATCTGGATTGGAGCTGTGAACCCACACTTTCAATTGATCCATATTAGCTAATAAGCTTCCAGTGTTAATGTGCAGAATACCCAGGCTTTTACGAGAGCAGAAATCAGCGAAGCAGATATCATAGCATAAGTAAGAATTGGGGCTAGCAACAGTAGATGGGCCAGGGTGTACATGCACATTTCCAGATATCACCAACAGTAATACAATCAAGGCTCTGCAGTGGTGATTCATGACATCTGAATGTGCATCAGATGGCAACATTATCTTATTGTAGAGCAATTTCATCAGGCAACATGAATACAAAGACGGCGAGAGATGGTTGGAATAGGATGTGAGGCCAAAAGTGTGTGTAACCAATAGAGAGTCAGAGTCCCGAGTGTGGGAACAAACATAGTCTGTCCCACGGTTGGGTAAAGGAAGTTCATAGTCAACAAAGTATGCAGGAGGCAAACAGCAAAATCGCAAAATGAACAAAAATAAATAAATAACAACTTGGGGCTAGCCATTATAAGTTCAGAGTCACTCGCCCCAACAGTGCCTGTGTGCTGGAGGCGAGCGAAAGCTCAGGAGAGAGGGGGGAGTGTGGTGGGGGTACCTGTACAAGACAGGGGGAGACAAGCCAGGGCAGACGGTGAACAGATCGCCAGGTGGAATCCAAGCAGCAGTGCAGCAGGCAGCGGGAGTAGGTGTCACACCCACTTGGGAGAAGCTTTATTTCTGGAGGCAGATTTCTTGTAGAAAATACTGGTGGATGGCCCTGAAGAGCAGGAGGGTGCTTCAATGCCTCTGGATTTAGGAGGGGTAGCCTGTGAGACTCCTGCCATGTGTTGGGCTCAAAGGCTTCGACACCTTTCACTTCACGCCTCAGTGCTAATTGAAGTTGTGTCTGTCCAAAATGAGGTTGTAGGTTTGGAGTTTTGATCTGGAGTAAAGGTTATGCTGTGGAGGGTAGAATCCTGTATATATCCCGACTGAAAAAATCCAAGTTTATCTAACTCCAAAACTATCATATTGAAAAAACATGTTGAAAAATATGAGAGCTCACATGCAGCTGTGTGCCTTAACTTAGCATTCAGTCCTTATGTATTTTCTTCTTGCCTTTTGAAAATAAAAGATAGCTTCAGACTAGACATTACTCACTCAGTTCCAGGTTGGATGGTGTTTTCAGGTTTCTGTTTGTTTGCCAGAGCAAAGTCCTTGGTAATAATCATAGGTGGTATGAAGCTTGGTGGTATGAAATGCTGTGTATTCAGGTAGTTCCGTCCAAAATCAGGTTGAAGGTTTGGACTTTTGATTTTGAGTGAAGGTTATGTTGTAGAGGGTAGCATCCTGTACGTGTCTCTGCCAAAAAATCCAAGTTCATCCAACTCTAAATCTATCTTTTTTTTTAACATGCTGAAAAATGCGGGAGCTCATCTGCTTATGACCTCTCTCGCTCTCTCTCTCGATCTTGTTTGCTCTACTATAGGCCTAGGCGATACGAAGTTAATGCCAGGAGAAGCACAGGGCAAAGTTATAGTTCTTAGAAAATGTACTTCCTTCCAGAGTTTTTGCACTGTTGGGATGGTGTAAATGAGGCTACACTGCATTCACACTGTAATGGATACACTATTCCAATCATGAGCCTTGGCCTGCCCTGCTTTTGCTGATGTAAACCCTTTTATGCTGCCTAACCAATGCCTATGTTGTGTAGCCTATTGTGGCACTTAATCAGCCCTAAAAGAAATTATGCATGCGCTCCAGCCAATGGTAGTCAAGCAGGCCCTATATAAAGGAGCGCCCCCCAGCTATCACACTCCCAAAAAGTCTTAAGCAAGTCCCCAGTGGCCGGCTGGGCCGAAGTCCTATGGGGCTCTGCTCCACTCATAGAGTTACATGCCCAGTAACTATCATTCTATATTGTCTAGCGCCGATACCAGATTTACTTCCTGCCGGTCCCAACACTTCCCACATAATGAACAGGTCAGGAGGTGATTCAAAGGCTTCTTCCGAAAATCATTTTTTATTAAAAGAAAATGCAATATCTGCACGTGGACTACTGATGTCCTGTTCGGTTTGAGAGGAAGAGCAACGAGATGAGAAGGAGGACCAGAGGTCAACTTGGATAGCTTGTTACTGCTGTAATTGGTTTTAATAAAAACAATATGATTCATTACCCACGATGAAACTATTTATCAAAGTTATTGACTTTGCCAGATTTGAGTAACTACATAACTTACATTAAATTTAAGCCAAAGCCGCAGCACAATCAGCCGGAGATAGATAGTGCATGGGTGCTACAGTCAATCGGAGATGGACACCACATGGCTGCTGAAAGTAGACTAATTCGAGAAGGCCTAACTCATCTAAGCAGTCTTCATTTTAATTTGATTTTACTAACAACAAAAGGGCTTTGTGTTAGAGCCTATTTTGTGTTGGAGCCTATTTTGTGTTGGAGCCTATTTCTTCACATTTAAGAGATAAGAGGTAGGCCTACCTCTTTGGCAGATTCAATTCTAAACTACTATCCATAGATTTTGTCAGCCAATTCCTTCAATCACATGCACGCCTTAAATAGAAAATTGCTTTTTCATGTTCACTTATATTAATATTTCTGTGAATTACTACTGGTGGGGTAGGCTCCAGACAGGATTACACACACTCCACTCCAATCACATGCATTGGTGTGGTATTAAAAAAGGTTCTGCTGGTCTCCTATCATGTAAAATGATCTAGAATTGCATGAAATGCGTTTATGAAAGTCAATTTATTCTCAGACCCACAAATATGATAATAGATTCATGCAATGCTTTTATTATTAATTAGATATTTTCACCCCTACCTTCTGCTATGTTGCCACGTAATGCTTACGAGACACATAACAGTTTCTAAAACTAAATATCTAATGCTCTGGTCTGTCCTACAAATAAAAGTAAACGTTAGGCATGTTCTCTGCTATCCACTTTGTTTCCATTCTTGTTTCGAGTGCCGGGAAGGGTCACTTGTTGTTTTTTTTGCGTTCAGGGAGGGTCAGGAAAAAAAACATGTTACTAATTGGAGGGCCATCTATTTTCATTTCAGAGAGGTCAGATTGTTTCCAGGTATCCCTCGTTATAAATAACGCACCTTAAGAGTTCACAGTCATGTCACTGACAACAACACTTCAATCTAAGATCTCCGTGTCTTAGAATGACACCGTGGGTTCAAGCAAACAAATGCTGCTCTGACTGTTGACTGAACCAATGTACAGCAAGGAAGCTATATTTCATATATCTTTTAGTTATTCACTCATATGTTTCTAGTACAACCATTTTTTTAATCTTCTCTTGTCCTGGTCAATCAACATGTTTCCAATTTGTGCAGTATACTGCATATGTCCTTTGATTGACGCATACACTGGGTGTACAACACATTAGGCACACCTGCTCTTTGCATTACGTAGACTGACCAGGTGAATCCAGGTAAAAGCTATGATCCCTTATTGATGTCACCTGTTAAATCTACTTCAATTAGTTTACCTGAAGGGGAGAAGTCAGGTGAAAGGATTTTTTACCATGCTTCACCGTAGGGATGGTGCCACGTAAGAATTTCCTCCAGACGTGATGCTTGGCTTTCAGGCCAAAGAGCTGTCATGTGCCTTTTACTGAGGAGTGGCTTCTGTCTAGCCAATCTACAATAAAGGCCTGATTGGTGAAGTGCTGCAGAGATGGTTGTCATTCTGGAAGGTTATCCCATCTCCACAGAGGAACTCTGGAGCTCTGTCAGAGTGACCATCGGATTATTGGTCACCTCCCTGACCAAGGCCCTTCTCCCACGATTGCTAAGTTTGGCCGGGTGGCCAGCTCTAAGAAGAGTCTTGGTTGTTCCAAACTCCATTCATTTAAGAATGATGGAGGCCACTGTGTTCTTTGGGACCTTCAATGTTGCAGACATTTTTTGGTACCCTTCAACAGATCTGCTCCTTGACACAATCCTGTCTCGGAGCTCTACGGACAATTCCTTTGACCTGGCTTGGTTTTTGCGCTGACATGAACTGTCAACTGTGGGACCTTATATAGACAGGTATGTGGCAGGTAGCCTAGTGGTTAGAGCATTGGGCCAGTAACCGAAAGGTTGCTGGAGCGAATCCCAGAGCTGACAAGGTAAGAATCTGTCATTCTGCCCCTGAACAAGGCAGTTAACCCACTGTTCCCCGGTAGGCAATCATTGTAAAATAAGAATTTGTTCTTAACTGACTTAAAAAAAGGTTAAATAAAAATATAAAAAATTCTAATGTGCCTTTCCAAATCATGTCCAATGAATGGAAATCACCGCAGGTGGACTCCATTCAACTTGTAGAAACATCTCAAGGATTATCAATGGAAACAGGATGCATCTGAGCTCAATTTCGAGTCTCATAGCAAAGGGTCTGAATACTTATGTAAATATGATATTTCTGTTTTGTATTTTTCATCAATTTGCAAACATAAAAAAAAAAAAATGTTTTCGATTTGCAATTATGGGGTATTGACTGTAGATTGATGAGGAAAAACATGAATTTAATACATTTTTAAATAAAGCTGTAACGTAACAAAATGTGGAAAAAGTCAAGGTGTCTGAATACTTTCCGAATGCACTGATTTATTTTTGCGCCACCTCCCCCAGTCGCCTAAAGATGAATGGTTTTCCCCATTGAAACGTTTTTTCTTCCCTCCGGCGCCCCACTGTTTTAGTTTAATGCAGTTACAAAGCACTGGTGTTTAAAATGAAAAGGCACCTGCAAAGTAAAATTGTTTATCTATTTTGTTGTGCTGTTACATTTGTATCGCTGTTTCACGTCCAATGCACTCTTGGTGTTGTTACATATCATTTGAGAGGTGTGTGCCACAAGCAGTTTTTTCACGATGAGCACAGGCATGTCTGATTAGTCTTTTCTGTATTGCAGGCTCTGGGGGAATCTCATTTGCTTGTGTCCTCTCTCCTCGCCTCCTTCTCAAAACCCATTGGAGGAGAAGGTCAGATGGGAGACCCCTCTGGCTTTCTTATCCAATGGTTTATGAGAAGGAGGGAGGACGGAAGGAGTATGCAATTGAGATTCCCCCACTGACTATGAGTAGCCGTCCATCAGGCTAGCAAAGGTTGCACCTTTTCAGAAAATGAATGAATAGCTCGCAAGTAGATACTGAGAAATAATATATGGGGCAATTTATCAATTAGGATTTGTTATCTTTAATGGTTATGATAAATTAGGCATTGCTTCATGCTGTTGGAATATAGAAAAATGTGCATATATTTTTTCTGGCCTTCTGTTCGTAAAATATATGTATTTTTCATTCACCCAAGTTCAATATACCACTATATATAGAGAAGTATGCGAACACCCCTTTAAATTAGTGGATTCGGCTATTTCGGATATGTCCGTTGCTGACAGGTGTATAAAATCGAGCACGCAGCCATGCAATCTCCATAGACAAACATTGTCACACCGTCGTAGGATGCCATCTTTCCAAATTCCTGACCTGCAAGAGCTGCTCTGATCAACTGTAAGTGCTGAGAACGGGTCCTCCGAGCGCTGAAGCGCATAGATGGTAAAAATTGTCTGTCCTCGGTTGCAACACTCACTACCGAGTTCCAAACTACATCTGGAAGCAATGTCAGCACAATAACTGTTTGTCGTGAGCTTCATGAAATGGGTTCCCATGGCCTAGCAGCTGCACACAAGCCTAAGTGATAGGCCACACAAGCTCACAGAACGGGACCTCCGAGCGCTGAAGCGCATAGCGTGTAAAAATTGTCTGTCCTCGGTTGCAAGACTCACTACCAAGTTCCAAACTACATCTGGAAGCAATGTCAGCACAATAACTGTTCGTCTTGAGCTTCATGAAATGGGATTCCATGGCCTAGCAGCTGCACACAAGCCTCAGATGTTCAATGCCAAGCGTCGGCTGGAGTAAAGCTCGCTGCCATTGGACTTTGGAGCAGTGGAAACGTTTTCTCTGAAGGGATGAATCATGCTTCATCATCTGGCAGTCTGACGGACAAATTTGGGTTTGGCTGATGCCATTAGAACGCTACCTGCCCCAATGCATCGTGCCAACTGTAATGTTCGGTGGAGGAGGATTAATGGCCTGTGGCTGTATTTCATAGTTCGGGTTAGGATTCTTAGTTCCAGTGAAGTCTTAACGCTACAGCATACAATTACTTTCTAGACGATTCAGTACTTCCCAACTTTCTGGCAACAGTGTGGGGAAGGCCCTTTCCTGTTTCAGGAAAGGTCCATACAGAAATGGTTTGTCGAGATTGGTGTGGAAGAACTTAACTGGCCTGCACAGAGCCCTGACCTCAACCCCATCGAACACCTTCGGGATGAATTGGAATTCCCAACTGCGAATTCCCAACTGCCAGGCCTTATCACCCAACATCAGTGCCCGACCTCATTAATGCTCTTGTGGATGAATGGAAGCAAGTTCCCGCAGCCCCCGCAGCAATGTTTCGACATCTAGTGGAAAGCCTTCCCAGAAGAGTGGAAGCTGTTATTGCAGCAAAGGGGGGAACAACTCCATATTAATGCCCATGATTTTCGAATGAGATATTCGACGAGCAGGTGTCCACACATTTTCGGTCAAGTAGTGTAATTTATTGTGGCAAAACCGAAGATAAATAGTTGTGTTCTGTTCATAAATATGGATTCCACCTGTGAAGAAACAGTGTACAATTGCAGGAAATGTTTTATTAATAAAAAACGTATTTTAATTTAAAATTGTTTGGTTTTAAGTATTTATGTTTTACATCCCCACTTTCAGACAGATTCAGGTGCCCATGCATGTATGTGTATGTGTGCCATTCAGAGGATGAATAGCAAGACAAAATATTTAAGTGCCTTTGAACGGATATGGTAGTAGATGAAAACCGCACCGGTTTGAGTGTGTCAACAACTGCAACACTGCTGGGGTTTTCACGCTCAACAGTTTATCAAGAATGGTCCACCACCCAAATGACATCCAGACAACTTGACACAACTGTGGGAGATAATCGGAGTCAACAGGTGCCAGCATCCCTGTGGAACTCGTGTAGTGTCCCTGATTAATTTACGCTTTTCTGAAGGCAAAAGGGGGTTCGACTCAATATTAGGACGTTTTGTACACTCAGTTTATATGGTTAAAACTTAAGAACTCAAATGGGAGCAGGCGTACTGGAAAGCAAAGCTATTGATATCGGGGTTGTATTCTGACGGCAAAAGTATCTATTGGGTATATAGAGAATATTTTACCAGTAATGGATAACTAATTGCCTCACACAAGATGCTAACTTCAGGCCTGGTAGCCAACAATGCTATGGTCCCCTTTAATTAAATCTACTGTGGTGTCTGGGCCATGGATTCAGCACACCACACATCAAAGCCCAATGGTGAGCCAGCTCAACGCTTTTCATCTTATACCACCATAAAATTAGCCTAATTCAATGCAGGGAGATGTTCATTTTTGAAGAAAAACAGTTTGTTTAGAAATATCATACTATTCGAGCTTTAACCACTCTTGCTTAAAAATCCCTGTCGCCGTCAGTATGCAGCTGTGTCAAAGAGTTGATCTTGTTAAAACTGGGATGTTGTTACTGGGTGAGGCTCCAACAGTGAGTGTTTCAAAGGCTTTGAGAAATAAAATAATGCTCATTAGTAGCACTTTTTGTGAGGTGGACGGATTTAAAAGTGTCAGCATTCCATATGCAGTTTTTTTACTGCCAGTTCAGCTCTATTTTTGTGGGCCCAAGTTCCTCCAGGCTCTGCACGTTTAATGGCATGCATCTCTCCATAGTGACAGACCTGAAAGAGGCAATTTATTTGGCCTATATGTGTATGTGTTTCAAAATCATTAGCAAATCGTATTACACACGACCTTATATTATTGTGCCTGCTGGTGTTCTCCTTGTCCTCAGTTTATAAATACATACATAGGGAATATGGTTTTATGTTGCTAAAAGTAGAAACACTAACAAAACACATGGACTGATTCCACGTGGAGATAATTTTTCACTAATCTAGACTGCACTGCAGGATTCAGAGACATTTCCTCCTACCATTTTAAAATAAAAATGATGACTTATAAAAATGATGACTTAATATCCTGTCCTAGCCTACAGATTACTCACTCATGATATCAAAAATCATGGGAGAACCACTAGATCTGAAGATCCATCACAAGTTCCATTCCGAGGGGGTCTGACTTCCATCTCAGGTAGCTGTAGAGGAGGCCCTCTTCTGCAGCGCTTGCTCACTCGGTATATGATCATTAATATGATAGTGGGCTGAGCCAGTGAAAATCTCTGAGCAGCCTTGAAGAAAATCCAATTATGATCTTTGATTCCTCTGAAGAAACGGGATTACCTACAGTACCTGGTTAATGACATTTACCTTCCCATTCATGGCCTCTCTAAATGAGATGATCTGGAGACAATGTGGGTGTTTCAAGTGGACTAAGGATGATGACCATCAATTTCTCACTCCTTACAAGTCTATTAGATGGACAGCTCTCATCATACAAATAGCAGTAGTTTCATGATATCCTCACCGAGCTCAGCTTTACTCAGACACTTTATAGCCCTCTCCGTATCAAAAGCCCAGAGTGTGAGTGAAACGGAGTGTTTTCTCTCACTTCGGTTTACACTGCAGTGAACTGAGAAACGCCAGAGGGAAGGGTAGCCAGAGAGGGACACCTGGGCTCATCTTCAAGTGTACCAGATACTGAGAGTCTCGTGTGAGATAGAGAAACCTAGGCTAAAATTAAGCTAAAATCATTGGATTTCAGAGACTGTGAAGCAAAAGATTCAATAATGAAAAAAAAATGCAGGTGGATGGTGCTGGAGAATAGAACGGAGCCATACTCCAGGCACTATATGTTAAGATTTAGCTAGCACCTACACTACTAAACCATGCCAGAGCTCTGATTATAGAACGGGTTGTTTGGATCCTAGATGGTAATTGGTTGATAGCAGGGAGTTATAGCACCACAATCAGTGCATTCTCCAGGTAATGCCTGTTAATTTACCAATGCGCCTCCACCGTTACAAACATAATCTTCCCTTTAAAAAACGCTGAGACAATATTTCCCCATGCTACTACTAGGCTAGCATTTGGTTTGCAACAGTTGGAGTTTGTCTAAACCTTGCTGTCTGCCTCTCCAACCTGTTGAAAAATGTAAAAAAATTAAAATAATAATCTGATCTCCACCATTCCTGCATATGAACATCACAAGACTGACAGCTTCTAGAGGGAGTAATGCTACGACCAAAAGTGACCTTTTTGTAGCAGGTTAGGAAAATGTATACAGCTGGTTAGGAAAATGAACGTGGCACGTTGGGATACTTAGGTTAAGGTTAGGAAAAGGGTTATCTGTGCTCTATCTAGTCACAACCGCTATTAGGCTATACTGCAAATTATTGTTGTTTGTTCCCGAACTGGCCGAATGACAAAGCAATCCTTCAGCATCACAAGTTTGTTCAACTTCTTTAACATCATTGTGCGGTCCTGGCGCTGTCCTTTCAGCACCACGAAGGGCACTCCAATAGCTTAAAATAACACTCATCAAGATCTGTCGTCTACGCCTAATAGCTCTCCTCATCACTTATTATTATTACAAATACAAGATTATCACTTCTCACAACGGTGTTTGTTTAGTAAGTTGGATCAAAGCTTAATCAATGTCTTGCAAGATCACATAATAATTCATTTGCATTTTACATAACAGAACCGAATATAATAGCATAGCATAGTAAGCCTATAATGTTACTGTTACACAAGAAAATCCTCCTCCCCACTGGGCACAGATGTCAGTTCAAAGTTTAGTTTTGATTTACATTTGGTTGAGTTGTCAACTAACATTTCACCATGTTATTGGATTTTGGTTAAAAGTTGGATGAAAAAAAAGATGAAATGCCCTAATGTTGATGACTTTTACAAATCCAATTTGTTTCCCACATTGATTCAACTTCATCACAGAGATTTCGGGGGTTGAAATGACGTGGAAACAACGCTGATTCAACTAGTTTTTGCCCAGTGGGTCATTTC
The DNA here is from genome assembly GCF_045679555.1 of Salvelinus alpinus. NCBI lineage: Eukaryota > Metazoa > Chordata > Actinopteri > Salmoniformes > Salmonidae > Salvelinus > Salvelinus alpinus. The sequence goes on along the minus strand of NC_092097.1, from coordinate 8,412,104 downwards.
TAATGAGATTTTAGCTTGGTTAGATGAAGCTGAATAGTCCCCCCGAAAAATTACCATGCCCCCAAACTCATCGGAGCGTGCCACTAGGCAGGATATGTTACCGGATTCAAGAAGGTGGGTGTTTGATGCTAATTCCTACTTCACAGTAGGGCCATAATTTTTTTAAACAAAAGTACAAATTATAATAATAATACAATTCAGAAAAGGCTTCTTGAACATGTGAACTTTCATATGCCTTAATAAGAAACTGGTGTGTGATCTGTAAATATGAATTGAAATGTTAAATAACGAGCCTAGTTCAGCCAAGGAGAAAGCACGGAGCTATAGGTAGAAAGACAGGATCCTTCCTGGCTTGCCATGATTGGCTGAGATTATGGATAATAATGGTGCTCGTGAACTCGTTTTTAAATTTACCGGGAAGGTATGAGAACCCAGGAATTATCGTGTGAATAACACCAAACTAAAGGATGTTCTTAGGCACGAGGTGAAGCCAAGGAAAGGTGTTATTCTCAACACTTCCAAAAAGGGTAAGGTTCATTTAAGGTTCTGAATGAAAAGTGAAAAGATGTCTTTTCAGGATGTTTTTCCGGACATTGAAAATATGTATTTTCCAGACGTTGAACAACTTATTTTCTGGACGTTGAAAATACGTATTTTCCGGACGTTGAAATCAGGTACATTTTCAGTTCTGGATGAAAGTTGAAAAGACATATTTTCCGTAAGTTTCAAATATGTATTTTCCGAACGTTGAAATTTGATTAATTTTCAGTTCTGAATGACATTTGAAAAGATGTCGTGTTCGGCCCTGCACACGTCCCGTACAACTCCGATAATGAGCACTTTACGTGTAAATGTCCGGAAGCAGTTCAGTAAATCCCCAGAAATGACGACACACGCCCACCCACGTACCAGAACATGTCTTCAAATTCCAATGCACGCCTTTGACGTCAGTTGAACTAAATCTCCGCCTACGTCTCTCCCATAAATGTCAGTAAATGATTGTGCACTTGCTCAAGGTTGCGCATGCTTATTCGCCCCCATTGAATGCTGATGCTGCTCATTGCTAGCTTGCCTTAGAGGCTGTCACTGGTATATTAAGAACAATTCATTATAAAATGAATGAATTACAGTTAATTTATTCATGAATTAATACATTCCTTTAATTATTAATATCACACATCAGGGTTTCTAAACCTTTTTAGAAATAAAATTCAGGCACCAGTATGAAGGGGTTGTCCAGCACCTCATGACATCGCTATACTAAAACATCTCTTAGTTCCTTGAATAAAACACACAATCCACTTAACCACTACTTGAAGGATAATTCATTTCACATGAGCAGGAGAAATCATACCTCAGATGAATATGAAGGAGCCTATTTAAAAATCCAAGATCAACAATTACTGACAAGAGTCATCCAGCTTGGCCCAGGGTGAGCCTCCATTGGGCTTATTGTGTTGCTATGGTGTTGAGGGGTCTGTGTAATCTAGGTTGCTTTGACAAAAACTCCCCAGACATGATCCATGTTTATTTATTTATAACCCTTATTTTATCAAGTCAGTTGACTGAGAACACATTCTCATGTACAGCATAGTTACAGAGGAGATGAATGAGCCAATTGGAAACTTGGGATGTTTAGGTGGCCATGATAGTGTGAGGAACAGATTGGGAAATTAGCCAGGACACCAGGGTTAACACCCCTACTTACAATAAGTGCCACAGGATCGGTAGTGACCACAGATAGTCAGGACACCCTTTAAACGTCCCATCCTAAAGATAGCACCTTACACAGGGCAATTTTTTAGACCAGAGGAAAGAGTGCTTCTTACTGGCCCTCCAACACCACTTCCAGCAGCATCTGGTCTCCCAGCCAGGACCAACCCTGCTTAGCTTCAGAGGCAAGCCCTTGGCTGCAACCCTTCTAATTTAGTGTACCTTGCGCGCACAACCCATGTGGAATTCCAGGTCTCTGACAGCATTTGGAACTGCCAATCTGCGGTCAAGAACACTGAGTTCATTTCAGCCTATGCTGCCCTTCAGTCCCTTGACTTTTTGGCCCTGACGGAGACATGGATCACCATGGAGAATACTGCTACTCGAGCAGCTTTCTCTTCATCTGACTACGTTTTCTTTCATAGTCCAAGAGCATCTGGTTGTCGCAGTGGTGGCACAGGGTTACTCATTTCTCCTAACTCGAGATTTTCTCTTTTATCCCTCACTCACCTGTACATCTGAGTATTTGAATTGCATGATGTCACTGTCACTTGTCCACTCAAGCTGAACATTGTTGTTATCTATCACCCACTAGGTGCCCTTGGAGAGTTCCTCAATGAGCTTAACACCTTGATAAGATCATTTCCTGACGATGGCTCACCTCTCTTCGTACTTTCCGACTTCAACCTCCCACCATCTGCCTTCGATTCATTTCTTTCCAACTCTCTCTTTCCCCTCCTCTTTTGAGCTTGTCCTTTCCCGATCATGTGACATGTCTGTGCTCTGTGACATCTCCCTCATTAAGAATGAGAGCACAGAAACATTGTTTGGGGAGGTAAATCTGAGAGTGTAAAAGAGATTGCAAAAGTATTACATTTGTGTAGCTTAATGTTACAACTAAATTGATCACTTTCCAGAAGAATCTACTTAACTTGCTAATTGCCATTGCAAAAATGTATGTCTCACTATGTTTGTATGTATTTTGCATCAGGGTTTGAACTGGGTTAGCTAGCTAGCTAGTTTGTTTGTTTATCACTAAAGATGATAAAAACCACTAAATGTACACCCATGCATTGTATGGGCAAAAACAGTACATATCATTCACTCTATTTACACGGTGCTAATTATGCAAACAAATTATAGAAGAGGCCTGTGTATTAAATGTAACAGAAAATCCATGAACAGCTAACTAACGACAACATAGCTAAGCTAAAAGTAATTGGCTAGCTAGTGCCTAGAGCTGGGCTAGCTACCGTTAGCAGTTAGGAATTAGCATGTGACTGTTAGATACAAATCCTGTGACTGTTAGATACAAATCCTTAAAAACTTCTAAAATACATATATTTAGTGTAGTTCATATGTACACATGTAAATACACTTAATGGCATAGTTTGTAAAAGTCAGAAATAAAAATCATCTGAGATGCCATCTTGATCTCATTAACTTACAAAGTTAGATAGCTTAGCTTAGCTACACTCATATGAATATGAAAAACAATTCTTTAAAAATCTTAAATTAAACAAACAATTACCAGCAAATGCAATAGTTCTCTAGATTTGGAAAACTAAACCATGCTTATAAATGGTACAAACCTGAAAAAAATGTAATTAGGTAAAACAGAGAGTTGGCTTTTATTCACTGGACTTCTCTTCCAACACATGAAGTAAAGGCATGCGCTTGCATCAGTTAAGTGTTAAAATTATGTGCACAACCTGGAAGTTTCCAGAAACGTAATGCATAATTGTGAATTTCTGAACATCCAAGAGAGTATAATATTGTACATACTGTATCAATTAATCAAATTGATTTATAAAGCCCTTTTTACATCAATAGATGTCACACAGTTCTTATACAGAAACCCAGCCAAAAACCCCAAACAGAAAGCAATGCAGATGTAGAAGTACGATGGCTAGGAAAAATCTCCCTAGAAAGGCGGGAACCTAGGAAGAAACCTAGAGAGGAACCAGGCTCTGAGGGTGGCCAGTCCTCTTCTGGCTGTGCCGAGTGGACATTAAAAGTGTACAGATTGTTACTGTTCTACACTCTACTGTATTGTACTGTACTCTACTTTACTGTACTGTACTATGCTGTGCTCTACTGTACTGTGCCGTGCTGTCCAAATTTGTGAAAAATAGATGTCTATGATACTCTACTGAATAAAACTCTACTGTCATGTACCGGACCAAATCTGAACCAATCATAGACGTCTATGTTTGGGCCAAATCAAAGCCAGTCCGGACAACATCTGAAGCAAACATAAATATATATGTTTGGGTCAGATTTGGTCCAGTCCGGACCTAAAACAGATGTCCAAGAGACGTCGGCATTGGTCCGTGCATTTGGGGTTATTACGCTAGCGCCCCACCTGGTCAACATCCGGTGAAATTGCAGAGCGCGAAATTCAAAATATAAAATTCATACTATTAAACATTCATGAAAATACAAGTGTCTTACATCGTTTAAAAGCTTAACTTCTTGTTAATCCAGCCGCTTTGTCAGATTTCAAAAAGGCTTTAGGGCGAAAGTATACCATGCGATTATCTGAGGACCGCGCCCCGCGTACAAAAGCATTACAAACATTTTTCAAACAAGCAGAGGCGTCACGAAAGTCAGAAATAGCGATAAAATAAATCACTTACCTTTGAAGATCTTCCTCTGTTTGCAATCCGAAGGGTCCCAGCTACATAACAAATGGTCCTTTTGTTCGATAAAGTCCTTCTTATATCCCCAAAAAAGTCAATTTAGTTGGCGCGCTTGATTCAGTAATGCACCGGTTTCCCTCGTTCAGAATGTATACAAATGAATCTCAAAAGTTACTAATAAACTTCGTCCAAACATGTCAAACAACGTTTCTAATCAATCCTCAGGTACCCTATATGTAAATAAATGACACAATTTAAGACAGAGAACAGTATGTTCATTACCGGAGATAAATAACGAAGGGCGCGCTCTCATCCACGGGGAGCCACCTAGAAAAACTACCAATTCTAGTTCATTTTTACAAAAACAAGCCTGAAAGTCTTTCTAAAGACTCTTGACATCTACTGGAAGCCCTAGGAACTGCAATCTGCGAGGTATTCCATTTATATTCCCATAGACAGCCATTTCAATGAGTGGTGAGCTCCCCCCCAAAAAAATTCAGATGGATTCTCCTTTGGTTTTTGCCTGCCATATCAGTTCTGTTATACTCACAGACATTATTTAAACAGTTATGGAAACTTTAGAGTGTTTTCTATCCAATACTACCAATTATATGCATTACCTAGCTTTTGGGCCTGAGTAACAGGCAGTTTACTTTCAGCACCTCAGTCATCCAAACTTCCGAATACTGCCCCCTAGCACGAAGAAGTTTTAATAATGTCACAGAAGCACTGGTGCTACGGATGGCACATTGGCACTGTGGTGTACCTCCAGCTGCCAAGCATTAGAGCTCACACACCTGAGGCTAAGTGAGCACCATCTCGCAGGCCCAAAAGCAGAGAGACTTGCTCAGTCTAAATGTGTTGATGTTAATACTGGGTATGTATTAGTAAACCCATTATAGTAAGTTTATTTTTCTGCTATTAGCGTGAATTACGCTGTGATGAATCTCATAGAGTATAAAGCAGAGCAAGTTACACTAATAAGGTTCTCCTGATGGGGTTGAGGGTAGCCGACATTGGACCAATGTATTACTTTGCATTTTTTTTATTTTTTTATTTCACCTTTATTTAACCAGGTAGGCAAATTGAGAACACGTTCTCATTTACAATTGCGACCTGGCCAAGATAAAGCAAAGCAGTTCGACACATACAACAACACATAGTTACACATGGAGTAAAACAAACATACAGTCAATAATACAGTGAAAAATAAGTCTATATACAATATGAGCAAGTGAGGTGAGATAAGGGAGGTGAAGGCAAACAAAATATGTATATAAATAAATAAAAATATAAAAAGGCCATGGTGGCAAAGTAAATACAATATAGCAAGTTAAAAAAAAAAGTAGAGTAGAGATAGTAGAGATAGAAAAAGTAGAGATAGAAATAATGGGGTGCAAAGGAGCAAAATAAATAAATAAATACAGTAGGTAAAGAGGTAGTTGTTTGGGCTAAATTATAGATGGGCTATGTACAGGTGCAGTAATCTATGAGCTGCTCTGACAGCTGGTGCTTAAAGCTAGTGAGGGAGATAAGTGTTTCCAGTTTCAGAGATTTTTGTAGTTCGTTCCAGTCATTGGCAGCAGAGAACTGGAAGGAGAGGCGGCCAAAGGAAGAATTGGTTTTGGGGGTGACCAGAGAGATATACCTGCTGGAGCGCGTGCTACAGGTAGGTGCTGCTATGGTGACCAGCGAGCTGAGATAAGGGGGGACATTACCTAGCAGGGTCTTGTAGATGACCTGGAGCCAGTGGGTTTGGCGACGAGTATGAAGCGAGGGCCAGCCAACGAGAGTGTACAGGTCGCAGTGGTGGGTAGTATATGGGGCTTTGGTGACAAAACGGATGGCACTGTGATAGACTGCATCCAATTTATTGAGTAGGGTTTTGGAGGCTATTTTGTAAATGACATCACCGAAGTCGAGGATTGGTATTACTTGCATAACAAGTATACTGTAGTTAGACATATCCAATTACACATTTTTACTTCAATTCAAGATGGTATTGCAATTCCAGGGGCCCTATTTGAACCTATCATCATTTAAAGAGAAATCTACAAAATGCCAAAATGATCGGGATTTAGTCAAAACTTGTGACAGAGGGCATCGCTGACGCTCTTTCCTCTCTTTCTGAATGATCAGAGCGTTCATTAGAATTCCACAACATGCACTGTCGGGTAGTTAATATGTCTCCAAGGTTAACATTTTTAATGCAAGACTGAGAGATTCAGAGAAGTGCTCCTTTGAAGTTTCTTGTTGGAGTCAGAAGGGAGGCTGCGAGGCCGTTGAAGACTGTCTGCGATATTGACATTAAAACTCAACACATAGAATAATGCCAATTGAAATTTCATAGCATTCCCTTTGGGAAGCCTGAGAGCTGGGCATGTTGGTGTGAGATGAATAATGAAACTTCCCTAGCTTTGCTCATTTTTTATTTACTGTGGAACTCTCCTTTGTTGCGCCCCGAAGCTCCCGGGCAGCTGTATGCATGTAACACAGGTATAGGAGTCAGAAGAAAGTGTAAAGTTCCCTTGTGCGGTACGCAGGACATCGGGTGTGAAGGTTAAGTGATATAGCCTCAATAGCCTTTGTACATGGATCACTGCTAGATTTCACTAACCTGTTTGTCATCACCATAATGAGTCTGTAGAATTTCCAAAGGGAATCTCTCTCTCAGGCTATATAGAGAATATGTATACTCTCCATATGGACAATAGGCTATTGTCATGAGATTGATATACATCCAATCACAGTATATCAGGCTAATTGCCTTTTATCCCCTCTTGTCTCATAATGGGTGTTTAAAAAATGGCCTAGTGCTTGTGCCCTTATACGTAGACACACAGATGACTTTTGTAAACATCAATTGTGTTTCATTTGGTGCTGTCAGCAGCAACTGGCTTCCTGTGGCACCCTGCGCCCCCCCCCCCCCCCCCCCCATCCAACCTATGTCATTTGAAGGGGAAGCCATAGCCGGGTCTCCTGTCCACCCCTGAATCACCCAGATCTGCTGCCAAAAGGTTAACAGCCTATTAGAAAGTCAAGGGCATCTGTTTGAGACAAACTGTCAGCAAAAAAGTATTGGATTTTGATTTAAGTAAACAACAGTTGTCATCTCTTTGATTTCAAGCACAATGAGCATCCATTCGAGGGCTAGCAACGTTTGTGGATTAAACTAATGACCCGGTCCAAAATACGGCTTCCCAATCTGAGATTGTAGGACACCACCTGCACTTTACTGTACAGGGACTGGGACGTGTTAATTATCAATTACAATCACCCATGTTAACTCACTTTGAAATAGGTCAGTACAATTTATTAACAAGTTCAACCCAATACAACTGTCAAAAAATTTATTCATTGAAAAATTTGACTTTGCAGGCACGGAGCCACGCATGTGCACAGCAAGCACAAACTCATAATCTTACATTTTCACCCAAGACATTGCTAAGACGTTTGTAGTCAGCTCTTTGGAAATATATTTCCACCAGAAACAAAGCACCCGTCTATCCCTGACACAGATGTCAACAAACGTGTATTTTTCATGAGGGAGTATTTGTTATCTAAGAGCATTGAACTCATTTCTAGTCATGCAAAGCATACATTATAAAGCCTTACTATAGAATCCATCACAAACATTGGTAGCTTTTCTGTCGAAGACTCAAAATTAAGAGTTCATCCAATTTGAATTCTCAAAATGTGGTTTTATCACAATAACAATATTCAGAATTGTTATTTCAGAATATACACTGAGTGTACAAAACATTAAGAACACCTTCCTAATATTGCATTGCTTCCCACCTTTGTGTCAAGTTGGTTGGATGTAATTTGGGTGTTGAACCATTCTTGATACACACGGGGAAACTGTTGTACGTGAAAAACCCAGCAGCGTTGCAGTTCTTGACACAAACCGGTGCACCTGGCACCTACTACCATACCCCGTTCAAAAGCACTTAAAAATGGTGTCTTGCCCATTCACCCTCTGAATGGCACACATACACAATCCATGTCTCCATTCTCTCAAAGCTGAAAAATCCTCCCCTTCATCTACATTGATTAAAGTGGATTTAACAAGTGTCATCAATAAGGGATCATAGCTTTCTCCTGGATGCCCCTGGTCAGTCTATGTCATGGAAAGAGTAGGTGTTCTTAATGTTGTGTATGTGCCATTCAGAGGGTGAATGGGCAAAATGTTTTCATTTATTATTTTATTTAACCTTTGTTTAACTAGGAAAGTCAGTTGGGATTGAGGTCAGGCCTTTGGGATGGCCACTCCAATACCTTGACTTTGTTGTCCTTAAGCCATTTTGCCACAACTTTGGAAGTATGCTTGGGGTCATTGTCCATTTGGAACACCCATTTGCGACCAAGCTTTAACTTCCTGACTATTGTCTTGAGAAGTTGCTTCAATATATCCGCATAATTGTCCTTCCTCATGAGGCCATCTATTTTGTGAAGTGCACCAGTCCCTCCTGCAGCAAAGCACCCCCACAACATGATGCTGCCACCCCTGTGCTTCACGGTTGGTATGGTGTTCTTCGGCTTTCAAGCCTCCCCCTTTTTCCTCCAAACATAACGATGGTCAAACAGTTCTGTTTTTGTTTCATCAGACCAGAAGACATTTCTCCAAAAAGTACGATCTTTGTCCCCATGTGCAGTTGCGAACCGTATTCTGGCTTTTTTTATGGCGGTTTTGGAGCAGTTTCTTCTTCCTTGATGAGCGGCCTTTCAGGTTATGTCGATATAGGACTCTTTTTACTGTGGAAATAGATACTTTTGTACCTGTTTCCTCCAGCATCTTCATGGGGTCCTTTGCTGTTGTTCTGGGATTGATTTGCACTTTTCGCACCAAAGTACGTTCATCTCTAGGAGATAAAATGTGTCTCCTTCCTGAGTGGTATGACGGCTGTGTGGTCCCATGGTGTTTATACTTGCATAATATTGTTTGTACAGATGAACGTGGTACCTTCAGGCATTTGGAAATTGCTCCCAAGGATGAACCAGACTTGTGGAGGTCTACAATTTTTTTTCTGAGGTCTTGGCTGATTTATTTTGATTTCCCCATGATGTCAAGCAAAGAGGCACTGAGTTTGAAGGTAAGCCTTGAAATACATCCACAGGTACACCTCCAATTGACTCAGATGATGTTAATTAGCCTATCAGAAGCTTTTAAAGCCATTACATAATTTTCTGGAATTTTCCAAGCTGTTTAAAGGCACAGTCAACTTAGTGTATGTAAACTTCTGACCCACTGGAATTGTGATACAGTGAATATTAAGTGAAATAATCTGTCTGTAAACAATTGTTGGAAAACGGCGCCTCTTCAACCTCAGGAGGCTGAAGGAATTTGGCTTGGCACCTAAAACCCTCAAACCTTTGCATATGCACAGTTGAGAGCATCCTGTCAGGCTGTATCACCACCTGGTACAGCAGTTGTACAGCCCACACCCTCAGAGTTCTCCAGAGGGTGGTGCAATCTGCCCAACGCATCACCGGGGCAAACTACCTGCCCTCCAGGACACCTACAGCACCTGATGTCACAGGAAGGTCAAAAAGATCATCAAGGACAACAACCACCTGTACAACCCACTATCATCCAGAATGCTAGGTCAGTACAGGTGCATCAAAGCTGGGACCGAGAAACTGAAAAACAGCTTCTATCTCAAAGCCATCAGACTTTTAAATAGCCATCACTATGCGGCTTCCACCCGGTTATGTAACCCTGTACCTTAGAGGCTGCTGCCCCATATACATAGACTTGAAATCACTGGCCACTTTAATAATGGTACACTAGTCACTCTAATAAGGTTTACATATTCTTGTCACGTCTGCTCCTGCTCCTCCCCCTCCGGCGTACGATGTCGCCAGAGTACTAACCACCGGTCCTGTGATTCATCATTACGCACACATGGCACTCATCATTACACACACTTGTGAATCACTATGATTCATACCTGGACTCAATTAGCTTCATCATTTCCTCCCCTTTATTTGTCATTCTCCCAGGTTCACTCACTAGTTGATATTGTTCTTGTGTCTCGGCGTACTGCCATATGTTAGTGTCGTGTTTGTCATGCCCTGACCATAGAGAACCATTGTTTCTCTATGGTATAGTAGGTCAGGGCGTGACTAGGGGGTTATTTAGTATATGTATGGCTATGTTGTATTCTAGTTTATTATTTCTATGTGGGTATTCTAGTTTTCATATTTCTAGGTTGGTGTGCTTGATATGGTTCCCAATTAGAGGCAGCTGGTTGTCGTTGTCTCTAATTGGGGATCATATTTAAGTAGCATTTTTTCCACCTATGTTTTATGGGATATTGTATTTTGAGTAAGTGTATGTAGCACCTCTGTAGTCACGGTTCGTTGTTCGTTTATTGTTTTTTGTTAAGTTTCACTATTAAATAATTATGTGGAACTCAACATTCGCTGCGCCTTGGTCCGTTTCTACAAACGAACGTGACAGGGTTCTTGGTTTTGTTGTTTTATTAAAATGTTTCACTTGCACCTGCTTCCGACTCACTGCCCCATCATTACACATCTCATATGTATATACTGTATTCTATTCTACTGGATTTAAGCATATGCCACTCTGACATTGTTCATCCTAATATTTATATATTCTTTAATTCCATTATTTTACTTTTAGGTTGAGTGAATTGTTGTGAATGGTTAGATATTACTACACTGTTGGGAGCACAAGCATTTCGCTACACTCACAATCACATCTGCTAAACATGTGTATGTGACAAATACAATTTTATTTGATATAGAATAGGTGTAGTATGTGGAAGATGAGGGCTGCAGTAGGTACCTCAGATGGAGGAGTCAGGCCTAAGAGAGTTTTATAAATAAGTATTAACCAGGGGGTCTTGCAACTGGTTTACAAAGATAACTACTTTACAGAGGAGTATAGAGTGCAATGATGTGTCCTACAAGGAGCATTGGTGGCAAATCTGATGGCCAAATGGTAAAGGACATCTAGCTGCTCGACAGCACCCTTACCTGCCAATGTATAAATTATGTCTCCGTAATCTTGCATGGGTAGGATGGTGTTCTGAATCAGAGTTAGTTTGGCAGCTGGGGTGAAAGAGGAGCGATTACGATAGAGGTAACCAAGTCTACATTTAACATTATACTGCAGCTTTGATATGTGCTGAGAGAAGGACAGTGTGCCATCTAGCCATATTCCCGAGTACTTGTATGAGGTGACTACCTCAAGCTCTAAACCCTCAGAGGTAGTAATCACACCGGTATTCTCTTACCAAACCACATTACCTTTGTTTTGGAGGTGTTCAGAACAAGGCTAAGCGCAGAGCAAGTTTGTTGGACACTAAAAAAGCTTTTTTGTAGAGCGTGGAGGGGAGGAGGGGCCAGCTGAGAATAAGACTGTATCATCTGAATATAAATGGATGAGAGAGCTTCCTACTGCCTAAGCTATGTTGAAGTAAATTGAGAAGAGCATGGGGCCTAGGATCGAGCCTTGGGGTAATCCCTTGGTGACATGCAGAAGCTGAGACAGCAGATGTACTGACTTTATCCACTGCACTCTTTGAGAGAGGTAGTTAGCAAACCAGGCCAAAGACCCCTCAGAGACACCAATACTTCTTAGCCAGCCCACAAGAATGGAATGGTCTACCGTATCAGAAGCTGGCCAAGTCAATAAAAATAGCAGCACAACATTGCTTAGAATCAACGGCAACGGTGAAATCATTTAGGACCTTTTAAGGTTGCAGTGACACATCCATAACCTGAGCGGAAACCAGATTGCATACCAGAGAGAATACTATAGACATCAAGAAAGCCAGTCAGTTGATTATTGACACATTTTCCCAACACTTTTGGCAAATAAGGCAAAATAGAAATTGGCCTATAACAGTTAGGATCAGCTTAATGCACTGTGGCTGCCTTCCAAGCAATGGGAACCTCCTCAGAGACAAGAGACAGGTTAAAAAGGTCAGAAATAGGCTTGGCGATGATAGGGGCAACAACCTTAAAAAGTGCCTTTTGAAACGGGGTATGGTAGTGCAACACTGCTGGGTTTTTCACACAACAGTTTCCTGTGTGTATCAGGAATTGCAACTCAATATTAGGAAGGTGTTCATAATGTTTGGTATACTCAGTATGCTCATATTATACTGTACATTATCCAGTGTAAAATGATATTGACTGAATTCACCAAAATAAAGCAGAGCCAGTAGTGTGGGACACATAACGCGAGTTGGAATATGTCTTTCTGTAACAATATATAATTACAATGAGCGATTAAAAGAACACATTTCACAGAAAGGGGACAGCACACAATCCATCACACAGTTCAAATGCTCTATCAAGAGATTAGTTGATAAGCTGCCTTGCCTATTCCAGTTAACATGGTAATAAGTCAGCTCCTAATGATCCCTGTCGTCCACAAAACCCTGGCCACAGACTGCTCACACATGTCTAAGGTAAGGGTGACACATTTGAACGACAATTCAAAATCAAGCCATATCAGATTTGCTTTTGGTCCATTTATATAAGTACAGTGATCGTGTCTGATGGACAGTTTGTATTGCTGTTTGATAGACACCCTTCCCCTATTTCAATTTATTTGGCATATTGGTGTCCTGGAAGAAGATTGCCCATAAATGTGTTACATTCGCTACTCAATACCGTAATATAACCAAATGTGAATCTGTGAATCTAAGTCTCTACTCATGCCTATCTAAGTGTAAAATCCCTAGTGTTTGAGCCTGCAGTTCCATTCCAGGTGGTATGTTTGGGTTGAGATTCCTGGTTGCCCTGTACTTTTCACATTAACCACAGTGTGTGAAGCTGAAACGTGGACATGGGGTAAATTACATCAGATGCTATCATCAATCTCTATCTGGTGGAAGCACATTTTACAAACTGGCCAACAGTGCAACAGCAGGCAGGCTGAGGCTGGAGTATAGGAGCAGCCCCTCACTCAAACAGGTCCCCTTTATCTATGTGACAGGCCATGAAAAGGCCTCTCTGCAGGATGTATACTTTATCACAGCATCAATGATTCCGGTGTAGTCAATAGTAGGTTCAATTGCCCTACAAAATAGAGTTCCACACTTTGTTAAAAGTGTGGAATTTGTTGATGTAAAGATTAACATGAAATACTCTGAGTATTGGATATTACACACCTGGTTAATACAGTGGTTGTTATGTACATGCCGTCCTCCATCAACATCTTGCATATTAGGATGAGTGGCAAAAGCTTAAAGCCAGCATCCTCGAATGACTCTGGACAATCACACACCCAGGCAGACTACACTGATGGGCTCCATCCCTGAGAAGTGTCACAGTTCAATAGATGCTATCGCTACTTGGTGATACCTTCAAAGGATCAATATCCAATTCAGCCTGCATTACTTTTAGCAAATAACCACCGTCCACACCGAATTACTCGTCCTAAAATCTGTCACACCTCCGTAGCCTTTGTCCGTGTCGACCTTCTGTAATGAGGAGATTGCCTTACGATAGCTCCTCCCACCACATTCCAGTAGTCACATGGCAGTACACTCTTAGAAAGTGGTAAGTAGAACCATACAGGGTTCTTTGGTTTGTCCCCATAGGGGAACACTTTTTGGTGAAGGATAGAAGCCTTTACAGAGGGTTCTATCTAGGATTCTTCAAAGAACACCCTGTATATGGTTTTACCTAGAATCCTCTATGAAGGGTTCTGCTTAGAACCCTCTATGAAGGGTTGTACCTAAAACCATTTTATCATCTTAAGGTTATTCCTAGAACCCTCTATGAATGGGTAGGATCCACTATCCTTATTCCCCTTTAATATTTAATTATTTCTGACAATACATTACATATATCATAAGGCCTTTCTTTAAGAGCGTAGTTATACCCTAACACAGTAGTGTTAGGAATCTTCTGGTTTACAGGCTATATCAGGCCCACAAGTCACATTATGCTGGTTTGCAAAGTGATGTGTAATTTCGATTGGAATCCAAAAAGAGTGAGGATAGCCAACAAGTGGAATTGTTAATCACACGCAACCTGCGTTCAGAATGACTGCCAGAATTACAGAATATTAAGACTACCACAATCATCTAAAATGGAACAACCATCTCAGTAACGGTTGCAAAAGTTCCAATTACTAACAGATTGTATTAGTTTAGAAAACTGTCATTTATCTTTGTGTAGCATAAAATTAAATCAGCTGCAGAGATGGTTGTCTGTCGGAAAGTATTCAGACCCTTGACTTTTTCACATTTTGTTACGTTACAGCTTTATTTAAAAATGTATTAAATGTTGTTTTTTTTACTCATCAATCTACACACACAATACCCCATAATGACAAAGCAAAAACAGGTTTATAGAAATGATGCGGCCCTGAAGCAGCAAATCAGCCCCAAACCATGATGCTCCCTCCACCAAGCTTCGCAGCTGGGATGAGGTTTTGGTGTTGGTGTGCAGACCCCTTTTTCCTCCACACATAGCATTGCGCATTTTTCCCAAAAAGTGAAATTTTTGTCTCATCTGTCCACAGCACATTTTCCCAGAAGCATTGAGGAACATCCAGGTGATCTTGGGCAAACTTGAGATGTGCCCCAATGTTTTTTTTAAGACAGCAGTGGTTTCCTTCGTGGTGTACTTCCATGAACACCATTGTTGTTCAGTGTTTTTCTGATTTTGGACACATGAACACAGACTTTCGTTGTTTGTAGAGTTTTCTGGAGGTCTTTTGCTGTTACCCTTGGGTTCTTTCTCACCTCTTTCAGGATTGCCATTTGTGCTCTTGGAGTGATCTTCGCAGGACGCCCACTCCTAGGGAGAGTAGCAACAGTCCTGAATCTTCTCCATTTGTAGACAATATGTCTTACTGTGGATTGATGAACACCAAGGTCTTTAGCAATGCTTTTGTAACCTTTTCCAACTTCGTGCATCTCTATAATGCCTGTTCTAATATCTTGTGAAAGTTGTTGGGATCGAGGCATAGTTCACACTTACCAATCTTTCTGGAGAAGAACATATTTGTCAGTAACCAGGCTTTGTGTGCCTTTATTTAAAGGGCAGGGCACCTGTGCAACCGACATCTCCAATCTCATCTCATTAATTGAAACACCTGACTCCAAATAGCTTTTGGAGAAGTCGTTAACACAGAGGTTCACTTACATTTTACAGCCTGCGCTGTGAATGATTACTCAATGTCTTAAATCAACATTTTTAAAATACAACTGTTTGTGGGTTATTAGTTTAGTCAGATTGTGTTTGTCTATTATTGTGACTTGGATGAAGATCAGACCACATTTTATGAGCAATCAATGCAGAAATCCAGGTAATTCCAAAGGGTTCACAAATTATTTCTTGCAACTGTAGATTGCTGAGGATTTTTTATTTATTTAATCCATTTTAGAATAAGGTTGTAACGTGACAAAATGTGGAAAACGTCAAGCGGTCTGAATACTTTACGAAGGTACTGTACATGCAAAAACACAGATATTACAGTAAAACAAACATTTCTGAAAATCTCCCTGCAATAGAGCATGCTGGGAAATATTAAATATGGTTCTACTGTATGTAAGAACCCTTCTTGCCTTCCAAAGAATCATCAAATAACCCTTTCTTCAAAAAACAGTTCTTAGGATGTTAAAGGTTCTAAGAACACCTGTCTTCCAAAAAGGGTTATTCTGATCAAAACGGTTCTTGGTAGAACCCTATCCCCCTTTTGGAACCCTTTTTTCTAAGAATGTAGAGTATGGAGAAACTTGTCTGTCAGGTGTCTCATTATAACTCCATCATGCATAGGGTTACATTTTGGGAAAGCAATATCTACATCAGCAGGCTGTAGACTATAGAGATCCCTCACTAACACAGCAGGACTGTTCAAGGAGGTTTCAAATCAATTTCCCTCTTAAGAGCTACCTCCTCATCCAGTTGAATAGGGGATTTCTCGAATTCCTTTGAACTGTCTATCAAATAGAACTTAACAAATAGCCCCACCCATCTACAATGACATCTATCAAATAAGTAATTCACTGTAGTCTTTATTACAGAGGGAAAGCACACAGCTCGTACAAAGCATGCCAGTTAATCAGTTGTCCCAGGGAAAGGTTTTCTGTTACACAACCATTTCCTGCAAGAGTACATGTATCTACATGTACTGTAGTTAAATACCCCCCACAGGTGGGGCTTACTCTGATACATGATACAACATTGTATGATTTATTAACACAGACTTTGTCTTAACTTTAGACAAGCAGGCAGTCAGGAGAACAGTGTCCTAAATGATTACGTTTGAGAATTATGATAAATATGTACAATTTTACACTTACACGAAAACCACTTAAATTCTCTTACCATTTGATCAGTGGAGTAGTAATCTTTTATCAGGCATTTAATTGGCTTTGAATATGATTAGTATGTGTAATTAGCCTGAGATAATTGTATGAGGAGAACCCCAGTAGGCCCGACTGATTGAACCCAGATGGAATCACCTGGTAATTGCTGTGATAGAACATTAATATACCGTAGCTCAGGAAAAGAGTGAAAATACGTTTCAATACATCTTTCAAGTTGCACCAGCTGGGTTCATCTTCCTGCACTAGATCAGAGAAAGAAAAAGAGAAAAATAAACTGTTTCATCACATTGATTTATTACCGCTGTACGGTACTCCTGCAGCCATTGAAGTCAATCTTGTGAGAAGTTAATAGTCTCAGACATTAGCTTAAATTAAGCTTCATGGAACGGTACATTTCGAAAGCTCTCTCAAGTCTTCTTCATGTTCATACATGTCTACCCCCTGTAGTCACTGGATGTGGTGTTATGCTATGTCGTGTCTCTGACTTGTCGTTAAATGTGAAGACTTTGATAAAATAACATCAATTGTCTATATGTAATTTGTGCACATTTGTGGCCTGCTGGAGGTCATTTTGCAGGGCTCTGGCAGTGCTCCTCCTTGCACAAAGGCGGAGGTAGCGGTCCTGCTGCTGGGTTGTTGCCCTCCTACGGCCTCCTCCACGTCTCCTGATGTACTGTCCTGTCTCCTGGTAGCGCCTCCATGCTCTGGACACTACGCTGACAGACACAGCAAACCTTCTTGCCACAGCTCGCATTGATGTGCCATCCTGGATGAGCTGCACTACCTGAGCCACTTGTGTGGGTTGTAGACTCCGTCTCATGCTACCACTAGAGGAAAAGCACCACCAGCATTCAAAAGTGACCAAAACATCAGCCAGGAAGCATAGGAACTGAGAAGTGGTCTGTGGTCACCACCTGCAGAACCACTCCTTTATTGGGGGTGTCTTGCTAATTGCCTATAATTTCCACCTTTTGTCTATTCCATTTGCACAACAGCATGTGAAATTTATTGTCAATCAGTGTTGCTTCCTAAGTGGACAGTTTGATTTCACAGAAGTGTGATTGACTTGGAGTTACATTGTGTTGTTTAAGTGTTCCCTTTATTTTTTTGAGCAGTGTACATTGAAATGCTAATCCTTCGCACATGAACGGCCGCTCATTCGAGAATAATTATAAATATATATTTACCCGTATGTCATTGTTGTCTTCTCTGTTGGAATCCGGTCCGTCTGCTGGAGAGTTCATCTAGGTCTCTCTGGTTGCGTTTCCCCGGAGATCAAAGTATTTCGAAGTTGCTCGAATGGATACTTCAGAGTACCATTCGGAAATGTTCCCATAGATTAGGTGTTTCGGCAGTTTTCTGTATTCTCGTCCTCGGGTTACGTAATTTCTAGCTTCAGACTAGTAATTTGTGTCTAAGGTTTGCTCTTATTCTGTAGGGATCGATAGTGTCAGAGTTTAACCATTTCCAGCCGTGTCCTTTGGTAGAGTTGTAGTTCAAACCACTTCCCACACCAGCGCCACCCGGCATGTTTTGATCTAAGAAATTCAACCATTTGCAACCACAGCTCACGCTGGGGTTTGCTTACTCTTAACTATTCGCAACCACAGCTCACGTCGGGGTTTGCTTAGTCTGAAGTGAATTTCGTCAGGAGTGGGTTTTATGGGTAACAGTAGAAAAGAGCAGAACATGACACCTAATGTGCTGTCTGGGCTGACGGGGGTGTGGCCACTGACTAGTTATGAAAAACCCATACTCTCATTTAGAAGATTAACATCACATTACAACCTTTCACAAATAGTTTCATGTTTAATCACATACGTTTCACAATATTTAGATGTAAACCTGACAGCTGGGAAATACCGTTATGAGAGATAACGTTATGTGTGTTTCCTGTCCTTCATGAAGTCACCAAATGAAACACACTAAACATAACTGTCCCTTAAGTGTCCACGGACCATTCCCACACTCTCAAAAGTGGACATATTGTTTAATTCTCCCATTTCTGGGATTTAGGAGTTTGGCCAAGTGAAGTCCCTTGTTCTATCTCTGTGATCTCTCTGCATGACCATGGGGAGAGAGTCTCTGCCAGGAATTTACGACCTGAGACAATAAAACTGGGGTTAGGAGAGAGAGTCGGAGAGAGGGGGAAGCCACGATCTACACCCAGAACGGGCCACGTCATGACAGCAGTAGCAAACTGCACATACAGTACTGTAGCATTCCAAACTATTTCCTCTGCTCAGTGAATCATCAATCAAGTTATGATAATTTTTTTGACAGGACCCAGAATACAAGCTTTGTTGTTTGCAACAGTTATGATTAATGATACAGAGAACTAAATACAGTATGAGTATGGAACGATGAACATCCTTTACAAGTAAGAGCACATGAAAAAGAAATGCACTGTGAGTACAAATGCCTTCGACCTCGCTAGTATGGGTTAAATACACTAAATCCATACACTGTTTACTGTTTTAGTTGTCATTTTGGGTCAATGTTAGTTTATAGCTTCACGTAGGAGTCGCTTCTTTGAATCTCTGGTAGCATCAGGAATGATTATGAGACCTTAATTGGGATGATGCAATACATTGTTTCTAAAGGGCCTTACTTTGTCTTCATTGTATTACTTTAATGTTACAGCATGTAGGGCTCCATTGTTTTTTAAAATTTAGACAATATCCTACTTCCCACAGCTGTTTCTGTGAACTGCTGAGAAACTCCATCAAATATTATTTTATCTATTTTATCTAACTTTAGGATCGCCATAACAAAGGGGTTGAAGACATTTCAGCTTTTCGTTTTCCATTAATTTGTAAAAATGTATTCTGAAAATGTTCTGTTAATGATCATTATCTGGTAAAAAAAAGTTGAGGTTCAAAAACATAAGTTTGCAACCCCTGTTTTAATTTACTCCATGGCTCAGTCAGCCAAGTGGACACAAGGCTGTTTGGCTCATCTCAGTCGTGAATAGGAATAACTTTGCAGTCATTTCTCATTCATAAACAATGCTATCCATGCTGGTGGGTGGTAACATTCAAATAAAATCCAGGCCTGAAGCGGAAGTTGGTACACCACATTCACACAGATTTGCACGAAGTGGGGAGTTTTGATTTGTCACTTTAAGCCCAAATCTTTGACTAAAATGATGACTTATTGACTTAAATCATTGTGCAACATCATGAGTAAACTCTTGACCATTGCCTTTCAGCTTGTAAAAGTGTTTCTACTGTTGTGGGATTTTAACAGAAATTTTAGGGTCAAGAGTCTAACGTTTGTGTCATGAAGATTGTTGCATGTGTCACCACTGAGAGAATACAAATGAGGCTGAAATACATGTTTTGTAATGCTGTATAATCCCCTTTGTAGATTTTTCATTCTCTTCAGGATTGAATCGGCTGATAATGATTTATTGACTCTTTTTGGTATTGAAGAACATGTGGCCCATCTACAAAGAGCTGTTTGGCAGCAAAATCATCTTTAATCCCTCCTGATTTGAAAATCTTAAAAGCCATTTTAGCTGCCTGTAGTACAATGGGCAGGCACATATGAGGTGGTGCATCTCAGTAGATTATGAGTCCTGTCACTGCTCTTTGTCACTGGGTTTTATCCCCATTTTATTTTGCTAACCAAACTATTTCTAACAATCCACGTGGTACTCAACTGAAACCCAAAATGTTTTTGTACCGTAAAATCTAAAATCCTTTTTGGAAATTTCCTGCAACACCCAGATGAGCAGAACAATATATCTCCAGCCCCTTAAGCTCTGGCCCAGTAGGAATTGGTGGCAAGCTACCAGTGGGACCAGACCCACCATTTGGGAACCACTGATCTATTTATCATCCCTCCCACATCCCCGGTTATCTTCACAGCAGGGACCCGTATCCCTCACACTGCCAATTCATTTCTACTAGGCTCAGAACGAGCCTGAGTCACTCCATGCCTTGGCATAGAGAGAAAAGATTAGTCAACGCATTTATGGCAATCATTTGCTGCGTGTTTTTACCCACACTACATCAGATGAAATTGAATACGTTGGGTTAGAGATTATGACTTAAATTGATGTGTAGACCAGAAATTGATGGGCAAATAGCCTGCTCTTGTCATTCAATTGTTATTGCATTCATTTGATCTAATGTAAAGGTTTGGAGGCTGAATGGTTATCCCTTTTGTAAATCTAGATGACTACATACAAAATATCACAAATTAGGCTACACACAGTGTTTTAAGTCAGTTGTGTTGAACGTCCAAGTTCATTCTTGTCAGCTTTAAGCGGCAATATGCACTCGCTACATACATTTTTTGACATATAAATGAATGATTTAGTGGCGAATTCGGAGGGAAGCCATGACCGGGACTCAAACCTGGGTCCCGCAACTGGCCTCCCAACACTCTAACTGTTATGCCAAAAGTTCTGAACTTATTGTTGAGGATTCTAGGTGTTAGGTTAAGTTAAGGTTGCTACAATATGCACAAAATAGAAACCAAAAGATAAGCCTGTTTTATTTCAATTCTTGTAAACAATGTAAATGTAACCACACTTTATAACCTCAAAACATGGTTAAAACTATAATTTTGATATCATGGATGGTCAGTCCTTGCATCCATAGCTCTGTATATGGATTTGAGAGTGATTTTTACCAAAACAGTGCGAGTGCATTCGCTTTGTTATTGTTTCTACTGCAGATTACCCCTTTAAAAATGATTACAGGTGCATTTTGTTTACAGGGTATTTTCCATGTTTGAAGTAACTCTTCAAACATGGAAAATCATGCCGCTCATTAGTTCAGCAGCACATTGTGATATGGCACAATACACTTATGTGGATCAAATTCAACCCATCAATTAAGCAATGACAGCCTACCATAAACACGCTTCCAATACGTACAGTTTCATTTACAACCACGAAAACCAATCGGCTACCAAGAAAACCATAATAGAATGTATCGTTTTCTATGATGAAACATACCGAAATGTATCTATACCCATAGGGGTCATTTGTGTTCTTGCATTGGAATTATATTGAACTCTGCTTATATCACGCAATACCGCAATAAACATAGCAGTTCAAATGCCTACACCACTGAATGCTTTTGACCAAGAAGAAACAGGTTGGTGCAAACCCTCTATCAGCATCGTGGACAGTGCCCTACACACTAAAGCAAGGCCGTTGAAAACCTAGCCTGGCTAAGGAAATCATTTTTTTCATTCCATACCGCAGGTTTTTTGCTGAAATTAAAGCCACTAGCTATACCACCAATATTTTGATAAAAACCAACCAACTAGATTGTTTCTTACCTTTTTAGGAGATTTGCAGCCTCCTTGATGCTCTGTTGAACTACCTGAGTAATCAATCATTTCATTCTCCCTGAAATCTTCTTGTAAGATCAAATGCCAGTTGGATTAGTTTAGCTTTTGCCAAAGTTTAAAATTAGTTCTCACACGCAACAAAAGTCAATCTATGTTTCAGTGCAGTAAGCAAGATCGGCATAGTGAAGAGAGGCCCAGAGAATCACTGCAGGATATCCGTTTCATTGCAGTGGAGTCCATTTCACCTCACTGGAACCGGAGCGATTTCAGTCTGCAAAACCTGGCGAGCGACACTAAACTCAGCTTCCACCAAATTCTGTTTTGCTTAGATCCAGCAATAGTTTCACCTTTTTCACATCGAGAAAGGCATGACTCATGGCTCTCTGGGTCAAGGGCACACAGGCCAGGAATCCTCGCTGCTGGACTTGGCGGTGGCCTCAGTGGTTTGATGCTACTGCTGCTCATTACTCTCCTTCTCCTTTGGCTTTGTTTGGGTATTTTGGCGACACCAATTTTGGATATCCATCGTGGCAGTGGCAAATTAGCTGCATCGAGCTAGCTAAATAGACTAAAGCTAATAACACTACTGTATTTTACAGCTAGCTAAGAAGCTAACTAAACTCTGTAGTGGTGGGGCATGAGGCAGAGTCGAGTGAAGCAGCTTCAACGGTAAACTTGACCCCGCCCTTATAAATCTAAATCAAATATTACAGGCAGAGGTGTATCACGTTATTCACTTAGCCTACCACAGATTAGAAGAGCTTTTTCCCGCTTTTTATGGCAACCCAAGTCATGCTTAACCACCACACGGTCTCTCTATTGTGTGACACTGTCCCACGGAGATACAGATATTGCGCCAACCTAACACTCAATCATTTGAACTTTTTAGCTATTTTTAAATAGGGAGCTAAAAACTAAAACTGAGGGGGCACAAGTTTCAACTGAGGGGGCTATGCCCTCTTTTGCCCCTTCGTGGAACCGGGCCCGGGTTGCTGAGAATCATGTGCTCATACAGTCCAGTGATAATATAAACTGAGTAATATGAATAGATAGGCCTCTGAAAATCTACAATAGAATATATAGATCAAATACATATTATTGCACACTGACCTTTTTTTCAGTTCTCTAGCACAATCGGATTCCGTTCTCTGTCCACTTGGTATTACAACCACGCATAGCAGGCTTTGGGAATATCAAACCTCCGTCCCACAGACCAAGCACCAGATCCTGACATTTAAATAAAAATATGCTAGAATCCAGGAGAAATGGAAATGCTGTGCTTCGTATAAAATCTGATAACACAGAATAGCTTGTTTCCTGGCTTTCTACAGGGGGCTACACCTTAGGTCTGCATAATTTTTTTTAAATCATCTGCGGTACACAGCCAGACAATATTTACATGCACTTATTCTCAGGTGTGAGATTTTCAAGGGCAGTTATTTTTTTATCACAGTGACTCACTAGTCCCTTGATTAATTGTGCTGTTGAGTTGTGAGTGCTGGTGTCGTGTTGGCACCAAGTGCTGAATGAAACAAGTCTACATTTTGTCAGGTATGTTCTCCCCTTGGCTTTGGGCACCTTGGATGTTTGAAACAGAGACCATTGTTGTGTAGCTTCATTGTCAAAAGCTGCCCTGCCTGCATACAGATGTTCCCTGGAT
Source organism: Salvelinus alpinus (assembly GCF_045679555.1). NCBI lineage: Eukaryota > Metazoa > Chordata > Actinopteri > Salmoniformes > Salmonidae > Salvelinus > Salvelinus alpinus. The sequence continues at coordinate 8,388,456 of NC_092097.1, read as the reverse complement.
TAAAACATCGCTAGCTATGCACTACCTCCTGTACATTTCAAATTGGGGCCATTCTCCAGCTGAGGCTTCCTTACAGATCACTTTATTTCCCCTTCGTGTGCTTCCAATGTTGCAAAAGCAGTTGAACTGGTTCAACAAACCATAGCAAAGCAGGAACAAAAAGTGCATACAGGTCTAAGTGATACATAAGACAACACGAATAAAATCAAGTAACATTATATTTTTCACTTGCACCGATTACAACGGGTGTAGATTTATCCGTGAAATGCTTGCGATGAGCGCTTCCCAATGATGCAGAGTAAAATAATAATAATAATTGTTTTACAAAAAAATACACAAGAATGTAGCTATAAACAGGAACTACCAGATCAATGTGCAGGGGTATGAGGTATTTGAGGTAGATATCTACATGAAGGCAGGGTAAAGTGACGAGGCGTAAAGGATGTCACGCTGCTTGCTTAGTGAGTACCACTTCCTCCTGATTCGGCCCATACCTGATGTTGCCTTGCTAGCACACGTGACTGCCCTCCTGAAGCGTTTTACCAGTTGTCGCCACGCGGAAAGCTAGCTATTTTCTGCTGCAAGTGGGGACAAATCAAATTGTATTTGTCACATGCCCCGAATACAACAGGTGTAGGCCTTTACAGTGAAATGCTTATTAACACCGTACCCTAACCGGCCTCGCAGGTGCCCCATCATGCGCAAATTGATTTTGTCCCCCCACAACAAACGCGATCACAATACGCAGGTTAAAATATCAAAACAAACTCTGAACCAATTATTTTAATTTGGGGACAGATCGAAAGCAAGGAAATTTAGCTAGCTAGCTTGCAGTCCCTAGCTAACTTATCCTGGGATATAAACGTTGAGTTATAATTTTACCTGAAATGCACAAGGTCCTCTATTCCGACAATTAATCCACACATAAAACGGTCAACCGAATCAGCGCCGTCTGAGCCGCCCGCCTGCCCAGCGCCGTCTGAGCTGCCCGCCTGCCCAGCGCCATTAGAGCCGCCAGTCTGTCCCGAGCCATTAGAGCCGCCAGCCAGTCAGGAGCTGCCAGAGCCGCCAGCCAGTCACGAGCTGCCAGAGCCGCCAGCCAGTCACGAGCTGCCAGAGCCGCCAGCCAGTCAGGAGCTGCCAGCGCCGCCAGCCAGTCAGGAGCTGCCAGAGCCGCCAGCCAGTCAGGAGCTGCCAGAGCCGCCAGCCAGTCAGGAGCTGCCAGAGCCGCCAGACAGTCAGGAGCTGCCAGAGCCGCCAGCCAGTCAGGAGCAGCCAGAGCCGCCAGCCAGTCAGGAGCCGCCAGCCAGTCAGGAGCCGCCAGCCAGTCAGGAGCCACCTTCCAGTCATGAGCCGCCCACCAGTCATGAGCCGCCCTCCAGTCATGAGCCGCCATTCAGTCCTGAGCTACCTCTCTGTCCTGAGCTACCTCTCTGTCCTGAGCTACCTCTCTGTCCTGAGCTACCTCTCTGTCCTAAGCTACCTCTCGGTTCGGAGCTGTCTCCTCAGTCTGATGGGGCCTTTTGTGAGGGTTCCTAGGCCAAGGTCGGTGGTGAGGGTCGCCACTCAAAGGACGCTAAGGAGGGGGACAAAGACAATGGTGGAGTGGTGTCCTCGTCCAGCGCCGGAGCTGCCACCGCGGACAGATGCCCACCCAGACCCTCCCCTAGAGTTTTAGGGGGTGCGTTCGGAGTCCGCACCTCAGGAGGGGGGTACTGTCACATTCTGACCACAGTTCTTGTGTGTTTTGCTTGTTTTAGTGTTGGTCAGGACGTGAGCTGGGTGGGCATTCTATGTTGTGTGTCTAGTTTGTCTGTTTCTATGTTTGGCCTAATATGGTTCTCAATCAGAGGCAGATGTTTTGTGTTGTCTCTGATAGGGAATCATATATAGGTGGCTTGTTTTTTGTTGGGGATTGTAGGTGGTTGTTTCCTGTCTCTGTGTTTTCTCTGCACCAGCTAGGACTGTATCGGTTTGCCACTTTTTGTTATTTTGTATTTGTAAGTGTTCTGTTTATCATTTAATTAAACATGTTGAGCACTGGCTACGCTGCGTGTTGGTCCGATCCCTGCTACACCTCCTCTTCTCTTGAAGAGAAGGAAGGCTGCCATTACATACACTTGTATTTAAAATTCCATTCTCAGACATTTCTTCATTGCCTATTACTGTAACTCAGCCATAGTCTCATGCATATTGCTAATTATCTTTATGAGTCAGATAAACATTTTAATAGGCTAATTGCTTAGTCTTATTATGAGTTGCATGTGATGTATATATAATATACTGTATATAAACCTTTCAAATATTACTGCCCACTACAGTGGTGTTTATTGCAGCATCATTGGTAGGTGCCAACACTCTACTCTATATTTCCCTGGACTGCTCTCACCCCACAGAACAGTAACCTGGTTTACACCATTCCATCCCTCGCTGTCCCTAATGTGTAATGTGTTCTGAATAAACAAACAAACACAGACTGTGGTCACTCAGCCAAGATCTGGGGACATAACCCACCTCCACGTTACATCCCTGGGACAACACACTGCCCGCTATGGCCCTGGCCGACCAAACTGAGGCCCACAGACCAAACGTGGCCAACAACAATGTTTGGTTTTGCCCGGCAAAGACTACTAAAGGGCCGCCAACAAAAAGTCAGGGTCTCAACTTACTGTTTAGAGCACAGGAGGTTGGTGGCACGTTAATTGGGGAGGACTGGCTCGTGGTAATGGCTGGAGCGGATAGGTGGAATGATGTCAAATACATCAAATGTGGTTTCCATGTGTTTGATGCCATTCCTTTCTACTCTGTTCCTGACATTATTATGAGTCGTCCTCCCCTCAGCAGCCTCAACTGTTTTACAGATCTTATAGTAGAATACACAACATGCACATTTTTTATTTGGTAGTGCATCAGCAGTTTTCCTGTCCATGTCAGCAAAAATGTTATTGTTCGTCTAGCCAGCTAGTAATCATGGCCGACTTACTGACCGGGCACCCAAGGCATGTGCCCAGGAGACCCACATTTATTTTGTTAGTCACTCTCGTTCAGATATAATTAGAACATGGCATAACTCATGGCAGTGTAGAACAGCAGGGAATTGACATTAAAACTGCAAATGTTTATCTCCATCCAATGGCAAAATTAGCAGAATCGCATTAAATACATTTTAAAACGCCTACATTTTCTCTCTGCCCCATGGAAAAATGTGTAGAATTGCAGAAAATAGGCTTTAACCTTTTACTACGGTGGACTGAATCAGGGTCACGCAGAGTGATTATTGGTAGTCTTAAACAAGTCTACTTTGAAACAAAAGTATTCACCTCACACACATGGTTATGGGCTTAAAAAACACCGATATAGAGTTGAAATGTATTAAATTTTGAGTTTGCATCCCAATATTACACTTTATATACATCATAGAAGACATAAATACTGTATAACAAAACAGCTTGACATAGAAACGACATATTTTCATCAGGTTTTTGAAATGATCTTTATGAAATAAAAAAATATATTATTAACATTCTACAGATGAGGCCAAAGAGGGCACTTTTGTTTATTGACTGCAGGAAAAGGTTACAACAGCGACATTTTCTCCACTTCATGGCAAAACGTGTAGAACTGCAGAACATTAATTTAAGAGCTGGATTAGGGTTGGGGGGGCCAAGTTATATGGGTACAATTTGATTCATGTTTGAAGTGGAATTTTACAATTACTTAAAATAAAAAAAAAGATTGTTTCAAGAACCTAAAAGCTATTGTTTACCTTTTTATATTTCTAAATGGATAATGCCTATTTATTTGGCCCTTGGCCCACCAGTAAGATTATATTTTGGCCCACCAAGCCCAAAAGTTTGAGCACCCCTATGCTCTAGGGCTAGTCTTATCAGTAGTGGTGCGTTGGTAAAATCACTCGGGAAGCCAAGCCAACCCAATATAAAAGCCATATTACAACCACCCCTCGACGTCTCTCCAATCAGGACACCTACACCACCCGATGTCACAGGAAGGCCATAAAGATCATCAAGGACAACAACCACCCAAGCCACTGCCTGTTCACCCCGCTATCATCCAGAAGGCGAGGTCAGTACAGGTGCATCAAAGCAGGGACCGAGAGACTGAAAAACAGCTTCTATCTCAAGGCCATCAGACTGTTAAACAGCCACCACTAACATTTAGCGGCCGCTGCCAACATACTGACTCAACTCCAGCCACTTTAAAAATGGGAATTGATGGAAATTATGTAAAAATGTACCACTAGCCACTTTAAGCAATGCCACTTAATACAATGTTTACATACCCTACATTACCCATCTCATATGTATATATACTGTACTCTATATCATCTACTGCATCTTGCCATCTTTATGCAATACATGTACCACTAGCCACTTTAAACTATGCCACTTTATGTTTACATACCCTACAGTACTCATCTCATATGTATATACCGTACTCTATACCATCTACTGCATCTGCCATGCCGTTCTGTACCACCACTCATCCATATATCTTTATGTACATATTCTTTATCCCTTACACTTGTGTGTGTGTAAGGTAGTAGTGTGGAATTGTTAGGTTAGATTACTGTTGGTTATTACTGCATTGTCGGAACTAGAAGCACAAGCATTTCGCTACACTCGCATTAACATCTGCTAACCATGTGTATGTGACTAATAAAATTTGATTTGATTTGATTTGATGTACAGAAGGTAATAGAGATGACAAAAAAACATGTTTACCTAGCTAAGTTTCGAAGCAGCAGCATCAGCATCAGATTGTGGATCCGGCTCCATGTCTTCTCCCAGGTACACTGAGATTTATGCTGGCTCAGGCTTAATATTATACTATCGCTGCAGGGGTATGGTGTGGTATCTTTATCTGTGTTCTCTTTGGCACAATAACTACTGTCAAACAGTAGTGGTGCTTGGCTAAAATCAGTGGGGAAGAGAAGCCAATAAAAAAAGCCATATTACAAACTATGTTGTGATTTTTGCATTGTTTGCTCTATAACCCATTGGTTCATACGCCACCGTGATATACAATAAGGCCGTGACAACAAAAAGACAACAGTGACGGGATAAAGTCAACTACACATACGTTTGTTTCATCACAAAACCGGAGAGCAACATCTGTCTGGTGAAGCCCACAAAGCAAATATTGCACATGACAAACAGTTACAGTATATGACCTGCAGCATGGTCAAGCAAGTTAATGTTTATGACAGTTTACAAAAACAACTTTGATTTAGAACCACAGTTACCTCAAGTCAACACAAAGACAACAGGAGCACTGCCTCCGCTATTCCATTTCAACTTAAACATTTAAACATCATCAAATCAACAAGGCTATACACTGAGTCTTTCCATGACATAGACTGACAAGGTGAATCCTGGTGAAAGCTATGATCCCTTATTGATGTCACCTGTTAAATCCACTTCAATCAGTGTAGATGAAGGGGAGGAGACAGGTTAAGGATAGGACACTTTTTTTAAATTTTCGCCTAAAATGATATACCCAAATCTAACTGCCTGTAGCTCAGGCCCTGAAGCAAGGATATGCATATTATTGATACCATTTGAAAGGAAATACTTTGAAGTTTGTGGAAATGTGAAAGAAATGTAGGAGAATATAACACATTAGATCTGGTAAAATATAATACAAAGAAAAAAACAACTTTTTTTTGTACCATCATCTTTGAAATGAAAGAGAAAGGACATAATGTATTATTCCAGCCCAGGTGCAATTTAGATTTTGGCCACTAGATGGCAGCAATATGTGTGCAAAGTTTTTTACTGATCCAATGAACCAATGCATTTCTGTTCAAAATGTTGTATCAAGACTGCCCAAATGTGACTAATTTGTTTGTTAATAACTTTTCAAGATCAAAACTGTGCACTCTCTTCAAACAATAGCATGGTATTATTTCACAGTAACAGCTACTATAAATTGGACAGTGCAGTTAGATTAACAAGAATTTAAGCTTTCTGCCAATATCAGAAATGTCTATGTTCTGGGAAATGTTCTTGTTACTTACAACCTCATGCTAATCGCATTAGCCTACGTTAGCTCAACCGTCCCGTTGGGGAACCACCGATCCTGAAGAAGTTTTTAAAAGAAGGATTTTAAAACCTAGAGACAATTGAGACATGGATTGTGTACAGTATGTGTGTCATTCAGATGATGAATGGGCAAGACAAAAAATGTAAATGCCTTTGAACGGGGTATGGTAGTAGGTTCCAGGCGCACCGGTTTGTGTCAAGATCTGTCACACTGCTGGGTTTTTCATGCTCAACTGTTTCCCGTGTGTATCAAGAATGGTCCACCACCAAAAGGACATCCAGTCAACTTGACACAAGTGTGGGAAGCATTGGAGTCATTATGGGCCAGCTTCCCCATGCCCAGGCGAATTGAGGCAGTTCTGAGGGCAAAAGGAGGGGTGCAACTCAATATCGGGAAGGTGTTCTTAATGTTTGGTATAATCAGTGGATATGCTTAGTTAAGTACACTGAAAACAAACATAAAGATACCAAAAACTATTTAGTCCAATCAATGTTGCTAAATATCGTGTGGCTGCCCATGATACTCTTTTCTGTGCGTGTGCGTGTGTGTGTGTGTGTGTGTGTGTGTGTGTGTGTGTGTGTGTGTGTGTGTGTGTGTGTGTGTGTGTGTGTGTGTGTGTGTGTGTGTGTGTGTGTGTGTGTGCTTGCATGCATGCACAAGTAAAAAAACAACAAGTTGACTTACTCTACTTGTAGACTAGTTGAACGCCAATGCCATCCTCCTCTCTTTCATGTTGCCAAAACGGTCTATGGCTCTGTTATAGAGTACGATTTTATTTTTTATTTTCAAAGGCTACCTAGTTAAAATGCTTGCTAGCCTAACTTCTTCACTTGTGCAAAAATGAACCAGCTAAGTTAGTTAGCTAGTTAACGTGAGCCTACAAGGCTACATCTAGGCTACATATTGAACTTCAGTCGTCTCAGGCCAGTGGCACAATATATTAATTTATGGTTAGATCAGAATCATATTCATTGGCCTGTACAGAAAATTAAGTCAAAACCACAAGTCCAAATCAACTTCTCCATCCATGGTTTGGGAAAGGGCTGATTTAACAAGCTAGCTGGTGTGGGATGTCAACACAAGCAGACCAGAAACAGACACCTTTGTGTGACAATGATGACGTTTTGTTTGGATGTGATTTGATTGGTGTAAAGTCAAACTGGCCTCCCTTGGGGGGAATTTTGCTGCGCCAGTAAAACCCACAGTTGAGCTCAGCTAAATAGTGATTGGCTATTGTTTTTTTGTTTTTTTGTCAAGGGAGGCCAAGTGCTTGCTGGCATTAATCAATCAAATGCTACAGAGGCAACATGTCATACTCTTTTGTTCCAGACAGCATCAGAAGAAGGGAAGCCTGGCATCCATGAATACATGCCACTGAGTCTCATCACCTCTTTACACTGCAGACAAGGTCCATCAGGAGCCATTTATAGTACATGGTTTAGGGTCTATCTAGCGACTCCTCCCATCTTTTATTCAGTGTCTAGTCTCTGTAGTTCTGGCTATTGCTTTGGACTTTTGGCAAAGAAATACTGACATGGTTTATATTTGAATGAGTGTGGCCAGGCAAGGGCTCCCAATGACCAGTGACAAGTAAATTGTGAATGGCTGCCAGTCCTCCTCCATGCACCAGTTTTAAATCAATTAAGAAGCAATACACATATAGCAGCACAACTATCAACTCCAACTGCCACCCACTGGAGTTACTCTGGCTTCAAGTGTTTACGAGCTAAAAGTGCCAGAGAGGTCCCATGGCCCCTCTGTAGTTTAATTTCAACATGCAACCCCCCCGTCTTCCTTTGCTCCCCCATCCTATCATCCCCTGGAGGGCACAGTGGCATTATGAGGCATGAGAGCAGCTCCTCTCAAGCCAGTTGACCTCCTGGTGAAAGGTTTCCACAAATCCGCCATGCAAGGGGATGGAAAAGCATGAGGCATGCTGCGTTTTTACAAGTGGAGAGGATTTGTTTTTGTTAATGTTGCTGTGTTTGTTCATTCCATCTAAATCCTGGAGGGTATGAGCTGTTGTTCGCATTCATCTCTGCAGATGAATATTGCATGGAGCTGCAACTTGACTGGTCAGTCAGCAGCAGCCCGAGTGTTTAATAAAAACAGTGTGAAACGCCAGGGTAAATGACACCAAAACTGTGCTGCCACAAATTAATAATTCATTAGGAGCTGTTCAGGCTAGACCTACATAAATACCATATCTGACAAAGCCCCCGATGGCGCGTTGGAATTAACATAGAATGCTCTGCAGGCAGCAAAAAACAAATTATAGGTCCCTGTCATCGAAACAGATGTAAGAGATGCAAATATCATTGTGATCCAGCTCTCTTTTCCTGGATTTCCCTCTCGCTCTAGCTCTTTCTAGCGCTCTCTATCTCCTCTGTCTCTCTCTACCTCCTCTCTCTCTCTCTAAATAGGGAAGACACATTTCAGTTGAAGGCATTCAGTTGTACAACTGACTAGGTATCACCCTTTCCTCTCTCTTGCTCTCTTTTTCTACTCTCTCTCTCTCTACCTCAATTCATTTTCAATTTAAATGGCTTTATTGGCATGGAAAACATATGTTTACATTGCCAAAGCAAGTGAAATAGGTCTCTCTCTCTCTCTCTCGCTATCTCATCACTCTTTTGCTCTCTCTCCTCTCGCTGTGTCTCTCCATCTCCCCTTTCTCTCGTTCTTTTGCTCTCTTGCTCTTTCTCCTCTCTCAATTCAATTAAATTCAAGGGCTTTATTGGCATGGGAAACATATGTTTACATTGGCAAAGCAAGTGAAAAAGATAATAAACAAAAGTGAAATAAACAATTTAAAAAATTAACAGTAAACATTACACTCACAAAAGTTCCAAACTAATAAATACATTTGTCTATATATAGGGTTGTAACGATGTGCAAATAGTTAAAGTACCAAAGGGAAAATAATTAAACATAAATATGGGTTGTATTTACAATGGTGTTTGTTCTTCACTGGTTGCCCTTTTCTTGTGGCAACAGGTCAGAAATCTTGCTGCTGTGATTACACACGGTGCATACCCAATAGATATGAGAGTTTATCAAAATTGGATTTGTTTTCAAAGTCGTTGTGGGTCTGTGTACTCTGAGGGAAATATGTGTCTGCAATATGGTCATACATTTGGCAGGAGGGTAGGAAGTGCAGCTCAGTTTCCACCACATTTTGTGGGCAGTGTGCACATAGCCTGTCTTCTCCTGAGAGCCAGGTCTGCCTACTGCGGCCTTTCTCAATAGCAAGGCTATGCTCACTGAGTTGGTACATAGTCAAGGCTTTCCTTAAGTGTGGGTCAGTCACGGTATTCTGCCTCTGTGTACTCTATGTTTAGGGCCAAATACCATTCTAGTTTGCTCTGTTTTTTTGGTAAATTCTTTCTAATGTGTCAAGTAATTATCTTTTCGTTTTCTCATGATTTGGTTGGGTCTAATTGTGTTGTTTTCCTGGGGCTCTGTGGGGTCTGTTTGTGTTTGTGAACAGAGCCCCAGGACCAATATGCTTAGGGTACTCTTCTCCAGGTTCATCTCTCTGTAGGTGATGGCTTTGTTACGGAAGGTTTGGGAATCGCTTCCTTTTAGGTGGTTGTAGAATTGAACAGCTCTTTTCTGGACTTTGATAATTAGCAGGTATCGGCCTAATTCTGCTCTGCATGCATTATTTGGTATTTTACATTGTACACAGAGGATATTTTTGCAGAATTCTGCATGCAGAGTCTCAATTTGGTGTTTGTCCCATTTTGTGAATTCTTGGTTGGTGAGCGGACCCCAGACAACACAACCATAAAGGGCAATGGGTTCTATAACTGATTCAAGTGTTTTTAGCCAGATCCTAATTGGTATGTCAAATTTGATGTTCCTTTTGATGGCTTAGAAGGCCTTTCTTGCCTTGTCTCTCAGATCGATCACAGCTTTGTGTATTCGCTCTCTCGCTCTGTATCTCCCATATCTCTCTATTACCGCCCCTCCCCCCTCTCTCAGAGTGGTTATTTCATCCATGGACGTAGTAATGTGATGAGGATGGATCTAGCTGAGCTGATGCAGAAAGAAAGAGCCTGTCATGGGAAAAGAAAGCACCTAGAGTGGATGCTGGAATACATTTAGACCCTTTCTTTACTTTCCCTTTCATTATACATTACAATCATTGGGAAGTCACATCACATATTCATGTTCCCAGGGATGTTTGCTTGTATAACCATGGGTTGTTTGTGGATTATGACATGGGTACTGTATATTACAGTATGCCTGTATTTTATTTGGGGGGATATGGCTAATAGTTCCATGGGAAGACAGTAGTTACCATAACAAGAATATCATAAAACATACAGTATTCTCGCTAACAAATCCTGGTTCAATGCTTTTCAAGTGAAACCGACACACATTGGCATTATTCACAGTTGCACACATTGCATTTGTCAAGTCTCTGTGGAAGCCAAGCAATTCCGAGTCCATTTAATGACTGTGGAGTCTGAATTTGCAGCACGGCTGATCAAGGACCCTTGTGTTGCGAGTTGGAACGTTGTTGAAAATCATACCTGCGCCACACTTTGACGACACAGGCTCCCGACCATGTAAATGGAAAATACAACTACTTTGCATGGAGCAATTCTAAGTCAATTTTCCCTAGTTCGTCATGCGGAAAATTAAGACTGTGCGAGATAAGATACGAATGAACATAACATATTGCATAGTATATCTACTTTATGACGACAAGTCACAATGTAGAATCCCTGTGTTGCTAGGGCATCGGTCGTATCTTAACTGTGTCTCTCACATGATGTCCCTGGTAAAGCGCACTGCTGCTCGCTCAATCAATTCATAAGACAGCGCATTCTAGTGCCTTTATTGGTCTTTCATCCTTAAGAGTATCAATCTAAGTCAAATCATTTAAAAAAATCCCCGTCAGTTTTAGCTAGAAATAGCAGTGCAAAATGGTTTCACTCAATCCACCACATCTGCCTATGTCGGACTTCCGTTGTTTGTCAGTCCACGAGACATCCCGAAAATTGTTCTTCTCACGAATACGTCTCTAGTGTCCGAAAGGTTTTGCTTTACGACCCCACTAGTGTCATGGGACTCATCTGAAGTCGGTAACGCTGATGTGCCAATTTCTGTCTGTAGCGTCCGAACCGCTTGAGCTACAAACTAATATACCCCACTATGGAAAGGGGAGACTCTCACAAAATGTAAAGAATTGAAAACCATACCTCTAGACCCACTATGACCTCGGCAGAGTCATCAAACAAGTTAAAGTACAATAAAGGAATAAGGGTCTTATTACACAGGGTTCAACACCCGCTGCATGTGGTAGGTGCTACAGTCCAGTACTGACCTGCTCAACATTGCTCCTCTACCAGACATACTCAATGCCTTTTATGCACGCTTCACTAACAACATTGTGCCGGGAATGATGATGGCCATCACCGACCTAGAGGACTGGGTGATCTTGCTCTCCGAGGCTGACGTTAGTAAGGCCCGACGTTATTCCAGTGCGCGTTCTCATGGTAATTTTCATACTCTCCCTGTCCCAGACTGTAATCCCTACATGTTTTAAGATGACCACCATCATTGTGAAGTGCTTTGAGAGGCTGGTTATGGCACACATAAACTCCATCATCTCAGACACCCTAGACCCAATTTGCATACCGCCCCAACAGATCCATAGATGACACAATCTCAATTGCACTCCAGACTTCCCTCACCCACCTACAGTTGAAGTCGGAAGTTTACATACACCTTAGCCAAATACATTTAAACTCAGTTTTTCACAATTACTGATATTTAATCCTAGTAAAAATTCCCTGTCTTAGGTCAGTTAGAATCACCACTTTATTTTAAGAATGTGAAATGTCAGAATAATAGTAGAGATAATTATTTATTTCAGCATTTATTTATTTCATCACATTCCCAGTGGGTCAGAAGTGTAGATACACTCAATTAGTATTTGGTAGCATTGCCTTTAAATTGTTTAACTTCGGTCAAATGTTTCGGGTAGCCTTCCACAAGCTTCCCACAATAAGTTTGGTGAATTTTGGCCCATTCCTCCTGTGAGAGTTGGTGTACCTGAGTCAGGTTTGAAGGCCTCCTTGCTCGCACACGCTTTTTCAGTCCTGCCCGCATATTTTCTATAGGATTGAGGTCAGGGCTTTGTGATGGCCACTCCAATACCTTGACTTTGTTGTCCTTAAGCCATTTTGCCACAACTTTGGAAGAATGCTTGAGGTCATTGTCCATTTGTAAGACCCATTTGCGACCAAGTTTTAACTTCCTGACTGATGTCTTGAGATGTTGCTTCAATATATCAACATAATTTTCCTCCCTCATGATGCCATCTATTTTGTGAAGTGCACCAGTCCCTCCTGCAGCAAAGCACCCCACAACATGATGCTGCCACCCCAGGGCTACACGGTCGCGACCAAGCTTTAACTTCCTGACTGATGTCTTGAGATGTTGCTTCAATATATCCACATCATTTTCCTCCCTCATGATGCCATCTATTTTGTGAAGTGCACCAGTCCCTCCTGCAGCAAAGCACCCCACAACATGATTCTGCCACCCCAGGGCTACACGGTCGGGACCAAGCTTTAACTTCCTGACTGATGTCTTGAGATGTTGCTTCAATATATCCACATCATTTTCCTCCCTCATGATGCCATCTATTTTGTGAAGTGCACCAGTCCCTCCTGCAGCAAAGCACCCCACAACATGATTCTGCCACCCCAGGGCTACACGGTTGGGATGGTGTTCATCGGCTTGCAAGCTTCCCCCTAACAAAACAATGGTCATTATGGACAAACAGTTATATTTTCGTTTCATCAGACCAGAGGAAATATCGCAAAAAAAGTACGATCATTGTCCCCATGTGCAAACCGTAGTCTGGCTTTTTTATGGCGGTTTTGGAGCAGTGGCTTCTTCCTTGCTGAGCGGCATTTCAGGTCATGTCGATATAGGACTCATTTTACTGTGGATATAGATACTTTAGTACCTGTTTCCTCCAGCATCTTCACAAGGTCCTTTGCTGTTGTCCTGGGATTGATTTGCACTTTTCGCACCAAAGTACGTTCATCTCTAGGAGACAGAACACGCCTCCTTCCTGAGCGGTATGATGGCTGCCTAGTCCCATGGTGTTTATACTTGCGTACTATTGTTTGTACAGATAAAGGTGGTACCTTCAGGCGTTTGGAAATTGCTCCCAAGGATGAACCAGACTCTACCATTTTTTTCTGAGGTCTTGGCTGATTTCTTTAGATTTTCCATGATATCAAGCAAAGAGGCACTGAGTTTAAAGGTAGGCCTTGAAATACATCCACAGGTACACCACCAATTGACTCAAATGATGTCAATTAGCCTATCAGAAGCTTCTAAAGCCATAACATCATTTTCTGGAATTTTCCAAGCTGTTTAAAACCTCTTTGGGATAGGCGTGTCGCTAGCGCCCCACCTCGGCAACATCCGGTGAAATTGCAGAGCGCGAAATTCAAAATATAAAATTCGTAATATTAAACATTCATGAAAATACAAGTATCTTACATTGTTTAAAAGCTTAAAGTCTTGTTAATCCAGCCGCTTTGTCAGATTTCAAAAAGGCTTTATGGAGAAAGCACACCATGCGATTATCTGAGGACAGCGCCCCGCATACAAAAGCATTACATACATTTTCCAACCAAGCAGAGGCATCATGAAAGTCAGAAATAGCGATAAAATAAATCACTTACCTTTGAAGATCTTCCTCTGGTTGCAATCACAAGGGTCCCAGCTACATAACAATGGTCCTTTTGTTCAATAAAGTCCTTCTTTATATCCCAAAAAAGTCTGTTTGTTTGGAGTGCTTGACTCAGTAATCCACCGGTTTCCCTCGTTCAAAATGCATACAAATGAATCCCGAAAGTTACCAATAACCTTCGTCCAAACAAGTCAAACAACGTTTCTAATTAAATCCTCAGGTACCCTAATATGTAAATAAATTATAAATGTTAAGACGGAGAATAGTATGTTCATTACCAGGGATAAATAACGAAGTGCGCGCCCTCACTGACGCTCACCACAACACTACAGCCAAAATGGGAGCCACTTACAAAAAATTCTAGCAAATTTTTCAAAAAGCAAGCCTGAAACTCTTTCTAAAGACTGTTGACATCTACTGGAAGCCCTAGGAACTGTAATCTGGGAGGTATTCCATTCCTATTCCCATAGACAGCCATTATAAAGAGTGGTGAGCTCAGGAAAAAGTCCCGGATGGATTCTCCTCGGGTTTTCACCTGCTATATCAGTTCTGTTATACTCACAGACATTCTTTTAACAGTTTTGGAATTTTAAAGTAATTTCCATTCAATTCTTCCAATTATACGCATATCCTAGCTTCTGGGCCTGAGTAACAGGCAGTTTACATTGGACACCTCATTAATCCAAACTTCCGAATACTGCCCCCTATCCATAAGAAGTTTTAAGGCAGAGTCAACTTAATGTATGTAAACTTCTGACCCACTGGAATAGTGATACAGTGAATTATAAGTGAAATTATCTGTCTGTAAACAATTGTTGGAAAAATTACTTGTGTCATGCACAAAGTAGTTGTCCTAACCGACTTGCCAAAACTATAGTTTGTTAACAAGAAATTTGTGGAGTGGTTGAAAAACGAGTGTAAGTGTATGTAATCTTCCTACATCAACTGTATATTTTACCTCAATTACCTCGACTAACCGGTGCCCCCGCACATAGACTTTGTACCAGTACCCCCTGTATATAGTCTCACTATTGTTATTTTTCTGTAATTATTTGTTACTTTTATTTCTTTCTATTTTTTCTTTTTTTTTCTTCTTAAAACTGCATTGTTGGTTAAGGGCTTGTAAGTAAGCATTTCATTTTAAGGTCTGCACCTGTTGTATTCAGCGCATGTGACAAATAAAATTGTATTTTATTTTATTTGATACCAATGGACACGTTTTGTTGTTAGAATATTTCAGGGTCACATTCAGGACGGTGCAATGCTCTGGACGTTGCATGTATAGAACTGACATGATTTCTTACTCTACATGACAGAGAGATTTCTATGTGACCTTTCCATAACATTGTGCCTTACTGTATGTTACCCCGCATGCTTTTCGAGTTGTGTCACATGCACACTGGGAAGTAACACCATGATGGGGACATTCAATGCCTTGGTGGAGTTAGTTATGTATGTGGCCTATGCCTATTACCTCATAGACCAGACTAGACTGGGTGTTGTTGGGCCTGAGCCAGAGACCCTGATCTTGTCTCTGAGATTCTGTCACTCAATAGGCCAGCCATCTGGCCTGTCTCAGAGGTACAGTGAGACACTGAGATCCAAAATAGAAGCAGTAATAGAAAAAGGTCAAGCAGTCGGGAAGAAAGGCTTTTAATTTTAAATTGTCAAACGTTTAGCCAGCGCAACAACTGCAAAGAGCAACATTGTGATGTGAATTGTTTATCTCCTCTTCAAAAAAATTGGGAAAATAACGTTTTATTTTTGTTTTAAAATTGAATTTGTTTGTGTTGTATTCATCAATGTGGGTATTTATATATTCCAATCACGTACATGGGAGGCATCATCTGTATCCTGCAGTTCATAACACGTTTATTGTCCTTGATGCTCAACATTATTGAACCGGACATTTTGATGGAGCCTCTTTAAAACGTGTTCTGAACTGAAACCAAAAGCTGGTGATACAGCAAGGCTACAAATAGAGGTACATAAATCAGCTGATGCTCTCTCATTGCATCACAAATCCTGATGGTTACTCTGCACTTGTTGTGTGTGAATGATTTGCTGGGATTTGATCGGTGGCCCAGTCATTCAGAAATGTAACCTATCCCTTTGAGCGCGTGTTCAGGCCTGAAAACTCTGATCTATGGCGCTGCTGTAGGAATTGGCCCCCATCGGCTAAAGTGCTCCAAATTGCCTGCCTGATATATGGCTGGCCCGTTCTAACCGCTCTACCCCTGTCAATTTTCTCCAATCCCCTCAAGGTCAGCTCTCCAGCGTGTGTTCTTGGACAGAGTAGCAGCAGCAGCAGTTCTCCCGATACTGCTGTCTACTCTGTTGCCTGCTGCCTGCCTAAAACTCAGCTCTGCCCTCCTCTCGCCACCTCTACTTCTCATCTTCCCCTGTACTCCTCTCACCCTCTCCACTTCTCCCTCTGTCCACCTCTCCTCCAACCACAATTCAGCAACACTAATGAGTACAACCACCAAAAGGTTTGGGAAGGGCTGGGCGGGAGAAAACAACGACCATATCCGAGATCTGGCTTCCCTAATTTGATCACCCTGTTGCAGGAGACATTGTGCATAACTTGTAGTACATGAGGTTTAAAAATGCTTCTGAAGTTTGTCATTTCCACTTGGAAATTTCAGATTTTCCCTTACGGAAAATGTATCAAACCCTACAAAAATGCATTAATTCACATTTCCTGTTGCCACAGGATTATTTTCCTGCTGTAGCAAAAGGCTAGACCGGTGTATCGCAGCTCAGATTAATAGAACTCCGTCACTGAGAAAGCGCCATTTAATGCAGGATTGCGTTCATTCCAACCATTCGTTGATTTTGGTTCAGACAGAGAGGAAGAGACAAAGCGAGAGGGTCAAACTCTGTGCAGGAATACAGCGATAAGCAGACCGATAAACAGAACACCTGCCTTCCCCCATTTGGGACAACAACTCACATTGTTAGGCCGGAGACCATCTATATACAGTATCTCTGGTACAGTGGAGTAAAAGTTGTACAAATATATATATAAACTTCTAAGTAAAGCACAGATACCAAAAAACTACTTAAGTACTACTTCCATATATTTTTACTTAGTTACTTTACAGAACTGTTAGGAAGGTTTACAAATACGTACTGTATTTGTATATATGAGTTGAAAACCTTTTAAACTTTCTGTCATGTTGGTATAAATGGAGACAGGCGCAGGAATGCATAATATTTTTTTTCATAGTACCCAAATTAAGTGCAGTGTTAAGGCACGGTGGTGAAGACCAAACAAACACGTAACAAAAAACACAGGGTTGAAACCCAAACAAAAGAGCGAGGAGTACCTCGAATAAATAACACTAGCGCACAATGATTATCACACGGGAAGAGACCCGTAATCATCTGCGCAATCCACAAGGGCACGAAAGCTCAAAACACACAGCACAGGTACTCACACGCACCAATGGACATTGTAACAATAATCGACAAGACCATGGAAACAAAAGGGCACATATATGCAAATACTAATCAGTGGGAATAGGGGACAGGTGTGCGTGATGAAAGTTCCGGAGGGATCCGTGACACTTTCACAAACAATCCTCTAGGAAAAAATAACTAGATTATCAGCTGAAAGCAACATTGTACCTGAAAGGGTTATGAATTTAAAAAAACAAATTACTATCTTGATAACTCTCAAGAGATCAACAGAATCAGATAAACCAATTAAATTGCTGTATTGGTTTAAGTCTTGAGGGCATTATTGGTCAACGACCAGATGCCAAGTCTTGTATTTGTTCACATGAAAAGGATCAGAAATAGGAGGGTCCCTCATTCTGCAAGCACGTGCTCTGCGAAGTGCTCTCTGACCGTATCTTTACACAAACAGTTCATACACTACCTACTAACAGTGGTGTGTCATCCTGCTTCCTACCTCACTATTGGTCCCATTGGCTTACAATGGAGCTCCTGTGGTGAAGCTACATGTCACAATACCATACAAACACAACGTCATACATGTACAGCAATAGGTGTTGTTTAGGGCAGAGCACCACCTGTTTAGCTATAAAATAACATTGAATTAATAAAGCTGTATACAAACATGGTCTCTTTTTTGCTTTCTTGAGTAAGGCAGCTCCAAAATGTAGGCGTTTCAGCCCAGCTCAGTGCTTTCTGTGGTGGTGGGGCAGCCAGTGGAAAATACAGAGCATAAAGGTTGGTAATGTTCTCTAGTTGCGCCGTGAATGGCTCAGTGTTCTGTCACTCATGGGGACACTACGTCACTGCAAAATCTACGGGGAGAGCTAGAAAATTCAAGCCCCTTGGGTGCTGCAATAGAATGACATTATAACTGCTCATCCAAGAAGGCTCAAGGTCATTGGCCACAGATAAAATGACTTTAAATCACATTATATCTACTGTAGCTTTGATTGGACTGATCATGTCAACATCATACTTTCAAAATCTTAACTAGCAAGCTAGCAGTCATCATCATGAATCAAGTGGACAATCTACTGGCAAATCCTTTTCAAACCTTGTCATATGAAGAGGAATTATGAAGAGAAATTTTAGATAAAAGGTATCGGTGCTCATCGGCCATTGGACATGAACATTACACAGCAAGTTGGAAATCGCAAATTCAACAATGAGTGGTTTGGAAGGAATCAGTGGTTAACTGCAAACATTGCAAAGCAATCACTATCCCGCTATTCAGTGGAGTGGATGTGTGGTCCAAGGCTGGGTTTACGGGTCTATTTTCAAAGCTTAAAATGATAAACATTCAACATTGGCCATGCTGTCAATCCATCATGACTTCTGCCGCTTTCAAAACAACTGGAAACTCGGAACTGGGAAATCTTAGACTTCAGTGAGTTCAAGACAACTGGGAACTCTGGAACAATTTGCTCCGACTGGGAAAATACGTTTTGAACGGTCATCCAACTCGGAATTTCAAGTCGAACTCGAGCCAATTTCTACAGCTCCGACCTGAAGATCACTAATGTCATGATTCAACCTTGGTTTTTTTTAGTTCCAAGTTGTCTTGAGAACACCATAAATCCAGAGAATGCCAGACTTTGATGAGAAAGCTTGATGACAAAATTTGCCCATGAAGGACTGCGACGCCACCTTCCTGTTCAAGTGAGCACAGCACAACAAGGTGAGTCCAAATATGTCTTGTATGCTGCTGAATAAATTATGTAATATGCCAGGAAGATATGTATACTGTAGCTAAGAAAATAATACTAAGTGTATGTTGTGTAGTAAGATGTTAGTAGCCCATGTGCCTCACCCTAATAATTTGGTCCCTTTTCCCCTCATAATTTAGCCTACTGTTCTCACTTGGTGGTGCACATGTAGCCTATAGCCTGTTTTAGAGAAATGTCATCATCGAATATTGTAAGAGCTTTCATTGTCTGCTTATATGCCCCCTTTATTTATCCTATGGTTCTGACTTGGTGTACAGGGAGAATACTGTAAGAACGACCCATGTTCTGAATTCTGTCGCTGTACATTTAAAAAATGCTGAACAAATAGTTATATTGACTACGTTCGTTCTAGCTCGCTCATTAATATCTTAATCAAAATTACAGATTGCCTCTTATCCACTCTTGGTCCCCTTATGCCATAGTTTGTACATCTCAAATGGTCAGTAGAAAACACATTTGTTTAAGCAAGTTAACCATATCAGCTATGGTTTTTTTAAAGGCAGTAAATGAGGCTGAATGAACTGTTTCGATGCCAGACAAGGCTCAGCTGACAGCCAGGTGTAACAATGGTAAAGTGTTGGGACTCTGCTGTTGGGGCAGCTTTATGTAGGCCTAACAGTTTGTGGGCACCGTTTGTGACCGATATAGCCCAATTAATGTATTGTTTAGTGTTGTGTTGTGTAGTGGCTTTGCTGGCATGCATCTAAAACAATTTTGGGGGGGGTTTGCCCCAACAAGATTTACATTCTAAAATAAAAACTGCACACACAATGTAAGTTTGTTAGAAGTTGTTTCAATATCAGGGTGTGTGATACCCACAATGAGAAGTCAATGAGTGTTGATGGCGAAAGGAAGCTTCTTACTGTATATTTGTGTACCTTGGGTCTATTTCCAGAGATGGGGATGAGGTGAGCTATGGTTCGGGCTCAAGAGAAGCGGTCTACTTTTCATGACCGTCTTTAAACAAAGCACATATGACTGCATGACTTACTTTGATCCTTACAAGTGAAAACTCATTCATACCAGCTAAAGCTCTCCGGCTCAATGTGCAAGAGTTATGCTGTAGACTACTGTTTGTAAATTAGGATCGGAATCATAAATGTTGTCATCTTACATCAACAAGGGCATGTGGATCTAGCCTTTGTCTCTAGCTGGAAGACTTATTGAAGAGATGTTATGAATCAATGCCCCATCCTTGAAGTTCTGATAACTATTTCAAAAGGGAATTCTCGGGTCATGCCCCTACCATTGGCAACCAAAACTGAGGGAAGTCTATAAATGTATTCATTGCAAGTGCATGCTGCTCATTATAGCCTACAGTATGTCTGCTTTCTGTTGTTCAATGCATGACCTACTAGATAGCTCACAGTTTAAATTCTTCACCAATTATATTGGACTCATAGGGGTAAAACTCGTTTATGAATACGTTCCATCGTTACCCTAAGACATTAAAGCCTGGTCATCAGTGCTGGACATCAGTCAGCCAAGACCAATAGTGTGTTAGAACAGAGGAAGGAACAGGGAAAATAACCTCTCCCCTCTGGCTCATATAAAAATTATGATTGGCCGGAAAGCAGTCTCACCTATCATTGAAGTGCCAATCAGATAACTTTGTTTCCCTTAAAGAGGCAATCAGCATTTGAAACAATAACAAACTGTACTCCCCGCCACTGTTTCACGACAATGCTGAGGGGTGGGGCTGGAGAAATGTAACCACTCTCAAATTCCAAGACAAGCTATGGTTAGAAGAACTGACCATCCATGATATCAAATTGTAGTTTTAAACATGTTTCAAGGCTATACCGTGTTTGTTTATATTTAGTTTGTTTACAAACATTGGAGTAAAACAAGCTTATATTTTGGGTTCTGATTTGGTACGATGGTGATACTAAGGTTATGAGGCATTTACAAGTTATATTCTTCAAGCATCAGTGGGTACATATCTGTAACAATGTGCGCTGAGAGTCGGGAATCAAGTGCAGGGAGTGAGTGTTTTAATGAAAAAACGCAACATAATCCAAAACAAGAACCACGAACAACGCACAGACATGAAACTGAAACAGAAACAATGACGCCTGGGGAAGGAACCAAGGGTAGTGACATATATAGATAGGGCAGGTAATCAAGGAGGTGATGGAGTCCAGGTGAGTGTCATAATGCGCAAATGCGCGTAACGCTGGTGACAGGTGTGCGCCATAAACGAGCAGCCTGGTGACCTAGAGGCCGGAAAGGGAGCACACACGATAATATCATTAATTTATAAGTCAAAAAATGGATGTAGCTACTGCAGATTTCCCCTTTAAGGGAATTTCCTTTGTGGATTGGCTACACTCAAAAAAGTTCCAAAATGTTCCTTAAAAAGGTACAAACGCTTGTCACTGGGGTGGTACCCTATAAGGTATGTCCATCGTACCCCTTGTCAGGGGTAGATAGTTGTACACTTGTAGTTTGTGACTTTTGAGACCCGATTGTGTACCTTGAGTGACAAATCTGTGACTTTTTAATATTTAGTGAATTGGTACAAAAATCAACCTTCTGAAATTGTACATATTTGTACTTATAGGGTAGGGTACCACCCAAGTGACAAGGCCATTTGTGCCTTTTAAGTGGCAAAAATGTTCATTATTCTATTCAGACAAAAACAGGCGGAATACATCTTTCTTCAGCATTTATTTTAGGCCTTCAGAAAGTACTCACACCCCTTGAATTTTTCCACATGAATATCCCTTTGAGCATGTTGAAGTTATTTGTTACACTTTGCAGTGTACCAATACAAGTCACTACAAAGATGCAGGCATCCTTCCTAACTCAGTAGCCGGAGAGGAAGGAAGCCACTCAGGAATTTCACCCTGAGGCAAATTCAGTTTAATGGCTGTGATAGGAGAAAACTGCAGATGGATCAACAACATTGTAGTTACTCCATCATAATAACCTAATTGACAGTGAAAGTGTCAAGAAGGAAGCCTGTACATAATACAAATATTCCAAAACATGCATCCTGTTTGCAACAAGGCACTAAAGTAAATCTGCAAAACAAATGTGGCAAAGCAATTTGTCCTGAATACGTAGTGTTTACGTATGAATACGTATGTTTGGGGCAAATCCAATACAACACATTCCTGAGTCCACTACATATTTTCAAGCATAGTGGTGGCTGGATCATGTTATGGGTATGCTTGTAATCATTAATCGTTTTCAGGATCATTTTCAGGTTAATAAAGAAACAGAATGCAGCTACTTACCAATAAGACAGTGAATGTTCATGAGTGGCCCAGTTACAGTTTTGACTTAAATCTACTTCAAAATGTATGGCAAGACCTGAAAAAGATTGTCTAGAAATGATCAACAACCAATTTGACAGAGCTTCAAACAATAATGGGCAAAGGTTGCACAATCCAGGTCTGGAAAGCTCTTAGAGTCTTACCCAGAAAGACTCAAGGCGGTAATCGCTGTCAAAGGTGCTTCTCCAAGTATTGGCTCAGGGGTGTAAATACTTATGTAAATTAGATATTTATTTCATTTTCAATAAATTTGCAAACATTTCTAAAAACATGCTTTCACTAATCATTATGGATAGCTGGGTGAAATCAAAAATCAATTTAATCCATTTTCAATTCAGGCTGTAACACAAGAAAATGTGGAATAAGTCAAAGGTGTATAAATACGTTCTGAAGGCACTGTATATGAACATCAGAATACAATCAGAAGTCATTAAATTCATAAAACAACTATAAGATCCCAGTTAGTCGTTTTATAAATTGAAAAATTAAAATATAAATTATATTATATATGAAAAAAATGTAGGTCATTCAAGCCTTATTCAAACAGTTTTGTTGAATAGGAAATACATAATCTAAAATATTTCATATCTTCATATTTATATAATCTTTGTACTGTGGACTTGAACTTCTGTCCTCAAAAGCAATTTATAACTATTTTTACCAGAAAGGTGAGATTTGAACCTTTCTTGGAGTATGCAGCATTACCAGTTATGGATTATGGCCCTCTGATGATCAATAATAACATTTGGGGATTACACAGATAACATTTCAGATTACATTTAGTTACGTTAAGAGCCATAACAATATCTGCAACCTTTTGCCATAACAGGAAAACATGCCACTATTTTTAGGCAGCAACCTAAAAAGACACCCCTTCTGAGATGCAGATCCAACAATACCTGACTTTTGCAGAATTCTTACAGACAGCTGTACTAGTTTGTTTGCCTTGACATTTGGCCTGCTGACATTTTCTGCAGTTCTCTCTCTCTTGTATGACTCAAAACAAATCTCAAAACTAAAGGATTTACTCCCTCTAATAAGTTGTCAAAATGTGGCAGTTCATCCAACGGACAACTACTCAGTAACCTGTATATTGTCATGATTTTTTTTAGATACGTTCAAGGTGATATTGATGAACCTCAGATGTTCTTATAACAATATTGTCCTCCTGGAACTTTTCTTTCATTTCTGAATAATTTGCCATGCAATACCTACAAATGCAACCAGAGTTAAATGACATGCTGAACCCACCAATCATGTGACCTGAAAGGTTATACCAAGAAAAGGTTGCTACCGCAGCATTAACTTTGTACTCAGCTCCACCAACATGTACAGAGAACCCATCGGTTGAGAGCTCTTCAAGATCATGTAGCATTGGTTTCAAGATTACTTCCCAACCATATTGCTTTAAAGATCTTTACCAATGATCACCGTCAGTGCTCGGTTGTCTCTACCAAGTCTGTCCCAAAACAATTTGATTTGCTGGTTTTAAGCATTAAACTTTCAAATAGCTCTTTGTTGACTGTTGCTGGGTGCTATCGTCCTCCATCAGCACTGACCTGTACCCTACCTGCCCTAAGCTCTCTCCTGGCCCCTTACACTAAGTCTGAATTTGTCCTGCTAGGTGACCTAAACTGGGACATGCTTAAACCACCCGACCAAGTCCTAAAGCAATGGGACTCCCTAAATCTTTCTCAGATTATCACCAATCCCATAAGGTATGACTCCAAACACCCAGAAAAGGCTACTCTCCTCGATGTTATCCTCACAAATAATCCTGATAGGTATCAGAATGGTGTTTTCTTTAATGACCTTAGTGATCACTGTTTTACAGCCTGTGTTCGTAATGGCTGCTCAGTGAAAAGACCTATCCTGATTTGTCATAGACGCTTGCTGCAAGCCTGAGCAAACCTTCCTTCATGAACTGGCCTCTGTAAAATGATATAGAATCAGCTTGATCCCCTCTGTAAAAGACGCTTGGACCTTCTTTTTTGATATTTTCAGTGGTATTAACAATCATAAAGAAAATGAGAATTGAAAACAGGTTCAGGCCATGGTTCGACCGTGATCTTGCAGAGTTACTCCAGCTCAAGAATTGCAGTTGGCGAAAGGCTCGGCACATGGATACTCAGGCTGACTGGCTATCGTTCAGGCAATTGAGAAATAAGTGCACTCAGGCTATCCGGAAGGCCAAAGTTACTTACTTTTAAGGAGAAGTTCTCTCTTTGTGGGTCTAACCCCAAGAAGTTCTGGAAAACGGTTAAAGACCTGGAGAATAAACCCTCCTCCTCACAGCTGCCCATGTCCCTTAATGTTGATGATGTGGTTGTTGCTGACAAGAAGCACATGGCTGAGCTCTTTAATCATCACTTCATTAAGTCAGGATTCCTATTTGACTGCCATGCCTTCTTGCCCGTTCGACATTTCCTCAACTCCCACACCTTCTAATTTCGACTTTCCCAGATGCTTCTTCCTCTTTTTCCCCGGCCCCGCTACAAAGATTCCCCTGCAGACAGTCACTGAGTCCAAGGTGCTAAAGGAGCTCCTTAGACTTGACCCCAAAGACATATCTGGTGATGATATTTTAGACCCTTTCTTATAATTCTTAGGGCTAGGCGTCCCGTTAGTGGGACAACTTCCGGTGAAACTGGAGGGCGTGCAATTCAAATAAATAATCATATATATTATGGATATTAAACATTTAGGTAGATACAAGTGTCTTATATTGGTTGAAAGCTTAAATTCTTGTTAATCTAACTGCACTGTCCGATTTACAGTAGCCATTACAGCGAAAGCATGCCATCCAATTGTTTGAGGACGGCGCCCCACATCGAAATATTTTTCCACCGGCACATAAATTCACAAAAAGCGATTAAATATGCACTTACGTTTTGAAAATCTTCCTCTGATTTGTCAACCGAAGGGTTCCAGCTATAACATATAGTGTCGTTTTGTTAGATAATATCTTCTTTATATCCCAAAAAGTCAGTTTAGTTGGCACCATCGATTTGAGTAATCCACTCGTTCAACATGCAGAGAAAGGAATCCGGAAATCTACCGCTAAACTTTGTTAAAACAAGTCAAAATACGTTTCTATTGACCCCAAGACTGTGTCCCTGTACTAAAACTGTTCTTTCTCATTCGCTTTGGAAGTTACAAGCCTGAAACCTTGAACATAGAGTGCTGACACCTTGTGGAAGCCATAGGAATTGCATCGTGGGAGCTGGAATTCAGAATGCCCCTATACTTTCCTTTGTAAGAACATGGGCTCTCAAAAATGTCCAGTTGGTTTTTCTTTGGATTTTCTCCTACCATATCTATTGTGTTATAGTCTCCTACATTATTTTAACATTTCTACAAACTTCAAAGTGTTTTCTTTCCAATGGTAGCAATTATATGCATATCCTGGCATCAGGGCCTGAACAACAGGCAGTTTACTTTGGGCATGTCAGTCAGGCGTTTTGAAAAAAGGACCCTAGCCCTAAGAAGTTGCCCCTATCATCGCAAAGCCTATCTCCAACCATTTTAACCTGTCTCTCCTTTCTGGGGAGGTTCCCATTGCTTGGAAGGCAGCCACAGTTAGTCCTTTATTTGAAGGGTGAGATCAAGCTGATCCTAACTGTTATAGGCCTATTTCTATTTCGCCCTGTTTATCAAAAGTGTTGTAAAAACTTGTCAATAATCTGACTGACTCTCTTGATGTCTATAGTATTCTCTCTGGTATGCAGTTTGGTTTCCGCTCAGGTAATGGATGTTTCACTGCAACCATTGCCCTTGATTATAAGCGATATTGTGCTGTTATTTTTATTGACTTGGCCAAAGCATTTGATTCACTGTTCTCAAAGATCATTTCCAGACACAACTTGTAGACTTGTTTACGTGCTGCTGTGCGTTTTGGTGCTAACCTTTCTTTGCTACCTGCCAACTTCACGGTTTTTACTTTTTAATTACCGTTTATATTTTTTGTTTTTCCCTCGCTCAACTTTTTTCATTCAACGCTTTATCTGGACGTGGTTGGTCAGAACCTCCAACCGCCGAAACTAAATAGTAACATTAACATGATGGCTTCTAATTGCAGTCGCTGCACTCATAATATACAGAGGAACAATCGCCTTACGGCGAGGATAGCTGTAATGCAAGCCCAGCTTCAGACGCAATCGTTAGGCAATGGTCATTTAAGTGTAGGAAAGGATGAAACAGCGTCTGTGCCGCCAGTAAGTACAGATAGTAGTATAAATCCCCTCGCATAGACCCCTCAGCTGGACAACTTTCTCATGGCTTCTGGAAGGAAATGCTGTAGGAATGCTCAACCGGTGTCACTCATTCAGCCGACAGAAACTTTCAACCGGTTTTCCCCATTAACCAGCGAGTCAGAGTCAGAGGCCGAGCCTTCTCTGGTCTCTACTCCTCCCGTTACGGGGTCTGAGATGCCGAAGCCTCCCACCATTAGCTCTGACAAATTTAAAACCCTAGTCATTGGCGACCTCATTACCCGCAGTATTAGACTTAAAACGAATCATCCAGCGATCATACACTGTTTACGAGTGGGCAGGGCTACCGACGTTAAGGCTAATCTGATGATGGTGCTGGCTAAAGCTAAAACTGGCGAGTGTAGAGAGTATATGGATATTGTTATCCACGTCGGCACCAACGCTGTTAGGATGAAACAGTCAGAAGTCACCAAGCGTAACATAGCTTCAGCGTGTAAATCAGCTAGAAAGATGTCGGCATCGAGTAATTGTCTCTGGAGGGGGAGTGATGAGCTCTACAGCAGTCTCACAACTCAATCGCTGGTTGAAAACTGTTTTTTGCCCCTCCCAAAAGACAGAATTTGTAGATAAATGTCCCTCTTTCTGGGACTCACCCACAAACAGGACCAAGCCTGGCCTGTTGAGGAGTGATGGATTCCATCCTAGCTGGAGGGGTGCTCTCATCTTATCTACGAACATAGACAGGGCTCTAACTCCCCTAGCTCCACAATGATAAGTTGCAGGCCAGTCTGCCAGCTTAGTGGAGTCTGCCACTAGCACAGTCAGTGTAGTCAGCTCAGCTATCCCCACTGAGACCGTGCCTGTGCCTCGACCTAGGTTGGGCAAAACTAAACATGGCAGTGTTGGCTTTAGCAATCTCACTGGAATAAAGAC
Organism: Salvelinus alpinus; assembly: GCF_045679555.1. Classification (NCBI taxonomy): domain Eukaryota; kingdom Metazoa; phylum Chordata; class Actinopteri; order Salmoniformes; family Salmonidae; genus Salvelinus; species Salvelinus alpinus. Next base: position 8,361,047 of record NC_092097.1, on the reverse strand, counting down.
CTCCTCCATTCCTGCCATTATTGAAAGAGATTGTGATACCTCACATCTCAAAATAAGGCTACTTAATGTTAGATCCCTCACTTCCAAGGCAGTTATAGTCAATGAACGAATCACTGATCATAATCTTGATGTGATTGGCCTGACTGAAACATGGCTTAATCCTGATGAATTTACTGTGTTAAATGAGGCCTCACCTCCTGGTTACACTAGTGACCATATCCCCCGTGCATCCCGCAAAGGCGGAGGTGTTGCTAACATTTATGATAGCAAATTTCAATTTACAAAAAAAAAAAAACGTTTTCGTCGTTTGAGCTTCTAGTCATGAAATCTGCAGCCTAGTCAATCACTTTTTATAGCTACTGTTTACAGGCCTCCTGGGCCATACAGCGTTCCTCACTGAGTTCCCTGAATTCCTATCGGACCTTGTAGTCATGGCAGATAATATTCACGTTTTTGGTGACTTTAATATTCACATGGAAAAGTCCACAGACCCACTCCAAAAGGCTTTCGGAGCCATCATCGACTCAGTGGGTTTTGTCCAACATGTCTCTGGACCTACTCACTGCCACAGTCATACTCTGGACCTAGTTTTGTCCCGTGGAATAAATGTTGTGGATCTTAATGTTTTTCCTCATAATCCTGGACTATCGGAACACCATTTTATTACGTTTGCAATCGCAACAAATAGTCTGCTTAGACCCCAACCAAGGATCATCAAAAGTCGTGCTATAAGTTCTCGGACAACACAAAGATTCCTTGATGCCCTTCCAGACTCCCTCTGCCTACCCAAGGATGTCAGAGTACACAAATCAGTTAACCACCTAACTGAGGAACTCAATTTAACCTTGCGCAATACCCTAGATGCAGTCGCACCCCTAAAAACAAAAATCAGTTGTCATAAGAAACTCCCTGGTATACAGAAAATACCCGAGCTCTGAAGCAAGCATCCAGAAAATTGGAACGGAAATGGCGCTACACCAAACTGAAAGTCTTCCGACTAGCTTGGAAAGACAGTACCGTGCAGTATCGAAGAGCCCTCACTGCTGCGTGATCATCCTATTTTTCTAACTTAATGGAGGAAAATAAGAACAATCCAAAATGTATTTCTGATACTGTCGCAAAGCTAACTAAAAAGCAGCATTCCCCAAGAGAGGATGGCTTTCACTTAAGCAGTGATAAATTCATAAACTTCTTTGAGGAAAAGATCATGATCATTAGAAAGCAAATTATGGACTCCTGCGTATTCCTCCTAAGCTCAGTTGTTCTGAGTCTGCACAACTCTGCCAGGACCTAGGATCAAGGGAGACACTCAAGTTTTTAGTACTATATCTCTTGACACATTGATGAAAATAATCATGGCCTCTAAACATTCAAGCTGCATACTGGACCCTATTGCAACTAAACCACTGAAAGTTGTGCTGCTGCTCCAGTTTCAACTGTTTTGCCTGCCGCTATGGAACCCTGACCTGTTCACCGAACGTGCTACCTGTCCCAGACCTGCTGTTTTCAACTCTCTAGAGACAGCAGGAGTGGTAGAGATACTCTGAATGATCAGTTATGAAAAACCAACTGAATTTACTCCTGAGGTGCTGACCTGTTGCACCCTCGACAACCACTGTGATTATTATTATTTGGCCATGTTCTGTTATAATCTCCACCCGGCACAGCCAGAAGAGGACTGGCCACCCCTCATAGCCTGGCTTCTCTCTAGGTTTCTTCCTAGGTTCTGGCCTTTCTAGGGAGTTTTTCCTAGCCACCGTGCTTCTACACCTGCATTGCTTGCTGTTTGGGGTTTTAGGCTGGGTTTCTGTACAGCACTTTGTGACATCAGCTGATGTAAGTAGGGCTTTATAAATACATTTGATTGATTGATTGATCGATTGATTGATTGATTGATTGATTTGATACGGTAGACCATTCTATTCTTGTGGGCCGGCTAAGGAGTATTGGTGTCTGAGGGGTCTTTGGTCTGGTTTGCTAACTACCTCTCTCAAAGAGTGCAGTGTATAAAGTCAGAAAATCTGCTGTCTCAGCCACTGCCTGTCACCAAGGGAGTACACCAAGGCTCAATCCTAGGCCCCGCGCTCTTCTCAATTTACATCAACAACATAGCTCAGGCCGTAGGAAGCTCTCTCATCCATTTATATGCAGATGATACAGTCTTATACTCAGCTGGCTCCTCCCCGGATTTTGTGTTAAATGCTCTACAACCAAGCTTTCTTATTGTCCAACAAGCTTTCTCTACCCTTAACCTTAAGGGTGGTTTAGTAAGATGAATGCCCCTCTTCCCACAGGTGGTATTACTACCTCTGAGGGTTTAGAGCTTGAGGTAGTCACTTCATACAAGTACTTGGGAGTTTGGCTAGACAGTGCACTGTCCTTCTCTCAGCACATATCAAAACTGCAGGCTAAGTTAAATCTAGACTTGGTTTCCTCTATCGTAATCGCTCCTCTTTCACCCCAGCTGCCAAACTAACCCTGATTCAGATGGCCATCCTACCCATGCTAGATTACGGAGACATCATTTATAGATCGGCAGGTAAGGGTGCTCTTGAGCGGCTAGATGTTCTTTACCATTCGACCATCAGATTTGCCACCAATGCTCCTTATAGTACACATCACTGCACTCTATACTCTTCTGTAAACTGGTCATTTCTGTATAACCATTGCAAGACCCACTGTTAACTTCTTTGGGCTGCAAGCCCGAAGCCGAGCACAATATGACAACAGCCACTTCAAGTGCAGGGCGCGAAATTCAAAAGATATTTTGTAGAAATATTTAACTTTCACACATTAACAAGTCCAATACAGCAAATGAAAGATAAACATCTTGTGAATCCAGCCAACACGATTTTTTAAATGTTTTACAGCGAAAACACCACGTATATTTATGTTAGCTCACCACCAAATACAAAAAAGGACAGACATTTTTCACAGCACAGGTAGCATGCACAAAACCAACCTAACTAACCAAGAACCAACCAAACTAACCAAGAAACAACTTCATCAGATGACAGTCTTATAACATGTTATACAATAAATCTATGTTTTGTTCGAAAAATGTGCATATTTGAGGTATAAATCAGTTTTACATTGCAGCTACCATCACAGCTACCATCACAAATGGCACCGAAGCAGCCAGAGTAATACAGACACCAACGTGAAATACCTAAATACTCATCATAAAACATTTCTGAATACATGGTGTACAGCAAATGAAAGACAAGCATCTTGTGATTCCAGCCAATATTTCCGATTTCTTAAGTGTTTTACAGCGAAAACACAATATAGCATTATATTAGCTTACCACAATAGCCAGAAACACAATCCATTTACCAGCAGCAAAAGTTAGTGATCGTAACAAACCAGCAAAAGATATATAATTTTTGACTAACCTTGATAAGCTTCATCAGATGACAGTCCTATAACATCAGGTTATACATACACTTATGTTTTGTTCGAAAATGTGCATATTTAGAGCTGAAATCAGTGGTTATACATTGTGCTAACGTAGCATCTTTTTCCCAGAATGTGCGGATATTTTTATGACACTCAACTATTCTGACCAAATAACTATTCATAAACGTTACTAAAAAATACATGTTGTATAGGAAATGATAGATACACTAGTTCTTAATGCAATCGCCGTGTTAGAATTCTAAAAATAACTTCATTACGACATCCAGCTTAGTTATAGCGAGAGAGTGCCCAAAATCTGGGCGCAAACTACTAGTACACATGTTCGACAGATATATGAAATAGCATCATAAAATGGGTCCTACTTTTGATGATCTTCCATCAGAATGTTGTACAAGGGGTCCTTTGTCGGGAACAATCGTTGTTTGGTTTTAGAATGTCCTCTTTTCCAGTCAATTAGCACGGAAAGCTAGCAAAGTGGCGCGAAGCTCTCCTTCGTGAACAAACGCAGACAAAGCAACACACCTAACGTCCCGAAAAAATTTCAATAATCTAATAAAACTATATTGAAAAAACATACTTTACGATGATATTATCACATTTATCAAATAAAATCAAAGCCGGAGATATTAGTCGTCTATAACGACAGCTTTACAGAAGGCAATACCAGGTCCCTTCTCGCGCGTTCCAGAAAACAGGAAATTGGGGTCACGTCATGCCTTTTATTCGACCTCAGATCATGTTATACACTCCATTTCTTCTCTCACTGCCTGTTGACATCTAGTGGAAGGCGTATGAAGTGCATGTATACTAATAAATATCAAGCACATTTATAGGCAGGCCCTAGAACAGAGCATCGATTTCAGATTTTCCACTTCCTGTCAGGAAGTTTGCTGCAAAATGAGTTCTGTTTTACTCACAGATATAATTCAAACGGTTTTAGAAACTAGAGAGTGTTTTCTATCCAATAGTAATAATAATATGCATATTGTACGAGCAAGAATTGAGTACGAGGCCGTTTGAAATGGGCACCTTTTATCCAGGCTACTCAATACTGCCCCTGCAGCCCAAACAGGTTAAAGGACCCAAAGCACACACATCCCTGGAACAAGCTGCAACAAACACTCAAACTGGACAGTTTTATCTCAATCTCTTCATTCAAAGACTCAATCATGGACACTCTTACTGACAGTTGTGGCTGCTTTGTATGATGTATTGGTGCCTCTACCTTCTTGACCTTTGTGCTGTTGACTTTGCCCAATAATGTGTGTACCATGTTGTGTTGCTACCATGCTGTGTTGTCATGTTTTGCTGTTATGCTGTTGTCTTAGGTCTCTCTTTATGTAGTGTTGTGTCTTTCTTGTTGTGATGTGTGTTTTGTCCTATATTTATATTGTATTTATCTTTTAAATCCCAGGCCCCCGTCCCCGCAGGAGGCCTTTTCCCTTTTGGTAGGCATCATTGTAAATAAGAATTTGTTCTTAACTGACTTTCCTTGTTAAATAAAAGGTAAAAAAATGTAATTCTAAAATAGAAATATGAATAACACACCTGTCACGAATACCACCGAAGGTGGCTCCCCTTCCTGTTCAGGTGGCGCTCGGCGGTCGTCGTCGCCGGTCTACTAGCTGCCACCGATCCCTTTTTCCTTTTCGTTTGTTTTTGTCTAATTGTTTTCACCTGTTCCTTGTTGGGGTTTTGGGATGGGTGTTATTTAAGTTCGTTTATTTAAGTTCGTTTAGCCCGCTGGTGTTTGTGCGGGCTTGTTTTTATTTTACGTTAGTGGTGTTTGTGTTCTTTGGGGTTTTCGCTGTCCGGGTTTTTGGTAATTATGGTTTTGGGTTTGTTGCGCCTGTGTTTTGGGCTTCACCCATGTTTGTAACTGGTTACTGTGCGAAAGGACATTAAAGCGTTTTTCCCGTCAACCTTCTGCTCTCTGCGTCTGACTCCACACCCATCACTCTCCAGACGTTACAACACCAGTAAAGCTAAATGAATATGCTCCATTTGAGACCAATATCTTCCATCCATATTATCTATAGTACAGTAAAAGGCACACAACTTGTGTTAGTTTCTCTTAGAGCCTGAAGGGCTCAGCACTTCAAATTCATCCTTAGAAAAATGTCATAAAGCATTTGGAAGGGTTTAAAGACTGGGGGCTCCTTAAAGTAGACCCCATCACAATAGTCACTTAAAACCTGTTTCGTCAGTATCATCAGAGGGTAAAACACAGTGTCTATGCTTTCGGCAAACATATTGTCTGAAAGACTCATATTTGAAAAAAGTTGATTTAGGGTCATTAACACTTCTTAGGGCCAGGGGTTCCGCTAGCGGCACCCCTCGACAACATTCCGCTGAAAAGGCAGCGCGGGAAATTCAAAAATATTTATTTGAAATATATAACTTTCACACATTAACAAGTGCAATACACCAAATGAAAGATAAACTTCTTGTTAATCTACCCATATTTATATTCAAAAATCTCAGTTTACATTGGCGCGTTACGTTCAGTAATGTTTTGCTTCCAAAACATCCGGGGATTTTGCAGAGAGTCACATAATTTCACAGAAATACTCATAATAAACATTGATAAAAGATACAAGTGTTATACACAGAATTAAAGATAGACTTCTCCTTAATGCAACCGCGGTGTCAGATTTCAAAAAAACTTTATTGCATGGTGTGCTTTTTCCGTAATCTGAGTACAGAGCTCAGACGACAAAATCAGCCAAAAAGATATCCGCCATGTTGGAGTCAACATTAGTCAGAAATAGCATTATAAATATTCACTTACCTTTGATGATCTTAATCAGAATGCACTCCCAGGAATCCTAGTTCCACAATAAATGTTTGATATGTTCGATAAAGTTCATAATTTATGTCCAAATTCCTCCTTGTTTTCAGCGCGTTCAGCCCAGTAATCCATCTTCTTGAGGCGCGAGCACTACGTCCAGACAAAGTCCAAAAGTTCCGTAACAGACCGTAGAAACATTTCAAACGATGTATAGAATCAATCTTTAGGATGTTTTTAACATAAATCTTCAATAATGTTACAACCGGAGAAATCCTTTGTCTGTAGAAAAGCCATGGAACGAGAGCTACCACTCACGTGAACAAGCGTCAGAGTTTGTGGCACTCTGCCAGACCACTCACTCAAAGAGCACTTATGAGCCCCTCCTTTACAGTAGAAGCCTCAAACAAGTTTCTGAAGACGGTTGACATCTAGTTGAAGCCTTAGGAAGTCCACAATGACCCCATAGACACTGTGTATTCGATTGGCCAAGCTTTCAAAAACTATAAACCTCAGATTTGTCTCAGGTTTTCGCCTGCCATATGAGTTCTGTTATACTCACAGACATCATTCAAACAGTTTTAGAAACTTCAGAGTGTTTTCCATCCAATACTACTAATAATATGCATATATTAGCATCTGGGACTGAGTAGGAGGCAGTTTACTCTGGGCACGCTTTTCATCCAAAAGTGAAAATGCTGCCCCCTATCCCAAACAGGTTTTAAGACCACAGGTTATACTGAAATTAGATTAATGTGCATGAATAAATCCTACGTGCTGGACCAACTTAATCAGATTGAAATTCTAGGGCACTTGGGGCACTGGTGTGGACGAGGCATGGTGGTTGATTTAATACAGGAGGTTGATGATTCTGGTTAAAGTTGTTTGTTATTCAGGTGGGGCGGGTATGCCAAGTTGAAAACAATATACGCACAGATGGCTGAAATCACCCCCTCATCCACGCCTGTGTCTCCACACCATCCACCTTGACCACACTGGCACCTCTATTGGCGAATGCGGTCTTCCAGTCTTCATGGTCTACCAGCAGTGTGGCTGGATATGGCTTACTGGGCCTTGCCCTCGACAAAATAAACACAAACACAAAGATGGGGGGGGAGTAAATTAGCTAGAATACATTTTATAAATTGTGTGGTAGCCCTAGTGTTAAGTGTGTATATTTGTGTGGGTGAGATGATATGGTGAGGTGATTATCAGTGGTGTGTGTCCCTAAAATGTTAGATGCATACATACTGTATAATGGTGCACCTTCTCTTTAAAGATGGATGAAAGGAGAATAAGCCCAGCTCTGAAGTACGTTCCTAAGGAGAGAGAGAATCAATAACAAGATACCAGAGTCAGAAAGCACATGCTGCTTTTTCCTTTTTATCTTACATGAACTTTCAAAGAATGCATTTCCAAAGCCACAATCCCTGATAATGTGCAGGATAGGCAATATATAATGATTGTGATGGATTATTGTAAGTACCAGGTAGATCCTCAGTGAGTGTTTCTCTTGCATCCATGTAGAGTTTTGCTAATTGGGATTTCCCTTCAGCCATAACAAGCACCTTTGGAAGAATTTTGGTGAAGCACTCATTGAAGCGACGGCATATGTTGCCTACTGTAGAGTGGATGCGATCTACCTCCTCATACAACTATAGAAAGAGAGCGAGACAGACCGAGAGAGACCGTAATACAACCTTAGAAATCATGTCGATTCTTCACTAATGCCTGAAATGAATGACATGTTTTAAGCTGAAATCTTGAGTTCTCAAAGTATTGCCCAACCAAACTACCGTGACCAATAGTGTATAATGTGCTGACACTAGGAAGCTTATTGAACAAAAATAAGTACCCCAACGATTGTCTTATGTATTCCAACAGATTGCAGCTTTGAAACGCTATTTTAAACTTACCCCAGAGGTTTTCCTGCAGAAGGGGTATTTCTTTGCTGTGTCCTCCACAGTCATTCCTTTTGCCTTCAGCTTCAGCTCAACCATCACACTACTACCACCATGCTTAATCGTTGGTATAAGGTTCGTACTGTGGTTTGCCATGTTTGCTTTTCGCCAGACATAATAGACCCATGTCATCCAAAAAGTAACACTTTTGACTCATCTGTCCATAGGACATTCTTCCAAGAGTCTTGATGGTCATCCAGGTGCTTCCAGGTGCATTTGGCAAACTTGAGTCAACTTTTTGGGTCCTATTGTGTCTGGCGAGAAACAAACACTGCATTCCACAGTAAGAACCTCATACCAATACCTCAAAAACAGTTGGAAAATTCCAGAAAATTATGTCATGGCTTTAGAAGCTTCTGATAGGCTAATTGACAAATGTGAGGTGTACCTGTGGATGTATTTCAAGGCCTACCTTCAAACTCAGTGCCTCTTTGCTCGATATCAAAATAAATCATCCAAGACCTCAGAAAAAAAATGGTACACCTCCACAAGTCTGGTTCATCCTTGGGAGCAATTTCCAAACGCCTGAAGGTACCACGTCCATCTGTACAAACAATAGTACGGAAGTATAAACACCATGGGACCACGCAGCCGTCATACCGCTCAGGAAGGAGACACGTTCTGCTTCTAGAGATGAACGTACTTTGGTGCGAAAAGTGTAAATCAATCCCAGAACAACAGCAAAGGACCTTGAGAAGATGCTGGAGGAAACAGGTACAAAAGTATCTATATCCACAGCAAAATGAGTCCTATATCGACATGACCTGAAAGGCCGCTCAGCAAAGAAGAAGCCACTGCTCCAAAGCCGCCATAAAAGAAACAGACTACGGTTTGCAACTGCACATGGGGACAAAGATCATTCTTTTTGGAGAAATGTCCTCAGGTCAGATGAAACAAAAATAGAACTGTTTGGCCATAATGACCATCGTTATGTTTGGCAAGTTTATGATTTTAACCCTTTCACACGTACCATCACACGGGTGTGATCGTTCTACAGTGGTCCCTGAAGCGTACGATCACACCCGTGTGATTAGAACACTCATTTAGAACGCTCGTTTAGAACGGCCAGTTTCGAATGACGCAACAATCAGCATTTGAGCTGGCCACACTTTTTTCAGAAACTATTTACACAAACACAGTCCTTACAAAGTTGTCCAGAATGTGAGCAGTTTATTTTGGAATGCAATGTTCAGATATTCACAGAAGTATATATAGCATAACACAATCATCCTAACCGGAAAAATGTAGGCTACATTTGTCCAAGCGCTAACTGAGGAAAGATTGACCCAACCCAAGCAGTAATATTTTCTAACTCTCGGCTGACATAAACTACAATATGAATTAGCTAATAGCAATTATTATGTATAATTAATCACATCACGGGTGAGCTCACCATTGATCGAAATAATTAGGTAAAACACTTTATAGAAATCGAAAGTAATCCGACGATTAGTTTCAGCGCGCAGCCATGCATTTGTTCCTCACAGAAACCGAAGATAAGAGAAGACAAGATGAGTTTGGTCTGTTTATAGTATGCATGTTGAAGGGGTGTGTCAATCACTGTCGTTCACATCCCACCCTTCATTTCCGGAAGTCCTCAAAAAATGAGTGAACTCTTACTCACCTCATTTTGTTATAACATCTTTGGTCAAACAGACGATTACGTGAAACCCAGAATGCATTGTATGTCAACAAACATGGCTACACAGCTGGAATTAGCTTAGCTCATCATAATCAGTACAACCTTCAAAAAAGTATTTTAAACACATAATATGTGCCCATTACAATCTGTGCAAGAATCGGAATGCATGATTTGTCACATAGAATTGAAAACATGTGAATAAATCAGTAAATACACAAATAATTGCCACACAAAACATTTTCTGATAGTGATTTATTGAGACAAGTGGCGCGTGCCGGCAGTCAACCACGTACCCTCTCACTCTAAACCATTCAGTGTTGTTGTTTATGTATGTAGATAGTGAGCTAAGCTGTAGCATTAGCAATAACTTTCAAAAGGAGACAACTCACAAATGTGGAAATTCTGGAGATTTTGAGTCTGAAAGTCAGGAATCAGATTCTGACAGTGAGGAGCTGCCCCCCAACCTTGTAGCCATTGAGAACCCTGAATCTGAGGACCCCTTGTCCACTGACAAAGTCCCAGTTCCATTAGAAGATGCTGGTGGTGATGGTGGCAGACTGACAGTGGATGAAGTACAGGAGTTCTGTGGTAGCTGGAAGGCTGCCAGCCATTTCACCCCTCCTGGCCCTGCTGATTGTGTTGAGTCCCAGTCTGGAGTGCAACGCCCCTTGCCATTTCCATCTGAGGCAGAGTGCTTCAAGTTGTTTCTGACAGAGGAGCTAGTGGGAGACATAGTAGAGACCAATCGCTATGCCTTGGAGCTACAGGATAAGAGAGAGCCAGTGTAACGGATGTGAAATGGCTAGCTAGTTAGCGGGTACGCGCTAATAGCGTTTCAATCAGTTACGTCACTTGCTCTGAAACCTTGAAGTAGTGGTTCCCCTTGCACAGCAAGGGCCGCGGCTTTTGTGGAGCGATGGGTAACGATGCTTCGTGGTGTTGATGTGTGCAGAGGGTCCCTGGTTCGCGCCCGGGTATGGGCGAGGGGACGGACGTAAAGTTATACTGTTACACCAGGAGTGGGGGGACAACCACAATTAGTGAAATGTATACATTCCTGGTGACAGTAAAGAAGAACTCCCTAAGAGAATACTGGAGCAGAGATGCTATGTTTGCAACTCCCTTCTTTGCCACCCTCTTTTCCCAAGACTGCTTTCTAGTTCTGCTGCTATGACTGCATTTCATCATCAACGCTACTGCCATCCTAAATGACCCGTTATACAAAACAAGAGATGTCAACAGCTGGCAGTAAAGTGCCATGACAAACGAGACGTCCATGTCCTCTCCACTGTCCATACAGCAACCATGTCGGCCACAGGGAAGGTGAACCACCTGACGGGAGAGAGAAACAAACCAGACAGAGAAACATCAAACCAGACTGCGTGCTTGACTATTACCTCAAAATGGGGGCAGTGGATAAGGCCGACATGATAAACAGCTTTGTGGAATGAACTCAGAAAACGACCAAGTGGTATAAGATATTTTTCCAGGGTAGCGTCAAAATACAACATGCCAATACTTCTGACGCATTTAGCATTGTTTTACAGAGCTAATAGAATAATGTAACTAGCTACATAAGCACGATTGAATATAACACCATAAAAGGTGAGTAACATGAGTAACGTTACCTAGCGTGTCCGCGGTTATAAGGAATATACACAAATATATTATGCTCCATACACACAGTGAGCTACAGTAGAAACGGTATAACACGACACAGAAACTATTATAACGTAATTAGGCACTTACTTTGATAGAAACGCAGTCTGGATTTGAAGATGGGTGTCTGTAGTGACGCCTCTAGCACTGAGACGCTGTGCCACTTGGGAGTCAAAAGGCCAGGGTAGCTTCAACATACAACACATGCTAATACATCCGTGACGCAATTAGCATTGTTTTCCAGAGCTAATAAGACTGTAGCTAGATACCTAAGCATTGGGTATATCACCATACATGTTATGAAATGAGTAACGTTACATCGCGTGTCCGCGGTTATAATGAATATACACAAAAACATGATGCTACAGTAGAAACGACATAACACGACATGCAGAAACTATTATAACGTAATAAGGCACTTTGATAGAAACGCACACATTTCCAAAGTTATTATTGGTAACGAAAACAACTTTGATTGCGATGCAGGCGACAGGTGGAAAATATGAACACGTGTATGCAGGACGGCAGATGAGTAAATGTCTGCAGACTTGAACTGCACAAACAATTGAGAAGTGTTTGGGGAATTTTGTCCGGGTCAGAAATGTAAAAAAAATTAATTGGTCCGCAAAAGTAAAAATGACTACTTTTATGTGAATGAATGAGGCGGAACACACCTCATTTCAAACTGTTATTATAAAATAAAAAACTGTTTAGAAAATAATTTAAAATTGACAAATAAAACAGGCGGCGTGCTTTGGTTTGAGGGCAGCGCAGATTAAATGTACTGTTACATAACAATCACATTCTGGAATTGGAGAGAACGTTCTAACATCACGTGCATAAAACAACTCACGCTGGGGCGACCGTTACAGATATTTGGAACTCACGCATGAAAGGGTTAAAAGGCTAGTTGATCATTAGAAAACCCTTTTGTAGTTATGTTAGCACAGCTGAAAACTGTTGTTCTGATTAAAGAAGCAATAAAACTGGCCTTCTTTTGACTAGTTGAGTATCTGGAGCATCAGCATTTGTGGGTTCGATTACAGAATCAAAAGGGCCAGAAACAAAGGACTTTCTTCTGAAACTCGTCAGTCAATTCTTGTTCTGAGAAATGAAGGCTATTCCATGTGAGAAATTGAAGAAACTGAAGATCTCGTACGACGCTGTGTACTACTCCCTTCACAGAACAGCTCAAATTGTCCCCAACCAGAATTGGAGGAGTGGGAGGCCCCGGTGCACAACTAAGCATGAGGACAAGTACATTGGAGTGTCTAGTTTGAGAAACAGATGCCTCACAAGTCCTCAACTGGCAGCTTCATTAAATAGTACCCGCAAAACACCAGTCTCAACTTTAACAGTGAAGAGCCGACTCCGGGATAGAAAGCATAGAAAAAAGAACGTAGAATGCAAGACATAAAATGCCCACCCCAACTCACGCCCTGACCAAACCAAAATAGAGACATAAAAAGGATCTCTAAGGTCAGGGCATGACAACACCAAACCTAAGATGGAAGAAACGGAAGCATTTTGATAACACTCTGAAAGAGATTGAAGATTTGATTGATGGAAATCAGTTCTGGGAGAAATGGAATGGTCTAAATGGAAAACTGAGGAATGACATTTGGAAAGATAATTTTGAATAATAATTCCATTAGAAGACTTTACTTAAACAAGACAAACTCAGCTCCCTAGAACCCACATATAAAAACAACCAGAACCCAATTGACTACCAAATTACACAGGCTGAACTTTAAAATAAAATACAAAGCCTTAAACCTGGAAAGGCATGTGGCCCTGACAGCATCAGGAATTAAATGCTTAAACCCAGTAATCCTGAGCTGCAGGACACCTTATTAAAACTATTCAACCTCGTGTTAGAGAGTGGCTTGCTTACCTGATATTTGGAACCAGGGGCTCATAACCCCCATATAAAAATGTGACAAACTAGACTCCAATAATGATAGGGGAATATATGTCTCCAAGGGGAAACTGTTCTGCTGTATTCTCAATGACCAAATACAGACCTTCCTCGCACAACATAACGCTCTCAGCAAAAACTAATTGGCTTTCTATCCAAACACAGAATGAAAGACCACATACACATATTACACACACCAATGAACCACCACGTTCATCAGAAAAGCCTGCAAAGCATTTTACTCCATTAAAACGTCCTTGGGAAAGGGGGGCAGTATTGAGTAGCTTGGATGAATAAGGTGCCCAGAGTAAACTGCTTGTTACCCAGGCCCAGAAGCTATGATATGCATATAAGTAGTAGATTTGGATAGAAAACTCTAAAGTTTCCAAAACTGTTAAAATAATGTCTGTGAGTATCTCATATGGCAGGTGAAAACCTGAGACAAATCCAACCAGGAAGTGGGAAATCTGAGGTTTGTAGTTTCATTTAAGTGATTGCCTATCCAATATGCTGTGTCTATGGGGCCAGATTGCACTTCCCAAGGCTTCCATCAGATGTCAACAGTCTTTAGAAAGTTGTTTGGGGCTTCTATTGTGGAAGGGGGTCGAATAAGAGCTGTTTCAACAAGTGGACTAAGCTCTGGCCAATGAGTTGTTTACTGCGTGGTCACGCCGGCGCGCCGTTCCTTCTTTTTCCTCTGTAATGAATACGCTATTGTCCGGTTGGAATATTATTGAAGATTTATTATAAAAAGACCCCAAGGATTGATTGTAAACATCGTTTGACATGTTTCTACAAACTGTAATGAACTCTTGACTTTTAGTCTGGATTTTGCGCTCGCGCATTGTGCCTTTGGAATAGTGAACTACACGCGCGAACAAAACGGAGGTATTTGGACAAATATGGACGTAATCAAACAAAACAAATATTTATTGTGGAAGTGGGAGTCCTGGGAGTGCATTCCGATGAAGATCAGCAAAGGTATGTGAAGATTTATAATGCTATTTCTGACTTTTGTTGACGCCACAATTTGGCGGGTAACTGTATGGCTTGCTTTTGTGGCTGAACGTTGTGCTCAGATTATTGAATATTGTGCTTTTGCCGTAAAGCTTTTTTGGAATCTGACACAGCGGTTGCATTAAGAACAAGTGTATCTATAATTCTATGTAAAACATAAATCTTTCATCAACGTTTATGATGAGTATTTCTGTTATTTGATGTGGCTCTCTGCAATTTCTCCGGATGTTTTGGAGTCATTTCTGAACATGGCACCAATGTAAACTGAGGTTTTTGGATATAAATATGAACTTTACCGAACAAAACATACATGTATTGTGTAACATGAAGTTCTATGAGTGTCATCTGATGAAGATCATCAAAGGTTAGTGATTAATTTTCTCTATTTCTGCTTTTTGTGACTCTACTCTTTGGCTGGAAAAATGGCTGTGTTTTTCTGTGATTTGGCGGTGACCTAACATAATCGTTTGTGGTGCTTTCGCTGTAAAGCCTTTTTGAAATCGGACACTGTGCTTGGATTAACGAGAAGTGTATCTTTAAAATGGTGTAAAATAGTTGTATGTTTGAGGAATTTTAATTATGAGATTTCTGTTGTTTTGAATTTGGCGCCCTGCAATTTCACTGGCTGTTGGCGAGATGGGACGCTAGCGTTCCGAACGATCCCAGAGAGGTTAAAAAGAAAATGATAAAAGAAAATATATAACATTTAAATTTTACCAATTGCACTATGTGGAACTGAGGTTTGGGGTCCAACCTGTAATTATGATTACAAGCTTTGGGAGAAAAAACAAATAGAAAATCTAAATACAGAATATGCTATGTTATATCCAAAAGAAATGACCAAATAATACATGCAGAGCAGAACTCGGAAGATTCCCTTTAATTGTAAATATAAATATAAGGACACTAAAATTTTTGCACCATTTCAAATTAAGCCCCAAAACATCCTTACAATTCAAAGCAGTGGAAACCCAAGAGCTGAACCCTGAAAAGAGTCCCCTATGTTAGCTGTTAATTAGAAACACTGAACAACCTTATTATCCAAACACACAGGGAAATCAATCAAATTGTTACACAAATGAAAACCTCCTATTTGACAAATTGGGAAAATGAAACAAAAATGCAGAATAAACTAAATTGCTATTTGGCCCTCAAAAGTGAATACCAATTGGCAGAATATCTCTACTCTACCAGAGATACAAAACAGAGACAGATCCTGACCAAATACAGGCTCAGCGACAACCAATTGGCTATAGAAAAAGGGAGACACAAAAAGACATGGATCCCGAAAGAGGAGTGTCTTTGTGGTCGCTGCACAGCAGGGGAGGTAGAGACGAATGCACTTTTTCCCACTAATGTGAGAAATAATACAAAATAATATTTTTTCAAGAAAATATCCCAATCAATTCCCTACTTCTGTGCATTTACTAATGACATAAGGCTGGGAATTATACTGGGTAAGGAAGAAATGGCAAATATTACTGCCAGTATACTGTATGATTGCCATAGCTTGAGGGACATTCCATTACCATCAATTCTCTGAAGTATTTACATTGTATTTAACTTACAGTGGCTTGCGAAAGTATTCACCCCCCTTCGCATTTTTCAATATTTTGTTGCCTTACAACCTGGAACTGAAATAGATTTATGGGTGGTTTGTATCGTTTGATTTACACAACATGCCTACCAATTTGAGAGGCAAAATAAAATAAAAATGTTTTTAAATTAAAAACAATTTAAAAATCGGAAGACTTGAGCGTGCGTAACTATCTAATTATGTCACTTCTGAAGGTAATTGGTTGCACCAGATCTTATTTAGGGGCTTCATAGCAATGGGGGGAATACATATGCACTGACCACTTTTCCGTAATATTTTGTTTAAAAAAATTTGAAACATGTAATTTTTTTCATTTCACTTCACCAATTTGGTCTATTTTCTGTATGTCCATTACATGACATCCAAATAAAAATCTATTTAAAT
Organism: Salvelinus alpinus; assembly: GCF_045679555.1. Lineage (NCBI taxonomy): Eukaryota > Metazoa > Chordata > Actinopteri > Salmoniformes > Salmonidae > Salvelinus > Salvelinus alpinus. Next base: position 8,344,661 of record NC_092097.1, on the reverse strand, counting down.
TACAGGTTGTAATGCAACAAAATAGGAAAACAAAAAGGGGGATGAATACTTTTGCAAGTCATTGTACAAGTAATAGATAGTGTAACCATAATCCATGTACATTTTTATGTTTATTTATTAGCCATTCTTTCAAAAATAATGTTTTTTATAATCTTATTTGTATTTATTTAAACGTATCGACCAAAGAACACACAATACAACAGCAGTATGTACTGTTATTATTAATATTGAAATGAACTGTATTTCATTATCCTCATACTGTATTTACTGAAATGCTGTATCACTATACTCCTTTGGCAATATCTACCAATTGTATGCCAATAATGCAATCTGCATTTGAATTTGAGAGAGCGGTTTCACACCTAATATTAGAGTGATGCCAACCAAATGCCTAAGTTTTGTGAGGCAGGGCTATCCTTTTGTTAATGTTTGGATTATGGATTGCTCCTTGAAGTGTAATCAGTCTGATAGAAAGAAACTCACTTATGACTGCTCTATTCCCCGACCGGTGTTTGTTGTTTCCTCAGGTTGCTTAGACTTCTTCCCATGGCCAAACTTTTCTTTGGTCCTTTTAAATTAGGCAAGGCCTCTTTTTTCTCCACTTCCTGTCTGAATGACGTTCCCAAAGTAAACTGCCTGTTACTCAGGCTCCGAAGCCAGGATATGCATATAATTGGTACCATTGGAAAGAAACCACTTTGACGTTACAATAAAATATAACACAATAGATATGGTAGGAGAAAATCCAAAGAAAAACCAACCAGAGACCATGCTCTTCCAGTATTAGGGCATACTCAATTCTACCTCCCAGGATGCAATTCCTATGGCTTTCACTGTGTGTCAGCAGTCTATGTTCAAAGTTTCAGGCTTGTAACTTGAATAACGAATAAGAAATAACAGTTTTAGTACAAGGACACCAGCTTGGAAATCCGTGTTTGCTCGCGCGCCAAGAAGACAAGATGCACCTGCTAAAATCGGTTTCCTATTGAACATACTTCTTTCCGTAAGAAATACTATAGTTTGATTACATTTTAGGGTATCTGAGGAATAAATAGAAATGTATTTTGACTTGTTGAAACAAAGTTAAGGGGTACATTTTTGGACTCCTTTCTTTGCATGTTGAACGAGTGGATTACTCAAATCGATGGCACCAACTAAATAGACTTTTTGGGATATAAAGAAGTACTTTATCTAACAAAACGACACTACATGTTATAGCTGGGACCCTTTGGATGACAAATCGGAGGAAGATTTTCAAAAAGTAAGTGAATATTTAATCGCTATTTGTGAATTTGTAAATCGGACAGTGCAGTTAGATTAACAAGAATGTAAGCTTTCAACCGATATAAAACACTTGTATGTACCTAAATGTTTAATATTCATAATTTTTATGATTATTTATTTGATTTGCACGCCCTCCTGTCTCACCGGAAGTTGTCCCGCTAGCAGGACGCCTAGGCTTAAGAAGTTAACCCCTTATTTTTGTTGGCACAAAACTACCTCCATACTTCCATTCATTTGTATGTGTTAACTTCAGACTAGTGTTGTGACAACTGTGGCTGTGAGTCTCATCTTTCCATAGAGTGGTCATATTAGTTTTGTAGGCCAAACTGTTCGGACGCTAAGGACGTTATCGTGAGAAGATCGATTTTCAGGATGTCTCTTAGTCTGACAAACACTGATGGATTTGAATCGGGATTTTTTATTATGTTACGTAGATTGTCACATGGGTTAATTCCATAATCTGTAATTGTTTTTATTCAATTAATCACTTTTATTTTTAGCTGTTACAAATAAACACATTGAAAAACAAATATTTTGGGTAGCTAATGCTTTTGCACAATTGTCTCTTTGTTCTGATTAGAATCCCTGGCACAGGTCCTTGAATGCAGGTTCAAGGCAGAACGTGCACCACTTGTCCATGGCCATTAAATATGTGTCCATAATAACAAAACTATTTTCCTGAGCTTTATTACATCTCATGTATATATATACAGACGGATTCAAAGTATATTTACATTGTAATACTTCTGACAGCCAACTTTCTAACTTCGCTCATAACTTTTGTACTTTTATACATTCAAGACGGTCATAAGCTTTTTCGGCATCAGCAGCAATTATTGATAAATCTATATATTGTTTTTCAGCATATTGTATTAAACTGAAACATATTTTATTTGTTTGTAAGTGTCTATTTTTAACAAAGCCTGTTTGATTGATATGTATCAAGTCTGGTAAAGACTTTTGGCATGCTATTGCTTATGAGATGTTTTATTATTTTATTGTCACAATTTATGAAACTTGTGGGTCTGTAATCAGCAGTGGAATCAGCAGTTTCCTGGTTTTAATATAACTGAATTAACTGTCTAAAGATTTTTTATTGCCTTTTTCTTTAACTTTAATTTCTAACTTTTGTGGTGTATGAGATTATCATTCCCCCAATGTATGTGGTAAAATCATTCCAAATGATATCAGGTGACTGCTTTTCTCTGTCCTTTATGTCTACATTTGTAATGGTAAAGGTTTTTATTTTTTATTCATGACTCAGTGAAAGTACTGACTTGGCTCCCGGTATATAGCAAACCGTTTGCAGCAACCCCCCACCCCTCAATCGGGAGATCTACAACTGGACATTTGCCAACTGCATGCCCAAGACACCTGCCACAACTACAAGTACTGTTGCGTAAGCCTACAGATCTTCCCCGAAATAGTCCGGCTCTTGGAACCGTTTGATTACTGACATGCTCTTCTTTGTGCACAGTAAACTTCGGTTTGGCTCTAGGTGTCCCACCTGTGTCATTACCATTCTTCTCCTTGTTCAGAGCAAGACCTTGGATTGCATTTATTAGCTCCCCAATGACATTACAATGCTCGGCCACCACTTTAAGAACATCTTCCAAAGAGACAGCTGGTTAAGGTCAGAACACTGAGAATCCCTCCCTCTCGTATTACACAGCACTTTCCTGCTCTTGACAACTTTAGTGTTACAGGGCTGGTCCTCCAGTGAGCAGGTGATGGCTTCCTCACGTACATCAAACAGAGTAGACTGAGTCCTCTTCCTGACTAACTTCCGCAGCTCTCTCTTGAGAGCAGGATCTATGACGCCCTCAAGGAACTGGTTTCTGATATTTTATCCTCGGAAACAGAGTCTTGTTCTTGTTTCAGTACAGAGCTAAGTATCTGCGAGAAATCACAAAAATCCTCTCCCTCGCTCTGATGCAGGCCATAGAAGGTGTGTAACAGCTAAGATGCACTACACTTCTCTATATTAGCCCCCTTAGATACGAGAACAGGTCACTGGGCTGCTTTGACTCCCCACCCATGCGTAACCGCACTTCCTCTAAGGCTGACCCCTCAGAGACAGTATGAAATCTACCTTTTCATCAGTACTCTGATCTCTGGCTCAAATTACACGTTCAACTTCGTCAATGAACTCGTCAACTGACCAACCATCTTTAAAGATGCTCTCTAGGTACATACACATATGACCTTGTTGACCATTACCCAGAGCGGCAATAGTTGCCATTGCTTCATCATGTTTCCTATATAGCTCTGCAATCTGTGGCTGTAAGTCAACTACAGGGTTACCCTCACCACCAGGGGTGGTGTTACCATAACCTGCTGGCTCTGACATAATGTAAAATATGTACTCAAACTCAGTTTAAGGATATACTGTAGAGTAGAAACAGTCTATGAAAGTTGCTGGATGGATGGAGATGATGGCATATAGTCCTCCGTGTTGGTCTGTGATGATCTATGATGGTCCATGGAGCTCACTGGATCCCGGCAGTCTGGTTACTGAACCTCCACAGCAACCCCAGGCAGGCCTCACTTTCCGCTCTCAAAACCCCTGGAACCATCCATCGTCAGATCTCTCTGGCCCTGCAGCACTCTTCACCACTACCGTAATTATGCACTTCAATACCCTAACAACGCTATCAGAACCCAACTCCTGGTACCAAAAGGTTGGCGACATTGGTTAAAAGTTGGCGAGTGTTGGTGAAAGTAAACTAATGTGGGGTTGTTTATTCTGTCAAAGCTTCAATTTTAAATAGGATAATGTAAGAGGGAAATCATCGCAAGGTGAAGTCCCCATGAAGTAAAAATCTGTCTAAATCACAATCGAGTGAAATAATTATGTTAATAAAGTGGGTAAAAATAACCTGCGCACAATAAGTACAAAGCGAAATGCAGAAATGGTAGTGGCTCTGCTTTAATCACACTGTCCACGTGATACCTTAACCCCACATGGAACAGCAGTTACAGACATCTCATAGGGAGTGTTGCTGTACAGCTATTTTCAGGTCTCTCCAGAGATGTTCAATCGGGTTCAAGTCCGGGCTCTGGCTGGGCCACTCAAGGATATTCAGACTTGTCCCATAGCCACTCCTGCATTGTCTTGGCTGTGTGCTTAGGGTCGTTGTCCTGTTACATGGTTGGGCAATTCAAGTCCTCAGGGGCCTGATTGGTGTCACAGTTTTGCCTCAGCCCCAGCTAACATACCTGACTCCAATAATCAACTAATCATGATCTTCTGTTTAGGATTCAGTTTGATTAATCAGCTGTGTTTGCTACGAATGGAGAAAAAGTGTGACACCAAGCAGGCGCCCGAGGGCTGGTGTTGCCTACCCCTGTTAAGTTATTAGGTGAACCTTTGCCCCAGTATGAGTTCCTGAGCGGGTTTTCATCAAGGATATCTCTGTACATTGCATCTTTCCTTCAATCCTGACTAGTCTCCCAGTCCATGCTAGTGAAAAACATCCCCACAGCATGATGCTGCCACCACTACGCTCCACCATAGGGATGGTGCCAGGTTTCCTCCAGACATGATGCTTGGCATTTAGGACAAAGAGTTAAATCTTCAGACCAGAGAATTTTGTTTTTCATGGTCTGAGAGTCTTTAGGTGCATTTTGGCAAACTCCAAGCGGGCTTTCATGCGCCTTTTACTGAGGAGTTGCTTCCGGCTGGCCACTCTACCATAAAGGCCTGATTGGTGGAGTGCTGCAGATATGGTTGTCCTTCTGGAAGGTTCTCCCATTTCCACAGAGTTACCCTGGAGCTCTGTCTGAGTGACCATCAGGTTCTTGGTCACTTCCCTGACCAAGGCCCTTCTCCCCCAATTGCTCAGTTTGGCCAGGCGGCCAGCTCTAGGAAGAGTCTTGGTGGTTCCAAACTTCTTCCATTTAAGACTGATGGAAGGCACTGTATTCTTGGGGACCTTCAATGCTGCAGAAATGTTTTGGTACCCTTCCCCAGATCTGTGCCTTGACACAATCCTGCCTTTGAGCTCTACGGACAATTCCTTTCGACCTCGTGGCTTGGTTTTTACTCTGACATGTACTGTCAACTGTGGGACCTTATATAGACAGGTGTATGACTTTCCAAATCATGTTCAATCAATTACATTTTCCACAGGTGGACTCCAATTAAGTTGTAGAAAATCAAGGATGATCAATGGAAACAGGATGCATCTCAATTTCGAGGATCATAGCAAAGGTTCTGAATACTTACAGTGAGGGAAAAAAGTATTTGATCCCCTGCTGATTTTGTACGTTTGCCCACTGACAAAGAAATGATCAGTCTATAATTTTAATGGTAGGTTTATTTGAACAGTGAGAGACAGAATATCAACAAAAAAATCCAGAAAAACGCATGTCAAAAATGTTATGAATTGATTTGCATTTTAATGAGGGAAATAAGTATTTGACCCCTCTGCAAAACATGACTTAGTACTTGGTGGCAAAACCCTTGTTGGCAATCACAGAGGTCAGACGTTTCTTGTAGTTGGCCACCAGGTTTGCACACATCTCAGGAGGGATTTTGTCCCACTCCTCTTTGCAGATCTTCTTCGAGGCTGACGTTTGGCAACTCGAACCTTCAGCTCCCTCCACAGATTTTCTATGGGATTAAGGTCTGGAGACTGGCTAGGCCACTCCAGGACCTTAATGTGCTTCTTCTTGAGCCACTCCTTTGTTGCCTTGGCCGTGTGTTTTGGGTCATTGTCATGCTGGAATACCCATCCACGACCCATTTTCAATACCCTGGCTGAGGGAAGGAGGTTTTCACCCAAGATTTGACGGTACATGGCCCCGTCCATCGTCCCTTTGATGCGGTGAAGTTGTCCTGTCCCTTTAGCAGAAAAACACCACCAAAGCATAATGTTTCCACCTCCATGTTTGACGGTGGGGATGGTTTCTTGGGGTCATAGGCAGCATTCCTCCTCCTCCAAACATGGCAAGTTGGGTTGATGCCAAAGAACTCCATTTTGGTCTCATCTGACCACAACACGTTCACCCAGTTGTCCTCTGAATCATTCAGGTGTTCATTGGCAAACTTCAGACGGGCATGTATATGTGCTTTCTTGAGCAGGGGGACCTTGCGGGCGCTGCAGGATTTCAGTCCTTCACGGCATAGTGTGTTACCAATTGTTTTCTTGATGACTATGGTCCCAGCTGCCTTGAGATCATTGACAAGATCCTCCTGTGTAGTTCTGGGCTGATTCCTCACCGTTCTCATGATCATTGCAACTCCACGAGGTGAGATCTTGCATGGAGCCCCAGGCTGAGGGAGATTGACAGTTCTTTTGTGTTTCTTCCATTTGCGAATAATCACAGAAACTGTTGTCACCTTCTCACCAAGCTGCTTGGCGATGGTCTTGTAGCCCATTCCAGCCTTGTGTAGGTCTACAATCTTGTCCCTGACATCCTTGGAGAGCTCTTTGGTCTTGGCCATGGTGGAGAGTTTGGAATCTGATTGATTGATTGCTTCTGTGGACAGGTATCTTTTATACAGGTAAGAAACTGAGATTAGGAGCACTCCCTTTAAGAGTGTGCTCCTAATCTCCGTTCGTTACCTGTATGAAAGACACCTGGGAGCCAGAAATCTTTTTGATTGAGAAGGGGTCAAATACTTATTTCCCTCATTAAAATGCAAATCAATTTATAACATTTTTGACATGCATTTTTCTGGTAATTTTTGTTGTTATTCTGTCTCTCACTGTTCAAATAAACCTACCATTAAAATTATAGACTGATAATTACTTTGTCAGTGGGCAAACGTACAAAATCAGCAGGGGATCAAATACTTTTTCCCCTCACTGTATGTAAATAAGGTATCTGTTTTTAAAAAAAAAATCTGAAAACCTGTTTTCAATTTGTCATTATACGGCATTGTGTGTAGATGGATGAGGAAAAAAAGAAATGTAATCTATTTTAGAATAAGACTGTAACATAACAAAATGTGAAAAAAGTCAAGGGGTCTGAATACTTTCCGAATGCACTGTATCTGTACTGTTCATAGTCAGATGTACCTTCTCTTATATTGTTAATACTCGTGCTTGAGTATTAACAACATACGCAACACTATGACATAGTTTGTTAACCCATGCACCGGGCTACTTGGTTCAAGGTCAGTACCAGATTTGAAACAAGGCTGCTTGGTTCCAAGAATAAAGTGGGCCATGGGCCAATGGAAATGAAATAGGAACCATGAGATTCACAGCACAGCATGGCCCTGCAATGGAGATGCGCCATTACATGTCCCGTATTGCTCCACAATGAGGAATGCCTCCTAGTGACTAACCTGCAACCCTGGTCGAGAAAAGCTTTGTGGAAGATCTCATACTCCTTATGCGTGTCTGAGTGTGTATAACACATTTTCACCCATCATGTATCATACAGATTTAGGATCTTAATTTCACCTATATTGTCACAGCAAAATCATCTTGTAGCAACAGGATTTGAACGTTTACTCCATAATGTTGCTTGATCGATGGTTAGACTATTATCTGGCCAAAAGTAAGCTACATGAAAAGTGCAGTACTGTTTATATAACCATGTGTTAGTGTTGGTTTTCAGTAAATTTATGTTAATTACAAAGCTCATCTGCATTTCCTGCAGTGCAGAAAAATTCTCAGCTACAAAAGTGTGACCGAATTAATGTATGAGATACTGTATACTGAAGTGTTGTGTAGGCTGTCACAACCTGGCTCTTAGATGGTGACAAGCAAGGGAGTCCACACGTTGGCAGTTAAGGAGCAAAAATATGTATTAAATAACTAACAAGTATAAAACTACAAAGGAAAACTAACCTGTGAAGTGTGAAAGTAGGCATGTGAGGGGGGTAATGGAAATGCATGGATGAAGGTAAAATGTGTGTAAGTGTTGAAGGGTGCATCTAATCAAAAACCATAATCAACCAGATCACAAAAAAAATTGTGCTTGTGAAGAGAGAGAGCCTGGACGGGGCACCAGGAACTTTTATATTCTAGTTGATCCCAAACCCAGGTGCAACTTTAACGAGCCAATCAGCTCCACCTGTCCCCAATCTGCAAATAAAAGCACAAACACAGAAGGAGGCAGGGAGAGTGAGGGGGGTGTAACAAGACTACGTGTTCAGTTTTGTAAAGTAGAAAATATGTCTCACGATTTGTCAGTGGGTTAATTGGCTTTTGAGGGTAGAGAGAGACAGGATCTACTCCTCTATCGCCTGAGAAGCCCTCGCTGGAAAATAATTGCAGCTGATATTTCATTTGGAAAGTCGCAGCTATGTGGCGTGAAGGTCTGTGAAAATCTGAAAACATGTATAAAACCTATTTTGATAAGTTCATCCCAAAAAATAGGATTAATCGTCAACCTACAGTACCAGTCAAAAGTTGACACACCACCTCATTCCAGGGTTCTTCTTTATTTGAACTATTTTCTACATTGTAGAATAATAGTGTCACGGCTCCTCCTCTGCAGTGCAGGGGGCGGTTCCTCCTGCAGGCAGAGGAGGGTCGTTAGTGATTGGAGCCACCTGGGCTCAGGGTATAAAGCTGTCACTAATCACTTTTCTCTCTCTCTCTCTCTGCTCCTCCAGGTATGCTCATGATTTGTTTGTTCCTTTGTAGTTTTGCATAGTTTTCACTCAGTCATATTCACACACACAGATTCACGCATCCATGCACTTTACATACACCTTACATTATGATACTTCCACACCTCATTCCTTTTTCTTAGTTTAAAGTTAATAGTTTGTTTATAATAAAGAACACTTTTAATTGGCCTATACCTGTTTGTGTCCCCTCATTTTTGTCACAGGCTATGAGCCGGCTTGTGACAAGTGGGGACTCGTCCGGGATAGTAGTTAACTTGGGTTAGTTTAGTTTAGTTTGCCAAATGTTTTTGTTTGAGGGTAAGTTTTGGTTGGGCCAATTTTGTTGAAGAGAGCGTTGAGAGCCATGTGTTCTTTTGGTTCAGTTAGCTTGGTAGCTAAGCAATTCACTCTGTGTTTTTCTGGGTTTTGTTCAGGTGGGGGTCCTCTCCTGTTCAGGCATATCAGCGAGTATCAATAGGAGGCTTGTGGTGTTTTTGTTTTAGGTGGCAGTGAACGTGGGTAGAGCATCCCTTTCCCTTTTCCCCTACATCGGCTCGGGAGCACCTCCGTGGTTATGGGAGGGCCGCCAGTTTCTGGTTGTCTTTTCCACTCCACTGGTTTTGTGTGCATAAAACCCCACCACATGTGACTGCACGAAGACCAGGGCCAGTTAGTTAGTAGTTTTTGGAGGATAGTGGGGTGTGGCTCCTGTCCTTGAACCCAGACTGACAGCAGGTGAGTTGTGTGTTTTTTTGAGCATTTGTAAGAGTATTATTGGTTGAGTAAAATGTCTTCCATTTTGCGTAGTTTGTTCAAGCTCCTTCAGAGGTAGCCTTAGAGTTGTGTACTAAGGAGCAGTTAATTGAAATTGCTGAACATTATCAGATTGAGATTGTTGATAAAAAAATTCAAGAGATCGTTAACTAGATTAAAGCAGGGTCTTAGGGAAATGGGTGTTTTTGACGGTCAGTATACTAGTAGTGAGGGTGCAAGTTTTCAGTCTAGTCCTTTAACTTTTGAGCAGCAGAGGGAACTGTTGCAAATGCAGTTGGAGAGAGCGATTGAGAAAGACTACCACAGTTTGATGTTTCACAGAATCTTTGTTTGTTGCCTAAATTTGATGAGTCAGATCCAGACACATACTTTACTTTATTTGAGCGTATTGCGGAAGTTAGAGCTTGGTCAAATTTGGACATGACTGGACATGACTATGTTGTTGCAATGTGTACTTACAGGTAAAGCACGTGAGGCTTTTGCAGCACTGAGTGTAACTGACAGTAAAGTTTTTGCTAAAGTTAAATCAGCAGTTCTGAAGGTCTACGAGTTTGTGCCAGAGGCATATCGTCAACGTTTTCGTTACAGGAAAAAGTTAGATTCACAAACCTATTCTGAGTTTGTTCGTGATTTGACTTCTGCGTTTAATCGTTGGTGTACAGCTTCTGAAGTTAGTACTTTTGAGGGTCTGTCTAATTTGATTGTTAGAACAGTTCAAAAATTCTGTGTCTGACCAGGTTGCTACATATATGAATGAACGTAAAGTTAAGTCTCCAAGTGATGCAGCAATCCTTGCAGATGAGTACAGGCTAACACATAAAAGCCATTGAGTCAAACAGTGACATGTACCATAAAACTAACTTTACTCCTAGGAATAGTAAGTCACCTTTTTTGGGGGCTTCTTTCCAAAGGCCTCAGCAGACGTTTGGGTCTGGAGGACTTAAAGCACCGGTTAATGCTAATACCTGTCGCTACTGTTTAGTTGAAGGACATTGGAAGAAAAATTGTCCTCTGCTTAAATCAAAACAGACAGGTCAAGTTAAACCTGCTGTGATGGCAAGTCCTGTTACAGCCTCTGACCACCAGGGTGAGCTGTTTCAGCCACTAGTTGAGTTTGATTCTCAGTCTTCCCGTTGTGATTTTTCAGCCTTTATTTCAGATGGTGTAGTGTCCCTGGTAGATGGCAACCATAATGTTAAAATCAAGATCCTAAGAGACACTGGAGCTTTAGATTCTTTTATTCTGGAATCTGTTTTGCCGTTCTCTAAAGAGTCTGATACTGGCCGTTGTGTAATGGTATGTGGTATGGGTTTAGTTCCATTCTCTTGTCCTTTACATGAAGTTACCCTAAAATGTGGTCTAGTAGAGGGTGATGTAGATGTTGGGGTTAGACCCCAGTTGCCAGTAGAGGGAGTCCACATGATTTTGGGGAATGACTTGGCAGGTAGTAAGGTGTGGGCAGATGGCAAACTAAACATCTGTAAGAAGCAACCTTCAGTGTCACCTGCAAGGGAATCTCCGGATCAAAATTGTGTGTCTCCTGAGATATTTCCAGTCTGTGCGGTTACCCGCGCAGCCTCTCTTAAGGAGATTGAGAGTAAGCCAGAAAGTCTTGAGTTGCCAGTCAAACTCCAGACAGAACAGTTGACTAGTTCTAGAGATTCATTGATGACTGAGCAAAAGGCCGATACTACTTTAGCTGATCTGTTTGATAAAGTGGTTCCTGATTCAGTGGTGAGGAATAGTGCTCAGTGTTATTTTCTTCTTGATGGGCTGTTGGTCAGGAAATGGGTTCCACACTATGATCAGGGTTTAGGAGAACCAGTCTTTCAAATAGTTGTACCTACTAGTTTGCGAAAGAAAGTGTTGCAAACTTCACATGGTGATGTGGCAGGTCATATGGGTGTTCGTAAAACTTATGATCGCATACTTCGTTATTTTCTGGCCACGTTTAAAGCGGGATGTAGCTCAGTTTATTAAAACTTGTGATACGTGTCAGCGCACAAGCAAGCCAAATCAGGTTGTAAAGCCTGCACCGTTGTATCCAATACCAGCCGTAGGGCAACCTTTTGAGCATCTTATTATCGATTGTGTTGGGCCATTACCAAGGTCCAAGTCAGGTCATAGCTACTTATTAACTGTTGTGTCAAGCAACCAGATATCCGGCAGCTTTTTCCTTGCGTACCATAACTTCAAAATCAGTAGTTAAAGCGTTAACTCAATTTATTTCAACATTTGGGATTCCAAAAACCATCCAGTCAGATCAGGGGTCTAACTTTACCTCCCATTTATTTGCTCAGGTTCTCAAACAGCTTAAAATCAAACACAACAAGTCTACTGCGTTCCATGCCCAGAGCCAGGGAGCTTTGGAACGTTTTCATCAAACATTAAAATCTTTGCTTCGTGCATACTGTACAGAACTGTCTGCAGATTGGGAGGAGGGGTAACCTTGGCTGTTACTAGCTGCTTGTGAAGTAGTGCAGGAAAGCACAGGGTTTAGCCCAAATGACTTAGTGTTTGGTCATAAGGTGCGTGGACCTTTAGCAGTGTTGCAGGATGGTTGTTTGCCTGAGGAACCACCTCGGCATCTTATTGACTATGTAAATGGTTTTAGGTTGAAGTTGTATAGGGCTGGTGAACTAGCGAAAGAGAAACTAAAATGTTCTCAACGGAAAATGAAACTGAAATATGACGGACAGGCTGAGCTGCGTGAGTTTAGTCCCGGTGATCGTGTACTTGCTCTTCTGCCTCTTGTAAGTTCACCTTTTCAGGCAAAATACTGTGGTCCTTTCACTGTGTTGCGTAAAGTGTCAGATTTGAACTATCTTATTGAAACCCCTAGTCATAGGAAGTCCTCTAAATTATGCCATGTGAACTTGTTAAAATCTTATCACTCCCGTGATCTACAGTTGAAGTTGATCACAGTTGAAGGCACTCCAGCGGTGAGGTCAGCGTTAACTGCTGCTCCAGTCACTGCATCTTATGGCTTTAATTTGGTGGAGGGGGGAGAAGAGGAGGAAGTTAAAGTTTCGGATGAGGTCTTACAAGGTCGGTTGAAAAACTCCCAGACTTTGCAAAACCTTGGGGTTTTGGTAGACCATTTAGACTCTGAGAAACGTGATGAATTGGTAGCTCTTATTAGAAACTACCCTATTAGAAACTACCCTATTTTGTTTTCTGACACTCCATCACCATAATATCATTGCTGATGCTCTGTCCCGTGCTCCTTTAACCTCTAACGAGCCTCTACCCCGGGTCCGGGATCACCCCCCACCCCCCCACACACTGATTAGCATAGCTAGCATAGCTTCACAAGTAGATAGTAGCATCTAAATATCACTAAATCACAAGTCCAAGACACCAGATGAAAGATACAGATCTTGTGAATAAAGCCACCATTTCAGATTTTTAAAATGTTTTACAGGGAAGACAAAATATGTAAATCTATTAGCTAAACACGTTAGCAAAATACACAATTTCTTTGTCCACCATTTTTTCTCTCCACCAGTAGCTATCACCAATTCGGCTAAACTAAGATATTGATAGCCAATAACCAATAAAAAAACTCTTCAGATGACAGTCTGATAACATATTTATGGTATAGGATAGGTTTTGTTAGAAAAAAGTGCATATTTCAGGTAGAAATCACAGTTTACAATTGCACCGACCATCACAAGACGACTAGAATTACTATAGAGAGCAACGTGTATGACCAATTTACTCTTAATAAAACATTTCATAAGAATAGACAAAGCATAGCAATGGAAAGACCCAGATCTTGTGATTCCAGACAATATTTCAGATTTTCTAAGCGTTTTACAGCAAACACAATAAATCGATAAGTTAGCATACCACATGTGAAAACGTTACCAGAGCATCGATTCAAGCCAAAGAGAGCTATAACGTAATCACCGCCAAAATATATTAATTTTTTCACTAACCTTCTCAGAATTCTTCCGATGACACTCCTGTAACATCATTTTACAACATACATATACAGTTTGTTCGAAAATGTGCATATTTAGCCATACAAAACCGTGGTTACACAATGAAAATACTAGGAAATCAAGCCTCAAAATGTCTGACGTCATCTTTCAGAGTGATCTAGTTTAATTGAAAGCTAATCATATACTTGACTAAAAAATACAGGGTTGACAGGAATCGAAAGACAAATTAGTTCTTAATGCAATCGCTGATTTACATTTCTAAAATTATCCTTACTTTTCAATACAGGTTGCGCCAAGCGAAGCTATAGCAAACAAGATGGCGACATAAACGTTTAACATTTATCGACAGAAACATGATTTATCATCATAAATTGTTCTTACTGTGAGCTGTTCTTCCATCAGAATCTTGGGCAAAGAATCCTTTCTTGGGTTTAATCGTCTTTTGGTCGAAAGCTGTCCTCTTGCCATGTGGAAATGCACACTGCGTTCGGCATGAACTGTAAACGTTCCCAGCTGTTCAAAGTGCCTCAGAAATAAATGGGTCAATCGCACTAAACGGATATAAATTGCTATAAAACGGTTTAAATTAACTACCTTATGATGTTTTTAACACCTCTAACGAGTAAAAACATGACCAGAGAAATGTTACTGGCTAAACAAACGCTTGGAAGGAGGCGAGTCCGACGTCCTCCGTGCGCAAGACGCAGGCAGCAAAGGGATGCTGCTTCCGGTATTTGCTCTTTTATGCAGCCCCTGAATGCGCAATCGACTCCATTCAAATCGTCATCACGTACTGACATCCAGGGGAAGACGTAAGCAGTGTCCGTATCCTCATAGCAATAACAGTGGCCTTTAAACTGACTCCAGATCAGGGGCCAAAATGTGTGAAATCTGACTCCATGTCAGGGAAATTGATGTAGAATTAGTTCTGTTCCACTCAGAGACAAAATTCCAACGCCTATAGAAACTGGAGACTGTTTTCTATCCAATAATAGTAATAATATGCATATTGTACGAGCAAGAATTTAGTAGGAAGCCGTTTAATCTGTAATGCAATTATGCTAATGAGAAAACAGCACCCCCTGTAGTCGCAAGAGAACCTAGCTTGTACCTTTTCTCTGTTGACCCCTACGGGCTGTCTGTGCCTCTTTCCTCTTAAATTGCTCCCCAGGTACCAGGGCTGCCGAGTTTGAGGGACGGACAGTCGGCTGGGGGACACGGGGCTACTGCTAGGAGCCGGGATTGTTTTTTTTTGTTTTTGGGGAAATTTGAATTATTTTGAATATGTTGGAGGAAGTTGGGTTGAGGGTGGGACCCTCATTTTAAGGAGGGGGGTGTCACGGCTCCTCCTCTGCAGTGTAGGGGGCGGTTCCTCCTGCAGGCAGAGGAGGGTCGTTAGTGATTGGAGCCACCTGGGCTCAGGGTATAAAGCTGTCACTAATCACTTCTCTCTCTCTCTCTCTGCTCCTCCAGGTATGCTCATGATTTGTTTGTTCCTTTGTAGTTTTGCATAGTTTTCACTCAGTCATATTCACACACACAGATTCACGCATCCATGCACTTTACATACACCTTACATTATGATACTTCCACACCTCATTCCTTTTTCTTAGTTTAAAGTTAATAGTTTGTTTATAATAAAGAACACTTTTAATTGGCCTATACCTGTTTGTGTCCCCTCATTTTTGTCACAGGCTATGAGCCGGCTTGTGACAATAGTGTAGGCATCAAAGCTATGAAATAACACATGGAATCATGTAGTAAACAGTGTTAAATCAAAATATATTTTATATTTGAGATTCTTCAAAGTATACCCTGATGAAGACAGATTGTCTGTCAAAACGTTGGTTATTTGGTTAAAATTTTCCATCTGAGCTCCGAGTGTGCGCCTTTCTTCCTTTTTCAAGATTCTTCAAATTAGCCGCCCTTTGCCTTTGACAAATTTCCATACTCTTGGCATTCTCTCAATCAGCTTCATGAGTCACCTGGAATGCATTTCAATTAACAGGTGTGCCTTGACAAAAGTTAATTTGTGGAATTTCTTTCCTTAATGCATTTGAGCCAATCGGTTATGTTGTGACAAGGTAGGGGTGGTATACAAAAGATAGCCCTATTTGGTAAAAGACCGTCCATATTATGGCAAGAACTGCTCAAATAAGCAAGGGAAAATGACAGTTAAATTAAGGTTAATTTAAGACATGAAGGTCAGTCAATCCGGAAAATGTCAAGAACTATAAACGTTTCTTCAAGTGCAGTCGCAAAAACCATCAAGCGCTATGATGAAACTGGCTCTCATGAGGACCGCCACAGGAAAGGAAACCCCAGAGTTACCTCTGCTGCATAGGATAAGTTCATTAAAGTTAACTGCACCTCAGATTGAAGCCCAAATAAATGCTTCAGAGTTCAAGTAACAGACACATCTCAACATCAACTGTTCAGAGGAGACTGCGTGAATCAGGCCTTCATGGTTGAATTGCTGCAAATAAACCACTAATAAAGGACACCAATAATAAGAAGAGACTTGCTTGGGCCAAAAAACCCGAGCAATGGGCATTAGACCGGTGGAAATGTGTCCTTTCGTCTGAGTCCAAATTTGAGGTTTTTGGTTCCAACCGCCGTGTCTTTGTGAGACGCAGAGTAGGTGAACGGATGATTCCCGCATGTGTGGTTCCCACTGAAGCACGGAGGAGGTGTGATGGTGCTTTGCTGGTGACACTGTCAATGATTTATTTAGAATTCAAGGCACACTTAACCAGCTACCACAGCATTCTGCATTAATACGTCATACCATCTGGTTTGCGCTTAGTGGGACTATCATTTGTTTTTCAACAGGACAATGACCGAACACACCTCCAGGCTGTGTAAGGGCTATTTGACCAAGAAGGAGAGTGATGGCGTGCTGCATCAGATGACCTGGCCTCCACAATCCAATTGAGATGGTTTGGGATGAGTTGGACTGCAGAGTGAAGGAAAAGCAGCCAACAAGTGCTCAGCATATGTGGGAACTACTTCAAGAATGTTGGAAAAGCATTCCAGGTGAAGCTGGTTGAGAGAATGCCAAGAGTGTGCAAAGCTATCATCTAGGAAAAGGGTAGCTATTTGAAGAATCTCAAATATATTTTGATTTGTTTATCATTTTTTTGGTTACTACATGATTCCGTATGTGTGATTTCATAGTTTTGATCTCTCCACTATTATTATACAACGTAGAATGAATAGGTGTGCCCAAACCTTTGACTGATACTATACATTGAAGAGTGTTGCTAATTATGTTCTAGATAACCCCTCAGGAACATGTTACACATTTTTGGGGATTGCCTTGTCATATCAAACCTCTGAACTTTGTGTCCTCCACTGATCTTATCCTGCTTTGCGTTTGTTGAATGATAATATAATTTACTGCTGCAAAACCATTTACAGTTCTGGTTCACACCTGATTTCAACATTTAGACATACTGGATTTTAGGTGGATCCAGGTGGATTTTAGCATTTTGAAAGATTATGGACATGCACTATATACACAAGTATGTGGACACCCCTTCAATTTAGTAGATTTCAGCCACACCCATTGCTGACAAGTGTATAAAATTGAGCACACAGCCATGCCATCTCCACAGCCAAACATTGGCAGTAGAATGTTGCCTTACTTTAGAGCTCTTTGACTTTCAACGTGGCACCGTCATAGGATGCCACCGTGTGTGTAAGATGGCGCCGACAGAGAAGTTATCACTAGTCACTTTAAATAACACCACTTTAGTAAGGTTTACATTTCCTACATTACTCATATTATAATACTGTATTCTATACCATCTACTGCATCTTACCTATGCTGCACAGCAATCGCTCATCCATATATATACATATTCAGCCCTTTACATTTGTGTGTATAAAGTTAGTTGTGAATTTGTTAGATATTACTGCATTGTCGGAACTAGAAGCACAAGCATTTCGCTACACTTGCATTAACATCTGCTAACCATGTGTATGTGACCAATAAAATTAGATTGCATTCTTATCAGGTATCAAGGCGGGTGGGTACAGAGTGGTCAGGTGGGTGGGTACAGGGTCAGGACAGGCAAGGGTCAAAAACAAGGAGGACGAGAAAAGAAAGACTAGGGGAAAAAGCAGGAGCTGACACAAATGCTGGTTGGCTTGACAAACAGAACAAAGGTATAAATACACAGGGGATAATGGGGAAGATTGGTGACACCTGGAGGGGGGTGGAGACAATCACAAAGACAAGTGAAACAGATCAGGGTGTGACAGTACCCCCCCTCCAGGGGCACCACCTGGCATCCTACCTGGTTGACCGGTTTACCGGCGGTGGAAGTCGGCGATGAGGGCTGGGTCCAGGATGTCTCTAGCGGGAACCCAGCATCTCTCCTGCAAGCCATAACCCTCCCAGTCAACCAGGTACTGGAAATCCCTGCCCCGTGGTCGAACCCTCAGGAGGCATCTCACCATATACGCTGGCTGGCCATCGATGACCCGGGGGGAGGGGTGGGCCTGGAAATAGAAGACAAAGGGCTTTGAGACACAGGCTTAATTCTAGACACATGGAATGTAGGATGGATATGAAGGGTACGGGGCAACAGAGGGTGGACAATAGAGGGGCTAATGATATATGGAAGTGGTCTTGAGGGCCGACCGGACTCTACTCCAGGTACGACAACAGCGACGAACAAAAACTGGGCAGAAGGTATGCCAACCTCTTCCTGCTCAGGGAAGAGTGGGGGCTGATACCCCAGGGAACACTCGATGGGAGATAGGCCCATGGCAGAGCAGGGAAGGGTGTTGTGGGCATAGGTCGACCCACACAAGCTACTGACTCCAGGTGGTGGGGTTGGCGGAGACCAGGCAGCGCAGGGTAGTTTCGAGGTCCTGGTTGGCTCGCTCTGACTGGCCGTTGGACTGGGGGTGGAACCCGGAGGACAGGCTGGCCGACAACCCAATGAGGGTGCAGAACGCCTTCCGGAACTGGGACGAGAACTGAGGACCCCGGTCGGAGACCATGTCCACGGGCAGACCATGGATCCGGAAGACATGCTGCCCCATGAGTTGGGCCATCTCTTTGGCAGAGGGTAGTTTGGGGAGAGGAATGAAGTGGGCGGCTTTGGAAACCGATCCACCATGGTCAGGATGGCAGTGTTGCCATCAGATGGGGGAAGACACATGACAAAGTCCAGGGATATGTGAGACCATGGACGGTGGGGGACAGGCAGTGGTTGGAGGAGACCAGCCCGAGCTTACCGAGGAGTCTTGTTCTGTGCACACACCGTGCAAGCGGCGACGAATGCGGACACGTCAGCAACCATAGTAGGCCACCAAAAGCGCTGTCGCACAAAAGCCAGGGTTCGACGGGTGGCAGGCAAGCCTGGAGGAGTGGGCCCACTCCAGGACCGCAGAGAGGACTGCGTCAGGAACAAACATCCGGTTATCAGGGCACCCCCAGGGTTCCCGCTGTGAACGCTATGCCTCACGGACCTGCTTTCCTATTCCCCAGCTGAGTGCCATCGCCAGGCATGAAGTGGGAAGGATGGTCTCGGGTTCCGGGGGTAGTAGTCCTGGGCCTTTAGCGGCGTGATAGTACATCTGGCTTGACATTCTTGGATCCCGGCTGGTATGAGAGGGAGAAGTTGAACCGTGTGAACAGCAGGGCCCATCTGGCTTGCTGGAGTTGAGGCACTTGGCGGTGCGGAGATACTCCAGGTTCTTGTGGTGAGTCCACGTGATGAATGGATGTTCCGCCCCCTCCAGCCAGTGCCTCCATCATGATCTTCACCACGAGAAGCTCACGATTCCCCACATCGTAGTTCCTTTCTGTGGCATTGAGGCGATGGGAGAAGAAGGGTCAGGAATGTAACTTGAGGTCGAAGGCAGAACGCTGGTACAGGACAGCCCCCACTCCAACACCCGAAACATGGGCCTCCACCTCGAACTGACGAGATGGGTCAGGATGAACCAGGATGGAAGCTGTGGTGAAGCGTTATGAGGTCCCGGGAACGCCCAGTCAGCAGCTGGGGACCACATGAACGGAACCTTGGGCGCGGTGAGTGCTGAGAGTGGGGAAGCCAATGCGCTGTAACCCCGGATAAAGCGGCGATAGAAGTTGGCGAACCCCAGGAAACGTTGCAGCTGTACCCTGGACGTAGGCTGAGGCTAATCCATCACTGCTCTCACCTTCCCGGGATCCACCTGGACACTCCCACAGAGATGATGTAACCCAGAAAGGGGATGGTGGAGCGATGGAACTCGCATTTCTCTGCCTTTACAAACAGCTGATTCTCCAAATGGCGTTGAAGGACCTGCCAGACATGGAGCACGTATTCTTGAGGGGAGTGGGAGAAGACGAGGATGTCATCAATGTAGACGAAGACGAAGATGAACCAGTTCAACATGTCACGGAGGACATCAAAAGAGAGGCTGGGAAAAACCAGGAGCTGACAGGACAAACGCTAGTAAGCTTGACAAACAAGACGAACTGGCAACAGACAAACAGAAAACACAGGTGTAAGTACACAGGGGATAATGGGGAAGATGGGCGACACCTGGATGGGTTAGAGACAAGCACAAGGACAGGTGAAACAGATCAGGGCGTGACAGGATGAATTGGAACGCTGACTGCGAGCCAGGCCTAATCGCTCAATATCAGTGCCCGACCTCACTAATGCTTGTTGCTGAACGGAAGCAAGTCCCTGCAGCAATGTTCCAAGATCCAACACCAACTGAAAAGTGGAGGCTGTTATAGCAGCAAAGGGTTGACCAACTCCATATTAATGCCCATGATTTGGTAATGAGATGTTCGACAAGCAGTAACTGCTATAGTAAACAAGTCCCGCTTGTTGCATGGTTATTCATGAAATATCATTAAGTGTTATCATCTTTGCTCCATAGCTGCACTACGGGTGGTCATGCTCCTGTCCAGGGACTGAAATGTTTAGCGAGACCTGTCACCGTGGTTCAGACAGAGGCTTTTTAATCAACAATCACTTTTAATCATTTAGTGCAGCAGCAGGATGGTGGAGTAAGTCAACTGCAGTGTCACGCCCTGACCTTAGAGATCCTTTTTATGTCTCTATTTTGGTTTGGTCAGGGCGTGAGTTGGGGTGGGCATTCTATGTTTTGTGTTTCTATGATTTTCTATTTCTATGTTTTGGCCGGGTATGGTTCTCAATCAGGGACAGCTGTCTATCGTTGTCTCTGATTGGGAACCATACTTAGGTAGCCTTTTTTCACACCTGTTTTTGTGGGAAGTTGACTTTGTTTTAGGGCACATAGCCTTTGAGCTTCACGGTTTGTTTTTGTAATGTTTATTGTTTTGTTTGGCGTCATTTTGAATGAATAAAGAAAATGTACGCCCACCACGCTGCACCTTGGTCCTCTCCTTTAAACGGCCGTGACATGCAGTGGTAATAACCCCAGAGCCTATTATCATAAAGCTTATCATTCTATAGGGAAACTTAGCAAATCCAGACCTGGGAAGTCAATGGCTAATGCAGGGTCTTATTTTCACATAGCTGTGTTAATCAGATGTAATCCTACAGATAAAACCATGTGCACTATTATTAGTGTTTGGTAGAGGGTCCTAATTCCTTCTCTCACACACATCAATTAGAGAGCCAGGTCTGGGCTAGAATGAATAGTCTGCATTTCAGGATGTCAAGTACTGACATTTTTGGAAAGAGGAAGATTTAATAACACCCCTCTAAGGGTAATGCACTTTAGAACATAAGAAGCATCCCACTAAAATGTACAGCAAGCCTACTTAAATAATTATGGGGCAATTTCAAATGTACAGTATTGTGGAAGATCGTGGATTGCGATCGAAAGTTGAAAAGTAATGCACTTCGTAAGTTAAGGAACACCCCTCTAAAAGTAATGAACTTCGCAACAAACACTCTAGAATCAGGTGTAAGGAACACAATTTAGTAAGGAACACCCCTAACAGTGTTTCCCAACCCTGGTCCTCGAGTACCTCCAACAGTACACATTTTCTTTGAAGCCCTGGACCAACACACCTCATTCAACTCATTGAGGGCTTGACGATCAGTTGACAAGTTGAATCAGGTGTCCTTGCCCAGTGCTACAATTAACATATGTACTGTTGGGGGTACTCGAGGACCAGGCTTGGGAAACACTGCCCGAGTAGACTAATGCACTTTTTAACATAAGGAACACCCCACTAAATGTGATCCAGAGTCTATATACTACATTCAATATATTCTCATGTTTTACGGTGGAATTGTAAAGATACCCCTCATATAGGAACCTCCCAGTTTCTGCTTGTATATTTTGTATGAGTACTGCTTCTTTGTCAATTTGGGTTGTCTGTATACAACTCCCCTTTGCCAGATACTATTAGATACTGCCTGTTGTTAGAGATAAAAAAACAATACAGCCTTGATTACCGCAGCCAGGTGAAATTTAGTAGTCAACTTCTTTATTCCTATTAATTAATAATCACTCGGTGGGCTCCCGAGTATCCTGAGACGTCACTACAGACCTTGGTTCGATTCCAGGCTGTATCACAACTGGCCGTGAATGGGAGTCCCATAGGGCGGCGCGCAACTGGCCCAGAGTCGTCTGTGTTAAGGTTTGGCCGGGGTAGGCCATCATTATAAATAAGAATTTGTTCTTAACTGACTTGCCTAGTTAAATAAAGATAAAATGAAAAAAATATTAACTGCTTTGGCAAGGAAAAATACTACATAGCCAACTGCGTCTTGAACTGGGAAGGGATGATGTCATGGTCTCTGAGTGTAGATCCACCTTTGATTGGACAGACTATGATTATAATGATTAGATTGGAGAGTTTTACACTCACATGTACTCTTTTAATCTCCACCCAGGCACAACCAGAAGAGGACTGGCCACCACTCAGAGCCTGGTTCCTCTCTCGATTTCATCTTAGGTTCATGAGTTTCTCCTAGCCACCGTGCCTCTACAGTACATTTGCATTGCTTGCTGTTTGGGGTTTTAGGATGGGTTTCTGAATGAGCACTTTGAAACATCTGCTGATGTAAAAAGGGCTTAACAAATAAACGTGATTTAATGTGGTCAGTGGGAGCCGGTAGCTGACTAAATCAAATCCAACTCTATTTGTCACATGCGCCGAATACAATGCTTACTTACAAGTCCTTAACCAACAGTGCAGTTCAAGAACAGTTAAGAAAATATTTACCAAATAGACTAAAGTAAAATATAAGAATAAAAAGTAACATAATAAGAATAACAGTAACGAGGCTATATACAGGGGGCACCGGTACCAAGTCAGTGTGCAGGGGTACAGGTTAGTGGTGGATATTGTGATTGTATGATTAGACTGATAAGCAGGGCCAACAAGGCATGGCTCATTGTGATCCACACTGCACGTACAACAGGTGCTGCATGCATGATAACAGCCTGAAACAATGTATCTTCTCAGAGAGCGAGCAAGAGGAGAGCACCCTGTGATGATGTGGTGGTTTAATCTATTATACCACATTGGCAATGGTAAAATATTTATTTTCAAAAAGAGAGCAGAGCAGATAGGAAGAAATGGCCCTGATTGGAAGTGAAGAAAAAGGTTATGGGAAGGATTAATTATGCAATCCGGTATTACCTGAATGATTTAGTAGAAAGAATTGCCCCAAAGCCATGATATGCAAAACTACCGTTCACTGAAATGTATAGGAGGACATATTTTTTGGTGAACATGTCATATAGCTGATAACCTGGCTGGTAGTTGTGCAACTGTTGTGTAGTGGGTGGAGCAGACAGTCACATCCTCCATCCTCCCTATGGAATGCCTCAGAAGTCCTCATTCGATTCTAATGAGGGGAGGGACAACGAAATAAACCTAGGACCAAAGGTTGCTGTTCAATAGCCGTCAGTGCTATGATGTCACTTGGTGGTTTCCTACAAGCAATCAGTGCTGATTACAATACAGTAGTGCTCTGTGTTTGTTTAACCTCCTGCAGTGCTCGGAGATGTTTCCTTTCCCAGGCCCTGATCATAGAAAACAAAATAACACCTGAGGGAGTTGGACTAAGGCCTCGCCTAAAGCTAATCTCTGAAGTGATCAGAATGATTTCTGCCAACATTTTCTATGAGGCCAGAAGTGAGCAATACAAGTTGCTTGTGAGGGAGAAAGTTGTCTGACTGCTCTGAATCTCGATATCCTATATATTTATTTTTATTTAACCTTTAATTTAACAGGGAAAACATATATAGGCCTAGGTCTCTTTTCCAATATGCCCTGTATAATACAATATAAATATACACGGTATATATGTAAACTCAGCAAAAAAAGAAACGTCCCTTTCTCAGGACCCTGTCTTCCAAAGATAATTCGTAAAAATCCAAATAACTTCACAGATCTTCATTGTAAAGGGTTTAAACACTGTTTCCCATGCTTGTTAAATGAACCATAAATAATTAATGAGCATGCACCTGTGGAACGGTCGTTAAGACACTAACAGCTTACAGGCGGTAGGCAATTAAGGTCACAGTTATGAAAACTTAGGACACTAAAGAGACCCCCCCCTTTGACCCCCCCATTTGTTCATGGACACATTATTCCATTTCTGTTAGTCAAATGTCTGTGGAACTTGTTTATGTCTCTTGTTATGTCAGTTTATGTCTCAGTTGTTGAATCTTGCTATGTTCATACAAATATTTACATAGGTTAAGTTTGCTGAAAATAAACGCAGTTGACAGTGAGAGGATGTTCCTTTTATTGCTGAGTTTTATATATATATACTGTATATGTGTGTATATGTCACGTTCGTTGAAATGAGCGGACCAAGGCGCAGCGTGCATAGAGTTCCACATGTTTATTTGAATGAAACTCACCAACAAAAAACAATAAACAGCAAACGAGACGTAACGACTGGAGTGCTCACAAGCACTACAAAAAAACAAGATCCCACAATCTAAGGTGGGAAAAAGGGCTGCCTAAGTATGATCCCCAATCAGAGACAACGATAAACAGCTGCCTCTGATTGGGAACCATACTAGGCCAACAAAGAAATAGAAACATAGATTTGCCCACCCAAGTCACACCCTGACCTAACCAAATAGAGAATAAAAAAGGCTCTCTAAGGTCAGGGTGTGACAGTGTATATAAATGGCTTAAGGACAACAAAGTCAAGGTATTGGAGTGGCCATCACAAAGCCTCAATCCTATAGAAAATTTGTGGGCAGACCTGAAAAAGTGTGTGCGAGCAAGGAGACCTACAAACCTGACTCAGTTACACCAGCTCTGTCAGAAGGAATGGGCCAACTTTCACCCAACTTATTGTGGGAAGCTTGTGGAAGGCTCCCGAAACGTTTTACCCAAGTTAAACAATTTAAAGGCAACGCTACCAAATACGAATTGAGTGTATGTAAACTTCTGACCCACTGGGAATGTGATGAAAGAAAAAAAAGCTGAAGTAAATAATTCTCTCAACTTTTATTCTGACATTTCACATTCTTAAAATAAAGTGGTCATCCTAACTGACCTAAGACAGGGAATTTTTACTAGGATTAAATGTCAGGAATTGTGAAAAACTGAGTTTAAATGTATTTGGCTGTATGTAAACTTCCGACTTCAACTGTGTATATATATTAAAATACAAAAATACATTCACTGTAAGCACAAATCAGCCAGAAAAACAGTTCCATTCCTCCACATGAAATGATGAATGAAATCAATGGTCAACAACAATGTTATCTCTTAAGCATGCGCAGACCAGCTGACTGGAGTGTTTATGGACATATTCATTCTCTCCCTATCCCAGTCTGCTGTCCCCACTTGCTTCAAGATGTCCTCCATTGTTCCTGTACCCAAGAAAGCAAAGGTAACTGAACTAAATTACTATTGCCCCGTTGTTAAAGATCATGTCACCTCTACCTTACCTGACTCTAGACCCACTTCAGTTTGCTTACCGCCCAATAGATCCAAAGATAATGCAATCGCCATCACACTGCACACTGCCCTATCCCATCTGGACAAGAGGAATACCTATGCCAGAATGCTGTTCCTTGACTATAGCTTGGCTAGTACCCTCCAACCTATCATTAAGCTCTGTGCCCTGGGTCTGAACCCCGCGCTGTGCAACTGGGTCCTGGACTTCCTGACTGGCCGCCCCCAGGTGGTGAAGGTAGGAAACAACACCTCCACTTAGCTGATCCTCAACACAGGGGCCCCACAAGGGTAAGTGCTCAGCCCCTCCTGTACTCCCTATTCACCCATGACTGTGTAGCCATGCACACCTCCAACTCAATCATCAAGTTTGCAGACGACACTACAGTAGTAGGCCTGATTACCAACAATGACGAAACAGCCTACAGGGAGGTGAGGGCCCTGGTGGAGTGCTGCCAGGAAATAACCTCTCCCTTAACATCAAGAAAACGGTGGAGCTGATCGTGGACTTCAGGAAACAGCAGAGGGAGCATGCCCCTATCCACATTGACGGGACCGCAGTGGAGAAGGTGGAAAGCTTCAAGTTCCTCGGCGTACACATCACTGACAATCTGAATTGTTCCACCCACACAGTCTGTGTGGTGAAGAAGGCGCAACAGCGCCTCTTCAACCTCAGGAGGCAGAAAAAAAATTGAGAGCATCTTGCACATTTGAGAGCATCTTGTCGGGCTGTATGACCGCCTGGTACGGCCAACTGCACCGCCCGCAACCGCAGGGCTCTTCAGAGTGTGGTACGGTCTGCCCAATGCATCACCGGGGACACACTGCCTGCCCTCCAGGACACCTACAGCACCCTATGTCACAGGAATGCAAAAAGATCATCAAGGAGCTCAGCCACCCTAGCGACGGCCTGTTCGTCCCTCTATCATCCAGAAGGCGAGGTCAGTACAGATGCATCAAAGCTGGGACTGAGAGACTGAAAAACAGCTTCTATCTTAAGGCCATCAGACTGTTAAAGCGCCATCACTAGCCGGCTACCACCCGGCTACTCAACACTGCACCTTAGAGGCTGCTGCCCTATATAGATAGACGTGGAATCACTGACCACTAATGATGTTTACATACTGCTTTACTCATCTCATATGTACAGTGGGGAGAACAAGTATTTGATACACTGCCGATTTTGCAGGTTTTCCTACTTACAAAGCATGTAGAGGTCTGTAATTTTTATCATAGGTACACTTCAACTGTGAGAGACGGAATCTAAAACAAAAATCCAGAAAATCACATTGTATGATTTTTAAGTAATTAATTTGCATTTTATTGCATGACATAAGTATTTGATACATCAGAAAAGCAGAACTTAATATTTGGTACAGAAACCTTTGTTTGCAATTACAGAGATCATACGTTTCCTGTAGTTCTTGACCAGGTTTGCACACACTGCAGCAGGGCTTTGGCCCACTCCTCCATACAGACCTTCTCCAGATCCTTCAGGTTTCGGGGCTGTCGCTGGGCAATACGGACTTTCAGCTCCCTCCAAAGATTTTCTATTGGGTTCAGGTCTGGAGACTGGCTAGGCCACTCCAGGACCTTGAGATGCTTCTTATGGAGCCACTCCTTAGTTGCCCTGGCTGTGTGTTTTGGGTCGTTGTCATGCTGGAAGACCCAGCCACGACCCATCTTCAATGCTCTTACTGAGGGAAGGAGGTTGTTGGCCAAGATCTCGCGATACATGGCCCCATCCATCCTCCCCTCAATACGGTGCAGTCGTCCTGTCCCCTTTACAGAAAAGCATCCCCAAAGAATGATGTTTCCACCTCCATGCTTCACGGTTGGGATGGTGTTCTTGGGGTTGTACTCATCCTTCTTCTTCCTCCAAACACGGCGAGTGGAGTTTAGACCAAAAAGCTCTATTTTTGTCTCAACAGACCACATGACCTTCTCCCATTCCTCCTCTGGATCATCCAGATGGTCATTGGCAAACTTCAGACGGGCCTGGACATGCGCTGGCTTGAGCAGGGGGACCTTGCGTGCGCTGCAGGATTTTAATCCATGACGGCGTAGTGTGTTACTAATGGTTTTCTTTGAGACTGTGGTCCCAGCTCTCTTCAGGTCATTGACCAGGTCCTGCCGTGTAGTTCTGGCTGATCCCTCACCTTCCTCATGATCATTGATGCCCCACGAGGTGAGATCTTGCATGGAGCCCCAGACCGAGGGTGATTGACCATCATCTTGAACTTCTTCCATTTTCTAATAATTGCGCCAACAGTTGTTGCCTTCTCACCAAGCTGCTTGCCTATTGTCCTGTAGCCCATCCCAGCCTTGTGCAGGTCTACAATTTAACCCTGATATCCTTACACAGCTCTCTGGTCTTGGCCATTGTGGAGAGGTTGGAGTCTGTTTGATTGAGGTTGTGGACAGGTGTCTTTTATACAGGTAACGAGTTCAAACAGGTGCAGTTAATACAGGTAATGAGTGGAGAACAGGAGGGCTTCTTAAAGAAAAACTAACAGGTCTGTGAGAGCCGGAATTCTTACTGGTTGGTAGGTGATCAAATACTTATGTCATGCAATAAAATGCAAATTAATTACTTAAAAATCATACAATGTGATTTTCTGGATTTTTGTTTTAGATTCCGTCT
Organism: Salvelinus alpinus; assembly: GCF_045679555.1. Lineage (NCBI taxonomy): Eukaryota > Metazoa > Chordata > Actinopteri > Salmoniformes > Salmonidae > Salvelinus > Salvelinus alpinus. The sequence continues at coordinate 8,316,552 of NC_092097.1, read as the reverse complement.
CTCACAGTTGAAGTGTACCTATTATAAAAATTACAGACCTCTACATGCTTTGTAAGTAGGAAAACCTGCAAAATCGGCAGTGTATCAAATACTTGTTCTCCCCACTGTATATACTGTATTCTATTCTGTATTTAGTTCATGCCTATCCGACATTGATCCTCCTAATATTTATATATTTCTTAATTCCATTCTTATACTTTTAGATGTGTGTGTATTGTTGTGAATTGTTAGAAACTGTTGCACTGTTGGAGCTAGGAACACAAGCATTTTGCTACAACTGCAATAACATCTGTTTAAATATATGTATGTGACCAATACATTTAATTTGATTTTTAAGCCCAGACTTTAGTGTGTATCCCACTGTTTGATGTCTCCTGTAGGGTCAGTACTACAGTTGGTGTGGGCTGGAGTGGAGACACATGACAAGGAGGAGGGGAAAACATTTCAGGGGCATGGCTCTAATCTTCAAACAACCAATAAGAGGCTGGCTGGACTGACCTCACCCATTAGCACTCTAGTGCCTTGGCCGGCCCAGCTTGATCTGGCCACTGAATGAACTAAACTTTTGTCCACTTCACTTCCACTTCACAGGCTAGCCCTTATGCTGACTCTGAAGTATTAATTATAGTTTGGGACTGTCTCTCAGACTTTCTGGACCAGACTTCTGCAGAGGTCTCTGCTTCTTCCACAGATCCACTTAGGATATAGTATAGTATGCAGTCTGTCCTGCGCTGAAGTGCCTCAGTGAGAGCTCCCCATCTCAGCCTGCAGAGCTCATCTGGATTTAGAAAGAGCTGCTGGCAAGGTAAGATGCAACCCATACATCCATCTGCATTAGCTCTGAGATGTCGATTTGTAGACGTGGGAAAAGAAAGGGGCATCTCACTTATACGTTTGATGTGACACATACAGTATGTCAGGTTGTTATGTGAGTGACGGGGGAGGAAAAAAATCATGGCAATTTCTTTCACTGTTCATGCCCTGAAAAGCATTGACAGATGGCCATGATCATGATGGCTCACTTTGGGGTCATTATGGTATTGAGGAGGATGTTTGAGGCATGGCTGCAATGGAAATCAATGGGGATCACCTACTACAAAACCATAGGCCAGGACCTGAACTCTCCAACTCATTCCTAACAAGCCTTCTACACCTAAATTCCACTGCTTATATCGTAGGCTTTAGAAGAGCATATTGGTCCAACAACCCAACTTTTGTCCTGACCTGATCCACATTAGTTTCTGTTAGTCACACATCCATTTGGGGGGCCATGTTCGCTTAAAGTCCTGGGGCTTCTGATCACCGGGCTTGTGTGCCTCTATGAAGCGACAAGATGTCTGCTAGGGATTGAACCTTGTATAAGATAAGACATAGACCTTGTTGTGGCACAGCTAATATCCTCTAGCGCCGAGCACATGTGCCGCTGGCACATTTGAAGCAGCATATTCCATCTCAAGTGGCACTGTCAGGCCTCCCACTTTGGCTGCTTATTACAGAACTTTAGCCAATGAGGGGGCCATTCTCCATTCCCCCTGTTCCCCTGACTCATATTTCATCCTCCATGCATGCTGGCTGCACATGGTAAACCTAGAAAGCAGGATCAAATTGAGTTTTCAACTCCAGAGTCTGCAAAGTTTTCAGTCTTCTTGAGTGGAGGAAATTGCCACCCTTGTTTATTTCATTATTTATAACCTTGATGTGTTTATAAATCGTTAATATACATTATTGTCTTTGTCCTGATTTTCTCCTCCATTCATAAATTGAAACAGAATATCATTACACAATGTTGTCCGTGTGGGACTCGACGAACTCCTTGACCCCATGCACAGAATGTACAAAGTGTACACGGCGTGTGTGCCCTGTGCTCTAGCACAAACATGTAAGGATTGAGAAGAGACTGCCTGTTGAAAGTGTAAAGACTATTTTCAGACAGAGACATATATTTTTTGCTGACCTTTGTTCCCAGGGCAGGAAGTGACGGCTGTAAGAGGACACCCCGTACATTGCATGCTCACACCTATTTATTAACAGTGCAGTCCACTCCTGATAAGTGCACTTTGGATATGTGCAAACCCCTGTGCAATACCACTGCATGGCCTGGTTTAGTTGAAGTTAATAGGAAACACCGTCTTATTTTTCCTTTCTCTCTCTCTCCGCTAACAAAGGAACATTGTAAACCAGCATGGCACGGTGAATGACTTTAAGAGACTCCAATGGCAGCCTTTTCAGTTGAATGCATTCAGTTGTACAACTGACTAGGTATCCCCCTTAAAATCCCATGCTGCAAATTGTAATAAAACAGACAGTTCTTTGATTGATATTATCAACGACCGCTCTCCTTTTTGTTTACCTGGAAATTCCTGTTACACTGTGCAACATGCAATATGTTGTAGCCAATATTAATGGGTTTTCTGTATAACACATAGTCCATCCTGAAAAAGGTTTGTGTTCAAACGAGAAACTCAGAGGCTGTCATACATAAGCCCACTGTAGGTCATTGACTCATTACATTACCTTTGCATCAAAGCTCTGTCTGGACAGTGTTAGGAAGAAATAATGGGCTTTTGAAAAAAAAACACCCCACTTTCCTCCAGACTTCAGTATTTAATCAATGCAATCATATCACCCCAGCTCAACTCTCAGCTTGTCGTCGCAATTTCTCAAAACCCTGGAAAGATACAGTACATGCTGAGGCACCACTGTACAATACACAAACTGCTAATCCTATATTGTTTTCACCACCACAGAGGGCCATCACTTTGTTTAGATCAAGAGTCCTATCCACAGAACATGCAGAAGCTCTAAATCATTACCCTCTTTATGAAAGCATAGCCCTTAGATTTGGAGGAAGCTAAATATAACATATATTCATGGTTTGATCAATTTGCACCGTGGATGGGCTCCCCAGTGTAAACAATACAATAAGCCATGTGACTCTGGAGATGGGCCTGTAATCATCAGCTCAGAATTGAGGAGCCGTGGGAGTATAATGGACGGCTGGAATTACAGAAGGTGTAAAAAGCAGCTCCAGAAATGGCACCCACACAGTCAATATTGGGCTTTTTAGGATGCATCTTTTTGGCAAATCAAATTCATCCATTTACTTGTGAAATACGGAGGATGAAGTCATGGATTCTGCGTTTCATACACTGCTAAGAAATAATCATGGCCTAAAGTTGGAACTATTTAAAGGGGCAATCAGCAGTTAAACCAATAACAAAGCGAACTCCCTAAAACCCTGTTTTGGTAAGAAGCTGAAGGGTGTGGCTGGAGAAATGTAACCTCTATCAAATTCATAGACGGAACTATGGATGCAAGGACTGACCATCCATGATTTCAAAATGATCGTTTCGTTTTAACCATGTTTTGAGGCTTCTTACCAAAATGTAAACAAACAGGCAGTGGAGCCTGTTCATTTAGATTGACTTTGTTTACAAACGTCGGAGTAAAACAAGCGTATATTTTGGGCTCTGATGAGGTACGACAGTTGAACTAAGCTCATGAAGCGTTTGTACGTGAATAAGCAACTGCTGATTGCCCGTTTAAGTCAACATTTACACGATCAAGCCATTGATGTTAACAGGACATTTTTATGCATGCCTTACCCCTCTCGCTGTTTGATATTTAGTTCTTGTTGCAACATTAACATTAATTAACATTAATTCACTGAAGCAAATTACCATGACACACCTGTGATATCTACCAAACATAGCCGCGGGAAGTAGGGGTGCTGACGGTGCTGCAGGACCCCCTGAAAAATCTGAATAAAAAATATATACTTTTTGGAATAAAACATTTTTTCTCCCAAAAGTAGGGCCTAAAAAATCATCTCCACTTTGGCAAAAAAAAAGGTAGTTGTATAATTAAGAACCATATCCTGCGGGATTCAATAGTTGGAATTGTAAGAGTTGTTACAATACAGTAATTGAGACATCAAGTGGTTTGTAATGCTGTGATGTGAGGATGTGGCTCAGTTGGTAGAGCATTCTGCTTGCAATGCTATGGTTGTGGGTTCAATTCCCATGAGGGACCAGTACAAAAAAGTATGAACATGTAAGCACTCTGTCACGACTTCTGCCGAAGTCGTTGCCTCTCCTTGTCCGGGCGGTGTTCGGCGGTCGACTTCACCGGTCTTCTAGCCATCATCGATCCATTTTTCATTTTCCATTGGTTTTGTCTTGTCTTCCCACACACCTGTTGTCAATCCCATTCATTACCTGTTGTGTATTTAACCCTCTGTTTCCCTTCATGTGTTTGTCAGAGATTGTTCGTTGTCAAGTGTTGTGTTGATTGTGTATAGGTGTGCGACGGGTCTTCGTACCCAGATTTGTTTTATATTTTTTCCGTGAGTGTTATGGAGCAGATTACTGGGACTTTAATTAAAGTACTCCATTCTACACTCTATTTGACTCTCCTGCGGCTGACTTCCTCTGCCACTTATACACGCCATTGTGACAGAATCTCTGACCATAAAAAATGAAGTCAGCAGGAGGAGGCACTTCGCTAATGGAGGTTGAGGAACGCGTCCTGGAACACGCGGCGGAGATTGACAGTCTGTGCGCTGCCATGGATCGCATTGTCCAGAGTATGGACCGCTGGGAGAGACAGGGAGCTTGTCCAGTACCTCCACCACCACCTGGAATTCCTTTGAACGTTTTTTATCCTCCGGAACAGAACAGGATCCAGTTATCCCTACCCACGGGATACAATGGAGATACTGCCAGCTGCCAGGGTTTTCTCCTAAAACTGAACTTGTATCTGGCCACGGTCTCTCCAGTACCATCAGACCGTGAGAAAAGCTTCGCCCTCGTCTCATGCCTTACCGGGAAAGCCCTGGAGTGGGCCAACGCTGTGTGTGGAGAGGATAAGGTGTTGGACCATTTTGAGGAGCTCATCTGCCATTTCCGGAAGGTATTCGACCACCCATCCGAAGGCAGAGCAGCAGGTGAGCTCCTCTATCATCTGAGGCAGGGGAAGAGGAGTGCTCAGGAGTTCGCGTTGGAGTTTAGGACTTTGGCTGCCGGCGCTGGATGGAGCGACAGGGCCCTGATCGACCACTACCGTTGTAGTCTACGCGAGGACGTCCGTCGGGAGCTGGCCTGTAGAGACACCACCCTCAACTTCGACCAACTGGTGGATATGTCCATCAGGCTGGACAACATGCTGGCTACTCGGGGACGTCTAGATCGGGGTCTGGTTGTTCCATCCTCCCGCACTCTCTCTCCCGAACCTATGGAATTGGGAGGGATGGTGCGCAGGGAGACCGGAGGGGGTACCCGCTCGAGCACCATCTATGATCGCAGAGATCACACTGCTGATCGGTGCCGGGTTGGTTCCTCTGGGAATAGAGAAGGCAGGCAGGGCACTCTGGCATCACCCCAGGTGAGTAGGCACCATACTCATCCAGAGCCCTCTGCTGCACTTATGTTTGTCTCTGTCACCTTTCCGGATTTTTCCCTGCATTCCCAGTATAAGGCGCTAGTAGATTCAGGCGCGGCTGGGAATTTCATTAATAAAAATTTTGCTCATAGTTTAGGGATTCCTGTTGTTTCTGTGGATATGCCTTTCCCTATTCATGCCTTAGATAGTCGACCAATAGGGTCAGGGTTTATCAGGGAGGTCACCGCACCTTTGTCTATGATAACGCAGGAGGGTCACAAGGAGAAGATTAGTCTTTTCCTTATTGATTCCCCTGCGTATTCTGTGGTGTTAGGCCTACCCTGGTTAACTACTCATAACCCCACTGTTTCTTGGCCACAGAGGGCTCTCACGGGGTGGTCGCGAGAGTGCTCAGGTAGGTGTGTAGGGGTTTCCGTTGGTGCTACTACGGTGGAAAGTCCAGACCAGGTTTCCACCGTGCGCATTCCCTCAGAATATGCCGATTTGGCACTCGCCTTCTGTAAAAAGAAGGCGACTCAATTACCACCCCATCGACAGGGGGATTGTGCGATAGATCTCCTGGTAGACGCTGCATATCCCAGGAGTCATGTGTATCCTCTGTCGCAAGCGGAGACAGTGGCTATGGATAATTATATCTCTGAATCCCTGCGTCAGGGGTTCATTAAGCCATCCATTTCACCCGCCTCTTCGAGTTTCTTTTTTGTGAAGAAGAAGGATGGCGGTTTACGCCCGTGCATTGATTATCGAGACCTTAATAAAATCACGGTAAAATATAGTTACCCGCTACCTTTGATCAATACAGTAATGGAGTCAATGCGCGGGGCCCGCTTCTTCACAAAATTGGATCTCAGGAGTGCGTACAATCTGGTGCGTATTAGGAGGGGTGATGAGTGGAAGACGGCATTTAGCACCACCTCAGGTCATTATGAGTACCTGGTCATGCCATATGGGTTGATGAATGCTCCATCAGTCTTCCAATCGTTTGTAGATGAGATCTTCAGGGACCTGAACGGGCAGGGTGTAGTGGTGTATATTGATGATATTTTGATATACTCTGCTACACGCGCTGAGCATGTGTCCTTGGTGCGCAGGGTGCTTGGTCGCCTGTTGGAGCATGATTTATATGTCAAGGCTGAGAAATGCTTGTTCTTCCAACAATCCATCTCCTTCCTAGGGCATCAGATTTCCACTTCAGGAGTGGAAATGGAGAGCGACCGCATTACAGCCGTGCGTAATTGGCCGACTCCAACCACGGTAAAGGAGGTGCAGCGTTTTTTAGGGTTTGCCAATTACTACCGGAGATTTATCCGGGGTTTTGGTCAGGTTGCAGCTCCCATTACCTCACTGCTAAAGGGGGGACCGGTGCGCTTGCAGTGGTCGGCCGAGGCGAATAGGGCTTTTGGTAAACTGAAGGCTCTGTTTACCTCGGCGCCTGTGTTGGCTCATCCGGATCCCTCTTTGCCATTCATAGTAGAGGTGGACGCATCCGAAGCTGGGATAGGAGCAGTGCTCTCTCAGCGTTCGGGTGTGCCACCGAAGCTTCGCCCCTGTGCTTTCTTTTCGAAGAAGCTCAGCCCGGCGGAGCGTAACTATGATGTGGGGGACCGAGAGCTGTTAGCTGTCGTAAAAGCCTTGAAGGTGTGGAGGCATTGGCTTGAGGGGGCTAATCACCCTTTTCTCATCTGGACTGACCACCGCAATCTGGAGTACATCCGGCAGGCGAAGAGACTAAATCCTCGCCAGGCAAGGTGGGCCATGTTTTTCACTCGTTTTGTGTTTACGCTTACTTACAGACCAGGCTCCCAGAACGTCAAGGCAGACGCATTGTCTCGGCTGTATGACACAGAGGAGCGACCCATGGATCCCACTCCCATACTCCCAGAGTCGTGTTTGGTGGCGCCAGTAGTGTGGGAGCTGGACGCGGACATTGAGCGGGCGTCACGTGCAGAGCCCTCTCCTCCTGAGTGTCCAGCTGGTCGTCTGTACGTTCCGTCTGCTGTCCGCGACCGATTGATCTATTGGGCTCACACATCACCCTCCTCTGGTCATCCTGGGATAGGTCGGACGATGCGCTGTCTTGATGGAAGGTACTGGTGGCCCACTTTAGCTAAGGACGTGAGGATTTATGTTTCCTCCTGTTCGGTGTGCGCCCAGTGCAAGGCTCCTAGACACCTGCCTAGAGGTAAGCTTTTACCTTTACCCGTTCCTCAACGGCCGTGGTCGCACCTGTCAGTGGATTTTGTGACTGATCTTCCACCTTCACAGGGTTACACCACGATCCTGGTCGTTGTGGATCGGTTCTCTAAGTCCTGTCGTCTTCTCCCTTTGCCCGGTCTCCCTACGGCCTTACAAACTGCGGAGGCTCTGTTTACACATGTTTTCCGGCATTATGGGGTGCCTGAGGATATAGTGTCTGATCGGGGTCCCCAGTTCACGTCAAGGGTCTGGAAGGCGTTCATGGAACGTCTGGGGATCTCGGTTAGTCTTACCTCAGGTTTTCACCCCGAGAGTAATGGGCAGGTGGAGAGAGTTAACCAGGATGTGGGCAGGTTTCTGCGGTCCTATTGCCAGGACCGGCCAGGGGAGTGGGCGAAGTTCGTGCCCTGGGCAGAGATAGCCCAGAACTCGCTACGTCACTCCTCCACTAACCTTACCCCTTTTCAATGTGTATTAGGGTATCAGCCGGTTCTGGCTCCTTGGCATCAGAGTCAGACCGAAGCTCCTGCGGTGGACAATTGGTTTCGGCACGCTGAGGAAACTTGGGAGGCAGCCCACGTCCACCTTCAGCGTGCCATAAGGCGCCAGAAAATTGGCGCAGACCGTCGCCGCAGTGAGGCCCCGGTGTTCGCACCAGGGGACAGGGTCTGGCTCTCGACCCGAAACCTGCCCCTCCGCCTGCTCTGCCGGAAGCTGTGTCCGCGGTTTGTGGGGCCGTTTAAAGTCCTGAGGAGAGTGAACGAGGTATGTTATAGATTACAACTGCCCACTAATTACCGTATTAACCCCTCGTTCCATGTGTCTCTCCTCAGGCCGGTGGTGGCTGGCCCGCTCCAGGAGGCTGAAGTGCGTGAAGTTCCTCCGCCTCCTCTAGACATCGAGGGGGTCCCGGCGTACGCTATTCGATCCATTTTGGATTCGAGACGTCGGGCGAGGGGCCTTCAGTACCTCGTGGACTGGGAGGGGTACGGGCCGGAGGAGAGATGCTGGGTTCCGGTGGAGGACGTTTTAGATCCTTCCATGTTAAAAGAATTCCACCGCCTCCATCCGGATCGCCCTGCACCTCGCCCTCCGGGTCGTCCCCGAGGCCGGTGTCGACGCGCTGCTGGAGCCGCGCGTCAGGGGGGGGTAATGTCACGACTTCTGCCGAAGTCGTTGCCTCTCCTTGTCCGGGCGGTGTTCGGCGGTCGACTTCACCGGTCTTCTAGCCATCATCGATCCATTTTTCATTTTCCATTGGTTTTGTCTTGTCTTCCCACACACCTGTTGTCAATCCCATTCATTACCTGTTGTGTATTTAACCCTCTGTTTCCCTTCATGTGTTTGTCAGAGATTGTTCGTTGTCAAGTGTTATGTTGATTGTGTATAGGTGTGCGACGGGTCTTCGTACCCAGATTTGTTTTATATTTTTTCCGTGAGTGTTATGGAGCAGATTACTGGGACTTTAATTAAAGTACTCCATTCTACACTCTATTTGACTCTCCTGCGCCTGACTTCCTCTGCCACTTATACACGCCATTGTGACACACTCACTATGGTAAGCTGCTCTGAATAAAAGCATCTATGGAAAATAAATGAATAGACCATTTCAGTTAGACCAAGCAAGAATTGTTTATATTCCACAACTATTATCAGATTAACTGTTTTGTACAGATAATTATCAGACTCACGTTACAAATGCTAGTAAACACTCAAATACATGTAGTTTTTTTTTTATCACAAAAGTAGTGGACTGGGCATTTACTAGTCCTGAATTAGTGGACCTATATAGATGTCATCAGCACGGGCCAAAAGAAATTGACATGTTTTTTACTTTTCTATTATTTCTCTATTTTCTTTCTCTCTGCATTGTTGAGAAGGGCCCGTAAGTAAGCATTTCACCTTTAGTCTACACCTGTTCTTTCCAAAGCATGTGACAAATGAAATTATATTTTAATTGATCTGACCTTAACAGTAAAGAAAAAGCCTTCCTTGAACATACATATTTACTTTTGTGATTAATGTTCATGTTCACTTCGTGAAACATTGTTAAACATAGTTTGATTCATAAAAAAAAAACATACAGTTCTAGCTTTGTTTAAATGATGATATGTTTCTGAAAACTTTATTCGTCTTTCTCCAACAGGTGCCCATTGCTGTGTAGGGTCCTGTGCAGAGGAGCTTGGTGAGCAGCAGCCATGCCGCCTACAACCGGAGGACCCCAGGGGTACACCCCTCCAGAGGGGGGCTGGGGCTGGGCGGTGGTGGTGGGAGCCTTCATCTCCATCGGCTTCTCCTTTGCCTTTCCCAAGTCCATCACCGTCTTCTTCAAGGAGATTGAGGTGATATTCAACTGCTCCAGCAGCCAGGTGTCCTGGATCTCCTCCATCATGCTGGCGGTCATGTACGCTGGAGGTGAGCTGGAAGATGGAATAGTACACCACTCCCAGAAATGTACATGTTAAGAACGTTTTCCGATATACAGTAATAACACAATAACATATTTTTTCACACAAATTAAATTCTAACATGTTCAAAGTGTACTCCAACCATCTTTGCTTTCACAAACGCCTGAAAAGCAAGAATGGAGTGTATTTTCTGTTCCTAAATACATTACAAATTTTACATGCCATGGAACATATTAGAATTGCAAACGGAATGTGTTAATTTCCCAGTAGGGAGAGCTAGTGTGATGAGATAGTGTGTAGCAGAAGTGAGCTGTAAGATGCACAGCCAGAGTGAGTAGTGGAGCATTGTGTAACAGACCTGGGTTCAAAGGGTATTTGCTTTCTTTCCAATGCATTGAGCTTTTGATTGAGCCTTGGCAGGGAACGGACCAAGAGACCATTTAATTGGTTCCATTGCACCAGGCAAACTCAATCAAGCACAGCTAAAATATTTTATAGGAAACAAACGCTACTTCAACCCAGACCTGTTGTTGGCAGCGTGTAACCGCTGCCTAAGAGCACATTAGCTACATTGATATTGTCATCAGTAATAACAGCTGCTGAACACCTCAATAGTGTCCAACTAAAGCTTGGTAATCCCATGAAGGGAATGGTGAAGATCCCTTTTAAAGTGCTACTGACACCCTTTTAACTACTGTAGATCATTAAGCACGTGTCCCAAATCGTGTCGCACCATATCCTCCTACAGCTCTCAAGATGACGTTTGAGACTTTTGAAACTTCAACTTGGCCTTCTTTTAGATGTTTCATTTGATGCAAAAAAAAATGTGAATGATAGATACGAGAACAGCTTAGAAAATGTCTACCGTCACCCTTCATGCTCTGACTGCTCCTTTTGACATGAATGGATCTGGAAGCCTATGTTAGGCCTCCGTATTCTCGGTATACCTTTCAGTGCGAATGCGATTGAAGAATACACTCTACCTTTTGCTCAGTGGACCGTTCATGCACCTTCTTTTCTTCAGTCACACAGAGCTCCTATAGTTTCCCACTCATTGACTATGTGGAGTGAGGTCACTGGGCACCACATCAAGATGAAGTGTATTGTCCAAAACGAGACGGCGAGGCCTGAATCAAACCACTGTCTTTGAAATTAAACGAAATGGGAATGCTTTTACTCTTCAGAAGCATCGTCTTTAACAGTGCAACGGTATCTGTCTCCTGAGTCTCTGTGGATGTGGTTCCTCTCTTTCCAGTGTGCTTGTTACTGCTCTGATCACGTCAATGTTGTCCCAGGTGACATCTGAGGCTGAGGAGATGAAATGGCCAACATGAAAGTCAGGCAGACCAATGTGAGTGTGTCGGTTGGTCTGGCTTCCTGTACCAGCGGGGACTGGGGTGAATCAAATGCTGGGTGATGTTAAACAGGTCTGCCCAGTGAACCGGTGATACACCTCTTTTCATCTGCATGACATTCAACACACACACACAGAACAGTAATCAGAGGGACTCTCCTTCTCATGCTCCTTGTCCCTCAAGACGAGGTCTGGCGTCAGACAACAAAGCTTTGTTGTCGGCATTGTCTGTTTTCTCTCCAGGAGGGGAGATGAACGTAATAAACTGGCGCGGTGTTGTCTCATAAAAGTTACTAAGCATTGTTATTAACTGCACAAATTGCCAGCGTTTTCAGCCGGCTTAGTAGTAGTGCCTGTTTACAATAATGTGTAAGAAATACAACTGTACGAGTAATTACCAAAACACTGAACTCATGAGAGGATTAGTGCCGGTATGTTTCACGTGTAGTAGCACAAACTATATACACAGTATAGTAAGTCAAGCTTCAGCAATAGCAGCACTTTATGAATTCTTGAATGATTTCGGAACCATATTCCTAATTTAGTATATAAGCGACCGGCATCATGTGTGTAAGTTTAGTCCACTCAGACGGATAAGCAGTCATTAACCTACTGAAGTACAAAGCTGCCGTGGCTGCCCCCCACCAGATCAGTGAATCACTGCTATTTATTGTTCAGCAGTACATTCCTTCAAAAGATAACACCTAGCTCAGGCACACATTCAGGAGCTGCATGGGAGAAAGCCAGGTCACCGGGTCATGCAGTAAGATTGTCTCAGATGGTTCCCAGTAGATTCCAGTTCTCCCTCTCTGAGCTCTGACTAGGTTGCCTGTTAGCTAGGTTCTGGACACATCACTGCCTGTGCATGATGAGGAACACATTACTGTGTGGGCTTACCTCTAACCCCTCTACAGGACCAGAATACACAGGCCCTGTCAGACTCAGACCCTAATGACGTCTCCGACCCAGTCCTGGCAAGCCTTAAAATGGGGGTGATGGCCAACGGTACACAGCACACAATATGTGTTCTTCTAGATTGTAGTTCAATGAGTCATTGGAATCAATTGTCTTTAGAATTACCTTTTTTTACTGTTGTCTTGAAGTACTTATCAGTAACCTGCCTAGACTCCCAAAGACCAAGCAGCAGCACAGTGGCAATCCATACATGTAACATTTTTGATATGTAGGCGTTCTTGCGCAACAGAAAATGGCTTGTGTTGCTTGCCCTATTTAACTGTAAGTTGCCATAACAATGTATTGAATAGTATTTGTGTGTCATCCATGAAGGCTATGAAAAAAATCATGTTATGGAAAATCAATACAGTCACTGAATAATGGGACGTAGTCCTCTTGTCCCCTTACCTATCCTTCTCATAATGTCTTACATTGTCAGGTTTGGTAATAAGCTACCTCAGACTTTCCCCCCCCTCACCAGCTCATCTTTGTAAAGGTAGGGGACAGGCTCTTTGTTGGAGTTTAGCCTCGCCTGCATTAGAATCTAAGAAGCCTTTGTCGTGTTCCGAGCTGGCAAATGAGTCTGGACAACCTCTAAATAAAAACTGTCACATTCTATTTAGGTTCCTTCAGTGGTGCCGAGATTTGGCAGGGAGGCTGAAGCATCTTCCACGTCGATCTTCGCTCCCATTTAGGCCCTGTTGTTGTAAGCCAGACAGAGGGTGGGCATGCAGACAGAGAGTAGGCATATGTTCACATAGTGTAGTGAGCTAGCTGTGGTTAGGCTCAGTTTATAATCCGTAGTTACCTTGAATTTGGTGTTGCTAAAACCTCAGATTCAGCCACACCTTAATGGAATGAGTATGTTGCAGTCCAAGACAATAACAAAATGATGATATCCTGAACAGCCTCCGATGTTTCCAGTAGGGAAGATAATAGGGCATGTACTGTAGGAGTAGACTGTGGGGTGAACCTGAGGCCATCATTGATTAGAAAAATGTGGAGTATGTTTATCAAGTCACATCATTTGACAATAAACTGTATATTCAGACATCGGTGGTACAATGGGTGGGACAAAGGTAATTTCCCTTTCAGTGTATTGTTCCCATCTTTCAAAATGAAGGGATAGTATTTACTATCACATGGGACTTATGGTAGGATACCCATAGGGAATGAGTCTGCCTAAAGGAGTCACCATGCTTCAGTGCGGCTGGTGGCTAGCTGATGTCGGCTAGGCGAACCGAAAAGTGTGCTCGCATATCCCCTTAAAAGACCTTTGCTGGAAAAAAAAATGAAGAAATCGGCAATAGTACTGTTTGTCCATTTTGAGACGCGATAGCCAGTCCTCAAAATAGTCACAATTAATCGAAGATAACTCAAGAAATCTGTCATACATTTTTACGTTTTTTTGCCAAGGAGATCTTAGTTGCGCATTTTTACATCTAATTAAGATGTAGGTAGAGCATAGCTCTTGCAACATCATGGTTGTTGGTTTGATTCCCACTTGGGAACAGTACGAAAAAGTACGATAAATGTATGCACTCATTAGTACTACTGTAAGTCGCTCTGGATAAGAGCGTCTGCTAAATGACTAACATGATGTTTGATGCAGTATTTTTCATGAAAACTAGTTGTCTCTCGTTGAATGACAACAAAGACGTTATTGAAGAACCCCTAATGTTGACCAGTCACCGATGAAGGGGTGTAGACTTTGGCTCCCGAACTTCGACTGGCCTTTAGAAAAACAATTGTGTTCCCGAACAGCCAACAAAACCCTTACCAAAGTCCAAAACGAACGAAAACATCACCAAATGTGAGCATAATATATGCACAAACTGTTTTGGCTGGGAAGCATGCATTAAGTGTAGCCTACTCTACTGTTTTTATGTTGTGCTAAGTATGCTGCTTGGAGACAGTGGACATAAAATGCAATGTACTTTATGGTTTCAGTCCTAATTGTATCCTGTGTCCAAGTACTTTCTTTTTCTAAACAAAACCTCTCTCTTACACACACACACATCATCCTGCACACACGCTATCACCCACAGAGCAGAATGAAGCAGGATTTTACAGTAGCCTTGTCTTGAAGTGATCTTTAGAGACTTCTTCTTTTGTCATTGCACATATGTTAGGAATACACAAACCGTAGCGACACCTCATCATTTCATTGTGATTGTCTTGTTTTGTGTGAGATTGCATTGCGAACAGTTGCTAGACCAGAGAAATTGCTGCAGTGCTGCAGTGAGAGAAATCATTGCACAAGTTGTGTTGATTCTCTGGCTGCACCGGTGTTTCTCAGAACTGTGGCTTTGGGGAACTCTAGTGGTCAAATATAACATCTCTCTCAAATTGTCTGGATTTTCTTATTATACACTATTTCCCTTTTTCACGTTTTGAATAAAGAAAGGAATCTTCCCTATGAACATATTTAAAACCATGTTAATAAAGAGAAAGGGATTCAAAATGTGATTCTGCCATCCTATAGAGGTTGTCAAATTTTTATTTCAATAGTCATAATGGTATAGTCAGTTTTGCTTGGGCATAGTTGCCTAATGTGACTTTTCCCAACACGTGAACCATCTTGACTGTTTGGTATTGCATTTGTAATTTGTGACGTGTGTGTTTGTCTCAGGTCCTATCAGCAGTATTCTGGTTAATAAGTATGGGAGTCGTCCAGTCATGATGTGTGGAGGATTCCTGTCTGGGTGTGGACTGATTTCTGCCTCCTTCTGCAACTCAGTGGAAGGACTGTACTTCTGTGTGGGAGTGGTCGGAGGTCAGTGATCTAAAGTAACTAAGAAAAATACTTTGAAGTACTACTTAGGTAGATTTGTGGGGTATCTGTACTTTACTATTTATATTTTTGACAACTACATTCCTAAAGACAATATGTACTTTTTACTCCCAAACATTTTCCCTCACACCCAAAAATACTTGCTCAGGCAGGACAACAATATGGTCCAATTCACACAAATATCAATATAACGCGTTGTAATCCCTACTGCTTCTGATCTGGCGGACTCACTAAACATAAATACTTTTTTATGTCTGAGTGTTGGAGTGTGCCACTGGCTGTCCGTAAATAAAAGAAAGAAAAAAGAAAGAAAAAATTGTGCGGTCTAGTTTGCGTAATATAAGGAACTTGATGTATAAGCATTTCCTTTTACGTTTTACTTTTATGACAATTGAGTACTTTTTCCACCACCGTACTTAAGTACATTTAAAACCAGATATTTGAGTCTTTTACTCAAGTTGTGTTTTGCTGGGTCACTTGTACGTGAGTAATTTTCTAACATCTACAGGATCGGTCCCCCCCCCCCCCATCCCCACGGGACGGTTGAGCTAATGTGATTAGCATGAGATTGAAACAAAACCAAAAAATCCAGGGCATAGACATATTTGATATTGGCAGAAAGCTTTCTAGATACATCTAACTGCACTGTCCAATTTACAGTAGCTATTACAGTGAAAGAATACTATGTTATTGCTTGAGGAGAGTGCAAAATTATGAACTTGAAAATGCATGAATAAACCAATTAGGCACATTTGGGTGGTCTTGATACAACATTTTGAACAGATATTCAAAGGTTCATTGGATCAATCTAAAACGTTGCACATACACTGCTGCCATCTAGTGCTCAAAGTCTAAATTGCGCCTGGCCTGGAATAATACATTATGGCCTTTCTCTTTCATTTCAAAGATGATGGTACAAAAAATACAAAAAAACTCATGTTTTTTTCTTTGTATTATCTTTTACCAGATCTAATGTGTTATATTCTCCTACATTAATTTCACATTTCCACAAACTTCAATGTGTTTTCTTTCAAATGGTATCAAGAATATGCATGTCCTGAGCTACAGGCAGTTAGATATGGGCATGTCATTTTAGGTGAAAATTGAAAAAAGGGTCAGATCCGAGGTTAAGTTATCTTTACTTTTACTTAAGTATGAGTACTGTTTCAACGTTTGTCAGAGGTAGGCCTCTTTCATTTATGATCACAATTTGTTTTTTATGTTAAGGACCTTTATCGCCCTCTAGGGAACTCTTTAGGAACTCTATCACCACTCTAGTATCCTGTGTCTAGACTAAAACCAATGGGAATTCACGAAACATAAATATTTTTTGAACTGTTATAAATTTATTTCAACAGGCTTGGGACTGGCATTCAATCTGAACCCGGCCCTTACTATGATTGGGAAGTACTTCTACCATAAGCGGCCCATCGCCAATGGAATCGCCATGGCAGGTAGCCCGGTGTTCCTGTCCACCCTGGCCCCTCTCAACAGTTGGCTCTTTGACCAGTTTGGCTGGAGGGGCAGCTTCCTCATCCTGGGAGGCCTGCTGTTCAACTGCTGCGTGGCTGGCTCTCTCATGAGACCCATCGAACCAAAACCACAGTCTTCCTTGAAAAGTGAAGATGTTGCCAAAGAAAGTATGACGTGTGGGCAGAAGTGCAACAGTTTTATTGACCTCTCGCTGTTCAAACACCGGGGCTTCGTGCTCTATCTCATGGGTAACGTCATCATGTTCTTTGGCCTCTTCTCCCCACTGGTGTTCCTTAGTAACTTCGCCAAGAGCAGGGACATCCCCAAAGAGAAAGCAGCCTTCCTGCTGTCTGTCCTGGCCTTTGTGGACATGGTGGCCCGGCCCTCTATGGGCATTGTGGCCAATACCAAGTGGATACGACCCAGGGTGCAGTACTTCTTTGCCTGCTCTGTGCTGTTGAATGGCGTGTGCCACGTCCTGGCGCCCATCTCCGTGGACTACACAGGCTTTGTTATCTACGCCATCTTCTTTGGCTTTGCCTTCGGCTGGCTGAGTGCGGTACTGTTTGAGACACTCATGGACCTGGTGGGAACACAGCGCTTCTCCAGTGCAGTGGGACTGGTCACCATCGTGGAGTGTGGGCCTGTCTTGTTAGGACCCCCTTTGCTAGGTGAGTATGTGCACACGTATTTGTAGTTTCGTTACGCACCTTGTTTCTATATAAAGTAAAGACTATTAACTTATGATACAATTTAGAATGAATCTTTTGTTTTTCCACAGGTAAATTCAAAGACATTTACAATGACTACCGATACACCTACCAGAGCTGTGGGGTGATCCTTATTATTGCCAGTGTGTTCCTGTTTGTGGGGATGGGTATCAACTACCGGTTGTTGCACAAAGAGAAAAAGGAGGAGGAAAGGAAGGCTAATCTGGAGGAAAAAGAAGAAGAGTCCAACAAGGACATTGCTGCCAAAGAAGCCAGCAACAACAGGTTGAGAGCATTTGATGAGGCAAAAACTGCAGAAGACACAGTCTAACTCTCATTACCATGTGAATGTGTGAATTTGATGTCATCGCAATACAGTCAATTAGATAAAGTAGACTTCAAATTCATTCAGTTCAAGTCCTTGCCATATAGCAGATTTCATGTAAAGATAATTCTCAGCCCCATTTCCGCTTCTGTCATTGAATAATGTATTTTTCGTATAATATGACTGGAGCAAGACACACTTATGTATGATATAGGCATGCAATCTCTACTGAAATGTACTGCCGCCAGATGGTCCATTTTCTGCATAAGTGTGGTGATATATTTTTGAATATGATTACATACAGGTCATTTGTTTATACTGTGTTTGGAATTTCATAATTGCACTTTATATAGCTGCAATTTAATATTCTGTGAAAAAAGGGAATGGCTATAGAACTTTTAGAAGCTTCAATAAATCAGTATAATATTTTGTTCACACTGTCATGTCAGGTTTCTTTCTCTCTGAAAGCATTTCTAAAAACCTGGTCTTAATTAAAGTAACACTGTTAGTGAGTTACATGAATAATCAGGTGTAGTCTCTTGATATGACATGTATTCACAATGTTATTCAATACAACTTAACAGCAATTACTCCTGCTTTAACAAATGATTTCTACACTTCATGACCAAAAGTATTTGGACACCTGCTCGTCGAACATCTCATTCCAAAATCATGGGCATTAATATGAAGTTGGTTCCCCCCTTTGCTGCCATAACAGCCTGCACTATTATGGGAATGCTTTGCACTAGATGTTGGAACATTGCTGTGGGGACTTGCTTCCATTCAGCCACAAGAGCATTAGTGAGGTTGGACACTACTGTTGGGTGATTAGGCCTGACTCGCAGTTAGGCATTCCAATTCAACACAAAGGTGTTCGATGAGGTTGAGGTCAGGGCTCTGTGCAGGTCAGTCAAGTTCTTCCACACCGATCTGGACAAAATATTTTTGTATGGACCTCGCTTTGTGCACTGGGGCATTGTCATGCTGAAACAGGAAAGGGCCTTCCCCAAACTGTTGCCACAAAGTTAGAAGCACAGAATCGTCTAGAATGTCATTGTATGCTGTAGCGTTAAGATTTCCCTTCACAGGAACTAAGGGACCTAGCCTGAACCATGAAAAATAGCCCCAGACCATTATTCCTCCACCACCGAACTTTACAGGTTGCACTATGCATTGGGGCAGGTATCGTTCTCCTGGCATCCTCCAAACCCAGATTCGTCCGTCAGACTGCCAGATGGTGAAGTGTGATTCATCACTCCAGAGACCGCGTTTCCACTGCTCTAGAGTCAAATGGCAGCGAGCTTTACACCACTCCAGCTGACGCTTGGCATTGCGCATGGTGATCTTGTGTGTGGGTGCTCAGCCATGGAAACCTATTTCATGAAGCTCCCTTGACGAACAGTTCTTGTGCTGACGTTACTTCCAGAGGCAGTTTGGAACTCAGTAGTGAGTGTTGCAACCGAGGACAGATGATTTTTACGGCCATTCTACTGCCAATGTTTCTCTATGGAGATTGCATGGCTGTGTGCTCGATTTTATACACCTGTCAGCAACGGGTGTGGCTGAAATAGCCGAATTCACTAATTTGAAGGTGTGTTCACATACTTTTGTATATATAGTGTATGTTCAAGAGATGACTGATATGGGGTGCTGTGTTGAGGCCACCGTGCCTCCATCTTGGCAAAAAATGGAATGGAAGCTATAGAAATGCATTTGTTAATGTCTACATTCGTTTTTGCCTCCTTAATGCATACTTTGAAATGATATTTGTGAGCTATGCAAATAAATACCTAAATATATGTAATTTTGTCCTTGAAACACTGTGGAATTCCATTCATTCCCATGGAGGACTGCTCCTACCGGGGAGTGTAAAAATGGCGGACCTGTGGCTTCAAAGCCTCACAACGGCCAATACATAGCATCCTCAACCCAGGGTTTATATACAATTCAATTCAATACATCATTCGTCTTAACCCATTATCTATTTCTTTCCACTAGGTGGCAGTATTGACTCTTACATTAATGACAGTTAAAGACCCTTACATGGTCAATCTGCAGTCTGCATTGGCTGTGCAGCATTTACAGTGATATGGAGCAGCGCAGAGCTGTTGAGCAGAGCTGGTGTGAAGGAAGTTGTCAAGGAAGTGAGTTTGTGTTTATACAGGACTTCCCGCCCCCCAATTACCGTCAACCAATCATGTCTGTGCAGAGTCTCCGCAATGTTACAAAATTTGGGAGGTACAGGGCTCAATTTGCCCTCTGCATGCCTCCGGAGGCCCCGCTATTTCCTCACACCCGCCATACGGAGTCTCCGACCACATTGCATATATAGCATCAATTGGTTCTTAAGTCCTGAAGGTTTATCCTTATCCTGGAAGAAATGGCGCGTTATATTGCAAAATGACATAGTATATCACTCCACTGCTAGAGTTTTACTTATTTTTCAAGTCATTTAAAAAAAACTTTCAGACATAACCACCTTGAGGTTAAACTGATGTACTTGATGAGATCAAAGACCTGTCATTGTTAACGCAGGAATCAATTGTTTGATCCAATGAAAATTGATATGAATTATTTGTTGTCCTGTGACGGTAGTCTGATCCATGAGGGAACAGACAATATGTTTTAGTCATCCTCCTCATTTTCATATGCTCAAGGGACTTGGAAGGAGGTATTTTGACATAATTACACAAAGACACACTTTCAATCATGTGTTTCATACATGGATGATGTGAATGGTTTTGTAACACTTTTATGTTGTTGTTTTTTTTTCCACAAAAAAAACCCCAGATACGGGATATTGTGTTCATATAGCAAGGAGAGATATTATGATATAATTAAAGACATATAATTCAAGAGAAAGAAAATGTAATAACAAACAAATAAAACAACTGAACACAAGCTGTCATTTTATCTGGATCAGGTCTGTATTTATTTATTGCAGCCTAATTATAAAACAAAATATCCCCATTCACAGTTATTGGATTGCTTGAATGAATTGGCTAACCGAGGCTACAATGTTTCCATCGATTAGTATAATGCCGAGCCATATATTAAGAAAATAAATATATAACTATGGTGTGATGGAACTTTCAATTTCCCCGTTAACATGTGGACCCTTCAAATTAGTGGATTCTGCTATATCAGCCACACCCGTTGCTAACAGCTATATAAATTTGAGCACACAGCCATGCAATCTCCACAGACAATAGAATGGCACATACTGAAGAGCTCAGTGACTTTCAACATGGCACCGTCATAGGATGCCACCTTTCCAACAAGTCAGTTCGTCAAATTTCTGCCCTGCTAGAGCTGCCCCGGTCAACTGTAAGTGCTGTTATTGTGAAGTGGAAATGTCTAGGAGCAACAACGGCTCAGCCATGAAGTGGTAGGCCATACAAGCTCACTGAATTCAATTCAATTCAATTCAATTTTATTTTATATAGCCCTTCGTACATCAGCTAATATCTCGAAGTGCTGTACAGACACCCAGCCTAAAACCCCAAACAGCTAGTAATGCAGGTGTAGAAGCACGGTGGCTAGGAAAAACTCCCTAGAAAGGCCAAAACCTAGGAAGAAACCTAGAGAGGAACCAGGCTATGAGGGGTGGCCAGTCCTCTTCTGGCTGTGCCGGGTGGAGATTATAACAGAACTATGCCAAGATGTTCAAAAATGTTCATAAGTGACAAGCATGGTCAAATAATAATCATGAATAATTTTCAGTTGGCTTTTCATAGCCGATCATCAAGAGTTGAAAAACAACAGGTCTGGGACAGGTGGCGGTTCCATAACCGCAGGCAGAACAGCTGAAACTGGAATAGCAGCAAGGCCAGGCGGACTGGGGACAGCAAGGAGTCACCACGGGCGGCAGTCCCGACGCATGGTCCTAGGGCCCAGGTCCTCCGAGAGAAAGAAAGAGAGAAGGAGAAAATTAGAGAGAGCCAAGATTTTCAAAATGTTCATAAATGACAAGCATGGTCAAATAATAATCAGGAATAAATCTCAGTTGGCTTTTCATAGCCGATCATTAAGAGTTGAAAACAGCAGGTCTGGGACAGGTAGGGGTTCCATAACCGCAGGCAGAACAGTTGAAACTGGAATAGCAGCAAGGCCAGGCGGACTGGGGACAGCAAGGAGTCACCACGGCCGGTAGTCCCGACGTATGGTCCTAGGGCTCAGGTCCTCCGAGAGAAAGAAAGAGAGAAGGAGAAAATTAGAGAGCGCCAAGATTTTCAAAATGTTCATAAATGACAAGCATGGTCAAATAATAATCAGGAATAAATCTCAGTTGGCTTTTCATAGCCGATCATTAAGAGTTGAAAACAGCAGGTCTGGGACAGGTAGGGGTTCCGTAACCGCAGGCAGAACAGTTGAAACTGGAATAGCAGCAAGGCCAGGCGGACTGGGGACAGCAAGGTGTCATCATGCCCGGTAGTCCTGACATATGGTCCTAGGGCTCAGGTTCTCAGAGAGAAAGAGAGAACGAAAGAATTAGAGAGAGCATACTTAAATTCACACAGGACACTGGATAAGACAGGAGAAGTACTCCAGGTAACCAACTGACCCTAGCCCCCCGACACATAAACTACTGCAGCATAAATACTGGAGGCTGAGACAGGAGCGGTCAGGAGACACTGTGGCCCCATCCGAAGAAACCCCCGGACAGGGCCAAACAGGAAGGATATAACCCCACCCACTTTGCCAAAGCACAGCCCCCGCACCACTAGAGGGAAATCCT
The DNA here is from genome assembly GCF_045679555.1 of Salvelinus alpinus. NCBI lineage: Eukaryota > Metazoa > Chordata > Actinopteri > Salmoniformes > Salmonidae > Salvelinus > Salvelinus alpinus. The sequence continues at coordinate 8,294,200 of NC_092097.1, read as the reverse complement.
CAACCACCAACATTACAATCCGGAGACAAGGCCGAGTATAACCCACAAAGGTCTCCACCACAGCACAAACCAAGGGGGGGCGCCAACTGAATGGGACCTTGGTTGCAACACTCTCTACTGAGTTCCAAACTGCCTCTGGAAGCAATGTCAGCACAATACCTGTTAGTCGGGAGGTTCAGGAAATTGGTTTCCATGGCTGAGCAGCTGCACACAAGCCTAAGATCACCATACGCAGTGCCAAGCGTAGGCTGGAGTGGTGTAAAGCTCGCTGCCATTGGGCTCTGGAGCAGTGGAAGTGCGTTCGCTGAGTGATGAATCACGCTTCACGATCTGGCAGTTCGATGGACAAATATGGGTTTGGCGGATGCCATGCGGATGCCATGCTACCTGCCCCAATGCATAGTGCCAACTGTAAAGTTTGGTGGAGGAGGAATAATGGTCTGGGGTTGTTTTTCATGGTTTGGGCTAGACCCCTTAGTTCCTGTGAAGGGAAATCTTAATGCTATAGCATACAATGACGTTCTAGACGATTCTGTGCTTCTAACTTTGTGGCAACAGTTTTGGGAAGGCCCTTTCCTGTTTCAGCATGACAATACCCCAGTGCACAAAGCAAGGTCCATACAGAAATGGTTTGTCGAGATTGGTGTGGAAGAACTTGACTGGCCTCGACAGAGCCCTGACCTCAACCCCATCGAACACCTTTGGGATGAATTGGAACGCGGATTGCAAGCCAGGCCTAGTCGCCCAACATCAGTGCTTCTGGCTGAATGGAAGAAAGTCCCTGCATCAATGTTCCAACATCTAGCAGAAAGCCATCCCAGAAGAGTGGAGGCTGTTATAACAGCAAAGGGGGGACAACTCCATATTAATGCCCATGTTTTTGGAATGAGATGTTCGAAGAGCAGGTGTCCACATACTTTCAGCCATGTAGTTTACATTCCTCACACGCTAAATACAAAAATAAGTTTCTGCCCCTGCAGCTACAATGCTTGCAGCTGAATGTACCCTAACTGTTATATGTAAAGCTTTTAGCTAACAGCACAGCACATAAGCAAGAACTGCAGAGAACTATCACATCAATATCTTAGAATTGTTACAATTTAGTTTAGGATTGAATAACGTTTAGAAGTTTTTTAGGTTTTTAAAGTGAAGAAATCATTACATTCTGCTCACTCATTGGAAAAACATATCTGTCCTGTCTGCCTGTTGAGCTCTCAGCTCAGCCATTGAATTTCAATTTTTAAAAATGTTGTCTGTCTGTCTTCACCTCCAGGTAGGGAGCTAGCTACTAGCTAACATAATATTTCACGATGTTAATTATTTAGCTAATTATCTAAATATTTTATTGCAAAATATTAGTTTTTTTGTAAATGTGTCTCCAACCCCAGCCTAGCAGACATTATTAGCTAACTAACGTACTGTACCAAAATTTCAGTTTGCGTACTAATGTTTTCTGGAGAAAGAAAATGGCTATAGCCAAAGGCCCTTGCTTGCTAATTTACTAACTCTGTCAATTATGTGCTGTTGTCAAAGAACGTTACCAATTTGCTGTCACCCTGGGTGCACATTTTGGTTTTTGCCCTAGAACTCCACTACTCGGATGCCTAGCGAGACTGCGTCAGCGAAAGGATAATCCACCTTTACCTTCCGTTTTATTGGCGAACATGCAATCACTGGAGAATAAACTGGATGAGCTCCGTTTGAGACTATCCAAGCAACAAGAAATTCAAAACTGTAATATCCTATGTTTCACCGAGTCGTGGCAGAACAAGGACATGGATAATATACAGTTAGCTGGGTTTTCTGTATATCGGCAAGACAGAAAAGCAGCTTCCGGTAAGATCAGGGGGGGTGGTGTGTGTCTCTTTTGTCAACAACAGCTGGTGCGCAATCTTTAATATTAAGGAGGTCTCTAGGTTTTGCTCGCCTGAGTTAGAGTACCTATTGATTGTAGATCACACTATTTACCAAGAGAGTTTTAATCCATATTCTTCGTAGCTGTCTATTTACCACATCAAACCGATGGTGGCACTAAGATTGCACTGAACGAGCTGTATAAGGCCCTAAGCAAACAAGAAAATGCTCATCCAGAGGCAGCACTCCGAGTGGCCGGGGACTTTATTTCAGGAAAACTGAAATCCATTTTACCTCATTTCTACCAGCACATGCAACAAGAGGGGGGAAAATTCTGGATAATCTTTACTCCACACACAGAAACATATACTGTACAAAGCTCTCCCTCTCCCTCCATTTAGCAAATCTGACCACAACTCTATCCTCCTGATTCCTGCTTAACAGCAAAAACTCAAACAGGAAGTATCAGTGATGCACTCAATACGGAAGTGGTCCACTGAAACAGATGCTAATCTACAGGACTGTTTCGCTAGTACAGACTGGAATATGTTCCCGGATTCATCCAACGGCAATGAGGAGTATACCACATTAGTCACCAGCTTAATCTGGACACTTATAAGAAATCCCGCTACGCCCTCTAACAAACCATCTAACAGGCAAAACGTCAATACAGGACTAAGATCGAATCCTATTACACTAGCTCTGATGCTCGTCGGATGTGGCAGGGCTTGCAAACTATCACGGATTGCAAAGGGAAACTCAGTCGTGAGATGCTCAGTGAAGCAAGCTTACCAGATGAGCTAAATGCCTTCTATGCTCGCTTCGAAGCAAGCAACACTGAAGCATGCATGAGAGCACCAGCTGTTCCGGACAACTGTGTGATCATATTCACCATAGTCTACGTGAGTAAGACCTTAAAAAAGGTTAACACATCAACACCATCATCCCAGAAACCTTAGACTGACTCGAATTCGCATACCTCCCCAACAGATCCACAGATGACGCAATATCTATTGCACTCCACACTGCCCTTTCCCACCTGGACAAAAGGAACACACACCTATGTGAGAATGCTGTTAATTGACTACAGCTCAGCGTTCAACACCATTGTGCCCTCCAAGCTCATCATGAAGCTAATGTCCCTGGGACTGAACACCTCCTTCTGCAACTGGACCCTGGTTATCCTGTCAGAATGCCCCTAGGTGGTGAGCGTAGGCAACAACATATCTGCCACACTGACCAATAACACAAGGGCCCCTCAAAGGTGCGTGCTTAGTCCCCTCCTGTGCTCCCTGTTCACCCACGATTGCATGGCCATGCACAACGCCAACACCGTCATTAAGTTTGCAGACGACACGACGGTGGTCGGCTGATCACCGACGATGATGAGAAAGCCTACAGGGAGGAGGTCAGAGATCTGGCAGTGCGGTGCCAGGCCAACAATGTGAGCAAGATAAAGAAGCTGATCGTGGGCTACAGGAAAAGGAGTGCCGCGCACGCCTCCATTCAGATCAACAGAGCTATAGTGGAGCAGGTCAATTTCCTTGGTGTCCACATCACTAAGGGCCTATCATGGTCCAAACACACGAAGACAGTCGTGAAGAGGGCACGGCAACACCTATTCACCCTCAGGAGGTTAAAAAGTTTTGGCAAGGGCCCACTGATCCTCAAAAAGATCTACAGTTGCACCATCGAGAGCATCCTGACTGGCTTTATCAACACTTGGTATGGCAACTTCTCGGCATCTATCCAGCTTCCTGTCATCCAGAACCTCTATGCCAGGCGATCAGAGGAAGGCCCTAAAAATTGTCAAAGACTCCAGCTTCCCAAGTCATAGACTGTTCTCTCCGGTATCGCATGGCAAGCGGTACCGGAGAGCCAAGATTGGGACCAAAAGCTCCTTAGCAGCATCTACCCCCAAGCTATAAGACTGCTGAACAGTTAATCAAATGTCTAACCGGACTATTTGCACTGAGCCCCTTATTTTATTCTTACTTTTTGCACTGACTCTCTTGCACAGGATCGATGTACACTCACTGGACTCTAGACTAGACTGACACTCCAACACAAACACACACGCACACACGCACACTCACACACATGCATATTGACTCCACACACACACACACACACACACACACACACACACACACACACACACACACACACACACACACACACACACACACACACACACACACACACACACACACACACACACACACACACACACACACACACACACACACACACACACACACACACACACACACACTCTTCACATACGCTGCTGCTACTCTATTTATTGTCTATGCCTAGTCACTTTACCCCTACCTATATATACATACATGTATTTCTTCAACTACCTCGACTAACCGATACCCCTGCACATTGGCTAGGTACCGGTACCCCTCGTTTTTGTTATTTTATTGTGTTAGAATTTTTCCTTTTGTTTATTTAGCACATTTTTCTTGTTTACTTTTTGAAAACTCTGCATTGTTGGTTAAGATCGGTGTCCCGTCCACGGGACGATTGAGTTAACATAGGCTAATGCGATTAGCATGAGGTTGTAAGTAACAAGAACATTTCCCAGGACATAGACATATCTGATATTGGTAGAAAGCTTAAATTCTTGTTAATGTAACTGCACTGTCCAATTTACAGTAGCTATTACAGTGAATGAATACCATGCTATTGTTTGAGGAGAGTGCACAATTTTGTACATGAAAAGTTATTAATAAACAAATTAGGCACATTTGGGCAGTCTTGATACAACATTTTGAACAGATATCCAATGGTTCATTGGATCAGTCTAAAACTTTGCACATACACTGCTGCCATCTAAATGGCACCTGGGCTGGAATAATATATTATGGCCTTTCTCTTTCATTTCAAAGATGATGGTACAAGGAAAATACAAAAGAACGATTGGTTTTCTTTGTATTATCTTTTACCAGATCAATTGTGTTATATTCTCCTACATTCCTTTCACATTTCCACAAACTTCAAAGTGTTTCCTTTCAAATGGTACCAAGACTATGCATATCCTTGCTTCAGGGCCTGAGTTTACAGGCAGTTAGATTTTGGTATATCATTTTAGGCGAAAATTTAAAAAAAGGGGCGGATCCTTATTAAGGACTCGTAAGTAAGCATTTCAATGTAAGGTCTACACCTATTGTATTTGCCGTATGTGACAAATACATTTAACTTTATTTTGAATTATTTTTATTAAAATAACCAACTCATCTTTAAGCTTTGCTTGATTATTTGAATCAGCTGTGTAGTGCTAGGGCAAAAACCTTTAAACATTTAGGGCTGGTTTATCAGACCCAGATACTCCATTGAAGGTGCTTTTTAGTTAAGGAAATAGGTTTAACATTAGGCCAAACCGGCCTCTACAGTTTAGTGCAAAATGAGTTACACATGCATCTCGAGGTAGAATTCTTTCTTCATATATTTGCTCACCCCTCCAAAGATGTATTCAAGATAAAAGTTGTGCCACCAATGAAAAATGAAGACATGAGTAAACTTAGTTTGGTGTGAACACAGATAAAAACATAATAGTGTGTGATATGACATGGATCTGGTGATATTGGGGTGGGAAATGGTGGAATAACACTTCTATAGAGAGCCGAGGCAGATGTTTGTTTTGCCTTGCCCTTGATTTCCTTAAGTTACCCTTTACGTTCACCTGTTGTTATTACCCCAATGAGTATCAATCAAAAGAGGGGTGTGATGGCCAATGGTTCTTTAGAAAACCATTAACATGTTCCAAACATTTGCTTCTGTAAACCACGATGGTCACATGAACATTGGCATGCCACCATTGATTTTTCAACTGACCAGCAAGCCACTATTAGTCAAGTGTGATCAAATGAGCCTCAATTCAATGTATCTCAAATATCAGGAGCATTCATTTTAAATAAATGTGATTATGCATAGATTATGCTGAGTTCTGACATGTTATTTCTGAATCTTGTTCCTAGACCAATTGCAAACCCAGTCAGCCGTATTCAAAGTCCAGAACGTAAAATGTCAGAAAGTCAAGGTGGATTCAGAGGCTGTGCAAAAAGATAGGAAGCTGCAAGAAAACAATTGATTCTCAACGCTTAGCCATTCAATAATTGCAGGTATGTACCGGTAAATGTTCAGGCATAGGCCTATGTTGAAACGACAGAGTAAAATCTTACCGGGCACGGACATTAACTCAACGTCTATTCCACATTGGTTCAACGTAATGTCATTGAGACGACGTGGAAACAATGTTGATTCAACAGTGTGTGCCCATTGGGTATAGTCCTTTAAAAAATAAAAAAAAGCGGTACTATTATTGTTATCCTATTTTTCCTTTCCTTTATGTTTCAGTTCGGAAATGAAAGCCTCGTATTAGTGCATCAGATCAGTATTTGATTATAACAGGATACAGTGACTAGAGTATATCATCTGTCATGTTTATTTCTCGAACAGAATCAATGCAACAAGGAACTCATGTAATATACTGAAGGATATGTTTTAAAAGGTCAGAAGAGAAAATCCATCTGTGCGAGTAAAACATGCAGTCTATTCAGGCTAAGTGTACATGCCAGTACCTGAATGCGAAATTCTGACATTTTGTGGTCTACTTTGTCCTCAAACCAACATATGTTCTCTTAGTTGACTTTCTAAGAGAGGAAGCCCATCACTTGTTTTTGTAATTCAAATAATTATTTGTTAACTTCATGAATAAAGAATGTTTGGCGTCAGTTACATTATGTCATTGTTATAATAGATTAATGCTGCCTTTGAGAGTCTAGGTCTTCAAGCAGAAAGTGACTGCCATGAAATGCTGACAGGTATGAACACTTGAAATATATAATCCTCAATGCACTTATTGTTGTGAACATAACACTAGGCACTGTACACAGTAAATGAAAAGAGATTAATACCTCATCTGATGTGAACATTTTAAACAGTCAAAGAGGGTTTTCAAGAATTTGAGGATCTAAAAGGAGAAGTTTGAGAAAGAATTCAGCATGGAACAAGAAGAGCTAGTTCAATAACTGCACTCAATCAACATGAGTAGGTTAATGGGAACCCTCTCTATCCCAAAACACACATATTTGGAAACCTCTTGTTGTCACAAACAACATGAACAGTATTTTACTTTGCATATGTTATATGCAAACTGAAAATATATCTTACAGGATGTGATACTTCAGATGAAAAGGAAGGGCAAAGAAAAATAACTTCAGGAAATCCTGCTCCACCTCTATGAAACCAAAAAGAGTTGAAAACGGTTAACATTACAAGAGGCAGCAAGTAAGATTGGCACTTGAAGAAAATGACATTTAATTGATTTTCTTCATTGATTAGGCCTAGGTCTTAAGCAGTCATGTCTAAATGGGATGCAGCTTTCTTCAAACTGATGTGAAAAGTGGCATTTTGGCTAATCCTAACCCTTTTCCCTACCTTAACCTAGTTCTCCTAACCTACTACGTTAATTATCCTTAACCTTGCGCCAACTTCTTTTTGAGGGGACAAAAGCTGTATCCCTTCTAGAAAAAAAAGTCTTACCCCCCGAGGGGGTTCAGTTTACACAGTATACTGTATAATGTATTGTCATAAATTATTTAATTCTAAAGGCAAATAAGGCTTTTGGAAACATTCATAGAGGGTTCCAGGAAGAACATTTATATGATAAAATGCTTCTTGTTAAAACCCTTCATAGAGGGTTTTAGGTAGAAGCATATACAGGGGGTTCTATGAAGAACCCTACATAAAGGGTTTTAGGGTTCACCTATGGGGACAAACCAAAGAAACCTATATGGTTCTATATAGCACCTTTCTTTCTAAGAGTGTACTGTTTGTGGAGGCTTTTATTCCAGTCCCCCTCTAACAAACCACATTTTACAAATGAGCTGCTCAACCGGACCTTGATAAACTGACTCTGATCTGCTTGAGCAGGGCTGGATCAAAAGCCTGCACACCCAGTAGCGCTCCAGACTGAAGGTTTTATGCAGTTTCCTAACAGGTATTGGTTGAGGGGTTGAGTTCCTTGTAAAAAGACAGGGATCAGAGAGGAGCCTCCCAGTGTCGATACTTTTTTATACGTGCATAGAGACGCCGGCAATTATTGTTAATGGAAATTTGGTTCAAAGTCATGGAGAAATCATGGGAAAGTAATGTATGAACCCTGTACTAGAGACGTTGGTTATGCAATTATTATCCCATCATGTGCGTTATTTCAGAGGACGTTTTGCACAGGATTAGTTTATTCTATAATTATTATTTTTTTCATTCAATTGACTCTATTGACAGAAGCCTGGAGGTTTTTATTCTAGGCTTGAAGATATTTCAACGTCGTGTCTAGACAATAATACACTCGAAAAGATTATGGGCTAAAAACAACCCAATTTGGGTTATTTGGTAACCCAGCGCTGGTTATAAAATGGACAAAACACATTCATGATTATTTTGACCCAGCCAGGTGGGTTGCGTGAATAACCCAACAAATTGGGTTGTTGGGATTACCTAAACATGGGTTAATTTAACCATCAGTTGTGTATTTTTACTCTCATGCTGGGTTGACCTAGCACCTGGGTCTTTTTTAAATTGTAATCCTTCGATTATTTTCAGGAGACGTTGCTTATTAGGGGCATGGCTTTCAGCTAGTTCTTATAGAGAGAAATAGTATTAGCATCTTTTTGGACAAAGCATTTAGGGAAAAAAATGGTTTTGGGGATAAACACCAAAAATAAGGTTTGTTCTTGTCATGTTTTGTCTTTGATCATGTCTTGTCCCTGTGCTTCCCTCTGCTGGTCTTATTAGGTTCTTTCTCTTTCTCTCTCTCTATCGTTCCGTTCATGCTCCCAGCTGTTTCTCATTCTCCCTACGACCTCATTTACTCTTTCACACCTGTCCCCTATTTTGCCCTCTGATTAGAGTCCCTATTTCTCCCTCTGTTTTCCGCTCCTGTCCTTGTCGGATTCTTGTTGGATGTTTGCAGTTCCTGTGTCTTGTTCCGCCCTGTCGTGTTCTTTTGCCTTCTTCAGATGCTGCGTGTGAGCAGGTGTCTATGTCAGCTACGGCCTGTGCCTTCCTGAAGCGACCTGCAGTCTGTGGTCGCGTCTCCAGTCGTTCCTCTCTATTGACGAGAGGATTTCAGTTTCCTGTTTTGGATTTCCATTGATTTATATCCAGGAGTATCATTATTTGTTTTATACTGGAATAAAGACTCTGTTACTATTACGTCGCTTTTGGGTCCTCATTCATCTGCATAACAGAAGAATCCGACCAAGAATGGACCCAGCGACTACGGATTCTCTCAACACTGCCGTCGAGTTCCAGGGAGCTATGCTCGGCAGACACGAGCAGGAATTGTTTGCTGCTCGTCATGCCGTTGAGACCCTGGCCGCTCAGGTCTCCGATCTCTCTGGACAGTTTCAGAGTCTTCGTCTCGTGCCACCAGCTACTTCCTGGTCTTCCGAGTCTCCGGAACCTAGGGTTAATAACCCACCATGTTACTCTGGGCAGCCCACTGAGTGTCGCTCCTTTCTCACCCAGTGTGATATTGTGTTCTCTCTCCAGCCCAACACGTACTCAAGAGAGAGAGCTCGGATCGCTTACGTCATATCACTCCTTACTGGTCGGGCTCGGGAGTGGGGCACAGCTATCTGGGAGGCAAGGGCTGAGTGTTCTAACGATTATCAGAACTTTAAAGAGGAGATGATACGGGTTTTTGATCGTTCAGTTTTTGGGAAGGAGGCTTCCAGGGCCCTGGCTTCCCTATGTCAAGGTGATCGATCCATAACGGATTACTCTATAGAGTTTCGCACTCTTGCTGCCTCCAGTGACTGGAACGAGCCGGCGTTGCTCGCTCGTTTTCTGGAGGGACTTCACGCTGAGGTTAAGGATGAGATTCTCTCCCGGGAGGTTCCTTCCAGCGTGGACTCTTTGATTGCACTCGCCATCCGCATAGAACGACGGATAGATCTTCGTCATCGAGCTCGTGGAAGAGAGCTCGCGTTAACGGTGCTTCCCCTCTCCGCATCTCAACCATCTCCTCCCACCGGCTCAGAGACTGAGCCCATGCAGCTGGGAGGTATTCGCATCTCGACTAAGGAGAGGGAACGGAGAATCACCAACCGCCTTTGCCTCTATTGCGGTTCTGCTGGACATTTTGTCATGTCATGTCCAGTAAAAGCCAGAGCTCATCAGTAAGCGGAGGGCTACTGGTGAGCGCTACTACTCAGGTCTCTCCATCAAGATCCTGTACTACCTTGTCGGTCCATCTACGCTGGACCGGTTCGGCTGCTTCCTGCAGTGCCTTGATAGACTCAGGGGCTGAGGGTTGTTTTATGGACGAAGCATGGGCTCGGAAACATGACATTCCTCTCAGACAGTTAGGGAAGCCCACGCCCATGTTCGCCTTAGATGGTAGTCTTCTCCCCAGTATCAGATGTGAGACACTACCTTTAACCCTCACAGTATCTGGTAACCACAGTGAGACCATTTCCTTTTTGATTTTTCGTTCACCTTTTACACCTGTTGTTTTGGGTCATCCCTGGCTAGTATGTCATAATCCTTCTATTAATTGGTCTAGTAATTCTATTCTATCTTGGAACGTTTCTTGTCATGTGAAGTGTTTAATGTCTGCTATCCCTCCTGTGTCTTCTGTCCCCTCTACTCAGGAGGAACCTGGTGATTTGACAGGAGTGCCGGAGGAATATCATGATCTGCGCACGGTCTTCAGTCGGTCCAGAGCCAGCTCCCTTCCTCCTCACCGGTCGTATGATTGTTGTATTGATCTCCTTCCGGGGACCACTCCCCCTCGGGGTAGACTATACTCTCTGTCGGCTCCCGAACGTAAGGCTCTCGAGGATTATCTGTCTGTTTCTCTCGACGCCGGTACCGTGGTGCCTTCTTCCTCTCCCGCCGGAGCGGGATTTTTCTTTGTTAAGAAGAAGGACGGTACTCTGCGCCCCTGCGTGGATTATCGAGGGCTGAATGACATAACGGTTAAGAATCGTTATCCGCTTCCCCTTATGTCGTCAGCCTTCGAGATTTTGCAGGGAGCCAGGTGCTTTACTAAGTTGGACCTTCGTAACGCTTACCATCTCGTACGCATCAGAGAGGGGGACGAGTGGAAAACGGCGTTTAACACTCCGTTAGGGCATTTTGAATACCGGGTTCTGCCGTTCGGTCTCGCTAATGCTCCAGCTGTCTTTCAGGCATTAGTTAATGATGTACTGAGAGACATGCTGAACATTTTTGTTTTCGTTTACCTTGACGATATTCTGATTTTTTCACCGTCACTCGAGATTCATGTTCAGGACGTTCGACGTGTACTCCAGCGCCTTTTAGAGAATTGTCTCTACGTGAAGGCTGAGAAGTGCGCCTTTCATGTCTCCTCTGTCACTTTTCTCGGTTCTGTTATTTCCGCTGAAGGCATTCAGATGGATCCCGCTAAGGTCCAGGCTGTCAGCGATTGGCCCGTCCCTAAGTCACGTGTCGAGTTGCAGCGTTTTCTCGGTTTCGCTAATTTCTATCGGCGTTTCATTCGTAATTTCGGTCAAGTGGCTGCCCCTCTCACCGCTCTGACTTCTGTCAAGACTTGCTTTAAGTGGTCCGGTTCCGCCCAGGGAGCTTTTGATCTCCTCAAGAAGCGTTTTACATCCGCTCCTATCCTTGTTACTCCTGACGTCACTAAACAATTCATTGTCGAGGTTGACGCTTCAGAGGTGGGCGTGGGAGCCATTCTGTCTCAGCGCTTCCAGTCTGACGATAAGGTCCATCCTTGCGCTTACTTTTCTCATCGCCTGTCGCCATCGGAACGCAACTATGATGTGGGTAACCGCGAACTGCTCGCCATCCGCTTAGCCATAGGCGAATGGCGACAGTGGTTGGAGGGGGCGACCGTCCCTTTTGTCGTTTGGACTGACCATAAGAACCTTGAGTACATCCGTTCGGCCAAACGACTTAATGCACGTCAAGCTCGTTGGGCGTTGTTTTTCGATCGTTTCGAGTTCGTGATTTCCTATCGTCCGGGAAATAAGAACACCAAGCCTGATGCCTTATCCCGTCTCTTTAGTTCTTCTGTGGCTTCTACCGACCCCGAGGGGATTCTCCCTGAAGGGCGTGTTGTCGGGTTGACTGTCTGGGGAATTGAGAGACAGGTAAAGCAAGCACTCACTCACACTGCGTCGCCGCGCGCTTGTCCTAGTAACCTTCTGTTCGTTCCTGTCTCTACTCGTCTGGCTGTTCTTCAGTGGGCTCACTCTGCCAAGTTAGCTGGCCACCCCGGCGTTCGGGGTACGCTTGCTTCTATTCGCCAGCGGTTTTGGTGGCCTACTCAGGAGCGGGACACGCGTCGTTTCGTGGCTGCTTGTTCGGACTGCGCGCAGACTAAGTCAGGTAACTCTCCTCCTGCCGGTCGTCTCAGACCGCTTCCCATTCCTTCTCGACCATGGTCTCACATCGCCTTAGACTTTATTACCGGTCTGCCTTCGTCTGCGGGGAAGACTGTGATTCTTACGGTTATCGATAGGTTCTCTAAGGCGGCACATTTCATTCCCCTCGCTAAGCTTCCTTCCGCTAAGGAGACGGCACAAATCATCATTGAGAATGTGTTCAGAATTCATGGCCTCCCGTTAGACGCCGTTTCAGACAGAGGTCCGCAATTCACGTCACAGTTTTGGAGGGAGTTCTGTCGTTTGATTGGTGCTTCCGTCAGTCTCTCTTCCGGGTTTCATCCCCAGTCTAACGGTCAAGCAGAAAGGGCCAATCAGTCGATTGGTCGCATTTTACGCAGCCTTTCGTTTCGAAACCCTGCGTCTTGGGCAGAACAGCTCCCCTGGGCTGAGTACGCTCACAACTCGCTTCCTTCGTCTGCTACCGGGCTGTCCCCGTTTCAGAGTAGTCTTGGCTACCAGCCTCCTCTGTTTTCGTCCCAGCTCGCCGAGTCCAGCGTTCCCTCCGCTCAGGCTTTTGTCCAACGTTGTGAGCGCACCTGGAGGAGGGTCAGGTCTGCACTTTGCCGTTACAGGGCGCAGACTGTGAGAGCCGCCAATAAGCGTAGGATTAAGAGTCCTAGGTATTGTCGCGGTCAGAGAGTGTGGCTTTCCACTCGTAACCTTCCCCTTACGACAGCTTCTCGCAAGTTGACTCCGCGGTTCATTGGTCCGTTCCGTGTCTCTCAGGTCGTCAATCCTGTCGCTGTGCGACTGCTTCTTCCGCAACATCTTCGTCGCGTCCACCCTGTCTTCCATGTCTCCTGTGTCAAGCCTTTTCTTCGCGCCCCCGTTCGTCTTCCCTCCCCCCCCCCGTCCTTGTCGAGGGCGCTCCTATTTACAAGGTACGGAAGATCATGGACATGCGTTCTCGGGGACGTGGTCACCAGTACTTAGTGGATTGGGAGGGTTACGGTCCTGAGGAGAGGAGTTGGGTTCCATCTCGGGACGTGCTGGACCGTTCGTTGATCGATGATTTCCTTCGTTGCCGCCAGGGTTCCTCCTCGAGTGCGCCAGGAGGCGCTCGGTGAGTGGGGGGGTACTGTCATGTTTTGTCTTTGATCATGTCTTGTCCCTGTGCTTCCCTCTGCTGGTCTTATTAGGTTCTTTCTCTTTCTCTCTCTCTATCGTTCCGTTCATGCTCCCAGCTGTTTCTCATTCTCCCTACGACCTCATTTACTCTTTCACACCTGTCCCCTATTTTGCCCTCTGATTAGAGTCCCTATTTCTCCCTCTGTTTTCCGCTCCTGTCCTTGTCGGATTCTTGTTGGATGTTTGCAGTTCCTGTGTCTTGTTCCGCCCTGTCGTGTTCTTTTGCCTTCTTCAGATGCTGCGTGTGAGCAGGTGTCTATGTCAGCTACGGCCTGTGCCTTCCTGAAGCGACCTGCAGTCTGTGGTCGCGTCTCCAGTCGTTCCTCTCTATTGACGAGAGGATTTCAGTTTCCTGTTTTGGATTTCCATTGATTTATATCCAGGAGTATCATTATTTGTTTTATACTGGAATAAAGACTCTGTTACTATTACGTCGCTTTTGGGTCCTCATTCATCTGCATAACAGTTCTAAACACAGGTTTAGGAGATCTTATATGTTTTGGTCTTTGAGATAATCTTCATCAGCTAATGTCATTTTTTGTGAATTTTGAAGTATTTATGTAATTTAAAAAAAGTACATAAATCACATAAAGGCTTCATAATTCATAAAAGGCATGTTAACTGACTGGTATTATCTCATAGAACAAAATGTATAAGATCTACTAAGCCTGTGTTAACCTCATACCTTATTGTTGGTGTTCATCACAAAACCCTCATTTTCCCCATAGGGATGGCTGAATGAACCAGAGGTAACTCATTTCCGGGTTTTAGGACTACAAGCTGGTGAACTTTATTGGCCACCTATGAGAATACATGTAATTTCTGTTCATACTGCAAACACAAATTTTACTCTTTTTTTTACACATTCTTCTATAGTATTTAGTTTATTTATTACATAGCTAGTTTATTTATTACATAGCACAGCTATTTTCAGGTCTCTTCAGAGATTTTTGATCGGGTTCAAGTCCAGGCTCTGGCTGGGCCACTCAAAGACATTCAGAGACTTGTCCTGAAGCCACTCCTGCGTTGTCTTGGCTTTGTGCTTAGGGTCGTTGTCCTGTTCGAAGGTTGAACATTCGCCCCCAGTCTGAGGTCCTGCACGCTCTGGAGCAGGTTTTCGTCAAGGATCTCTCTGTACTTTGCTCCGTTCATCTTTGCTTTGATCCTGACTAGTCTCCCAGTCCCTGCTGCTGAAACATTTCCCCAAGGCATGAAGCTGCCACAACCATGCTTCACCGTAGGGATGGTGCCAGGTTTCCTCCAGATGTGACACTTGGCATTCAGGCCAAAGAGTTCAATCTTGGTTTCATCATACCAGAGAATCTTGTTTCTCATGGTCTCGGAGTCTTAAGGTGCCTTTTGGCAAAACTCCAATCGGGCTGTCATGTTCCTTTTGCTGAGGAGTGGCTTCCGTCTGGCCACTCTACCATAAAGGCCTGATTGGTGGAGTGCTGCAGAGATTTTTATGCTTCTGGAAGGTTCTCCCATCTCCATAGAGGAACTCTAGAGCTCTGTCAGAGTGACCATCAGGTTCTTGGTCACATCCCTGATCAAGGCCCTTCTCCCCCGATTGCTCAGTTTGGCCAGGCGGCCAGCTCTAGGAAGAATCTTGAATGTTCCAAACTTCTTCCATTTAAGAATTATGGAGGCCACTGTGTTCTTGGGGACATTCAATGCTGCAGAAATATTTTGGTACACTTCCCCAGATCTGTGCCTCGACACAATCCTGTCTCGGAGCACTACGGACAATTCCTTTGACCTCATGGCTTGGTTTTTGCTCTGAAATGCACTTTCAACTGTGGAACCTTTTATAGACAGGTGTGTGCCTTTCCAAATCATGTCCAGTTGAATTTACCACAGGTAGACTTCAATCAAGTTGTAGAAACATCTCAAGAATGATCAATGGAAACAAGATGCATGTAAGCTCAATTTCGAGTCTCATAGCAAAGGGTCTGAATACTAAGGTACTTCTGCAAAAATTTCTAAAAAACAGTTTTGGCTTTGTCATTATGGGTATTATGTGTTGATTGCTGAGGAATGTTTTTTATTTAATCCATTTAAGAATAAGGCTGTAACGTAACAAAATGTGGAAAGGTCAAGGGGTCTGAATAGTTTCCGAAGGCACCGTAGGCTTTGAGGAACCTTATACACTTCTGTAAATGTCATTAAAGCTACAACATGTCAATGTTCAACCTTAACATGTGATATCTATGCAACAGAACAGATGAACAGGAATGACATTTACTCGAATGAGTGGCTAAAAAGAACTAGCTGAATGCCACAACCTTACTAAACTACGCCACCAGTCTTCTGATCTGACCCACTGGATTCATACCTCAATAACCCAACATCAATAACTCAGCAGTTTTTATAGAGAATAAAAACAACCCAACTAAGTGACCCAACGCCTGCAACCAAGCAGTTGGGTCAACCAGCACTTTTTTAGAGTGTAGGCTACACTGTTAACTTGTGCTTGGCAGCCAAATTCATAGGTGTCCCCATAATATTTCAATTGAGGAAGTGTGAACATAATAATTAATTTAGCTATCCACGGTAGACGTCCCTTCTAATAAAAAATGCCCCCATCCCGCTGATTTGAGCTGCTGAACAGCAAGCTTATTTACACTTGAGATGCGTTAATGGAAGAGAAAGTGTATTGGCCATTTCCCAAAAAGTTTAGCACAGTGGGGAATCAGGGATGCCCTGCTTTGCGATCTAGGAATCTTTTGCCTACTATATCACCAGACAGGGTTTCATTAAATAATTCTATAGCCACAATACTTTTTTATTGCACATTTAGGCCTAATTAAGCTGATGCATTTGACGATGTTCAACTTTGATTCACTGGCACAAAACGTATAAACAAAGTATGCAATATAAAAGTTGATAAATGCAGGCCATTCATATAAAATAATGTATATGTGCAGCACTGTGTTTTAAACATCAATTGATCAAATCAGTTATATGTTCTCTTATCAAACTGTCAAACTCTGTAATGTCATGGAAAACACAGGGATGTCAATTGGGACTAGAAGTGTCAGCAGCCCTTGGAGTATGCAGAAAAACAGTAGGTTAATCAGGCTGGAAGTGTTGCTCTCCTGCCACGTAAACATTACTGACATGTCAGATTCACACGGGACTAAAATGATGGATGTGGTGTTTCGTTCTCGTGCACATACTTACATTACCCAGTAAAAACTCATCCCGTAGGTCTTAGTGAACTTTTATATCCATTTCATGCATTTTACTGGAAGTGAAACTTTAAGCACGGAAGCTGCATCATACTGTAACTGCTTTACTCCTGTATAAAATCATGATTTATGACAAGAGCATCGTATTTCTTTGGACAGAGCAACATCAGGAAGCCCTGCGATGTTTCAAACAAGAACAGGAATCCCTGTTAGAACGTCTGCAAAGTGCAGAACAGCTCAATCAAGACTGCAAGGTTAGTATGTTGTTTATTACTTCAATATGCTGATGAAGAGAATATTCAAAACACAGGTTATGTAATTCATCATGCCTATTCCAATGGGGCATATGTTGGTCATTTTACATTCTATAATGTTATTTAGCTTTATGTGGCTACGTAATGAGACAATGGGAAACATGCATTGTTACGTTCAATATCTCTTTAGGAAAGCAGAAAAGCTATTGCGACAGCATTAGAGCTCAACAAATAGGAGAATGCAAAGGTCATTGCCAAGAAATACTCAGCCTTGGAAGAACTCGAACAAAATAAAAGATCAACAAGCAAACATGCATATAGAGATTCAGGCCACAGCCCAGGAATTTCAAACATTAACAGTTGAGATACATAGGTGGGACATATAGAAAGTGCCTATTTTCATGTTTGGTGAACCCAAATAGTCAGATTGGTAATACACATATATTACCTTTAAGTTTGACTTGCTTACCATGGCAAAACACATTGAACTGATGCTTACTTCAGTCACAGAGGACCTTGACAAAAGAGACTATTGCTCGCCTTCGCCTCGTACCTACGACCGCAGCACAGCCGTGCTAAAAAAAGTAATCACGCCCTCTTGTGTACAATTGCTTTACTTCTCACACATTGACATTTGTTTTTATCTTGTATGCAGCCAGAGATAACATATCTGTTTTTTTTCTTCGAAGAGAGATCAAAGAACAGAAAGAAAATGAAGACAGCCTGCTACGAATCCTTGAAGATGAACTGGTAAAGATCATATGTAAAGATTATATTTTTAAAAATGCTGAATGTGAAAAAGAATCTCACGACAGATATTGCACAGCATGAGTGAGTCCTTTGATGTTCAAATATCACTTATACAATAACCTGAGGGACAGTTTTCCTCCATGTCTCCATTTAAATAATGCTGAATGTGAATTCTTCCCCAGGGTGAAGTATGAGGAGGTATCAGCAAGTTTCAATCAGCTGCAACATGAGAAGACTATTCTGGAGTAGATGCAGAATGAATCCTCAGAGGCAACTATTATTGTAGCACAACTTAAGGTCTGTATGAATTGAACACGTATTGCTGTATGTATAGAATAATTAAGCAATACGGCCCGAGGGGGTGTGGTATATGGTAAATATATGGTGGTGGAAAAAGTACCCAATTGTTATACTTAAACAAAATCAAAGAAATCTTAATAGAAAATGACTCAAGTAAAAGTGAGTCACCCACTAAAATCCCACTTTAAAAATATATATATATTTTTTTATATATACTTAAGTATCAAAAGTAAATGTAATTGCTAAAATATACATAAGTATCAAAAGTAAAAGTATAAATCATTTCAGATTCCTGGGGTGACAGGTAGTGGTTAGAGTGTTGGACCAGTAACTGAAAGGTTGCTAGATCAAATCCCCAAGCTGACAAGGTAAAAATCTGTTGTTCTGCCCCTAACTTGCCTAGTTAAATGAAATAAATTAAGCAAACCAGATGGCACCATTTTTATTTAACTTTTTCTGGATCGCCACTCCAACACTCACCAGTGTCAGAGGCAGTAGGGATGACCATGGATGTTCTCTTGATAAGTGTGTGATTTAAACCATTTTCCTGTCCTGCTAAGCATTCAAAATGTACTTTTGGGTGTCAGGGTAATATATAAAGTAAAAAGTACATACTTTTTTTGGTAATGTAATGTAGTCAAAAATATGAAAAGTAAAGTACAGATACCCCCCAAAAACGACTTAAGTAGCACTTTCAAGTATCTTTACTTTACACCACTGCCAATATACCACGGCTAAGGGCTGTTCTTATGCACAACACAATGAGGTGTGCCTGGAAACAGCCCTTGGCCATATACCACAAACCCCTGAGGTGCCAATTTATTTAAAAAATGTAGGGGGTAGATCAACTTTAATATTGCAGATAGATTGTGGCTTCCATCAATGTAATTGTCTACATCATTTCTAATCCCCCACATATATTTTTGTTATTATATACTGTACCAGTCAAAAGTTTGGACATACTTACTCATTCAAGGGTTTTTCTTTTTTTACAATTTTCTAAGTTGTAGAATAACATTGAAGACATCAACACTGAAATACCACATATGGAATCATGTAGTAACCAAAAAAGTGTTAAACAATTCAAAATATATTTTATATTTGAGATTCTTCGAAGTAGCCACCCTTTGCCTTGATGACAGCTTTTCCAACAGTCTTGAAGGAGTTACCACACATGCTGAGCACTTGTTTGCTGCTTTTCTTTCATTCTATGGTCCAACTCATCCCAAACCATCTCATTTGGGTTGAGGTCGGGTGATTGTGGAGGCCATCATTCATTTGTTCATCTTTCCCTCGAACCTGACTAGTCTCCCTGCTGCTGAAAAATATCCCCACAGCATGATGCTGCCACCACCATGCTTCACCGTAGGGATAGTATTGGTCAGGTGATGAGCGGTGGCTGGTTTCCTCCAGACATGACGCTTGCATTCAGGCCTAAGAGTTCAATCTTGGTTTCATCTGACCAGATAATCTTATTTCTCATAGTCTGAGAGTCCTTTAGGTGCTTTTTGGCAAACTCAAAGCGTGCTGTCATGTGCCTTTTAGTGAGGCGTGGCTTCCGTCTGGCCAATAATTGGCCTGATTGGTGAAGTGCTGCATAGATGGTTGTCCTTCTAGGCCCTTCTCCCCTGATTGCTTAGTTTTGCCAGGCGGCCAGCTCTAGGAAGAGCCTTGGTGGTTCCAAACTTCTTCCATTTAAAAATGATGGAGGCCACTGTGTTCTTGGGCACCTTCAATGCTGCAGATCTGTGCCTGGACACAATCCTGTCTAGGGGCTCGACGGACAATTCATTTCGACATCATGGCTTGGTTTTTGCTCTTGCATGCACTGT
This sequence comes from Salvelinus alpinus, assembly GCF_045679555.1. Lineage (NCBI taxonomy): Eukaryota > Metazoa > Chordata > Actinopteri > Salmoniformes > Salmonidae > Salvelinus > Salvelinus alpinus. The sequence continues at coordinate 8,274,440 of NC_092097.1, read as the reverse complement.
CAACTGTGGGACCTAAAATAGACAGGTTTGTGCCTTTCCAAATCATGTCCAATCAATTTCACATACCACAGGTGGACTCCAGTCAAGTTGTAGAAACATCTCAAGGATGATGAATGGAAACAGGATGCACCTGAGCTCAATTTTGAGGCTCGTAGCAAAGAGGCTGAATACTTAAGGTATTTCTGTTTTTTATTTTGAAAACATTTGCAAACATTTCTAAAAACCTTTTTTCACTTTGTCATTATGGGGTATGGTGTGTAGATTGATGAGGAAAAAAACATATTTAATCGATTTTAGGCTGTAACGTAACAAAATGTGTAAAAAGTGAAGGAGTCTGAATACTTTCCAAATGCACTGTATATACACTGAGTGTAGAAAACATAAGGAACACCTTCATAATATTGAGTTTCACCCCTTTTGTCCTAAGAACAGTCTCAATTCGTCGGGGCATGGACTCTACAAGGTGGTCAAAAGCATTCCATAGGGATGCTGGCCCATGTTTACTCCAATGCTTCCAACAGTTGTGTCAACTTGGATAGATGTCCTTTGGGTTGTGGACCATTCTTGTTACACACGGGAAACTGTTGATCATGAAAAACCCAGCAGCGTTGCAGTTCTTGACACACTCGAACTAGTTGGCCTAGCACCTACTACCATACTCCGTTCAAAGGCATTTAAATCTGTTGTCTTGCCCATTCACCCTCTAAATGGCACACATACACAATCCATGTCTCAATTGTGTCAAGTCTGAACAATCCTTCTTTAACCAGTGCCCTCACGTTTATCTACACTGATTGAAGTGGATTTAACAGGTGACATTAATAAGGGATCATAACTTTAACCTGGATTCACCTGGTCAGTCTATGTCAAGGAGAAAGCAAATGTTCCTAATGTTTTGTACACTTAGTGTACAATCCGTTTCAAGTATCCTCCTTTTTACAGAGTTGGCTACAATTTCAATTTCATTCTCCAGAAAAGGAAGATCTAATTTTACAGCAAATAATATGGCTAAACTCCAATTTACTTATACAGAAAAAATCATGAAAAAGATTGTAAACTTATGTCAAACAAGCATACTAACAACAGTGTATGGAGGTATATGCTCAATCCAAAATTATAACCAACTCATTGCAGCACTGCCACAAAATTGGAAGAGACCATTACTTTTTGAAGAAATTAAAGAATGAATCTGTCTGCCACCCATTAAAAATCATAAATGGCTTAAAATGAGTAGTCTAAATCAAAAAATTTATCAGTCAAAGTGTTTGACAGAAATACGTATAAAATTCAAGTCAGTTGACAACAGGCTTTTGATGTCTCATTACCTTGGCATCGGGTCTATGACTTGACACTTCAATCAATTCTTTTAAATTTAAGCTATAATATAAAATACTTGCTACAAAATGAATGCTCAGTATATTGGGCATTGAACAGTCAGCCTTGTGCAGACTGTCATGAGGAAACAGAATCAATAGAACATATTTCATGGTACAGTCCATTGGTGGCTCGATTTTGGAGTCAGGTCCAGGAATGGTTGTTCAGTCTTAATTAGGGGATCTTGTTAGGGGATGTGAAAAACCACAATCAGTCAATGCGAAATATCATTATACGCCTAGGTAAAGTATACATTTTTAGGGCAATATCGGTAGAAATCTTACAATTAGGGAAGTTCAGGACCTTCGTAAGACATCATAGTAAAATGAAGGGATGTATTGTAAAAGGAAATAGAACAATGGCATTACACTGGGAAAGATGGGTTAATCTGTGGACATCGGAGGGTTGGAGTTAAGATCAGAATGAATAATGGATTGGCCGCTGTGGGTGAAAATCCAACACTTGAAGAAAGAGGAAGTTAAGAATACATGTATAATTATTTAACTACAGGTATCATAGAGCGATATAACTGTAAGTAGCGGTATAAGTATTGTTGTCCATTAGCTGAATCCAATTAGGGATGGAATGGTAGGGTGAAAAAAGTACTAAGAAGAAAAAATCTAAATAATATACATTTAAAAAAATTATACAGTTGAAGTCGGACGTTTACGTACACCTTAGCCAAATACATTTAAACTCAGTTTTTCACAATTCCTGACATTTAATCCGAGTAAAAAGTCCCCGTCTTAGGTCACTTAGGACCACCACTTTATTTTAAGAATGTGAAATGTCAGAATAATAGTAGAGAGAAGGATTTATTTCAGCATTTATTTATTTCATCACATTCCCAGTGGGTCAGAAGTTTACATACACTCAATTAGTATTTGGTAGCATTGCCTTTAAATTGTTTAACTTCGGCCAAACGTTTCGGGTAGCCTTCCACAAGCTTCCCACAATAAGTTGGGTGAATTTTGGCCCATTCCTCCTGACAGAGCTAGTGTAACCGAGTCAGGTTTGTAGGCCTCCTTGCTCACACACACTTTTTCAGTTCTGCCCACAAATGTTCTATACGATTGAGGTCAGGGCTTTGTGATGGCCACTCCAATACCTTGACTTTGTTGTCCTTAAGCCATGTTTCCACAACTTTGGAAGTATGCTTGGGGTCATTGTCCATTTGGAAGACCCATTTGCGACCAAGCTTTAACTTCCTGACTGATGTCTTGAGATGTTGCTTCAATATATCCACATAAATTTCCTCCCTCATGATGCCATCTATTTTGTGAAGTGTACCAGTCCCTCCTGCAGCAAAGCACCCCTACAACATGATGCTGCCACCCCCGTGCTTCACGGTTGGGATGGTGTTCGTCGGCTTGCAAGCGTCCCCCTTTTTCCTCCAAACATAATGATGGTCTTTATGGCCAAACATTTCTATTTTTGTTATTTTGTTTTGTTTGTTTATTGCGTTTGGTTTCGGAGCAGTGGCTTCTTCCTTGCTGAGTGGCCTTTCAGGTTATGTTGATATAGGACTCTTTTTACTGTGGATATAGATACTTTTGTGCCTGTTTCCTACAGCATCTTCTCAAGGTCCTTTGCTGTTGTTCTGGAATTGATTTGCACTTTTCGCACCAAAGTACGTTCATCTCTAGGAGACAGAACACGTCTCCTTCTTGAGCGGTATGACGGCTGTGTGGTCCCATGGTGTTTATACTTGCGTACTATTGTTTGAACAGATGAACGTGGTACCTTCAGGCGTTTGGAAATTGCTCCCAAGGATGAACCAGACTTGTGGAGATCTACAATTGAGGTCTTGGCTGATTTCTTTTAAATTTCCCATTATGTCAAGCAAAGAGGCAACGATTTTGAAGGTAGGCCTTGAAATACATCCGCAGGTACACCTCCAATTGACTCAAATGATGTCAATTAGCCTATCAGAAGCTTCTAAAGCCATGACATAATTTTCTGGAATTTTCCAAGCTGTTTAAAGGCACAGTCAACTTACTGTATGTAAACTTTTGACCCACTGGAATTGTGATACAGTGAATAGTGAAATAATCTGTCTGTAAACAATTGTTGGAAAAATGACTTGCGTCATGCACAAAGTAGATGTCCTAACCGACTTGCCAAAACTATAGTTAACAAGAAATTTGTGGAGTGGTTGAAAAACGAGTTTTAATGACTCCAACCTAAGTGTATGTAAACCTCCGACTTCAACTGTATAAACAATGCAACTGTTAAAGTGATGTTTAAAAAAAAAGAAGCTAGATTTGACATTAATAATCATCATCAATTGGCTGAAAAGTATGAAAGGTCGAGGCCTCATAGCCTGGGGAGCTCTCTCGTTCTTCAGTTAAGAACTCCAGGCGGAACTGTGATGGCTGGGACACATGTAGACGGTTATCCAAATTGAACTCATCCTCCGTCATATCAGTAGTTGTCATAGTTGGATTGTAGATTTGTGAACCATCGTAGAGTCCTCCTGAAATTACGAGTGTGTCGTCTGCTGCCAGGGATCCACCCACTGAAAATGCATTGAGTAGAGTCGTGAGAACTAATGTACCATTCACCACAGTAGCACAAATGTGTCAGCTATAATACAATATATATTTATGTTTTACGCGAGAATGAAATTAATATAATATTCAATTGGAGCCTGCGTGCACTGTCAATGTGTCTACATCTTAGTGACAGTGACAAAATACATTTGAGATATTGACAAAAGGTTTTATGAGAACATGATATATGAATTCTCTTACCTTCGCCCTCAGAGTTGTTATAGAGAGGCCGATGTGAGTATTGCCTCATCTGGTTCCATCTATTCAACGTGTACATGAATATTCCCAGAACAAACACCCCGAGCACAACACTGAAGAAGACCGTCATGCCTTTTTCTGAATTGTCTAGTCCAAAACCTGTTGAATAAACCAGGAAAGATGTGAATAATTGAAATTCACTTACATTTGTGTTGCATAATAAATCATCATCTTTAAAGACAGACATATCAACCAGCGGCAGTTACCTTGTGTCACATTATGTGTTGCTGTTGTCATCGACGTGGCGGCATTGGTGGTTTGAGGAAGATTCTTAGTCGATTGTTGTGGCGGGATATTTGATGTACTGCTTTGGTTTTCAGTGCTCTTGGCTGCTTGCGTGGTTGGTGGAGTGGAGGGGACTATACCCGGGACTGTAACGGCTGCAGATGTAGCATTAGCTGTAGGGGCCAAAGCTGATGGTGTTGACTCAGTGGTTGGGTTTGAGCTCTCAGCCGGTGCTGTTGTGGTTGTTGAGTTGTCCTGCACGGCACTGTGAGTTGTTGTTCCAGTGCTGTTCTGACTTGAGTTATGGTAACTTGTAGTAGAGAGAGCACCGTCAACGGTGACATTTGAAGGAGTTGGCATGGCAGTGGTGTAGGTCTGGTTTGGAGCCATTGTCTCTGTGGTGGCAGTGGCATTATTTCCTCTCTCAGAAGAGCTTGTCAGAGTTGTAGTTGTAGTCAAGGAAATGGCCAAAATAAAACTTGCCAGGGGTAGAGAAAGTCTGTGATCAATGGCCATCATGTTCTCTTTGGTCCTATAGTGAACAACATAATAAAAACATGTATTATAAGGATCCCATTTTTTTTTTAACCAGCTGTGTATACAGTGTTGACCAACCATATCTTAAAGTCCCTCAGGCTGTGTGTTCTTATATAGAAACAACACAAGCCTGTACTTGTCCTATTTTTTTCACAGTCCCAAAGGATAACATACATATGAGTCACAACCAATGTTCTCTTAAAAATGTTTTTGGCACTGAGCAAATTTCTGGTCTGCTGAGCGCAAACTTGAATGTTGTGAAAATTCTGTGCAACTTCCAGAGCGAGATTACTGTGACCACTGAGGCTGTACCCGCTTTAAGTTACAGTTTAAACAGTGGCCAAATAGGCTACTGTGGCTATTTGATCATAATGTAGGCCTACCAGAGTGACCTACCATCAAAAACAATGGACAAAATGCATCCCATAACATTTTAACATGTAAATAGCTGTTCTATCATTCAGCCTACAGTAGCAGCCAATGTGTGGTTTTCAATGTAGGTCTACATGAGACTTTTGAAAAAACAAAACAAGCAGGGCTTGACATTAACCTGTTTATCCACTTGTCCTTCAGATAAGGAGGTGACTGACAATGGGGTTGTTTGATGCAAGAAACCACTTTACAAAATAAAATGCATTATTATTCCCATACCATTATTACAGAGAATCAGACAAATTATCCTACCATCTGCCTACTGGCTACTTAGCTTATTCAAGCCTGTCTCAAAATACAACACTGCCCCTTTAACACATAAAAAAAGCTCTTTACCTGACTCGCTTTTCAAAAATGTCTAAAAAGGTACACATGTTGGGATCTTGTAGGAAGCAATCACTCCCCTATTGCTGACTACAAATGATCTATAACTGGGCTAATAACAAACTAGCAAAGGATATGAACAAAATGTGCACAGGTGGCCACATGCAGCTCTTGCTTTAATCGCAAAAGAAGCACATCTACTCACGACCACAGCTGTAAAGTCCAGATCAAAACAAATAGCATGGATCCATTTATGACAATGGTCTATTTGCATATAGGCTTAGTACAGCTCTGATTGGTTATGCCGCACCGGTCTGTATAGTTTACGGGATGAGACCATGCCTGTCAATGCAATAGAATCCTACTCTGATGCGTTCTGCCTACAATGTAATCTCTTGCATTGTTCGTTTTGTTTCGGTATGTTGCATTGAAAGTGGCTAATATTGCGTTGATTCGATCACAATTTCCACAGTAACGCAAACGCTGATAGTGTTAACTAACATGGAAAACTCTAGAAAGTTGAGCGAAGTTCAATCTCGTTCTTCTCTCGGTGGACTGATGAGAGTATTTCTTCTGCGCAGTAGTCACAGGGGAGCTGCGTAGCAGTCACGGGTAACTGCACGCACGTCGTTTAGAGGAAACGTTGATCACGACGCATGTTTTGTCATTGTATTCGGGTAGGCCTGCTGTGTATAGTAGCCTTTGTATTAGCAAAATGTTACAGCACATGTGTATTTGACCGAGGTAGGCAGAATCGCACCTCTTTCAGCTCACTAAAGAATTAACATCATAATAACTAAACGAGAGCCTACAGTATCAAAAAACCCTACCATCTAGAAGACGGAGACAGTACAGGTGCATCAAAGCTGGGACATAGAGACTAAAAAACAGCTTCTATCACCACTAGCCGGCCTCTGCCCAGTACCCTGCCCTGAACTTAGTCACTGTTACTAGCTGGCTACCACCAACCCTTCTCCTTCGAGACTGTTGCCCTACGTACATAGTCATTGAACACTGGGTACTTTAATAATGTCTACATACCGTTTTACCTACTTCATATGTATATACTGTATTCCAGTCAAGGCTCATCCTATATAACTACTGATGCACACACCTTTCCTATTCATATACTGCCCATACACACCATTATATACATACAGTATATATATATATATATATATACCAGTCTCAACATCAACAGTGAAGAGGCGACTCCGGGATGCTGGCCTTCTAGGCAGAGATGTAAAGAAAAAGACATATCTCAGATTGGCCAATAAAAAGAAAAGAATAAAATGGGCAAAATAACACAGACACTGGACAGAGATATGGCTTTTTCTTTGCAACTCTGCCTAGAAGGCCAGCATCCTGGAATTGTCTCTTCACTGTTGACGTTGAGACTGGTGTTTTGCGGGTACTATTTAATGAAGCTGCCAGTTGATGACTTGTGAGGCATCTGTCATTGGAACACAGGAGGGATGGTTGCTGATAATGGGCCTCTGTACGCCTATGTAGATATTCCATTAGAAATCAGCTGTTTCCTGCTACAATAGTCATTTACAACATTAACAATGTCTATACTGTATTTCTGATCAATTTTATGTTATTTTAATGGACAAAAAATGAGCTTTTCTTTATAAAACAAGGTCATTTCTTAGTGACCCCAAACTTTTGAACGGTAGTGTATATATATTATAAACAGTAGTGTATATATATATATATTCCGGTCTCTGACATTGCTCATTCTGATATTTCTTCATTTAAATTAGTGTTATGTATTACTGCACTGTCGAAGCTAGAAACATAAGCATTTCGCTGCACCTGCGAGAACATCTGCAAAATACAGTATGTGTACACGACAAAATGTGGTTGGAACCGGAACAATACCAATGCACCTGCCTTCTGAAACTAAGTAGAGGGCAACTGAAATATTAAGCACATATGGTGTTTAATTAACATGCTATCTTTCGACTGTGTTTCTGGCCTTCCCTATACCCATACCATTTTATTTTCACAGTCAACATTCAGAAAATAGTTTTAGCTCACCTTACACAGCCAGCACCCATGAGAGTGAAACCAGGAACTTGGTTTATTGCTTTGTTATCCACTCCCTACAGACCGCAGAGAGCAGAAGGCTTGCTTTCATGGCCCAGTGAAATGTGAAGTGGGCGGTCCTCTTCTGTGTTCACTTCCTTTATTGTCTGCTGGTTGGCAAGGAGACCTGGTCATTAGTCAGACAAACTCTTTACATGTAGGCTTACAGTCAACAAATCAGAACTTTTTGCAGATACGTTATCTTTAAGTTATTATTTAAACCAGTGTTCCGGAGAGGCAAGAATGGAAGGATGTGATTTCTCTACCTTTTTTTGGATGTTTGTGTATGGTAGGCTGCACAAATCGCTTTGTCTACTGCATGTTAACTGTATGTGACCCTGGGTATTTGCCCCAGGAAAACAAAATTGAAGTAGTATGTTAGTAGTGTACAGTTGATAATGAATATGGTCACCTCGGTAAAGATGCATGTGATGCATACAAGATACAGTATAACTGTTGCGCTCCTAACCTGTTTAGAAAGAAGCATGCATTTGTGTCTAGCTCATTGCCCTGAACCAAGCATGTTTGTGAAAACAACTTGACAATGAAAGAAATCCCAAAAAGGACAATCACAGCAAGCTAACTCGGTATACATGTCAGCACAATCTTTATGGCCACAAAATGAATATCCAGTCAAATATATTGTGTCAGCCTAAAGGGCTGTAAAACACAAAATAAACATGATTACATATCAACTGCATGTGCTCATATTACAAGACCATTGTTTGTAGTGACAAGTAGGTTAGATGTACATTTTAATTTATGTATTTTTAATTAAACCTATTTTATCTATAATCTTAACACAATGTTGAAAAGTCATAAACCTCCACCTCACAACCCATCGACCCCAAACTGTTCACCCCCCTCTTGTTGGCGATTTATTTTAGTTGTTGTTGCAGTTTTAAAGCTAATTTCCTCCAATTATAGACATTTTGCCATGTCATATGTGTGTTCACATGATACTTTAGTGACTCAACAAAAACAAAGGAGGTCGCTTTGGGGTGGAGGCCCCTGGTCAATTAATCTGGCCATGATAACTACAAGATTTAGATAGTTGGTTAGCCTAACATACCTACCTAGCTACCATAGGCTACCTAGTTGATCAACTGGACATTTTTGACAGGTTATAAATAGCTCTTTAAAGTCTGTCAGTGAGTGACATAGCAAGAGGAAAACTGCCCGTACACTAACACATTTTGAATTGGTGCCTTGTGCATTCTCTACTATTACAACTCTCGACAGCAATAAATTGAAAATAACATGTATGTTTTGTCGGACCCACGGTTCATATTGACCCTGTTGAATATGAGGTTAGTAATGCTAGTCCTTTGTTCTTGTTCTTCACACACATTTGCTGATTAGAGACTTCATCTGCGTAATTACACACTTGGGCTTCCTTTTCTTAGCAATGCATTTCCTTACAATAAAACTAGAATGGAAATGTGAGCGGACAAATCGTTCTCTTGGAGCACTCCAGTTGACAGGGTGCATTTAGCTTGGTGGCAGCATCACATTTTAGTGACCTTCTCCACATCCTTCTCCACAATGTTAAACTGAGAGTCTTTGAATCCAGTGTTGTTTGGTCCATTCTTCAGCTCTGATCCAGCCTTTTCATTAATCTCAGAGTCTAATGCCTGTGGAAGACACACGAAGACCACACCAGGAGCCAGTTAACACACACACAGATAGACACAGCCACAGAACATTCAATACAGATGTAGGTCTACAGTATGAGAGAGAGAGGGTTGGAGGAAGAGGCTTTACCTCTGAGTCCTTGCCACAGCCAGCGCAGAATAGATCACTTCTCCTTACAAAGAGATCCAAGCGTAGATTCTCCTGCTTGCAGCCACCTGGAAAGACACAACACAGGGAGATGTCTGGCTTAATAAGTAAATGCATACAATATCAATTTGAACGAGCCTAAGTCATTATACTTAGGGCCCAGAGTTTTACCGAAACCAAACTCCTCGTCAGGTCATGATGTCAAACATAACTCAATACATGCACTATGCTGTTAGGGTTAGCGCTAAAGGAGGTGTCCTCACCTGTGATAGCGCTTACCACCAGGCCCACGATCACAGTCACCACAGAGCCCAGGAGACAGAAGTACAAGTAGGACAGGGAGTACCATGAGTCTGCCAGAGCTGGCCGGTCACTGTAACTACAAGAGAAAGAGTTATACCTGAGCAACTTTATGTTTCCTTCCAGTGAAACAGAATGTAAGCTGGCAAGATCAGGCTGGTTTAACAAGGCTGCTAAACCATAGCTATAAGCACCATAGGACTGGTCAAAGGTTGTACACTATATGGGGAATAGGGTGACTTTGGAGACGGTGCTTCTAAAGTGACTGTGAGTAACTCACTCAGGCAGAGGGGTCAGTGTTACTGCACTGGTCCATGGGGTCAGGGTGGTGTAGTTCAGGTCCTGTGTGCGGTTACAGCCTGCCACACTGATTGGCAGGGGGTTGGTCTTATCAGCTAAGGGTGGGTATATCTGCGCTCCAATCCCTACCCACAGGGTAATAACAAGGCCCACAATCAGTCCTGTGAGTCCCCCCTGCAAGGCATAAGGAAGCAGTCTCAGTACTGTCTTACCTATAGAGATACCTTATATACATTTGTATGTTGCCTAACCTTTAACATTGTTGTATTTAATAACAAAATATTGATTTGTATGTCAGGACTTTTATAGTGTTTACAGATGTTCATTTCTCTTTGAGTAATGAGTTAATCAGTCTTTGCGTATGAATGATGACATTGATATGAATAAGATTGGGGATGCCTACTGTTGAGTTGGCTGTGCGCCAGAACATGCCTAGTACGTAAAGTCCAAGAAGAGGTCCACTTATCATTCCAAATATGGACAGTGCTGCCTGAAAAGAGATAACTGTTATAAACATAAAGTGGAGGGGATGACTACCAGACAGCAGGTGGTGCTACAGAGCCACATCTGATTGTTTTCCTACCTGCAAAATGCTTCCCATCAGGGAAGCTATTGCAGCCATCCCAATGCACAAAAACCCGAAGAAAACACCTGGAATATGTCCAAAGATAATTAAATATCCCATGAACATATGATGATTAAGAATATATTTACATGTAAAGTAACAGCATATAATGTACATACTAAAGAAAAATTCTAACTGACCTTCTATATTTGTATCACAGTATTATTTGAATGAACCCACATATCATTTTGTTCGTCTTACATAGGGCTGTGGCGGTCATGACATTTTGTCAGATGGTTATTGTTTTGTGTGAAACTCACTGAGGCCCATGTTGATCCAGGACACCTGTTTCTCTGTCAGGTTTTTGCACACTGGCCTGACGAAGTCCTCCACAGTGACAGCCACCAGCGCATTGATGCTGGAGGACACAGTACTGAAACAGACACAATGACAATAGATGAGGAGAAGAGAAAGAATGTCCTTTGTCTGCAGGGAATTCATAGTTAAACACATTCATTGATAGGTTTGTAGTGGAGTACCGCTTGTGTTTGGACCCAGGACGGGGTAGGGGGTCGTGAGGTGGGGTTTTGCTACTATGCCAATTAATTTAAATATCCATCTAGACCTTTTCCACCTAGAACATTTGTGTGACCAAACCTTCTCTATTTGAGTTCCCCTTGGAGTATTCTCACCTTAGGGTACCACTGTATGCTGCAGACACAAACAATCCAGGGACTCCAGGATAGGCTGCCAGAGTGTCCATCACCAGGTAAGGAAGCAGCTTGTTTACACACACACACACACACACACACACCGGTCAGTTTCAACATTTGATAACACTGCCGTAGTCAAATCAAATTCAAATCAAACCACATTTTATTTGTCACATGCTTTGTGGACAACAGGTGTAGACTAACAATGAAAGGTTTACTTATGGGTCCTTTTCCAACAAGTTAAAGATAAGAAGAAAAAAAATGTGTGACACAGTGAATAACATGGCTATATATAGGGAGTAGAAAATAACATTGCTATATATAGGGAGTAGAAAATAACAGTGCTTTATATAGGGAGTAGAAAATAACTGCTTTATATAGGGAGTAGAAAATAACATGGCTTTATATAGGGAGTAGAAAATAACATGCATATATACAGGGAGTACCAGTACTGAGTCGATGTGCAGGGGTTTGAGGTAGTTGTGTACTGTACATATAGGTAGGGGTAAAGTGACTAGCAGCTGCGTATGGGGTGAGTGTGAATGTGTGTGTGTGTGTGTTGGGGTGTCAGTGGAAATATGTGTGAGTGTGGGTAGAGTCCAGTGTGCATGCATAGAGTCAGTGAAAGAGAGGGTCAAAAGGGTAGCCATTTGATTATCTATTTAGCAGTCTTGTTTAGTCTTATGGCTTGGGGTAGATTTGCTCAGTGTCAGAGAGAGCAGTCTGGGGCTTGGGTGGCTGGAGTCTTGGACAATTTTTTGGGCCATCCTCTGAAACCGTCTGGTATAAAGGTCCTAGATGACAGGGAGCTCGGCCCCAGTGATATACTGGGCCATAGGCACTACCCTATGTAGTGCCATACGAAGTGGTGATGCTGTCACGCCCTGATCTGTTTCACCTGTTCCTGTGATTGTCTCCACCTCCTCCAGGTGTCGCTTATTTTACTCAGTGTATTTATCCCTGTGTTTCCTGTCTCTCTGTGCCAGGTCGTCTTGTATGTTTAGTCAAGGTAACCAGCGTGTTTTTTCCAACTCCTTTTTGCTATTCTCCTTTTTCTAGTCCTCCCGGTTTTGACCCTTGCCTGTTTCTGGACTCTGTACCCGCCTGCCTGACCATTCTGCCTGCCTTGACCACGAGCCTATCTGTCACTCGGTACCTCCTGGACTCTGATCTGGTTTTGACCTTTTTGCCTGTCCACGACCATTCTCTTGCCTACCCCTTTGGATTATTAAACATTGTAAGACTCCAACCATCTGCCTCCTGTGTCTGCATCTGGGTCTTGCCTTGTGCCTTGACAGTACGAACTGGCCATGACAGACCCAGCAAACTTGGACCAGCTCTGCCACGCTGTCTCCCCGCAGGGGGCCACCATTAGGAGACATGAGGAGTTGGTACATGGCCTTTTGGAAGGGCTGCCTCCTGTGTCTGCATCTGGGTCTCGCCTTGTGCCTTTATAAATGCAGCCAGTCAAGATGCTCTCGATGGTGCAGCCTTTTAACTTTTTGAGGATCTGAGGGCCCATGCCAAATCTTTTCAGCCTCCCGACGGGGAAGAGGCATTGCCATGCCCTCTTCAAGACTGCGTTGGTGTGTTTGGACCATGATAGACTGAGGAACTTAAAGCTCTGACATGCTCCACAACAGCCCCGTAGATGTGAATGGGGGCGTGCTTGGGCCCTCCTTTCTCTGTCGTCCACAATCAGCTTTTTTGTCTTGCTGACGTTGAGGGAGAGGTTGTTGTCCTGGCACCACACTGCCACATATCTAACCTCATCTCTATAGGCTGTCTCCTCATCGTTGGCTATCAGGCCCACCACCGTTGTGTCATCGACAAACTTAATGTTGGTGTTACAGTCATGCAAAGCCACGCAGTCGTGGTTGAACAGGGAGTACAGAAGGGGACTAAGCACGCACCCCTGAGGGGCCCCCGTGTTGAGGGTCAGCGTGGTGGATATGTTGTTGCCTACTCTCACCACCTGGGGACAGCCCATCAGGAAGTTCAGGATCCAGTTGCTGAGGGAGGTGTTCAGTCCCAGGGACCTTAGCTTAGTGATGAGCTTTGAGGGTACTAGGGTGTTGAACGCTGAGCTGTAGTCAATGAACAGCATTCTCCCATAGGTGTTATTTTGCCCAAGTGTGAAACGGCAGTGTGGAGTGCAATAGAGATTGAGTCATCTTTGGATCTGTTGGGTAAGTATGCGAATTGGAGGGTCCAAGGTGTCTGGGTGATGGTGTTGATGTGAGTCATTTCAAAGCCAGCCTTTCAAAGCATTTCATGGCTACAGATGTGTGTGCTAAGGGGCGATAGTCATTTAGATGTGTTACCTTGGCGTTCTTAAGCACAGGGACTATGGTGGTCTGCTAGAAACATGTAGGTATTACAAACTGGGTCAGAGAGAGGTTGAAAATGTCAGTGAAGACATCACGCAACTGGTCAGCGCATGCTCTGATTACGTGTCCTGGTTATCCGTCTGGCCCTGCCGTATTTTGAATGTTAATCTGTTTAAAAGTCTTACTCACATCGGCTACGGAGAGAGTGATCACACAGTCTTCCGGAACAGCTGGTGCTCTCACGCATGGTTCAGTGTTGTTTGCCTCGAAGCGAGCATAGAAGGCATTTCCCTCATTTGGTAGGCCCATGTCACTTTGCAGCTCGTGGCTATGTTTCCCTTTATAATCTGTGATAGTTTGCAAGCCCTGCCATATCCGACGAGCATCAGAGCCGGTGTAGTAGGATTTGTTCTTAGTCCTGTATTGACGCTTTGCCTGTTTGATGGTTCCTTGGAGGGCGTAGCAGGATTTCTTATAAGCGTCCGAGTTAGTGTCCCGCTCCTTTCAAGCGGCAGCTCTAGCCTTTATCTCAGTGCGGATATTGCCTGTAGTCCATGGCTTCTGGTTGGGATATGTATGTACGGTCACTGTGGGGAAGACGTTGTCGATGCACTTAGTAATGAAGCCAGTGACTAATGTGGTAAACTCCTCAATGCCATCGGATGAATCGCGGAACATATTCCAGTCTGTGCTAGCAAAAGAGTCGTGTAATTTAACATCTGCTTAATCTGACCACTTCCGAATTAAGCGTGTCACTGGTACTTCCTGTTTGAGTCTTTGCTTGTAAGCAGGAATCTGGAGGACAGAGTTATCGTCAGATTTACTAAATGGGGGGGGGGGGGGGGACGGGACATGCATACAAAGGAGAGCTTTGTATGCATGTCTGTGTGAATAAAGATCATCTAGAGGGTTTTTCCCCCTATAGTCGCACAGTTGACATGCTGGTAGAACATTTTTGCAGTTTTTCTGCATTGAAATCACCAGCCACTAGGAGCTCCACCTCTGGAAGAGCATTTTCTTGTTGGCTTATGGACTTACAGCTTGTTGAGGACGGTCTTAGTGCCAGCATCGGTTTGTGGTGGTAAATAGACAGCCACAAAAAATTGGTAAAAAGTATGGTCTACAATTTATCATGAGATATTCTAACTCAGGCGGGCAGAACCTTGAGACTTACTTAATATTAGTGCAGCAATTTATATACCGTCCATGCCTATATTAACCATAGCTGTCTTACACTTACTTACCTGATCAACAGCCCCTACATCACCGTTAGTGAATGGATCACAGTCTTTGTAAATGGAGTACATGGTGAGGCCGGAGAACACTGCTAAGCTCACAGTCAACCAGAGACCAATTATATTCCCATACAGTGACCTGAGGGTTATAAAGAAAGCAAACATGGAACAAACACTCATATTGCTATTCTTCTTTCACAGCTTTTCCTGTATGATTGTTCTAAATTGTGGAAAGTAGGAGTGCACCTTACAGTTTGGCTTGGGTTAGGGTTTTGCAAGAGATGTAACGCTGCACCTGTGACTGGTTGATGGAGTAAATGGACACCCACATTACACTGCCACCAACCACGATCGTCCAGAACGTGTGACGCTTCAAAGGGTCTGGATCAAAACTGCATTAGAAGGTATAAAATTGAAAACGCTCAGGAAACTATGAGGAGTAGCACAGTATGGTGCTGGTAATTCATTTGTATCATTGTAGCTATTCAATCCCTGCCTGACATTTGTGGACATTATACTTACTCAAACGCGCTGAGCCTGCCTCCCTGGTAGCAGTCGTCCCAGATCTTCCCCAGGCCCCCCTGGATGACAGCCCCCCTGGCGATGACAGCCACGAAACCTGCTAACATGATCACCATCTGAAACACGTCTGTCCATATCACCGCTTTCAGACCTCCCTGAGAACCATAATACAACATGGAGTCAGGGGAAGGAATGTACAGTATGCCGTAACCTCATGTACACAAAAGAGGTATGTTCATGCGTAGGTTCTGTTGTGTTTCCTGGACCCTAGTAATTGCCCATAACTGGGGCACAGAGTTTTCCCTGCATGGTCATGTCATGGGTGTCAGGAAAAACTCCTGGCCTTGGTCATGTGTATTGTCACAGCAGGAAGGTGTTGATTGCTGATTGGGAGTGTGTGAGATGAGCCACTGACCAGGGTACAGTAGAGGATGCACACCACCCCAGTGGCCACCAGCACTCCCCAGAGGTTCATCCCTGTGACTGAAACACACAGAAGTTCCGCCCTGTGACTGAAACACCCAGAGGTACAGACCCGTTTACATGACTTGTCTAAATAATACTCTTCAACTGTTTCCTTGAGATTAAACTATATACATATGAATCGTGTATGATATCACTTAACCTAACAATATCTGCATGTTCTCTTTTGAGCTGCTGATAGCATCAATTCATTAACAATTAGACAACACAATCATCAGATCATAGACCAATTTAATTAGCTAAAGATGTATAATCAGTCAGACCCTCGATCAACGCACATATAATATTATTGTGGTTAGGATAAGGGACATTACAGAGGTACTTTGCATATGACTTACTTTGATTGAGTGCGAGAGCAGGCGCATAGATGACCATACCAGTGTACAGGGCCTGAAAGAAACACAGCAATTAGTTGATTGATGTAAACATATACTTGATGCACATTCATAAAGGTGGAATGTTTACCTGAGATGGCCAGATGGCTTCAGAAAAACAGGCAATGGAAAAAAGAAGGGCCATTTTTTGTCGTTAAAATATTACAGATATTATTGTTTCCACCAAATCCTTAGGGAAGTATTGCCTGTCCTTTCATCCCATCTTCATGATGTTAACTGAATATTTACCGTTTGTGTGATGTACATGGATGTCCCGATCACCCGAATCAACTTATTAAAGCGCATCTCCAGATACTGCAGAGAAAATAACAATTTTAGTCAAACCTGACCTGATTTCATTGGCTTTTTACACTTGTAAATATTTGTTCCTACCCAGCTAACAACAACATGTTCCCAAATTGTTTGAGAACGTTCCCGTAAGTGTCTCACTAGGTCACTAACCCTCAGAAAACTGAACACATTAATTTTATTGCAACGCCCCATGAAATGTTTCTAGAACATTAATATTGTATATTCTGGGAACATGGTAACCATGTTCTGAGTATGTTCTGTTTCAAATTAAGGGAATGTTTCTCCTAACTCTGACATAAAAATCTGCTAAAAGGGTTCTCAGAAGGTCTTTGTTAACATAGATTGTTCCCCTAACTAATGGAAAACTGGACACTCAAACATTACGGGTAACATTACAAAAATGTTCTTTCTCCCTAGAATTGTTATCTGGGTAATCAAGAAGTGATGATAATGAAAGATGCATAGACTTTTCATAAGTATATCCTGGTTCACACCTACCAAGCTATCCACAACTCTGGACCCAAGTATCTCTTGTACCTCATTCTACCCTCCTGCCCCACATGCACCTCTCGCTCCTCCAGGTCCATCTACCTTCAGCACCCCCGCAGCAGAGTACAAACTATGGGGGACAGGGCTTTCAGACACTGTTAGGGCTGCAGAGTCTCGTTCCTACTTTAAGGCATAGCTCAAGACTGTGCTGTTCAGAAATGCTGTCAAGGACCTCAGCTAATTCTGTTATTGTGTCCTCTGGATATGGCGACACATGTATATAGCTTTGATTGTTGTCTGTGTTCTATGTTCTGGATTGTTTTTATTATTATTTATTATAAAATGTTTGCACCTTGGGTCTGAGAAAAGCGCTTCGCAAATTAGAATCATCATTATTATCTGCAAGTCTAAAGCCTCAACATTATTTTGATTAAGACACCAATGGTTTCTTTGTCAAAACAAAGGAAATAATTGTATGGACTTTTAATGCAATTAGTCACATATTTAGTCCTCATAGATGCTAAATGTAACAGATGTAACAGGAAGACACCCCTCCTGGATTAGATTGCTTTCATGGATCAGTGATGAAGCATTAGATAAATTACAACGGATAGACATGTTAGAGCACACCCTCTCATCTACACCTCTCCCTGCTGATTCATCTTAATTCCTACACCCAACCTCTTACCCAAGCTCCCCTATTCCTCTTCACTGTATCTCCATCCACGTTGATTGCACTTGCTGTTTGACTGGTACAATAGACCCAGTGGAATAGTCACAAAAGTACAATGTATTTGACCCAGGTGGGTCTGACACTGTCTGGTATATCTCCTTACCTCATAGGTGCTGGTGATGCCCAGGCGGTAGAAGAGAGGGACAAAAATCTCGGCGGTGATGATGGACATGATGGCATAGGAGATGGCAAAGATCCAGTAGTCCGTCCCAAACCGATAGGCTTCGACTGGCGTGCCGATCACGGTGATGCCAGACATGAAGCTGGCAGTGAGGGACATGGCAACGGGCACCGCTGTCATCTGACGGCCCCCCAGCAGGAACTCGCCGCTGTTGTTGTTCTTGCGGCCCCGGATGGCTTGGAACAGGCCAATGCCAGCCGCCCCCAGGACTGTGCCCACAAACACCACATAGTCCCACACCGAGAACGAGGCCACGGGGCCCCCTGTGCCCATCGTCATGGTTAATGAGCCCAGAAGAGATCTCTCAGGCAGGGACCAACACTTATCTCACCTTTACTATCTAAACACCTTCACCCACTGCTCGTAACTTAGATCTTACAGGTTGATTGTAAGGCAATGTTGCTAATATTTAATTTCCTTTCTTTCCAATGCACACAATTTTTCCTATTTAAAATTCGATCAAATGAATGTTATATGAATTACAGAATTATTTAACTTTCACAAAGTAGAATTCTTATTTTATTTTTTATCAAGAATGTCAAAATAAAACACTTTTACTAAAATTGAGGCCAACCATTCTTCAGTCTTCCAAGAGAACGAACCAATAGCACATAAATTCTCAGTCAACTAGATATGCACCTCAGTATCAATACAGATTTAAGTGGTGAAATTATTGCAGTTATTTGACACTTACAATAGACATCCACAATGGAAAGAAATGTCCTTCGACAAACATCCTAGAATCCCAAGAACTAATGTCCAATATTCCTATGTGATAAGTCTTCCTTACTTGTTGAGGTTGAACAACGCTGAAAACTACTAGCAAAGCATCCTCCAGTTTAGCAAGACTTCCATGTGTGCTCCCCTTGTCCTGACAAAAGCATGGAAGAACACACTATTGGTGCTGGTTAACCATAAATACAACTTTAATTAATCATCACCCAAGGACAACAGATACAGAATTCAGATACAGCCTTCTAAGATTGTAAAATGGAATGATCTTTATATCTGATTTCATAAAGTGTGTTTGGCCTGCCGGCTGCTCTACCATTCAATAGAAATATACTGTTGGTTTTATTATTGAGGTAAAACACCATGCATTGTCAGCCTGACACTGTTGTAACTGTCGAAGCATGGGATCCGCAGCAAGAACTCCTGCAGTATTTATGGACTCTAAGACCAAACTTTTTTATTATATGTTGTATCATTTTCGTGTGTTTTTGTTCTACCTTATGTTATTTTTAGTACTACAATTATATTGATTACTGCAGTGTTGGGTTTAGAGCTTGCAAGGAAGTCAGTTACAATGCAGTACAACCCTGTACTAGTGAACATGACATTAAAACTTCACTGATTAGACTTTCCAGACAAGCAAAGTCAGCTGTGAGATAGAACAACACATGCAGTCCTTGATCAGCCATTGATGAGTCATTCCATCCCATTGCATGAGTCACTATATTGGAAAAATTATTTTAGATGCGAGCACTTTTTGAAATAGAAGACAATGTCCAGTTTGGGGGGAAAATAAGGATACTGAATCACTCAAGGACTCAGTTACAACCTTACATGACCATGAGATACAGGGATAATCCTCTATACAATCATGAACATCAAATTAAAACACTTAAACTGCAATATGTAACTTTTTGGGCTACCGACCAAATTCACATAGAAATGTGAGTTATAGATCTGTCATTCTCAATGAAAGCAAGTCTAAGAAGCGGTATATCTGTTCTATGTGCATTTTTTCTATGCTTCCCCTTCTTAACCCTCCTGTTGTGTTCGTTTCATGTTAATTAATTCTGTGTTCTCGGTCCAAAATTACCCCCCCATTATAGCTGATTATAAATCCATAATAATACACATATTATCACCTAATGTCATGTTAGATCTTTTTATCAACTTAAGTTATTGTGAACATTACAAGTTTTGAGCTTCTATTTGCTATTTATGGCCTGTAGGCCTCATTGACCTGAGCGCAAACAACTTGTTTTTGAGTAAAAAAAGCATAATGTATCGATTATTTTGACTATAACAAATACTCAGATGAAACATATTGTGCTATTTATCACAGACTATCTTGTGTCAAAGTTTAACAAGGACATTTGTTTTGAAACCATTTCAAATTTTTAAATAGTAGGCCCAAAATAACATCTGTTGTGTTCCTGGTCAAAACAGACCGGTATGATTTTATTAGTAAAGAAAGGACATAGGCCCAAAACTACACATGAAAACTTTACCATATTACAAAATTTATGTCTGAACACATTAAAGAACAACAGTAACAATAACAGTATTACTAACAATAACAAAAACATTGAAATAGAGTTGACTCCATTTTGTTCACAAATTCAATGAGCATTTCCACAAATAACAACATCTTATTTTTATGGTGCAGGTAAAACAATCTGGTCATAGAAAAAAAAAGTGCATGAAACTTGAAAGATAAAAAAGAACATACCTTATCAAGGTTGTTAACTCCCCCTCTGTTGTAATCCAGGACAGCGTTGGGCTTCTTGTCCTCCCTGATACTCACAGCGGCATCCCTGTGCAGAGTTGTCATCAGGAGCACATTCTTCTTTTTCTTCGGGCAGACACAAGAGTGTGTGTGTGTGTGTGTGTGTGTGTGTGTGTGTGTGTGTGTGTGTGTGTGTGTGTGTGTGTGTGTGTGTGTGTGTGTGTGTGTGTGTGTGTGTGTGTGTGTGTGTGTGTGTGTGTGTGCGTGCGTGCGTGCGTGTGGGGGTCTGGGAAAAGAAGTGTGTCCAGCTGATGTGTGTCTACTTTTTGAAATAGAAGAATGTCCAGGTTTTGGGGAAAATAAGGATACTGAATCACTCAAGGACTCAGTTACAACCTTACATGACCATGAGATACAGGGATAATTCTCTATACAATCATGAACATCAAATTAAAACACTTAAACTGCAATATGTAACTTTTTGGGCTACCGACCTGAACTCAATTTTATAGACTAATTGTAGTCTCACCCATTAATTTCTAAAGACGGATCATTTTTTAACAGAAACACCAGAGGTGTACAAAAGTTAAATAAAACACCCAAAATTGAATGAAAATCATCAAAATGTAATTTGTGTGTTCAGATGCCCTTGGTGGACTAAGTTATGGAAACTTATGACAATCAGATTAAATTAACTACATTTTTCACAGAGAAAACTTGTAAATTGGTCCAATTCGACCGGAACACAACAGGAGGGTTAAGTTTAGTTTTTGCAATTTTTAGTGGTGTTAACCATCTTCAAACAACTGAAAATAAAAAAAATTGGGATAGGGAAAATATATTTCACAGCAGTTTAGATGGTACAATGATTCTCTTGCTTATTTTGTCACATACACTGAAATTAGGCAAATTATAATTTTAGAATCCAGGAAATGGCTGAGCAATTTCTGCATTGTGTGCCTTCCGTTGGTTATCTGTTCCCATCAATGCAGTAGATTATTACATTTCCTGGAAGGCAGTACCTCATAAACAAGTTGTATCGAGGGCTTACTATATGCCAATCAAGCACGTTGATTTTACAATTGCGTTAAGTTTGTTTAAGATTGTGGGGTATAATATGAGATTTCAGATGAAAATAAACCTGCCATAGCCTGATAGCTTTCAGATTTCAAGTCCCTGTTCTCAGTACTTGTTGACAAGAATATGTACTGTAACCAGGAACTGAACATTCATTGGCTTTGAGCCCACTGCTGAGGAACACTGAATAATTTGTTCTGTTATGTTTTCATTGCCACTAGTGTTTCAATTAGTTGAATGTCATCCGGTCAGGCTGTGATAGCCTGTGTCACAGAACAAGCTCTACACCAGACACACTCAATAGGCAGACCGTGGCCGAATCCGGACCCAGATGGACCGTGGGTCCTGTCTTAATATTTTTTTAAGTATTATTATGACATTTTTTATTCGGTCAGGATTCGTATCCTGGTTTCATAAGAAATGAACATGTGTAAAATTGAGGGAAATGGGCATTAGCTGCAAAATGTTTCCATTACTCCATGTACGGTGTCCACTCAAAACATCTTATTTTGACCAATGGGTAAAATAATATATATTTTAATTGTGTAGACACTCCTCAAAGAAGACCTCATGTCTCTTTCACAGTCCATTCAAAAGTTATTGGAGTTTTCCCCCTTCTATTATAGACAGAATTAGCGTTACTAAATCTATCGAGGGCAGAGAAAAAAAAGTATTTAGAGTCCATGCAAATAACTAATAAATTAAGATGTATCAGAAAGAGCAACGTCAGAGTTCGGAATATAAATATATATACATGACCAAAAGTATGTGGACACCTGCTCGTCAAAAATCTCATTCCAAAATCATGGGCCTTAATATGGAGTTGGTTCCCCCTTTGCTGCTATAACAGCCTAGGAAGGCTTTCCAAAAGATGTTGCAACATTGCTGTGGGGACTTGCTTCCATTCAGCCACAAGAGCATTAGTGAGGTCGTGCACTGATGTTGCGCGATTAGGCCTGCCTCGCAGTGGGTGTTCCAATTTATCCCAATGGTTTTTGATGGGGTTGCGATCAGGGCTCTGTGCAGGACAGTCAAGTTCTTCCACACCGATCTTGACAAAACATTTCTGTATGGACCTTGCTTTGTGCATGAGCATTGTCATGCTGAAACAGGAAAGGGCCTTCCCCAAACTGTTGCCACAAACTTGGAAGCACAGAATCGTCTAGAATATCATTGTATGCTGAAGCGTTAAGATTTCCCTTCACTGGAACTAAGGGGCCTAGCCCAAACCATGAAAAACAGCCCCAGACCATTATTCATCCACCAAACTTTACAGTTGGCACTATGTATTCGGGCAGGTAGCTTTCCCCTGGCATCCGCCAAACCCAGATTTGTCCGTCGGACTGTTAGATCGTGAAGCGTGATTCATCACTCCAGCCAACGCTTGGCATTGAGCATGGTGATCTTAGGCTTTTGTGCGGCTGCTCGGGCATTAAAACCCATTTAACGACGCTCCCGATTAACAGTTCTTGTGCTGACATTGCTTCCAGAGGCAGTTTGGAACTCGGTAGTGAATATTGCAAACGAGGACAGACGATTTTTACACGTTACGTGTTTCAGCACTTGGCAGTCCCTTTCTGTGTGCTTGTATGGCCTACCACTTTGCGGTTGAGACGTTGTTGCTCCTAGACTTTCCACTTCACAATAACAGAAATTACAGTTATCCAGGGCAGCTCTAGCAGGGCAGAAATTTGACAGACTGACTTGTTGGAAAGGTGGCATCCCATGACGGCGCCATGTTGAAAGTTACTTAATTCTTCAGTAAGACCATTCTACTGCCAATGTTTGTCAATGGAGATTGCATGGCTGTGTGCTCAATTGTATACTTCTGTCAGCAATGGGTGTGGCTAAAATAGCAGAATCCACTCATTTGAAGGGGTGTCCACATACTTTTGTATATATAGTGTATATTCAAATAATGGTGTGTATAGATAGTATGGACAGCATATGAATAGAAAACATGTTTACAGCAGTAGTTATATTGGATGAGCCATGACTACAATACACTATACACATATAAAGTGGGACTAAAACAGTATGTAAACATTATTAAATTGACCAGTGTTCAAGGACTCTATGTACAGTGCCTTCATAAAGTATTCATACCCCTTGACTTAGTCCACATTTTGTTGTGTTACAGCCTGAATTCAAAATGGATCAAAAATATAGTCTACACAAAATAACCCACATTGACAAAGTGAAAACATGTTTTGAGTGATTTTTGCAAATAGTTTGAAAATGAAATATAGAAATATTCTATTTACATAAGTATTCACACCCCTGAGTCAATACTTTATAGAAGCACCTTTGGAAGCGATTACAGCTTTGAGTCTTTCTGGGTAAGTCTCTAAGAGCTTTCCACACCTAGATTGTGCAACATTTGCCCATTATTGTTTAAAAAAGTCTTCAAGCTCTGTCAGATTGGGTAGTTGATCATTGCTAGAGAACCATTTTCAGGTCTTGCCATAGATTTCCAAGTAGATTTCAATCTAAACTGTAATTTAGCACTGTCTTCTTGGTAAGAAACTCCAGTGTAGATTTGTACTTGTGTTTTAGGTTATTGTCCTGCTGAAAGGTGAATTAATCTCCCAGTGTCAGGTGGAAAGCAGACTGAAACAGGTTTTCCTCTAGGATTTTGCCTGTGCTTAGCTCCATTTTATATCCTTTTTATCCTGAAAAACTCCCCATTCCTGACTAAAAGCATACCCATTACATGACGCTGCCATCAATATGCTTGAAAATATGGAGAGTGGTACTCAGTGATGTGTTGAATATAAGGGCAAAAGGCAAGACCCAAATGTAGGAAGCAGATGGTTGAGCTCCGATATTTATTATACCCAAAGGGCTAGGCAAAAGGCAGGCCAGGGACAGGCGAGAGTTCATAAACCAGGTCAGAGTCCAAACAGTACCAGGGGATAGGCAGGCTCGAGGTCAGAACAGGCAGAGTGGTCAGGCAGGCAGATTCGGCATCAGGGCAGGCAAGGGTTAAAACGAGGAGGGCTAAGAAAAAACAGAGACTGGTGAAAAATAGGAGCTAGGAGAAACGCCGGTTGACTTGGCAAAACAAGACAAACTGGCACAGAAAGACAGAAAACAGAGGTATAAATATTCCGGGGACTAATGGAGAAAACAGGAGACGCCTGGAGGTGGGTGGAGACAATCACAAAGACAGGTGAAACAGATCAGGGAGTGACATTGTATTGGATTTGCCCCAAACATAACACTTTGTATTCAGGACAAAAAGTTAATTGCTTTGCCACATTTTTTGCAGTATTACTTTAGTGCTTTGTTGCAAACAGGATGTATGTTTTGGAATATTAAAATTTTCTGTACAAGCTTCCTTCTTTTCACTCTGTAATTTATGTTAGTATTGTGCAATTACAATGTTGTTGATCCATCCTCAGTTTTATCCTAATCGCAGCCATTAAACTCAGTAATTGTTTTAAAGTCACCATTGGCCTCACGGTGAAATCCCTAAGCGGTTTCCTTCCTCTCCGGCAACTGAGTTAGGAAGGACTCCTATATCTTTGTAGTGACTAGGTGTATTGATACGCCAGTCAAAGTGTCATTAATAACTTCACCATGTTCAAAGATATATTTTTTACCCATCTACCAATAGGGACCTTAGAGACAATTATATGTGTGGGATACAGCGATGATTCAAAAAATCATGCTAAATTATCTCACACATAGTGAGTTCACATAAGTTATTCTGTGACTTGTTAAGCACATTTTTACTCCTGAACTTATTTTGGCCTGTAAAATATTCTAAGAACACAAGTCCACTTTGACATTATGTGGTATTGTGTGTAGGCCAGTGACAAAAAAATCTAATTTTAATCCATTTTAAATTCAGGTTCTAACACAACCAAATGTGGAACAAAATCAAGGGGTGTGAATGCTTTCTGAAGGCAGTGTACATAGGGCAGCAGTATCTAAGGTGCTGACTAGAGTCCTGGTGGTAGCCGGCTAGACCAGTGGCTAAGGTTCAGGGGTGGGTACTGGGCGAAGGCCGGCTACTGGTGACTATTTAACAGTCTGATGGCCTGGAGATAGAAACTGTTTACCAGTCTCTCGGTCCCAGCTTTGATGCACCTGTACTGTCTCCGCCTTCTAGATGGTAGTGGGGTGAAAAGGCCATGGCTCTGGTGGCTGAAGGCCTTGATAAGCACATGCGTGGTGAGAGGAGCCTCACGCTCACTTCACCACAGCGACCTAAAGAGGAAGTATCAAATTCCTTACAAAACCCAAACTTATAGGTGATGTAAAAACAAAAAAACGTCTTATGTAACAGCAAATAGTTAAATGGGGGTAGGTTGCAGTTATAGGCCTACATGGAATACTATATGACTTTGTTATAGAGCTCATCAGAGTTTAATAGACAAGGTATTTCAGGATGTTACACATCTTTATGGCATTGTATGAACTTTGACCATATTTCAGAACCCATGATGGCTTGCAAAGCTTGATATTTTTAAACACACTTTCACAAATTTTTCCAACCAATTGAGAGTGTAACAAAACAACAAAAGTAGGCCTATGTCCAGAAATGACCTCTAACCCCTGACCCCTAGGCAAATGATCTATAGGAACATGTAGATCTGAAAGAATTGGATATGTAAGCTTATGGTTGCATCTCCACTTTGCCCTGTGATTTTAACCATATTGTAGGCCAGGGATCAGCAAGTAGATTCAGCCGCGGGCAGATTTTTTCTTCAGCGATGGACGTTTCTCTCTATTATGCGTGGAAATACTTGTGAACAGATTTCCCAAATTAAAAACACTGATTTCCTGGTGTTTTTACATTCAACAATGAAAATTAAACACATTTTTATATATATATATATTATTATATCTTTTTTGGGCTCAGTAAACTTGGGGGGCCAAATAAAACCACCCACGAGCCAAATTAGGCCCGCGGGCCGCCAGTTGGCGAACGCTGTTGTAGGCCCTATATGCTTAGCAGATCCTGTTCCTAGATTTGAAGAACATTTACATTTTTGTTATTTAGCAGACACTTCTAGGAGTTGCTCATCTAGGAGTTGGACACAGGGTTGTTACTGGACCGGACCAATCTCTGAATTTACCACTTAGTTTTCTATTGTGCCACCAAGTGGAATTGCCACATACTGCATTACATACTGCCAAAGAGCAGGGTTATTATGAGGTTATTACAGGTTAACCCCATACATTGCTGTACTGGTAATGGAAGTTTGTAGTTACAGAGGATGCCTTTTATTAATGCATGTCATCCTCATAATGGGCCAGGAGATTCCTACGTCCACACTGTCAGAGATGGGAGATAATGGTCCAGTAGGATCAAGGTGGATTAGGATGACTGTATAAAAACCATCAGGCTCCATCAGACAGCATCATCAGACCTGCAGGTGCCCAGCTCTACCAGGTGAGTGAGCAGAGCTGACCTGACAGGAACACTGGTACAGCTTCTTTGTCATGCTATTGGTGCATGACTGAGTTGTGTTTTATTAAAATGGCTTCTCAAATGCATCAACCTCAATTTGTTCATATTTCCAACTAAAAAACTTTAGATTTGTTCATATTTTATTCTTGCCATTTGCTCTACTTCTATGCAGGTTCTTGATTGTGTGACGGGACATCTTCGCTGTTTGCCAAATGGAATTGTCCGTGGCCATGTGTGGTCTCCTTTGCCTGCTCTTCAGCCAAGCTGTGCCCATGTGTGTGCCAACGGACTACACTCTGTATGAGGAGAGACGTGAATGTGACTTCTGCGTGGCCATCAATACGACCATTTGCATGGGCTTCTGCTACTCAAGGGTAAGTAGCCTATAGCCTCAACCAGACATTCTTAGTTCTTTAATGCATCTGTAAAATTCACTCACTTATAAACTTTTATCCCCCCATAAAACATTTAATGTTTTACCTTTATTTTATCAGAGTAATCTCATCGAGATTTTGCATAATATTTTATAAGACCGACCTGGCCATGATAGCAGCAGACTAGTAGATAGAGACAAGGTCAATATACAAAATACAATGTATACATTATATATCCTGTCACACGTTTTGCATTGCAGAAGAGACGCTAAAATATAAGTATAACTTGAAACTTCAACTATAACAAATTCCAATCGCAGGCCAACCGTGAGGCATCTTTGACCTACATCGCATGTACAGTATGTAATGTACTGTATTTCCAGTACACTGAGTGCACAAAACATTAAGAACACCTGCTCTTTCCACGAATCCAGGTGAAAGTTATGATCCCTTATTGATGTCACTTGTTAAATACACTTCAATCAGTGTAGATGATCGGGAGGAGACAGGTTAAAGAAGGACTTTTAAGCCTTGAGACAATTGAGATTGTGTAAGTGTGCCATTCAGAGGGTGAATGGGCAAGACAAAAGATTTAAGTGCCTTAGAACGGGGTATGTTAGTAGGTAACAGGCGCACCGGTTTGAGTGTGTCAAGAACTGCAACGCTGCTGTGTTTTCCACGCTCAACAGTGTGTATAAAGAATGGTCCACCACCCAAAGGACATCCAGCCAACTTGACACAACTGTGGGAAGCATTGGAGTTAACATGGGCCAGCATTCCTGTGGAACAGTTTCAACACTTTGTAGAGTCCATGCCCCAATGAATTATGGCTGTTCTGAGGCAAAAATTGGGTGCAACTCAATATTAGGAAGGTGTTCCTAATGTTTGGTACACTTAGTGTATGTTAAGCATGTGTGTTTGTGTGCGTGTGATTACCAGGACAGTAACATGAAGGAGCTGGCCGGACCGCGTTTCCTTATCCAGAGAGGCTGTACCTATGACCAGGTGGAGTACCGAACAGTCATACTACCTGGCTGCCCGCTCCATGCCAACCCTCTCTTCACCTATCCCGTGGCCCTCAGCTGCCACTGTGGCACCTGCAACACAGACAGTGATGAGTGTGCCCACAAGGCCAGCAGTGGAGACGGCGCCAGGTGTTCCAAGCCACTCAGACAAATCTACCCATACCCTGGCCTGAACAACTACATCCCCCCCAACTGATAACGCTCTCCCTTCCCTGGATAGTTTGGCTGTAATGACCATAATGACCAATAAGGCAAGGAGAATGGTCAGTTCAACTCAAGTTTATGGTCAGTAGCCTAATCATTATGATAACAGAACAGCATTGTTGTATTCATGTGTTTGTGGTGGATACAGTGAGCTACAGGGTAGTGTATCCTATTCATTGTGACATGTATTGTTGCTGTTGTGTTTGGTATGTGAATATGCCTTTTTGTTTGCCACTTTGCTTGCAATGGAGGCTGATCCTGGTATTTCTGTCTGCCTCATGTCTTTCCTGTCCATTGACTCACTGAGCTATTTTGTTTACGGTGAACCAATATCATGAACGGGACGTTATTAAAGCTGAAGTCTGTAAATAGTTGTAACTCATCTGAATTCATCACATCCTGTGTAGGAACACAGCATGCTGTCACACTCCACACACATCGCAAATCAAATGCTAATTGTTCATGCTTCGTAAAACAACACTTGTAGACTAACAGTGTAATAACTATTTATGGGTCCTTTTCCAACAATGCAGAGTTACAGATAAAGATTTAAAAAATATAAAATATAAATATAAATAGTGACACGCAGAATAATTACACAGTGGATAACAATAATGAGTAAAAATAACAGGGCTATGTACAGGGAGTACCAGTATTGACTCAAGGGGTACGAGGTAATCGAGGTAGCTATGTAATCGAGGTAGCTATGTACATAC
Source organism: Salvelinus alpinus (assembly GCF_045679555.1). Taxonomy (NCBI): domain Eukaryota; kingdom Metazoa; phylum Chordata; class Actinopteri; order Salmoniformes; family Salmonidae; genus Salvelinus; species Salvelinus alpinus. The sequence goes on along the minus strand of NC_092097.1, from coordinate 8,245,052 downwards.
ACTGTATAATACAAAAATATGTGAACATCGCTTCAAATGAGTGGATTCGGCTATTACAGCAACACCGTTGTTGACAGTTGTATAAAATCGAGCACACCGCCATGCAATCTCCATAGACAAACATTGGAAGAAGAATGTCCTTCCCGAAGAGCTCAGTGACTTTCAATGTGGCACTGTCACAGGATGCCACCTTTCCAACAGTTCATCAAATTTCTACCCTGCTAGAGCTGCCCTGGTCAACTGTAAGTGCTGAATTGTGAAGTGGAAATGTTTAGGCGCAACAATGGCTCAGCCACGAAGTAGTAGGCCACACAAGCTCACAGAACTGGACTGTCGAGTGCTAAAGCAAGTAGCACGTCAATCCTCAATTGCAGCACTCACTATCGAGTTCTAAACTGCCTCTGGAAGCAACGTCATCGCAATAATTGTTCGTCGGGAGCTTCATGAAATGGGTTTTCATTGCCGAGCAGCCACACAAGCCTATGATCACATTCGCAATGCCAAGTGTCGGCTGGAGTGGTGTAAAGCTCGCCCCCATTGGACTAGAGCAGTGGAAACGCGGTCTCTGGAGTGATGAATCACGCTTCACCATCTGGCAGTCTGACGGACTAATCCGGGATTGGCGGATGCCAGGAGAACGCTACCTGCCCAAATGCATAGTGCCAACTGTAAAGTTTGGTGCAGGAGGAATAATGGTCTGGGGCTGTTTTTCATGGTTCGAGCTAGGCCCCTTAGTTCCAGTGAAGGGAAATCTTAACGTTACAGCATACAATGACATTCTAGACGATTCTGTGCTTCCAACTTTGTGGCAACAGTTTGGGGAAGGCCCTTTCCTGTTTCAGAATGACAATGCCACTGTGTACAAAGTGAGGTCCGTACACATTTCTTTTTGAGATTGGTGGGGAAGAACTTAACTGGCCAACTCCATTGAACACCATTGGGGTGAATTGGAACGCGGACTCCGAGCCAAGACTAATCGCCAAACATCATATACACAGTGCCATCGGAAAGTATTCAGACCCCTTGACTTTTTTCACATTTTGTTAGGTTGCAGCCTAATTCTAAAATGAATTAAAAAAACATTTCCCCTCATCAATCTACACACAATACCCCATAATGACAAAGCAAAAACAGGTTTTTAGAATTTTTTGCTAATTTATAAAAATGAAAAACAGAAATATCACATTTAAATAAGTATTCAGACCCTTTACTCAGTACTTTGTTGAATTATTTTATTTAAATGCAACCTTTATTAACTAGGCAAGTCAGTTAAGAACAAATTCTTATTTACAATGATGGCCTACCGGGGAACAGTGGGTTAACTGCCTTGTTCAGGGGCAGAATGGCAGATTTTTACCTTGTCAGCTCGGGGATTCCATCCAGCAACCTTTCGGTTACTGGCCCAATGCTCTAACCACTAGGCTACCTGCCGCCGCTAAAGAAGCATCTTTGGCAGCAATTACAGCCTCGATTCTTGGGGTATGATGCTCCAAGCTGGGCAAACCTGTACGATTTGGGAGTTTGGTATCAAGACGCTCTGAGAAAAAACGGAACACTGGGGTCTTTTCATCCTCATGCGTCCAATCACACTCCATTCATACCCACCAAGTGTAGAGCTGATAGCATCTGACTTTTGGCGAGGTTCAGAAGGCCGTACGGTGAGGAAATGCTCAAGATCCATAAAAGTTCCATTACTGGCGTCTCTTTGAAAAGAGGCATCAATAAATGCGGTTAAACGTGAAGCATCCATATTCAAAATTAGACGCTCATCCAGATGTTCAGTATCATCATCAGTAAAAAATGTCTTTCACTGTTAGCTTCTCCCTTCAACAGTAACATGTGTCCAAGAAAATGTCCTGCTTTGGGGTAATTTATTTGGTTTCCATTCGTCAATATTTCTGTTTTTCCAGGGTGGGGTAGCTAGCCCCACGCCCAACCACCAACATGGAGGACCATGGACCCTTCGACCTGGCCAGCTTGGTTGCACCTGCCAGGAGTTTAAACCCCTCCGGCTCAGCGCTCAGGGTCATGGTAGTATGCAAGCCTCTAAACCGTGTCAAGGTGACAGTCCAGGAGAGGGGCAATTGGGTTTAATTATTAATTGAAGTGTGCTCGAGCTCAAATATAAGGACCATTTAATAGTTAAACATTATTGAGGGAATTGTGTTGCAATCCTAAACCTTCTTCAGCATTAGTGTTACGGCTCTCGTTTGTGGTAGGAAGAGTGGACCAAAGCGCAGCGTGGAAAGTGTTCATGATTCTTTTATTTCAAAAAACACTCAAACAAAATGATAAACGTGAAAACAAAAGTGCACAGCTCTGTCAGGCAGAAACACTAAACAGAAAACAAGATCCCACAAAACCCAAACGGAAAATGACAACTTATATATGATCCCCAATCAGAGACAACGATAGACAGCTGCCTCTGATTGGGAACCAGACTCGGCCAAAACAAAGAAATAGAAAACATAGACTTTCCCACCCGACTCACCCTGACCTAACCAAACATAGAGAATAATAGGGATCTCTAAGGTCAGGGCGTGACAATTAGTTATGTTATCATAATAGACGTACAGCTCTGGATATAAAACTATTTACCTGCTCTACTATAATATAATGCCATAATGAACATATCAATTTTTTTTATAATGTATTCATTCTATTATTTTAAAAAGCATTACAATATGCTTTGTGCATAACCCAAAAACAATCATGAAGGAAAACAATTACCTCCTAAGACCATTCATGTGCCTTCACATGCATAATGGTGAGGAGAGTGTGCATTTTTAGAAGCTACTTCAACTCTGGGCACGCCTGCACAACTTTCTGCAAGTATGGCCAGCATTTGCATGCAACATCGCAGAAGAAAAAGCCCACCGTGTCAGCAGAAGACAGCTTCTTTTGCAAGTACATTGGATAGCCATACATCTCTCTGTACATATTGAGGGCCCTGAGGAGCACGCTGTGTCAGCAAACTGCTATCTCAAGGCCCTCCTCATCTACTTTGGCAGATGAATTTCCTGACGTCTCTTTGGCCGCTGTCAACTCTGACGTGCTACACATTCCTTTGCCTGCCGTCTACAACATGAAAATCACAGTGAAGTGCAGAGATGAACTTAAAAGAAACAAGTTCTAAACTGGGTGACATTAAAGCTAGGAGCTGTAAGAATAATTACATGATTGGTCTTTGTATGGACATGTTTGACGAAGGATGACGTCATCGTCTTTCGCCAGGAAGACACCTGTCGTAGAAGCCCTTCTCAACACTACATAGAGTCAGACTGCAAGATGACATCACACAATTATACATCAAACCAAACCACAAAGGCGTGGCAAGTAGCCTAGAGGTTAGAGAGGTGGGTTGCAGGTTCAAATCCCAGACATCTGACCGTGTTGCTCCAACCTCTCTGTGTGTGGGTCTGTGTCTGTGTTATGAGAATTTTGTTATCAATGTTCATAAACTTCAATTAATCTACTCAGTCTGCAACCCAGAGTTTGTAAGATTCTGGTTGAATGAAGCAGACGAGTCTCAGCTTACTATAGTCAAAATGTTTATTCACGAGAACGTTCTGACGTCCAAATACAAAAACATCCATTTTATACTGGCTTCTTACTCACATACCTTCACACAAACAGTAGATATCCTACGCACATACATACACACAAACAGTAGATGAGTTTTATCCTTCTCCATAGTTCTCACCACTGTGTATCACTACCCAGCCGACAGTTCCATTCCCCCGAGATTAGGGAAACCTTGAGAAGTACTCCCTGTCCTCATAAGACTCTCAGAGTTCTAGCTAGGTTGGTTCAAACACAGTTTAATTGTTCTTCGGTATTTTGTTAGGCACATACATACAAGTTCAAATCTTAAGCTACACCTTGCTCAGACAGTCTGTGTTTTTCCACTATACAGACACATTGTTTAATCTGCAACATGTTTCATAATTTTCTGCAAGCCTAACACTTTCTCCCCTCCACGGGTGGAGACAGGATGTCCTGAAAGGAACACAGTAGTACAACTCGTCTGTCGATAGCTCCTCTTATCATTTGTTTCCCACTTGCACCCTGCTTACATACTAAAAAAAGAACAAAAGGTCCTTGTTCTAATTCTGACTAAAACTACACATATCATCAGATTATAGTTTTATGATTCTAATCAATTTCATACAATTATATGGTTTCAGTGGAATTATTTAATCATTATCTTTCAACATATAAATTATTTTATCAGTCTGTGTCTCGGGGGGGTTTGGATAAAGCAAATAGAACAAATCACTGTCTCACAATTTTTCTTCAAAGAAAATGACCTTCTAGTTGACAATTAATGTTCTTCTAAAAAAAAGACCAACTGCAATATAACATCACACAAAAGAAGAGCAACATGCACTTTAAGACGGTATAATTATACCCTGAACAAAACATCGACACATAAGAAGGTAGTACAAACCCTGAGGCTTTCTGGAAGCGGCATTGCTTGAAATTCCCATCCACTGATATGGCATGCATCTCCTGTGAGCAGTCAGGACCTGCCTTGGGGACGACCCGGAGAGCGAGGTGCTGGGCAATCCGGACGGAGATGGTGGACAGGTTGTAGTGCCCAGAGTCGGGAGTAATTATTAGTTTGTGATAAAGAAGCACATGTTGTGTTTTCTGAACCGAGGGAGTAGTGTTAAGATCCTAGCCTTGATAAATCTGTTAAGAAATCCTCCTAGGGAGATATCGCTCTTGGCATCTCCCTTGGTGTTCCCTTAGGGCAGGGTTTCCCAAACCTCTCCTTGGGCCCAAGTCATTAATTACATTATTTAAACAATCACACAGCTGTGGCACAGCCATGGGTAAAAGACAAACTACAAACCAAAATGTGACACCGAAAAAATAACAAATAAATTGTTCTATATATACAGTGCATTCAGAAAGTATTCAGACTCCTTGACATTTGTTACATTACAGCCTTATTATAAAACCGATTTTTATTCACACAATATGTAAGGGGTGCGTAACTGGTGGCAGAGAAGTCAGACGCAGGAGAACAGAACTGGGTAATAACCGGAGCAGTTTAATATACAAAACCACCGGCATCCAGAATAGCAACGTATGGGTACAAAACCCGTCGCGCACCAGACAACAATGTGCACAAGCACTTACAACAAACAATTCCACACAAAGACATGGGGGGAACAGAGAGTTAAATATACAACACGTAATGAGGGAATGAAAACCAGGTGTGTGGGGAAACAAGACAAAACAAATGGAAAATGAAAAATGGATCGGCGATGGCGATGGCTAGAAGACCGGTGACGTCGACCGCCGAACACCGCCCGAACAAGGAGATGAACTGACTTCGGCAGAAGTCGTGACAGTACCCCCACCCCCCCTTGACGCGCGGCTCCAGCGGCGCGCTGACACCTGCCTTGGGGACGACCCGGAGAGCGAGGTGCTGGGCAATCCGGACGGAGATGGTGGAACTCCCGCAGTATTGAAGGGTCCAACACATCCTCCACCGGAACCCAGCATCTCTCCTCCGGACCATACCCTTCTCAGTCCACGAGGTACTGAAGGCCCCTCGCCCGACACCTCGAATCCAGTATGGAGCGAACGGAGTATGCCGGGGCCCCCTCGATGTCCAGAGGGGGCGGAGGAACCTCCCGCACCTTAGTCTCCTGGAGTGGGCCAGCCACCGCCGGCCTGAGGAGAGACACATGGAACGAGGGGTTAAATCGGCATATTCGGGGGGAATGCGCACGGTGGAGACCTGGTCTGGACTTTCCACCGTAGTAGCACCTACCGGAACCCCAAAACTCCCAGAGCACTCTCGCGACCACCCCGTGAGAGCCCTCCGTTGCCATGAAACAGTGGGGTCATGACAAGCTAACCAGGGTAGGCCTAGCACCACAGGAAACGCAGAAGAGTCAATGAGAAAGAGACTGATTCTCTCCGTGTGACCCCCCTGCGTTACCATGCCCAGAGGAGCGGTGGCCTCCCTAATTAACCCTGACCCCAATGGTCGACTGTCTAAAGTGTGAACTGGGAAGGGCATAGCCACAGGAACGATGGGGATCCCTAAACTATGTGCAAATGATCTGTCTATAAAATTCCCAGCCCGCGCCTGAATCGACGAGCGGTTAAATACATAACACGCAATGAGGGAATGAAAACCAGGTGTGTGGGAAAACAAGACAAAACAAATGGAAAATGAAAAATGGATTGGCGATGGCTAGAAGACCGGTGACGTCAACCGCCGAACACCCCCCGAACAAGGAGAGGAACCTACTTCGGCAGAAGTCGTGACACAATACCCCATAATGACAAAGTGAATACAGGTTTTTAGAAATGTTAGCAAATTGATAAAATATAAAAACAGAAATACCTGATTTACATAAGTATTCAGACCCTTTCTTATGAGAATCGAAATTGAGCTCAGGCTCATCCTTTTCCATTGGTCATCCTTGAGATCTTTATAAAACTTGATTGGAGTCCACCTGTGCTAAATTCAATTGATTGGACATGATTTGGAAAGGCACACAACTGTCTATGTAAGGTCGCACAGTTGACAGTGCATGTTAGAGCAAGAGGCCAAGCCATGAGATCGAAGGAATCTCCGAGACAGGATTGTGTCGAGGCACAGATCTGGGGAAGGGTACCAAAACATTTCTGCAGCATTGAAGGTCCCCAAGAACACAGTGGCCGCCATCATTCATTTTCATATGGAAGAAGTTAGGAACCACGAAGACTCTTTCGAGAGCTGGCCAAACTGAGCAATCGGGGGGAGAAGGGCCTTGGTCAGGGAGGTGACCAAAAACCTGATGGTCACTCTGACAGAGCTCCAGAGGTCCTCTGTGGAGATGGGAGAATCTTACAGAAGGACAACCATCTCTGCAGCACTCCAACAATCAGGCCTTTATGATAGAGTGGCCAGACCGAAGGCACTCCTCAGTAAAAGGCTCATGACAGCCCGCTTGGAGTTTGCCAAAAGGCACCTAAAGGACTCTGACCATGAGAAACAAGATTCTCTGGTCTGATGAAACCAAGATTGAACTCTTTGGCCTAAATGCCAAGCGTTACGTCTGGAGAAAACCTGACACCATCCGTACGGTGAAGCATGGTGGTGGCAGAATCATGGTGTGGGGAATGATGAATCATGTTTTTCAGCGGCATGGACTGGGAGACCAGTCAGGATCAAGGGAAAGATGAACGGAGAAAAGTACAGAGAGGTCCTTGACGAAAACCTGCTCCAGAGCGCTCAGAACCTGAGACTGAGGCGAAGGTTCACCTTCCAACAAGACAACGACCCTAAGCACACAACCAAGTCCATGCAGGAGTGACTTCGGGACAACTCTCTGAATGTTCTTGAGTGGCCCAGGCAGAACCCGGACTTCAACCTGATCGAACATCTCTGAAAAGACCTGAAAGAAGCTGTACAGCGAGGCTCCCCATCCAACCTGACAGAGCGTCAGAGGATCTGCAGAGAAGAATGGGAGAAACTCCCCAAATACACGTGTGCCAAGCTTATAGCGTCATACCCGAAAAGACTCAAGGCTGTAATCCCTGCCAAAGGTGCTTCAACAAAGTACTGATTAAAGGGTCTGAATACTTACGTAAATGTAATATTTCTTATTTTTGTATTAATTTGCTAAAATGTGACATGAAAATAATAGCTTGGCTGTAATAGCTGGTAGCCATGTTGGTTAAGTGTGCCTCAAATTCTAAATCAATCACAGACAGTGTCACAGGCATAACACCCCCACACCATCACACCATCTTCCTCCATGCTTCACGGTGGGAACCACACATGTGGAGATTATCCATTCACCTACTCTGCGCCTCACAAAGACGCGGCGGTTGGAACCAAAAATCTCATATTTGCACTCATCAGACCACAGGACAGATTTCCACCGGCCTAATGTCCATTGCTCGTGTTTCTTGACCCAAGAAAGTCTCTACTTCTTATTGGTGTCCTTTTGTAGTGGTTTCTTTGTAAAAATTTGACCATGAAGGCCTGATTCACGTAGTCTCGTCTGAACAGTTGATGTTGAGATATGTCTGTTACTTGAACTCTGTGAGGTAAAATCTTAGGTGCAGTTAATTGCCGATTTCTGAGGCTAGTAACTCTATTGAACTTATCCTCTGCAGCAGAGGTAACTCTGAGTCTTCCTTTCCTGTGGCGTGAGAGCAAGTTTCATCATAGTGCTTGACGGCTTTTGCAAATGCAGTTGAAGGAATTTTCAAAGTTCTTGAACTTTTCCGGATTGACTGACCTTCATGTCTTAAAGTAATGATGGACTGTCATTTGTCTTTGCTTATTTGAGCTGTTCTTGCCATAATATGGACTTGGTCTTTTATCAAATAGGGCTATCTTCTGTATACCACCCCTACCTTGTCACAACACAACTGATTGGCTCAAATGCATTAAGAAGGAAAGAAATTCCACAAATGTACTTTTAACAAGACACACTTGTAAATTGAAATGCATTCCAGGTGACTACCTCATGAATCTGGTTGAGAGAATGCCAAGAGTGTGCAAAGCTGTCATCAAGGTAAAGGCTGGCTACTTTGAAGAATCTCAAATATAAAATGTTGATCTGTTCAACACTTTTTTGGTTACTACATGATTCCATATGTGTTCTTTCATATTTGTGACGTCTTCCCTATTATTCTGCAATGATAAAAATTGTAAAAAAAAGAACTATGGAATGAGTAGGTGTGTCCAAACTTTTGACTGGTACTGTATGTCATTAAATGACATGTGCTTAACTATGTGGTTTTAATGTACAATAGCTGTGGTTCCTCTTATTTTGGGAGTAATATAACATGATCTATTTTCAATACATGCAACCTAAGAGTTCATGCATGCAAGACAGAGGCTTAGGTTACAGTCAATCGGTCTGAGGGTTTGAAAGTTTTAAAGAACTACTTTTTATTTAATCCCACATTGAAATGAAAGCCAATGAGACAGCTAAAATTGGGCAGTATATTACAACTGTATTTAGTACTAGATAGAAATGTCCTAACAGGGTAATCATGCTGCCTGACAAGTTGAACGATGCTAGCCTTGATGAAGCCCTTACTCTCTTGTGGTTGTTGTAATGTAGCGTGATTTCCTTAGGGTCACGCAATCTGGCTTCAAGCCTACCTCAGGTCAATACCCCCTTCTATCATTTGCTGCTCTGATAAGCAGAAGTAGGATAGTGTATGAGGATCAAAAGCACGTCCTGTTGAGGGATTTGTGATAAAGAAGCACATGTTGTGTTTTCTGAACCGAGGGAGTAGTGTTAATTAAGATCCTAGCCTTGATAAATCTGTTAAGAAATCCCCCTTGGGAGATATCACTCTTGGCATCTCCCTTGGTGTTCCCTTAGGGCAGAGTTTCCCAAACCTCTCCTTGGGCCCATTCAGAAGTTTCACATTTTTGTTTTAAACCTTAACTGGCACACATGGTTCAATTAGTGAACTATTCATCAAGCCTTTGATGAATTAAATCAGGTTTGGCAGTTTAGGGTTAAAACTAAATGTGAAACTTCTGGGAGGGCAGGTGGAGAAACGCTGTGTTAGGGTCAGATGCCCCAGGGTAAAGCTCTATTTAGGGAGATACTCCCCCATCATTAGCTGCAATATGGTCACCTGTTCCGGTAAGGTCTATGTCCTCTGCTGTGACTTCTGATGACAATAATATACAATTAACATGAGGCAGCCAGGACTGGTGAGGTTGTAGTCCAACGGAAGCAAAGAGTGGAGCCGATCCTGGGTAAAACTTGCTATTAGGCTACAAAAGCACACTTTTAAAGGCAACAAAACAAACGGAATAGAGCGCTTCGTAACTGAGGGTTGAACACATCCTCATTTGCGTCTCCATCACAACCTCACTTTTGTGCAGCTGATGCTGGCTATTTAATTGGGAATTAAAGGGGAAGCACCCTATTGGAAGGAGAAGCACTGAGACGGTTCGGACAAATTCAGGGCTGTCACAATATGCTCTCTATTTAGAAACAAAACTAAATAAGTACATAACATTTACCATGTCTTGAGGCCTTCTTAAACCTTTTTTGTCCAGGTCTTTGGTGAATGATGTTGCTGCGGCTGTCCCACTCTATCCATTGGACAGGGGCAAGGCTAATGGAAGGAGCAGGTGACTCGCTTTGCAGCTCGCTCCTTCTGATCCTAAAGTATTTATTAAAATCAAACATAGAATGGGAATCTGTGTGTGATTAAAATTTCAACGGTGCGGTATGTACCCAGAATTCAACTGCCTTAAAAATATACAGTGGAATTGGGAAGAAATGTCACTTACAGCTAGCTACATGTGGAAATTATATTGCTGTGTGTTAGCTTTCTTGTAGTGCCTCCTCAAATGCCACCTGTGCCGCATCACGCTCTTTGCTCAAGCTTTTTTCTCTATTTGGTTGAACATAAGCATTATTGCATGTTGACATAGAAAAGCAAGTACTAAAATGTGTGATCATATACTGTGAGACACAGTCAAATATATAGTAGATTCACACATCAGAAGGAAATTGGTATACATGGTTGATTTTCATTATCGTGGGAACTGCCTTATATTGTGTAAAAGCCAAAGGCCAAGCCTCCACAGTTAACATGTTTTTGTTATTTATCTGCTTTAACTCAACTTTATTAACTAGATTTGTATATTGACATTTACACAATTTGTATACAGACAGCAAAATGAGAATTACAGTTTAGTTTAAAATGTGCAGCCACCAGTGTAGCGATGTAATCATATTTCTATGGCACACACAGGCCATAAATAAACTAGCTACGCCATCAAATATCTAATTAAAAGGCTTTTTATTCGGTTTATTGGTTGCAACCCAGCCTCTCATTAACTATGTACAAATAAGAACAATGTTTTTATGTACTAATTAATGAGATACTGGGTTGGACTTGACCATATTCTACTGTGGAGCGCATGCTACCGCCCACCACACGCTCTTCTACAACTAAAAGGACCAATGAACCGTCAATATGTAAATCAACAAACCACGATTGGATGGATTGGAACTCCAGGTTTGACGATTTGGCCCCTCCTTCACATGAATGAATGGAATTTTCCACTATCTCGCGTTCAGTAAATTACACGACTGCGAGACTGACGATACTTTCAAGTACAGGAACGAAAGATCTCATTTCACATTTATTTTAGGTGAGTATCATTATCGAACGTTGGCAAATATCAATGTCTCACCATTGTATTGACAATTGCAATGTCATCGGTGATCTTTTTCCTAGCAATACATTATTGGAAATGCAGCGGCTAGTTAGAAGTTAGGCAACGAGCTCGCCCGTAATCAAATAGCTCACGCTAGTGCAACTAAATTACATGCCAGAGATTTGAGTACGAGTTGTTGCTATAGATATACTTGATGATTAATGTTTCAGCAACGTTAGCTATAGCTAGCGAAGTTATTGAATTGGCAATTTCCAGATAAATACAAGCTAACTAACGGTAGCTAGCAAGCTATAAGTTAGTCATTATACGTTACCATGGCCTTGGTAATGTTAACATTAGCTAAGTCAGTAAATGAGGCAATGGTAATAACACATATGAATGTTATTGAATAAGGTTGCTTGTAAAAAATATCATAGATGAATACACAAGTTAGACTGGAGTTGAATCTTGTTCACATGCTGACACGGAATGTGTCTTAGCTAACTTAGCAACTGAGCTGATGCCTCGGGGCCAAGAACACTTTCAATTCATGCAAACGGATGCCTTTGAGGTAGGTACACCCAAAGGACACTGATTAGCACTAACTTTTTAACATTACTAGCTACACGCACATTTTACTCAAGAGTAGCAAGCAGGTTGTAATAATGCGTTTATAATACGTGGGTCAACGTGGACAGTACTACTTGAACTGGGAGCAACGAGTTGTGCTCTTTATTTCTTAAATTTTTATTTAACAGGGCAAGTCAGTTAAGAACAAATTCTTATTTACAATGGCGGCCTTACTGGGGAACAGTGGGTTAACTGCCTTGTTCCGGGGTAGAACGACAGATTTTTTCCCTTGTCAACTCAGGGATTCGATCTAGCAAATTTCGATAACTGGCCTAACGCTCTAACCCAGGGGTGGAGAACCTTTTTGCCATCAAGGGCCATTTGGATATTTATAAATTAATTTGGGGGCCATATTATTACAATTGGCTATTTTCTGATTTATTCATGTGTTAATGTGACTTTAATCACTGACATTGGTTTCATTGTTTAAATATGACTTATGTTGTCTCCTTGAGTATTTAGAAAAGTGCTAGTCCTATTTAAATAAATATTAGTATTGTAAATAATGCTATTATGATTACTTGTTCAAACTCACCTCTAATGCGATGGCTGAAACAGTTTATCTTTGACGTGGCGTTTGATGTCAGCTGGCAGTGAAGATGACGCTACTCGCAGCTGGTTTTCCAGGTTTGTGTCAGTCAGTCTTGAGCGGAATCGAGTCTTTGCAAGAATCAGTTTGGAAAAGAACTGCTCATAGCAGTAGGTCGTCCCGAACACAGATGCAAATTTAAGTGCATGTCTCCTCAGAACAGGAAAATGCTCAGCACTAATGTACATTTTGTAGAACTCAAGGAGAGGGAGGTTGTTGTACCTGGCTTTGAACTCATCATTGCTTTGCAGCTCAATGACTTTGTGTTGTAGGCCATCCGGCACATCCGCTGGTTCGACGTTAAACGGGGTTGCAAATATGTTCAACTCCAGTTGTTTACTTTTCACATCCCTAAACTGCTCACAAAATGCCTTTGCGAGCTTTCCCCACTCACCGGCATATTCCCACGTCATCTCAGGCTCTTGTCCTTGCGTAGTAGGAAAATGCACTGTGTTACCCCTTTCTAGTTGGACTTGCCACAGCTTTCATTTCGTACGATGTCACGTTTTACAGGAGATCGCTGAGAAGCTGGTTCGACCCTTTGGAGCTTGACGTTCAAGTCAGACAGATACTTGGTTATGTCCACCATGAAGGCCAAATCAAACATCCACTTGTCATCACTCAGTTCCGCGACAGGGTTCCCCTTCATCTCCATGAATTGTTTACATCATCCTTCAGTCCGTAAAACCGCGCAAGCATATTTCCACGGCTCAACCATCACACCGGTAAACCAGATCACCATACTCCGATTGGTCAGACCAGTATTGAATAGACTTTAGCATGGGTACTTCCTGTTTGATTTTCTGCCTATAGGAAAGGAGGAGCAACATGGAGTCGTGATCAGATTTGCCAAATGGAGGGCGGGGGAGGGCCTTGTAGGCATTTTGAAAAGTTGAGTAGCAGTGATCCAATGTTTTACCAGCGCGAGTACAGCAGTCAATGTGCTGGTAGAACTTCGGTAGTGTTTTCCTAAAATTTGTTTTGCTTTGTTAAAATCCCCAGCTACTATAATTGCGGCCTCAGGATATGTGGTTTCCAGTTTGCATCAACTCCAGTGTAGTTCTTTGAGGGCCGTCATGGTATCATCTTGAGGGGGAATATACACGACTGTGACTATAACCGAAGAGAATTCTCTTGGGAGGTAATGTTGCTTTTGTGTACCTCGTCCTCTAGACTAAAAGTCTATATATAATCTCCCTGGCTCTTCCCCTCCAGAACTCTACTCAGCTGCTCATCAGCACTTGATCTACTGACCACTACAATCTACTTACAACTAGCTAAGATCTCACAGCTCCGTTCTACATCTGCTACCTATCTGAAATATACCATGGCCAAGCAGCAGATCAGGTACTGTCACTGTAGGTTTCTCTATCTCATACTGTATGTTCAATAGATGTTACTAACCCCAGAAAATTAATCATCAGTACAGTTTTCATAAGGGCATGCATCCATTATATTTTATCTATTTCAAGTGCGTTGAAGTTCTGTGATATGCCAATCTGAACATAAACTCAAACTGTTTTTTTCCAGCCTTCCAGCTAAACTGATTAATGGTGGTATTGCTGGCATTGTGGGGGTTACCTGTGTGTTTCCCATCGACCTGGTAAAGACCAGGCTACAGAACCAGAGGCAAGGCCAACAGACCTACAAAAACATGTGAGTCCTTTACTCTGTCCTCCCTTCTCATGTCATGCCGTGTGACTGCATAGCTAAATCTTGATCGTTTATTGGATGATGATAATAATAATAATACATTTTTTTAAACTCAAAGGCATGGAAGGATGACACTAACATACCTGCCAACATGCATGCATTTTTTATTCCATGCACACAATTACAGTTCAAAGTAGCTGGTACTCAACCGTCTCAAGTTGGAGCTGAGCCAGTCAAACGACTTCGGCGAGTTGGAAAAATCTCTAGCGCTCCGTCCCGTGGCCGTAGTACTATTGTCCTTCCGCCAACTGGATGGCAGCTCCCCACTTCGTCCATTGATACCACTTATGTGTGAGGGGAAAAATAGAGAACGAACTGTTAACCAAATATATAACATTTGTACAGATGGCGGCAGGTAGCTTAGCGGTTAAGAGCGTTGAGCCAGTAACCAAAGGGTTGCTGGTTCGAACCCCCAAGCCAACTAGGTGAAAAATCTGTCTGCACTTGAGCAAGACAGTTAACCCTAATTGCGCCTCCTGTAAGTTGCGCTGGATAAGAGCGCCTGCTAAATGATTCAAATGTAAATGTTGGTGTTAGTCAAGCACAACCACTATTTTGTAGTTGGCTCCTTAGTTAAGGCGTCATTACGATGAAGGTAGTTAGCTACAGAGTTTAGTTAACTAAGTGAGAATACTTTCTTGCCCGCACATGCTTTGATCTCCGCAAAGGTAGTGGGTGTGAGGGCATTGACGAGCAAGGAAACGTGCAGGGTTGCGGTAGTTTAGTGCGCGTCGCTGCATGGATGGAAACAGACATGGCAGAGAGAGCTGTTCCGCCCAATACTGTCCTTCAGAGAAAGTTGTTAGGCCTACTAATCTGAACAGTTTATGGTCATTAATCAGTACTTGATCTGTCCTCTTGATATGGCTATGTCAACAGTAGGCTGCTAATGATGTGATAATAGTCAGTTCACCAATGACAACAAGGCATGCTGAATGAATGGTCGCCTAGTAGTCGGACCTAACTTGATGGATGAGGTCAGGGATAAAGATCTGCAACAAGCTCATATAGGCCTAGTTCAGTTGTTTCATATTCCAAATAGCTTACAGTAAACTAGAGTACGACATTGCATCCAGTAATTGAATTATTCAGAATTTTCTCTCCGAACAAAATTTAAGACGCCAGTTTACATTTTCACTAGGCTATCCACATCGACACCTATTATTTAGAATAATCACTACCCCAAAATTTAACCTAGAAAAATTGTCATTGGGACTACAATTTTATTTAGGATCATACACAAGACTTGGATACAATGTTTGATGTAGTTTCAGACTCAAGGTTTCAGGAAATGGCCGTTGGAGTTTTCCCTTCCTGACCGTAGGCCTACATTAGCACCACCTTGTCGGAAAATCCTAGGGAGAACCCTGATTTGAACAGTTAAACATATTTCTAGTTGGCTACTGATGAGCAGGCAATTACCAAGTATCCATAAGTCTATAGCCCACCATTCTTATTGAGGCAGTCTTTTTGCCAACATCATTATTATGCTTAAAAGGTGCTCAACTGGTAAATTCTTCAAGGTTAGCAGGTCTGCACTAAATATATAGGATGGGATATCTTGGTCAGTACTTCAAAGAATCCGGTTGCCATTGTGAAAGCATAGACTAATGCCAGGTTTTGAATCCGGTGTCTGTAACGACTGACTCCCGCCATTGTCCTATTCTTTCCCGTTGAGTAATCCTGAGGAATGTGCGAGGGGAGATGAAATTTCCCTCTGCTCTGTGCACCCATTCAGCTGTCATCTCCACTCCAAGCCTTAAGCCCCTTGATGTTCCTTAGTTGTGTTTCACCTACATGGGTAGACATGGCTGTACTTTGTATTTACATATTATTTGTTGGATGACGTCTCTTTGAAACTTTTTGTCATGATTGCAGCTATTCATGAAATAATTAGTTGTTGTGAGAAATTTCCCTCATTCTGACATGTCTTTTCTCTCTCAGGATGGACTGCCTTGTCAAAACCGTTAGATCAGAAGGATACTTTGGCATGTATAGAGGTAAGAGTAATTTCATTTTTAGTCTTAGTTTTATAGTAGTGGTTCTATACCTAGTCAACGGGGTTATTAGTGAAATTGCAACAAACTGATCAGAATTGAATTATATATTGACTTAAAGTATAAGCTGTCAAGTTGCTGTTCATAATTCATGCAGTAGTTGCTCATTACTGATAGAAAAAAAACAATATTCACATGTGACCTTAAAAATTGATAGATTGTCACCACAATGTAGTGATGTTTATATGCATCCTTCATTATGCAAATTGTTTGTTACTTCATGCTCATTTGAATTTTAATTGAATGACAAATGGTAGAATATTCTCCATCAGTCCTTTATAAAAGGAAATTGTCACATTTTCAATTGATCACATGATCAGTGTTCAGTGAAATGCATTACTATAGCCTTACTGAAACTGAATATTGTATGTAACACATTTATGATGGGCAACAGTGTCTATTGTGGAGAGGAGGTTGGAGCCCGTTTTATGGAGCTCCATTTGTGTGAGGAATGCTTGTTTTTTTTGCATCTGTGTTTTTCATATTACAGACGTGGATCCCCCTGGGATATTGAGAGGCTAGCCGATATGGCGCAGCCACGCTGGAGGCAAATCATTTAATGGTTCTTACTACACTGCTCTATTTCAACTAGGCAAACATTGTTGTTTTTTTATGTGCTATCTGTGAAATATTTTTCTCCTTCATGTCTTTATACAACTTATTCTCACCTCTCCTGTCGACTCTTTTGACTTTCTCTGTTCGTTCACCAACACTTGTGATCATTGACATTCAGTGTTCTTGGGAAAATGTATATCGTAGTAGTTGCTAAGGCTACCTTCATTCTCGTCTATCCATTCCCCACTGGCACGTAGACTAGCCTACACCTTAATCTAAAGTCTTCTTCCCACATAGTTTTCTAAATAAATGTTGGTCTTTCTTACATTAGATTAGCCTAACTTTTCACATTCTCAATTTTCATTTCCCATCCTCTCTGCATGCCCTTTTCTGGTCTCTTCTCATTCATGTTCTGCTTTCATCATGTTTCTCATGTTTTAATGTAACTCATTGTCTTGACTTGCTTGTGATGAATTTTTAAGGTTTGACTAATGGTCAATTGTTTTGTCTTCAGGTGCTGCTGTGAATCTGACCCTGGTCACTCCTGAGAAGGCCATCAAACTAGCCGCAAATGACTTCTTCCGGCAGTATCTTAGCAAAAATGAGTAAGTGACAGTTTACATTTCTGCCATTTTAAAGACAGTAGATTAAGAGGAAGATTGATGTAGTGTAATAGATGTGTAATAACGTGTCCAACTAATCATTGACGAGACCAATCCCATGCATGCTTTCTAATCTGATTCTTTGTTGCAGGAAGGGCTTGACGGTGTTTAAGGAGATGTTGGCAGGATGTGGTGCAGGCATGTGCCAGGTTGTCATTACTACTCCTATGGAAATGCTCAAGATTCAACTTCAGGATGCAGGAAGGCTAGGTAAGCAAGGTCACAGTATTTTCCTGATTTGATTGATGATGGAAGTTTATGCAAATATATGAATGTATTTTTGTTGTTTTTCATCCCAGCGGCTCAGCAGAGAAAGCCAGCCTCGATGTCACCCACTAAGTTGGCTTCCACCAGGGTGCTGAGCAGATCCTACAACGCGGGGCCCAGCACTGCAGTCAGTGCGTTGTCTGCTACCCAGATCGCCCGGGAACTTCTCCGCACACAAGGCATCCAGGGCCTCTACAAAGGCCTCTGGGCCACCCTCATGAGGTAAGGGATTGTTACACATGAATGTGACTCATGTGAAGTAATTTGTTTTATGGGGCGCTGGGCTAGAAAACAAACAGGAATATAACTTATATATATAAAGTTTAAGAACACCTACTCATTCAAGGGTTTTTCTTTATTTTTACTATTTTCTACATTGTAGAATAATAGTGAAGACATCAAAACTATGAAATAACACATGGAATCGTGTAGTAACCAAAATGGTGTTAAACAAATCAAAATATATTTGAGATCCTTCAAATTTGCCACCCTTTGCCTTGATGACAGCTTTGCATGCTCTTGGCATTCTCTCAACTAGCTTCATGAGGTAGTCACCTGGAATGCATTTCAATTAACAGGTGTGCCTTAAGTCAATTTGTGGAATTTTTTTCCTCCTTAATGCGTTTGAGCCAATCAGTTGTGTTGTGACAAGATAGGGGTGGTCAACAGAAGATAGCCCTATTTGGTAAAAGATCAAGTCCATATTATGGCAAGAACAACTCAAATAAGCAAAGAGAAATAACAGTCCGTCATTACTTTAACCTTTCTGGCGCAGGCGTTCCGCTAGCGACCCACCTCGACAACATCCGGTGAAATTGCAGAGCGCAAAATTCAAATTACAGAAATAGAAATATTTAACATTCATGAAAATACAAGTGTCATACATCAAAATAAAGCTTGTTAATCCAGCCGCTGTCAGATTTCAAAAAGACTTTACGGCGAAGGCACACCATGCGATTATCTGAGGGCAGCGCCCCGCATACAAAAGCATGAAAAACATTTTTCCACCAGGCAGGTGCGCCACAAAAGTCAGAAATAGCGATTATAATAAATCCCTTACCTTTGAAGATCTTCTTCTGTTGGCACTCCAAAAGGTCCCAGCTACATCACAAATGGTATTTTTGTTTGATGAAGTCCTTCTTTATAACCCCAAAAACTCAGTTTAGCTGGCGCGCTTCATTCAATAATCCACCGGTTTCCCTCCTTCAAAATGCATACAAAATGAATCCCAAACGTTACCAATAAACTTCTCCAAACAAGTCAAACAACGTTTATAATCAAACCTCAGGTACCCTAATACGTAAATAAACGATAAAATGTAAGCCTGAGAATTGTTATTGTCTTTACCGGAGATAAACAACAAAGAAAGCGCTCTCATCCACACGCATGAAAACACTACAGACAAAATGGGAGCCGCTTAGAAAAACTACAAATTCTATCAAATTTTTCCAAAAACAAGCCTGAAACTCTTTCTAAAGACTGTTGATATCTAGTGGAAGCCCTAGGAACTGCAATCTGGGAGGATTTCGCGTCATAATAAACATGACAGCCATTGGAAACAGTGGTAGGCTGAAATTATTATTTTTGTTGGATGGTTTGTCCTCGGGGTTTCGCCTGCTGTATCAGTTCTGTTATACTCACAGACATTATTTTAATAGTTTTAGAAACTTTAGTGTTTTCTACCCATGCATATCCTAGTTTCTGGGCATGAGTAACAGGCCGTTTACTTTGGGCACGCTTTTCATCCGGACGTCGAAATACTGCCCCCTAGCCCAAAGAGG
The DNA here is from genome assembly GCF_045679555.1 of Salvelinus alpinus. Lineage (NCBI taxonomy): Eukaryota > Metazoa > Chordata > Actinopteri > Salmoniformes > Salmonidae > Salvelinus > Salvelinus alpinus. The sequence continues at coordinate 8,225,634 of NC_092097.1, read as the reverse complement.
TTTTAAGACATGAAGGTCAGTCAATCCATAAGATTTCAAGAACTTTGAAAGTTTCTTCAAATGCAATAGCAAAAACCTTTCAAGCGCTATGATAAAACTGGCTCTCATGAGGACCGCCAAAGGAATGGAAGACCCAGAGTTACCTCTGCCTCAGAGGATAAGTTCGTTAGTTACCCGCCTCGGAAATTGCAGCCCAAATAAGTAACAGACACATCTCAACATCAACTTTTCAGAAGAGACTGTGTGTGAGTCAAGCCTTCATGGTTGAATTGCTGCAAAGAAACCACTACGAAAGGTCACCAATAAGAAGAGACTTGCTTGGGCGAAGAAACACAAGCAATGGTCATTAGACCGGTGGAAATTTTGTCCTTTCGTCTGTCCAATTTTTGTTTTTGGTTCCAACCGCTGTGTCTTTGTGAGACGCGGTGTGGGTGGACGGATGATCTCTGCATGTGTATTTTCCACCGTAAAGTATGGAGGAGGTGGTGTTACGGTGTGGGGGTGCTTTGCTGGTGATACTTTGTGATTTATTTATAATTCAAGGCACACTTAACCAGCATAGCCTTCACAGCATTCTGCAGTGATACAACATCCCATCTGGTTTGCGCTTTGTGGGACTATCATTTGTTTTTCAACAGGACAATGACCAAACACACCTCCAGGCTGTGTAAGGGCTATTTTATTAAGAAGACGAGTGATGGAGTGCTGCATCAGATGGCCTGGCCTCCACAATCCTCCGACCTCAACCAAATTGAGATTGTTTGGAATGAGTCGGACGCGGAGTGAAGGAAAGCCAACGAGTGCTCAGCATATGTGGGAACTCTTTCAAGACCTTTGGAAAAGCATTCCAGGTTAAGCTGGTTGAGCGAATGCCAGGAGTGTGCAAAAATGTCATTGAGGCGAAGGGTCGCTATTTGAAGAATCTCAAATATTAAAAAATATATTTTTTTATTTGTTTTAACACTTTTTTTTGTTACTACATGATTCCATATGTTATTTCATAGTTTTGAGGTCTTCACTATTGTTCTACAATGTAGAAAATAGTAAAATAAAGAACCCCTTGAATGAGTAGGTGTTCTAAAACTTTTGCCGGTGTTATGTAATGTATGTATGTATGTATGTATGTGTAAGCAAGCATGGGCGTATACGTACAGGTTGGTCTAATCCTGGATGCCAATTGGTTAAAAATGCATTCCAGTCGGTGTCTATTCCACAAGTTACCACCTGCTAAATCTATGACTTTGAAATGCCTATTTACTCTTTTCCACCTGACTGCGCAATCCACTGTCTCATCAGTCCAGGCAGACAATTTATAAACTTGATAAACTTCTGGCTGCACTGCTTGACGTGACCGTAAGTTAGCCGTAGTTGGCTAGATAGCAAGCAAGGGATAGGAATGTTGTCAGCCAGTCTCGGGCCTTTGCCTCGGGCCTAACAACAACTGTGCCAATTTATACTCCAAACACTGGCTTCTCTGGCATTATAGCTTAAATCTATAACTAAACTGAGCAAAATAAGAAATGTCCCTTTTTCAGGACCCTGTCTTTCAAAGATAATTTGTAGAAATCCAAATAACTTCACAGATCTTCATTGTAAAGGGTTTAAACACTGTTTCCCATGCTTGTTCAATGAACCATAAACAATTAATGAACATGCAACTGTGGAATGGTCGTTAAGACACTAACAGCTTACAGACGGAAGGCAATTAAGGTCACAGTTATGAAAACTTAGGACACTAAAGAGGCCTTTCTACTGACTCTGAAAAACACCAAAAGAAAGATGCCCAGGGTCCCTGCTAATCTGCGTGAACGTGCCTTAGGCATGCTGCAAGGAGGCATGAGGACTGCAGATGTGGTTAGGGCAATAAATTGCAATGTCTGTACTGTGAGTTGCCTAAGACAGCGCTACAGGAAGACAGGACGGACAGCTGACCGTCCTCGCAGTGGCAGACCACGTGTAACAACAACTGCATAGGATCGGTACATCCGAACATCACACCGCGGGACAGGTACAGGATGGCAACAACTGCCCGAGTTACACCAGGAACGCACAATCCCTCTATCAGTGCTCAGACTGTCCGCAATAGGCTGAGAGAGGCTGGACTGAGGGCTTGTAGGCCTGTTGTAAGGCAGGTCCTCACCAGACATCACCGGCAACAACGTTGCCTATGTGCACAAACCCACTGTCGCTGGACCAGACAGGACTGGTCAAAAGTGCTCTTCACTGACAAGTCGCGGTTTTGTCTCACCAGGGGTGATGGTCGGATTCGCGTTTATCGTCGAAGGAATGAGCATTACACCAAGGCCTGTACTCTGGAGCAGGATCGAGGTGGAGGGTCCGTCATGGTCTGGGGCGGTGTGCAACAGCATCATCGAACTGAGCTTGTTGTCATTGCAGGCAAACTCAACACTGTGCGTTACAGGGAAGACATCCTCCTCCCTCAGGTATCCTTCCTGCAGGCTCATCCCGACATGACCCTCCAGCATGACAATGCCACCAGTCATACTGCTCATTCTGTGTGTGATTTCCTGCAAGACAGGAATGTCAGTGTTCTGCCATGGCCAGCGAAGAGCCTGGATCTCAATCCCATTGAGCACGTCTGGGACCTGTTGGATCGGAGGGTGAGGGCTAGCGCCATTCCCCCCCCAGAAATGTCTGGGAACTTGCAGGTGTCTTGGAAGAGTGGGATAACATCTCACAGCAAGCACTGGCAAATCTGGTGCAGTCCATGAGGAGGAAATGCACTGCAGTACTTAATGCAGCTGGTGGCCACACCAGATACTGACTTACTTTTGATTTTGACCCCCCCAAAATTTTTGGTTATTCACATGTCTGTGGAACTTGTTCAGTTTGGGTCTCAGTGGTTGAATCTTGTTATGTTCATACAAATATTTACACATGTTAAGTTTGCTGAAAACACATGCAGTTGACAGTGAGAGGACGTTTTCTTTCTTTGCTGAATTTATTTACCAACCAGTGAAATACTTGTTTTGTGTTTCAGAGATGTTCCCTTCTCCATGGTCTACTTCCCACTGTTCGCCCACCTCAACCGGCTGGGCCAGCCCTCTCAAGATCAATCGGCACCCTTCTACTGGGCCTTCTTCTCTGGCTGTCTGGCTGGCTCTACCGCAGCTGTGGCAGTCAATCCTTGTGATGGTGAGTTCGTAATCTCTGTCTCGGTTTGTTGACCCACTTTTATTAAGCTAGTGGAATGTGGGTTTGATTTACTGCTGTAGTTCCTGCTATAACAAGTTCTCGCACTTTATTCCAGTTGTGAAAACGAGATTGCAATCTCTAAACAAAGGCGCCAGTGAGGAGAGCTACAACGGTGTGGTTGACTGTGTCAGGTACGGAGTCAGTCTTATCACTCTTAATACTTGTATTTTCCTGCCTTTGATCTTTTTGCAACTTCACAACCAGTGAGGTCTATAATAATTGATTTACACACATTCCTGCAGTTCAAGCAGTGATGATTTATTTATTCTCTGTCTCATGGCAGTAAGATCATGCGTAAGGAGGGTCCCTCTGCCTTCCTGAAGGGAGCAGGCTGCAGGGCGCTGGTCATCGCTCCTCTCTTCGGCATCGCACAGGTCATGTACTTTATTGGCATCGGAGAGTTCATCCTGGACCTGTCCCCTTTCAACTAACTACCTGTCTGCGTGAGATGAGCAACCCTGCCTGGCTGTGCATGGGACTCTCACACGTCGGATGAAAAGTATCTCAGAAAAAGACTGGCAGCTATACACCGTCAGTATATATTACAGAAAATAAACCCACGTAAGACTGTTGAGGTGTCAGAGCTTTGGAGCCTGGAAAAGACAGGAAAACCTCCTGTATGGTCTAATGGCTGCACTGCACGTCCTCCAAATGTTTTCCTGGCTTATTTAATGGGCTGTGACCAATGTTTTCGCCAGTTTGCTGAACTGGGGACCGAGAACTGCAAGTGGCTCTGCCTGGGGAGCACCTCTGGTTCCTTTTTCTCTGTGAGGCACAGGAGGTGGGGACCACTTCAACACAACCAATGACTGAAGGCCATTTCACACCTTTAAAAAAAAAAATGTAATTCATTGTTTGTCTGAAATTTTTGGGGGGATAATTTAAGATTCCACTTTTGTGCTGTTGCTTGAATGCAATAGTGTGGAGTCGAGATGTTGTGTGGGTATTTCAAAGCCTCAATCATGTACTGTATTTGCAATCATGTGACTTCTTCAAGCCTTCAATTAATCCGATTTACATGTCTGAATTGTTAAATTCACTGTGGTCAACTGAGGCCAAAAATCTCGAAATATTCTAGAAGTAGCTTTTTATCATTTTTTAAAAAAAGAAACACATTTTTAACTGGCACCATTTCACCAAGGTTTAGTTTGAGATCGATGGACCAAGCACTTAATGGCTATTCCACAGCAACAACTCATGGTTTGTTGCCAGACAGATGACCCCCATCATGGTTTAATGAATTGTCAGCACTGTTAATCTTTTTTTGTATTGTTTTTATATTCTATATACTTGTGAGATGAATTCATATAATGTAGTATATACATTAGAGTTGTGGAGTGTTCTGTTGTTGTCCATGTTACTTCAGGGATATATATATATATATATTAGGTCAAGACTTAGATTAGTTAATGGCCATTATTTAGTTTTTTTTTGTATTAATAACATGCCCCTAAATTTCATGCAAATAGTTTTGTATTTTCCTTATGAGTGGATTGGTATTTCTCCACACTGTAAGGAAGCAATACTTTATCCAGACTGACTGAGCCTGCCAAATGGCATCACTGATACGATCTGCACCCAGGTAATCTAACACAGGAAATGACTGTTACATTGGTTTGTATGTTGTATTTCTAGTTTTGTTTGAGTATATGTTTATCAAATAAACATCTAACAGCTGTCTGCTCTTAACTGGGTTGAATAGTCTCATTTATTTGCGCTTTCTCTCAGGATATCCCAAACATTTTAAAAGAATAGAAACTTGTTCCCATTACTGTTTTATTTTACAGGCAATTAAACCGCTACTAAATGGACATGGTGATAAAAGCGTTCATTGGTTTCTTTTTTTTGTTTGACATTATTAGCATAAACTGGATTCTACAACAGCCTACTGTGAATAGCCTACAACGCCAACAAGAATTCACACAAAATACACGAACTCACTGTAACAGTTCACACATTGCATGCTCTAATAGAGATCACTCAGGACAATGCAAAATACATTTATCCTCTAGACTTCAGAAGGTTAGACATTTACAGAATGACAGTACTTCATAAATGCAGCTGCTTCCCTGACCCAGAACACTGATGACAGTAGTTATTCAGAATGTCAGTCAAGTTGAAACGGGCTCTTTTTGCTGCAAAGGTGCAAGTCCCAACAACAGTTATGTAAAACTCCCAAGACTGGAGTTAAGGTTACTGACCTACATACAACTTTAACAAGCAGATTGGTGACTACAGTAGCCCTGTACATGCAATTAACCCTTAAAATGGGAAATCTGCATTTGCTACATCCATTCTTGGACTTATAAATATCTACCCATTGATTCTTGAAGAATATAACGTATTAGCGCCTCATGGGCTTAGTTTAACTGTTGTACCCCACCAGAACCCCCAGATATGCTTGTTTTACTCCAATGTTTGTAAAGATAGTAAATGTAAACAAACATATGGCCTTAAGATATGGTTAAAACTAATTTTTATATCATGGATGGTCAGTCCTTGCATCCATTGCTCTGTCTATTCATTTGAGAGTGGTTACAGCCCCATCCCTCAGCTTTTTACCAAAACGGGTTGGTAACACACTTTGTTTCAACTGCTGATTGCCCTTTTAAGTTGAGGTTACCAAAGACATTGAATCAATAACGTTAAAAAAGCACACAAAAAAAGGAGTTTGTATTTACACCAATGCTCCTCCGCCATCACATTCTTTCATCAAAAAAAGGGAGACGTTACACGTACATGGAATGGTAGCAGTGTTAGAAGAGGGTGCGAAAAGTGGGGAATGTCTCAGTGTACTGCCAAATCCTGAGCCATGTGCATGGAGAGAAGCGCGAGAGGGACCAGATATTTAGTTAACAGAGATGCCAGAGGAAAGAGAGATGGCCTGGTCCCACTGGCTCCACACAGTGCAGGCCTCTGTCTAGGGGATGGGGAAATCCTGGTGATATTTTGGGTGTGATATCACACCCACACCACCAAATTGACCCCATGGACTTGTATGTTTGTGTTTAAAAAAAAAAAAAAGGCTCCTCTGTCATCCAGCCCAGATGTGATGTCACCTCCTCCATCAGGCATGGCGATTACAAAGGGCTGGTGGGTCTGCAGGGTGGGAGGGGTAGAGATACTGGGTCTTTCTATATCACCTCCCTGTTGTTCCGAATTGCACAGCAGAGGACCATACTGAAGATCATACCAATGACCTGAGGCAAGAGCAAAAAAACATCTATATTAGTAGACTATAAGCTTGTAATACAGTTTTTTTGCAGTATGATGTGTAACATTTTGTAAATAATCATATGTAACATAATGTAATTTGTGCCCGAGTGTCAGTAAGATCCTTACCATTACTCCTGCTACACCAATCCCCACATATCTGATAATGTAGAGCTTTTCATTGAAAAAGCCCATTATTGCATTCAGACAGTCCTGGAAACATAAAGATATAGGATAATGTCACTTACAATACCTTTATTCACTATTTCTTACAAAATAATAAGAGCACATTAAGGGTATATTAACCCTATGCTCTAAGCACAGTTAACGGCACCACTGTACTATAACTAGCTTATAAAACTAGATTTTTTTATTTTGTAATGTGACCAAAACAGCTGTAGGTCTACAGTAATGGCGCTCAGTAGGGGACAAGCAGTAGGCCTATGGTAAAACAATTTTCGTTTTCAACATAGAGGATTCATCTTTGCATCTGCCATTATAGCGTGACAGCGTGGGAAGGGTGCCTTTTCTGTCCCCAGGAAATGCGGTGTCTTTACTGTCCTAAGGAAATGTCACTTCTTATTTAGTGTAAAATGTGGATTCCAAAAGGCTTTAAATATACGGTCAGGTGTCCTTTACTTTAAATACACAAAAATATGGATCTTGAAAGGGAATTTAATAACTTTTGTATACTTTTATTCAATGGATGTAGGCGTTTTTGCCATGTCCCCGGTTGTTATTCATCAACTTCCACGGGAAATATAAGCCATAAAGCCTCTCTGATTCAGAGGTTCGGTTAAATGCGGAAGACACATTTCAGTTGAAGGCAGTCAGTTGTACAATTGACTAGGTATTTCCATTATGCTAGCTCAATCTTGCTCACTGACAGAGCTTTGGCTAATTTAGGCTCCAAATGTATGTTGTAAATAAAACAGGTTGGAAAAAGCACCAAAATAAAAATGAAGTGCCTGAGCTTGACCAATATGTTTTTCTGAAAGTCAAACATGTCCCTTTTCTGATAGAATAATTTAAAAAAGTCCCCTAAAGTTATAAGGTCCAAAAGCCACTGCATAGTATGAATGACACGGCAGCGCCATTGAGGCAACCTCCATTTTGATGTAGTCAGTTTTCTTCACGATTGGCTGATCCTTCCTGATGACCCGGTTGGACACGACTCCAACAGGGTCACCAGGAGGGATTAGCCAATGAAGTTGGAAATCCCACCCAGTTGACTAAATTAAAATGGTGGCAGCCCTCAATGTCGCTGCCCATACTAATATGGCCTTTTGGCCACTAGAGGCCTCTATCAGAGTTGTACCTTTGTGTCTTCATCAGCATCAGGACACAAAGGCGAAGGTATGGAGACACCACAGCAATTCAACTACGGCAAAAAAAAAACATAGGATATCAAAAATAAATATTGTATATCAACACATAGAAATGGACAACATTGACTGTGTGACATGATCATGTACATATGAGAGCAAAAATAAAATGTAGTTTAACTCACAACATTGTGGTACATTTCAGCTACAGCAGTGCGGTTGGAATTTTCTGAATTCTCTGAAATAGATTCACTGTAGAATTGTTGAACGTCTTCGATGATCTAAAACATAGATTAAGGATGAATCAGTAAATCAAATAAGTAAGAGATCGAGATTGCAGTACAAACAAGCGGTTGTCTTTAATTCACGTTTAATTAAATATCGGAACATTGATTAAAGTGGATATACCTTGTCTTTGCTCATGAATCCAAACACACCTGCAGCAACCTCTGCACCAAAGATTACAAGAAGGCAGGCAAAGAACTGCAAAACAGAGAGGGCAGTGGTATATTAATTCACAGAGTATCCTGTACATTTGGCCAGGAGATTTCCCTGGTCAGGACATATGGTCAGCTAAAACTCAGGGCCTACAGTATGCTAATACAGTCGCTAGTGAAAGTCTACACACCCCTAGCATAATCTTCACATGTTGTTGCCTTAAAATTAAATATACAAAAATAATATCTTTTTTTTTTTAACTGATCTCCACAACCGACTCCAAATGTTCAAAGTGAATTCAAAATGAAAGTCTTGTGGTGGCAGCATCATGTTATTGGCAGGAACTGGGGAGTGTCAGGGTCAATAGAAATATCAAAGGATCAAAGCCCAGGTAAAAGGTACAACAACAAAAAACCTAACTCTGGATAAAGTTGTATTTTTCAGCAGAACAATTACACAAAATGTGAAGGCCAGACACACCAGAATGGCTTTCCAATAGGTGTTGATTGTTCTTGAGTGGTCTGGTCTCAGTTCTGACTCAAATTTGCTTAAAAATCAGAGACAAGGTGTGAATATTGCTGTCCTTCAACGATTCCCAACCAAATGTACTGATCTTGAGCAATTTTGACAAAAACAATGGATACTGTTGCTCTAAGAGTTGTGCAACGTTGGTAGAATCTTATTCAAAATAATTCACAGCTGTGATGGCTGCCAAAGGTGCTTCCACCAAGTATTACCTCTGGGGTGTGAAGACATATCAAGACATTTCCATTTTTTAAATGTTCTATAGCTGTCATTCACTTAAAAAAAAATAAGTGAGTTGGTTGTGTAGATCGGTAGGATAAAAAAAATTAAAAAACACTTAACAGTGAACTTCAAAATGCAACAGGTGGAACAGGTTATGATCTAACATGTGCAGTACATGAATGACCTTAGGCTAAAGACACAACCTGATGCTAGGCACCTGAGGTAAATCTCCCACCAATTACCCACCGACGCAAGGAGACACTGTGACTCCTTCACAGCTCCACAGCAACCAAAGAATCCCACCAGCATCATGACCCCGCCTGCACCAATCAGGATGTACACGGCTGAGGAGAGAGAGAGAGAGGAGAGAGAGAGAGAGGAGAGAGAGAAAGAGAGAGAGAAAGAGAAAGAGAGAGAGCAGTGAATCAACAGAGGGTGGCAGCATTAGGCAAGAGTGTAAGACATGGAATCTACCATGCAGCACCACAATCTAACTACTAAGTAAAGTGTTGGAGTATCCAGTATGTAATACTATCTTCATGCTGACTTTATGAACTGTAAGTTCAAATGAGTCACAGAGGGAAAAGTGGTGAAAAGTCTCATCATTAAAACAAAGTACTTTCCCACTTCAAAGTGCTCATTGCACATTATTCAAAGTTACTCTCGGTTGATTTGAATATATTTTGCACACCCTGGATAGCAATGTGTTGCTAAGGTAATCCAATGTTCCACTTTGCTGAATTTGCAGCAGTATATGTCTCTGTAATCTGTCTCATCAACACAACGCTTATACACTGCTCAAAAAAATAAAGGGAACACTTAAACAACACAATGTAACTCCAAGTCAATCACACTTCTGTGAAATCAAACTGTCCACTTAGGAAGCAACACTGATTGACAATAAATTTCACATGCTGTTGTGCAAATGGAATAGACAAAAGGTGGAAATTATAGGCAATTAGCAAGACACCCCCAAAAAAGGAGTGATTCTGCAGGTGGTGACCACAGACCACTTCTCAGTTCCTATGCTTCCTGGCTGATGTTTTGGTCACTTTTGAATGCTGGCGGTGCTCTCACTCTAGTGGTAGCATGAGACGGAGTCTACAACCCACACAAGTGGCTCAGGTAGTGCAGTTCATCCAGGATGGCACATCAATGCGAGCTGTGGCAAAAAGGTTTGCTGTGTCTGTCAGCGTAGTGTCCAGAGCATGGAGGCGCTACCAGGAGACAGGCCAGTACATCAGGAGACGTGGAGGAGGCCGTAGGAGGGCAACAACCCAGCAGCAGGACCGCTACCTCCGCCTTTGTGCAAGGAGGTGCACTGCCAGAGCCCTGCAAAATGACCTCCAGCAGGCCACAAATGTGCATGTGTCTGCTCAAACGGTCAGAAACAGACTCCATGAGGGTGGTATGAGGGCCCGACGTCCACAGGTGGGGGTTGTGCTTACAGCCCAGCACCGTGCAGGACGTTTGGCATTTGCCAGAGAACACCAAGATTGGCAAATTCGCCACTGGCGCCCTGTGCTCTTCACAGATGAAAGCAGGTTCACACTGAGCACATGAGCACATGTGACAGACGTGACAGAGTCTGGAGACGCCGTGGAGAACGTTCTGCTGCCTGCAACATCCTCCAGCATGACCGGTTTGGCGGTGGGTCAGTCATGGTGTGGGGTGGCATTTCTTTGTGGGGCAGCACAGCCCTCCATGTGCTCGCCAGAGGTAGCCTGACTGCCATTAGGTACCGAGATGAGATCCTCAGACCCCTTGTGAGACCATATGCTGACACATGCACATTTGTGGCCTGCTGGAGGTCATTTTGCAGGGCTCTTGCAGTGCACCTCCTTGCACAAAGGCGGAGGTAGCGGTCCTGCTGCTGGGTTGTTGCCCTCCTACGGCCTCCTCCACGTCTCCTGATGTACTGGCCTGTCTCCTGGTAGCGCCTCCATGCTCTGGACACTACGCTGACAGACACAGCAAACCTTTTTGCCACAGCTCGCATTGATGTGCCATCCTGGATGAACTGCACTACCTGAGCCACTTGTGTGGGTTGTAGACTCCGTCTCATGCTACCACTGGAGTGAGAGCACCGCCAGCATTCAAAAGTGACCAAAACATCAGCCAGGAAGCATAGGAACTGAGAAGTGGTCTGTGGTCACCACCTGCAGAATCACTCCTTTTTTGGGGGTGTCTTGCTAATTGCCTATAATTTCCACCTTTTGTCTATTCCATTTGCACAACAGCATGTGAAATTTATTGTCAATCAGTGTTGCTTCCTAAGTGGACAGTTTGATTTCATAGAAGTGTGATTGACTTGGAGTTACATTGTGTTGTTTAAGTGTTCCCTTTATTTTTTGGAGCAGTGTATATTTACAGAGGCCTGTGGATGTCCTCATTAGCTGCTCCACCCCTGCCTGAGCAACAATAACCCTCTCAATACAAGGAGCAGGAAGAGAGACCATCATCGCAGGGCAGGCCTAACAAAGACTCTGCTGGGGTAGCATCTGCTCTGAGACTAGTGTCACGGTCACCACAGCACTGCGGCTCGGATGGTGTCATCTCATCTCCCCTGTGATGCTCCCCCATGCCCCCTCAGCCCAGCCCTCACTACCAGCCCTTCCCTGAGACAGTGAAACAGTGCGACACTTAGACGATGATACGGTAGAGTAATGGTACACCTGGGAAGTCCCCATGCTCAGTGTGTGGCTTAATCGACGACACAGGCAGGAACTGCTACGGCTGCCTAATTAGACCACATGGGGGCCCATGGTGCGCTGAGGTTGTTTTCGTTGTTTAAGAACAATAGACAGGAGGTGAAGCGCAGCGGTCCGCTGTGGCTGCACTCTGGCTGGGGGAGGAAACTGGAAAGAAGAGGGCTGGCTAAGCTCATAGCTGATCTCCTGCTTAGCGATGGAAAACATCATGAGACGAGACAGGCGCCTTGCTTTACACAAGCAAAGCCGGCGATGTTGATAAGACAGCCCTCCAATCCAAACACATGTACAGCTCCTTTTCAGTGTCTGCGATATCTAAGCATTTGCATTTCTGTGCTGCCCCAACATTGGTGGAGGTTATCAATGGGCAATGCAAATCTTTGAGTGTTTAGTGTGCAAATTGACTAGCACTGTAAGTACACTGCTCCCCATTGGCTTGCCTCAGCTTACACAGACACAGAGGCACAGAGGTGACAGAATGGAAAGTGAATCATCTATAGGGAATGCTGCCTCCTTGATATCTGTCCCTCTATGATATCCCTGTCTAATTAGTCTCGTCTTCAGTACAACCGCAAAAAGGTAACCTTTCCCTCACATATTGTTCTTATGCTGCCCAATATAATATTTATCTTGTATCCAAGGCTCCCTTGGACTATGACCAAAACATGATCAATCTTAGTGCTATGTTTTTTGCCCAGACATTTGTAACGTCTCCACATTAAATGTGAACTCAAATGGATCCGAATACGAGGTTATGTTGGCTACAACAAATACAGAAAGCCTTATTGGATACGATTTTGAGTTTGGTTTATGATTCCTGTTGCTGCTGTTCTATTGCTACCATTTCATTACTAATCAAAGCTGTCATCTGATGCTTTGTGTGCTTTGCTTTTTACTGTGAGCTGGTCGAAACACTTACTATCTGCATACTGCTCGCTTTTCTGCAGAAAAGTCTAGGCGTCAAGTTATATGTAACACGATTCCCGAGCCTTGTTTTATATAGCACATCTGTTCAGGACAGGTGATTGTTATGCATTGCCTAGACATTACCACACTCAGAAATCCCTATGTTGGGGGTAGCTCTCTTTGTACCACATGGTTTGGATGCCCAGGCAAGAGCTGGTATGGCATTTGCATTGAAAGCCAAAATGAACTTACAGTGTTATCATAGCCAGCTACATTGCATACATCGTCCCATCAGTGATGACACACCAACCCAAAAGGCTTGGGAATGTACCCAGCTCTTCTTTTACTGCATTTAACTAGGATTTAATAGAAAAGCTGGCATCAGATGTCGGTATCACAGTGTGCAATGAATTATGCAATTTTTGATGATATCATGACTCTCTGGCTGATGGGAGTGGCGGTCGCTAGGAGACAGTCGCCTCAGAGGCCACCCAATGAGCTACAGCAACCTGAGGGCAGCAGCCAACTGGGTGAAGGCATGGGGAAGAGTTGGTAAAGTGAGTCACCATTTTAGGTTACGCTCTAAATGGAAGTAACAAGAATAGGCTGCATTCTACTCATGTCCATGTAGGAGACCAATTGAGAGAGAGGATATTATACGGAACACCGATACTTAATACTGAACGTTGAGAGGCCACTTGAAACACAAGACAGTGTCTTTGAATACATACAGTATACAATGGCTAATATAGATTGTGACATGACATGGGGCAACGTGTGAATAAAATGTTATTTCAAGTGTAGTTTGCATTTAACCGGACGCTCAGGAAAATGCCCCTCCATGCACTTTCTCTTCAACAAGCTTTCGTGGGGAATATGTGTCTGTTGTTGCAGAAATCAACCTATTATTATGTCCTACAAGGGTATGACCGCAGGCGATTTAGTGTAACTTTAATTTTAGAATAATCCATAAAAAAAAATGCAAGGTTCCTGTCATAGCGTATATGTTCCTATGGGACAGAAACAAGAACAGGTTAGATTGATGGGAAATGCTCCAACAAACACAAAGATACCCACCCATTAAATACTGTACTTACATTTACATTTACATTTAAGTCATTTAGCAGACGCTCTTATCCAGAGCGACTCAAATGTATTCCTACCTAAGTAAACGTTGTAGGTAGCTGGGCCATGTTCAGTACTAGGATATGTGCAAAACCTTTTTGAAACAGAGGAAATGTAACACTTTGCTATGGCTACGTTGTGCAAATACTGACCATGGTAACTAAGTACAGTACAATCATTCCAATAGAACCAGTGGGGAAGGTGTTCCGACGGTCTAGGGTCCTGGTCTGACTGTGGACTCACCTATGAAGAAGGTCTCGGGGGCTCCCTCTCCATTCAGGAGCTGGTCTGTCTTTGGGTCAAACATCAGCCATAACCCCACTGCCAACACCAACGAGCCACACAGCTGGGGAGCAGAAAAGATCAAGCATGCACATACCATGAAATAAATACATCCTCAACATTCAGGGAATATTCACTGAATAACAACGCAACACAGTAATCAATGAACACATCTTGCACACTATTGCTTAATGTACACAAATGTGTATTTTGTCATCATAAACCTTGACCTTTTTTTAAAGCATCATGTTGCATACTATAGATGTGAGATACTGTACAGACCGACTAGTGTCTATGAACGTTGTTTAGTCTTGACCTGACCTTGAGAACAGATCAGGACACTGCACAGCATTGGTCCCCATGAGAGCTTAAATAGAATAACCCATTGATTGAAACCCAGTAACACAAGGTGGTGTCACCCATGACTCCATGTGACTTCGTCACATGTACCATCTGGCCTTTTGTAGAGGCCTGGGCAGATGCTCTTTGGCAGATACTGTTCAGTAAAATGTTTTACTCTGAAAACAACAATGACTGTCAAAAAGGCTGTTTCAATGAACATTCAGTATCAAATAATTGACTTCACAACTAACTAGTCCTTGTGTCCTAGTGTCGATGTCGGCGCCAATGCTGAAACCTAATTAGCATAATAAAAACATCCCCATCAAAACCCGTCAGTTTAAGCTAGAGAAAACAGTTTTTTTGCATGGGCTGCGTCTCAATCCACCGCTTCCGCCAATGGCGGCCTTCCGCATCTGCAGTGGAAGGTGGCTAAGCTACAGTGGTGTTTGTCAGGCCATGAGACATCCCGAAAATCTGTCTGTAGCAATCTGAACGAACTAGTATGACCGCTATATGGAAAGACGAGACTCTCACGAGGGTGTTCTCTGTTATGCTCTACGACCCCCACAAGCGGCACGGGACCGCCGATCTGCCAACTTCTGTCTAGTATCCAAACAGTTTGTGCTACACACTAATATGACCCCTCTTTGTTTTGCTCTAGGACACCCACAAGCCTCACAAGACTCGTCTGAAGATAGCTCGGTACCAGCTAAAATAATGTATGGAAGTAGCAATCATTGAAAATAGTTTAGTGCCAAAAAAAGGAGTTAAATATGGGTAAAAATATATGAATAATTTCCTGATCTCTCAGAAATAGGACAGGTACTTTAAAACAAACTTCCTTTTGATTATCTGGTTTTCCATGTACAGTTGAAGTCGGAAGTTTACACACACTTAAGTTGGAGTCATTAAAACTCGTTTTTCAACCACTCCACAAATTTCTAGTTAACTATAGTTTTGGCAAGTCGGTTAGGACATCTACTTTGTGCATGACGCAAGTCATTTTTCCAACAATTGTTTACAGACAGATTATTTCACTTATAATTCACTGTATTACAATTCCAGTGGGTCAGAAGTTTACATACACTAAGTTGACTGTGCCTTTAAAGAGCTTGGAAAATTAAAGAAATTGATGTCATGGCGTTAGAAGTTTCTGATAGGCTAGGTGACATCATTTGAGTGAATTGGAGGTGTACCTGTGGATGCATTTCAAGGCCTACCTTCAAACTCAGTGCCTCTTTGCTTGACATCATGGGAAAATCTAAAGAAATCAGCCAAGAACTCAATTTTTCTTTTTAGACCTCCACAAGTCTGATTCGTCATTGGGAGCAATTTCCAAACGCCTGAAGGTTCCACGTTCATCTGTACAAACAATAGTACGCAAGTATAAACACCATGGGAACACGCAGCCGCCATACTGCTCAGGAAGGAGACGCGTTCTGTCTCCTAGAGATGAACGTACTCTGGTGCGAAAAGTGCAAATCAATCCCAAAACAACAGCAAAGGACCTTGTGAAGATGCTGGAGGAAACAGGTACAAAAGTATCTATATCCACAGTAAAACGAGTCCTATATCGACATAACCTGAAAGGCCACTCAGCAAGGAAGAAGCCACTGCTCCAAAACCGCCATAAAAAAACAGACTATGGTTTGCAACTGCACATGGGGACAAAGATCGTGCTTTTTGGAGAAATGTCCTCTGGTCTGATGAAACAAAAATAGAACTGTTTGGCCATAATGACCATCGTTATGTTTGGAGGAAAAAGGGGGGCGGCTTGCAAGCCGAAGAACAACATCCCAACCGTGAAGCACGGGGGTGGCAGCATCATGTTGTGGGGGTGCTTTGCTCCAGGAGGAACTGGTGCACTTCACAAAATAGATGGCATCATGAGGAAGAAAAATTGTGTGGATATATTGAAGCAACATCTCAAGACATCAGTCAGGAAGTTAAAGCTTGGTCGCAAATGGGTCTTCCAAATGGACAATGACCCCAAGCATACTTCCAAAGTTGTGGCAAAATGGCTTTACAAAGTAAAGGTATTGGAGTGGCCATCACAAAGCCCTGACCTCAATCATATAGAAAATTTGTGGGCAGGACTGAAAAAGCGTGTGCGAGCAAGGAGGCCTACAAACCTGACTCAGTTACAACAGCTCTGTCAGAAGGAGAGGGCCAAAATTCGCCCAACTTATTGTGGGAAGCTTGAGGAAGGCTACCCGAAACGTTTGACCCAAGTTAAACAATTTAAAGGCAATGCTACCAAATACTAATTGAGTGTATGTAAACTTCTGACCCACTGGGAATGTGATGAAAGAAATACTTCTCTCTACTATTATTCTGACATTTCACATTCTTAAAATAAAGTGGTGATCCTAACTGACCTAATACAGGGAATTTTTACTCGGATTAAATGTCAGGAATTGTGAAAAACTGAGTTTAAATGTATTTGGCTAAGGTGTACGTAAACGTCCGACTTCAACTGTATGAATCTGGTATTCAATGTGTTTCTATGGGCTAATAGAAGTAAGGCCAAATTCAATGTTTCATCAATAAAAAATGTATACACTTTTTTTATGATTAAAGGGGTCTTAAAATTCCAAATAAAATGAGTAAGTGATCCTTGATATAACCATCTTCAGACAATTCCATATGTTAGCTTACTACAACCCCCCACCCCCCTTAAGTATTACAAGTAGACATCTAATGGTGTTATGTTGTAATAAAAAAAATACATTATCTAGTCTGTCGTTAACTTCTGGGGACTTTGTCCTTCAGAGTACCATGTACCAGGGCAGCCAGAGTAGACACTGCCTTAAGGTCAGTGTTGCATTTGAACCCCCTAATGATAATGGCAAGGATAAGCGGAGAGTAAGCTGATCCTAGACCTGTGCCTACAGCTAAAACTCAGAGCTGGACAGCCCATGGTGTCTCAGCCACAGGCTGTGCCAGCCTCACAGGCCTACAGTCTATAGATGGGTGACGTAACACACACTGGCATTGGCTGCCCGTTGGCACTGTACCCCAAACTGACGCTGTACGCTTTCTCCTGTCCACTATGACCCGCCTTCTTTGGCTCGTCTCACAACGCCACTGCTTTTTGTCTCTTAACTGGGCACAAAGGGCTGCTGTCTGACAAAGTGACATCACTCTTCCCAGCAAAAAGAAAGTCACATCACAGTGCCAACTTGTATGAGGGAGAGGGATAGGAAATATGGTTGCAAGCAGGTTGGCTGCTAGGCATTTGTAAAGTTCAGCATATTAATGAATACTATGTGTTTTAAATCACTTACAATTTTAGAGGCCAAAACAAAGGCTTCCAAACTGGCTGTGATTACAGGGCAAAACAGATCAAATGGACGTGGTTAAATATTCAACCATTAAAAGTTTAAGACCTGCTGCTACTCTGATCTGTCCCCTATATACATGTAACTGTTAGGGAACCACTACAATATATCAGTTAAATTCATACAGCATTCTTACTAACGGGTGCAACAAGTATAGCCTCTTACAAGACACACCTCAAAATATGTTAACGAGTCAGAAACATCAATACCATGCACTCACTAGTAGTGATGTCACGTGTAATACTGGAGCTCTGAAATATGCATCGAAGTTGCTAACGCCTCGAACACACCTACAGCTTTACGCAAAATCTTACACAGCATCATCTTGATATGTGTGCAACAACAGAACGCACTGCAACTGCCTCTGCAAGGCAATGCTGCAAGGCACACATAGCATTCCATTGGAAATGAATGTACTTCTGGTGTGCCCAATTTCAAAAACACTGTTGGTGTGATCGAGGCGTAACTTCAAAGCAGTGTTCCGATGTGTGTATCACTTTATCAGAAGTAAGTCATCAGCTTCGTTTGATCACGTGCTTTTTCAAACCATGTGTTGCAAAACGCAAGATCCCACTCATATTACTGTGGTTCCAGTGCTTTCTTCGATTAAGCGGCTTTCAAACACCAACCTTTACTGGATAACGTACTTAAAAATATATAGTTAGGATTTTGTACATGTCATTTCACCTGAATGGTAGATTTGAAGGTTGAGTAGGGAACATGCAGGGACATCAGGGTATGAGGTTGAATCCTGTTTAAAGCACATGAGTTTGAAAATAATTTTATGTGAAACCGAACATTCTGCACTGTTGTTCAAATATTATTTTTATTTAGTATAGTATAAGCTTCTGTGTTAAGCATCCTAAATAATGCCATATATTCAGTTTTTGAAAAATAGTCAACATGAAGGCAAAATAGGGAAGCATGACGTAAGATGCAATCCAACTAGGCTATTAAAGCCCAAAACTTACCGCTGTGCCACAGAGTTTTTATACAAATTCAACAGTAAAATGTTTTGTAAAATGTACATTCTACAGTGTCTTAGTGTTGAAATTACAGTGTGCTGTAAAACACATTTGCAGTATTTTGCTGTGCATTCTACAGTGTTTTACTGTTGAAATTAGAGAAACGTCTTACAGTGTAAATCACAACAGTCTAGAGCAAACTATGCATACTGCTGTAATAGATGTCGTTATAGTGCAATTACATAAACCATTTCATTAATATTTAAATAACATTTTATGTGGAGGTTCATTCACACTTTGAGTTGACACTAAACATGAAGTTCAGTCAGTCCTGTGAAGAACTGTGACCTCAGAATACAGATGTAATAAACAAATAAAATCCAAATGTATTAGTCACATGCACCGAATACAACAAGGTGAAATGCTTACTTTACAAGCCTTTACCCATCAATGCTGTTCAAGAAATTGGGTTAAGTAAATATTTACCAAATAAACTTAAAGTAAAACATACAATAAAAAGTAACACAATAAAATAACAATAACGAGGCTGTATAAAGGGGGCAGAGGTTAGTCGATGTGTGGCACCACCTAGTATACCGAGCCGTTGCAACGGGATTTGAAAATTTAGTCCATTAGTACAGTTGCTTGGTCAGTGGTAAGACTATAAACTGGACAAAAGTGGGCTACATGAGAAGTGCAATACTGTTTTAACCAAGTGTTAGTGCGGGTTTTCAGTAAATGTATGTAAATCATGAAGCTCATGCGCAAATTCTCAACAACAAAAGAGTGATCAAACTAAGATCCTTCAACTATATCTGGAGGGAGGTGAGTCGTGGTTAAAGGAGTTACCATGAGAACATGTCTTTGAAGAAATACTGCTGTAAACATTTCATATAACGTGTGCGTGCGAGAGAGCGCGTACACGCGCGCTTTCTATCTCAACCATCAAATAAGAGAATATGATTATATTTGGTAACAACATGTTTCCGTGAAAATGAGTTACATTGATAGAAATCCGACAACAACAGAGGAAATGTACTTTCCCTCCGGACCGGCAGAATAATATAAATGCATCAGCTACAGCGGCGTGAGAGATGGATTTGCTGCAAAAAGCATCTGCAATTTATGAGGAATCACTATAAATCACAATAAATTCTGCACACATGCAACCATGTTTATGATCGAATAAATGTATCGGTAGTAGGATCAACACTTACCCAGAATATGAAGTTGAAAACAAAAAGGAGATATTTCACGCATTTCATCACACCTTGCACTTTACTCATGATTCCAGAGATTCTGTAAATCCGTCTCTAATACGACCAATAAAAGAATGAAAAGACAGCGATACTTAGTTCTACATGCGTCTTTGACATCAACAATAGTCTACAACCGCGCTGCAATCTCAAAATGACAACATTGGAGAAGCTTTACACCCGTTGTTGGACCGCCCATTTCCGTCATTGGTTTATGAGTGGTACAAATTAATCAGATGGCAAAAATGCTGTGCCCTCGTTAAACTTCCACTTAATTTGATTGTATTTGTTTCTTGTAACAAGCCTATTTTATCCTAGGCTGAAACACTTTATCGAAGGACTGCATTTATAAGTGTATGTTTTCAACCCGTGCAATATTAACTATAAAAGGTTTATTATAAGCTATATTATTTCAACAGTAATGTTTCACTAAAGACATTATAGCATGTAGAAAAACATGCTTACGTTAAATAGCAATGTGTGAGTTGATTTCATGCTCAATCAGATGGCATTCTATAGGCTATATTCTATCTACAGATTATATTTTAAGATCTTATTTCCAAAAACTGAAACTTGGTTGGGTGCAAATGTTTACATTCAATAACTTTCTACCCAACCCGTTGAAGTGCATTATGCCAAAAGAAAGCCTAAGACATTTACACATTAGATAAATTGCCATGGCTGTAATGATACACTCTTAGAAAAAAGGGTTCCAAAAGGGTTCTTTATGGAGGGTTAGGGTTATACCAAGAACTGTTTTGATCTGAAGAACCCTTTTTGGAAGACATGGATTCTGTTTCGCGCCTCAGGATATGACCCAGATGCAGACACAGGAGGCGGATGGTTCGGTTCTCAGAATATTTATTATCACAAAGGGTCAGGCAAAAGGGCAGGTCGAGGGCAAGCAGAGGTTCGTAATCCAAGACAGAGTCAACAAGGGACAGAACGGCAGGCAGGCTCGGACATGGAGAACATGCTCTTGAGTCAACCGGGAAAAGACAAGGATGTCATCAAGATAGACAAACACAAACCGGTTCAACATGTCACAGAGCCTGGAACACTGCGTTTGGTCAGACCAAACTGTATAACCAGGTACTTGTAGTATCCGCTAGCCGTATTGAAGGCTGTCTTCCACTCGTCTCCTTTCCGTATCCAAACCAGGTGGTAGGTGTTCCGAAGGTCCAACTTCGAAAAGATGGTCGCACCCTAGATAGGCTCGAAAGCCAAGGAGAGAAGTGGTAGCGGGTAACAATTTTATACAATGATATCATTGTGGCCCCAGAAGTTGAAACATGGGCGCAGGGTTTTGTACTTCTTTTCCACAAAGAAAGCTCCCTTCGGCAGAGGAGACTGAAGGACGCATGATTCCGGCCAATAGAGAGTCTTCAATGTATACCTCCATGGTTTTGGTCTCCTGGCCAGACAGGGAATAAAGCCACCCCTGAGTTGGTGTGGTGCCCAGGAGGAGGTCAATAGCGCAATCGTAGTGTCGATGCGGAGGAAGGGATGTGGCGCGAGCCTTGTTGAAAACCTCCCGGAGGTCCTGGTACTCCGCGAGAACGGCGGAGAGATCCGAGGCTTTACCCAAGCCCACAAAAGGACATCCCAGGGCAGGCTGCGCCGCCTTAAGGCAATGTGCGTGGCAGAACTGGCTCCAACCCAGGATAGAACCAGTAGCCCAATCGATCAGGGGGTTGTGCCTCTGGAGCCATGGAAATCCCAAAATCACAGGTGTATGAGGAGATTAAATTAGTATAAACTGTATGGACTCACTGTGATTACCCGACACTTGCAGGTTAATGGGACCCATACTGTGAGTGACCCTGCCAATGAAGCGTCCGTTCAAAGCTCTGGCGTCCATGGGAATGGAGAGGAGTTGAGGAGAGATACCCAGCTCAGATACCAGGCTAGCGTCCATGAAGCTCTTGTCAGCCCCAGAGTACTCAGAGATTCTGACTGGTCACCCCACAGCAGGATAGCGTGGACAGGAGTATGAGTAATTGGAGTCTCCCTGTATGGCCCATCAGCGTACCCGTACCTACTGATGAGCCTGGTCTTTTATTGGACAGGTGGATATGTCATGTCCTGTTGTACCACAATACAGGCAACTGTTGGAGCTCAGCCTGCGTAAACGTTCACTAGGAGACAATCTAGCCCTGCCCAGTTGCATGGGCTCAGGTGGAGACAAGTGAGAAACCGTGGACGAGCGATTGTGGATGAGAACAGACCTCCTCTCCCTCCTGCATTGCCATAGGTGCCTATCAATCCTTATATTCAAGGGTAACTGAAGGGTAACTCCCGGGCTGTGAGTTGGTCTTTGATTTCCTCCGATAATCCATGAAGGAAGGTGTCAAACAGGGACTCCAGGTTCCAGGCACTCTCGGCGGCAAGCGTGCAAAAGTCTAGCATGTAAAAAAAAAGTCTGCCACACTGCGGGAGTCTTGACGAAGTGGCTTCTGAGCCGCCTCTCTCCGGGAAATTGAGCACCTTCCTTACCTTCGCCACGACATCATCCAGACTAAGGAAAATGGCTGATTGTTAATACCACACCGCCATAGCCCAGGCGAGCGTCCTTCCCGACATCAGCGTTATAAGATACGCAATCTTCGACTGATCCGAAGGAAATTAAGAGGGCTGCAGCTCAAAGATGAGGGAGCACTGGGAGAGAAACGCCCGGCAGGTTCCAGGATCTCCTGCATAGGTAAGCGGGGTTCTCAGGAAAGTGGGGTAGGCTGGGGAGAAGCATCACTAGTAGCAAGGTTACTGAGAGCCCGGGAGGTTTCCGTTGTGGCTTGCTCCAGTACTTGACTATATGGTCATGGCATTCCTCCAAGGTATGGAGTCCCTCCATGAGGTTCTGAAGTAGCTCCTCGTGTCTTCCAATGGTGGCTCCTTGCAGGGAGTTAGTGTTGTGGAGCTGGTCTGAGTCTTCTGGGTCACTCATGGCCAGTTTGTCCTATCACAACTCAAGATTTGACCCAGATGCAGACACAGGAGAAAGATGTTTCGGTTGTCAGAATATTTACTATCCCAAAGGGTCAGGCAAAAGGGCAGGTTGTGGGCAAGTAGAGGTTCGTAATCCAAGGCAGAGTCAACAAGGGACAGAACGGCAGGCAGGCTCAGGGCAGGCAGAAAGGTCAGAACCGGGAAGACTAGAAAATAAAACTAGAGAGAAGCTAACACACGGAAAAAACGCTGGGACGACTTGACGAGACAAGACGAACTGGCAACAGATAAACAGAAAACGTAGGTATAAATACACAGGGGATAATGTAGAAAAATAGGAGACACCTGGTGGGGGGTGGAAACAAGCACAAGACAGGTGAAACAGATCAGGGTGTGACATTATGTGTAAGGCAAAAGGTTATACTCAGAACCTATAACATCATAAAGACTGTTTTTGGAAGTAAGTATTTTTTTGATGATTCTTTGGAAGGCAAGAAGGGTTCTACATTGAACATTTATCATATTTCCCAGCATGCTCTATTGCAGGGTGATTTTCATAATTGTTTGTTTTAATATCTGTGTTTTTTTCATGTATATTGATTGGTTGATTCATGTTATGCTACACAAAGATACATAGCGTAAATGTTTCTAAACTAATCCAATCTGTTAGTAGGCGGACTTATTGTACCCCTTACAGAGATGGTTGTCCCGGTTTATATGATTGAGGCAGTCTCGATAATTATTTCAACCCTGGCAGTCATTTGGAATTTAGGCTGTGGGTAATAAAACATTCCTCTTGTTTGAAAATCATAACTTTATTGATGGGAAACTACATTTCCTGAAGCATGAAGCTTTCCAGGCAATTGTGTAGAAAATAGGTTCATTCAGAGCTTCATTATCAGTTCACAATGCACATTAATGACATCTGCTGATCAGCAGTAAAAAACAAAGTGTGAGTATCAGTTTCCACTGATTTATCAAAACTTCATGGCGCGTCAGTAAAGTCGTTTGCTTTAATAGCCTACAATCAATTGGATTCCATCTTACATCATGCTTCCCTGTTTTGCCTTCACATCGACTATTTTTCAAAAATTGAATCTATAGCAGTGCAGAAAGTGTGGCTCCACATAAAACTATTTTCAAAATAGTGTGCCTTCAACATGATTCGACTTAATACCCTCACATCCCTGAATTGTCCATAGTTCCCTACTCAACCTGCTAAGCTACCAGTCAGGTGAAATGACATGTACAAAATCCCAGCTATATTTATAGGTACGATATCCAGTAGAGGTTGGTGTTTGAAAGCAGCTTAATTGAAGAAAGCACCGGAACCACAGCGAGATCAGTGGGATCTCGCATTTTGCAACACACAGTTTCAAAAAGCATGTGATCAAACTGACATTCAGACGTCATTGATGACGGATTTCTGATAAATTGATACACGCATTGGCACACTGTTTCGAAGTTAGCTGCTTAGCAATTTCGATGCATGCCTTGGAGCTCCAGTATCAAACGTAACATCACTACCTAACTCTGTCTGGATTCCAATAGGAATTAAACATCACATTGCAAGCCAGCACAATGTGATTTACAGGCCTGTAAACCAGGAGTTTCCCAACACCACTGAGTTAGGGTATATGAAGTTTTGATAAATCAGTGGAAAGTGATACTCACACTGATACTGAAACTGAAACTGATACTCACACTTTGTTTTTTACTGCTGACTATACTAGTTATACCCTAAAAGGGTTCTCGGTATATCCCTTCATAGAGGGTTCTAGGAAGAACCTTTAGATAATAAAGTGGTTCTCTGTAGAACCATATGAGAACGCATATGAGAACCCTGTAGATGTCCTGGAACCATTTACAGGGGGTTCTATGAAGAACCCTACATAGATGGTTCTAGGTAGAACTCTCTGCAAAGGTTTCTACCTAGCACCAAAAAGGGATCTCATATGGGGACAAACCAAAGAACCCTACATGGTTCTACTTAGCAACTTTTTTTCTAAGAGTGTAAGTGGGCCATTATATTCGTTCCTAAATTAGAAATAAATAATTAAATGAGCACAGTGTCCAATGGTCTTATATCTAGAATCAATATGTTTATTATGAAATAGTCCTGTGGAATCTTCGTTATGCCAAAAACACCATCATGACTTTTGTAGGTCACTCAGGATTCCACTGTCAAGACATTTTGTGCATCAAAATCACCATTGACAAAAGAGTTTGTTAAACAAGTGTTGATACATTAGAAATGTTGCTGGTATTAAATTCCCACCAAATATATGATTGTAAATTAATGCAGTGTGCTAGCATAATGATTCAGAGACAATGGGTGAAAATCTAAATCAAATCAAATTTTATTGGTCGCATCACATACACATATTTAGCAGATGTTACTGTGGGTGTAGGGAAATGCGTATGCTCCTAGCTCTGACAGTGCAGTAATAGCTAACAATACAAAACAATACACGTACATCTACAAATACATTTTTTCAAATTAAGAAATAGAGAAATATTAGGACTGGCAATATCAGAGTCCGGAATATAAATGTATATGTATATGATGGGATGTGTAGACATTATGGACGGTATATGGATATAATATGTAGTATATCTGTAGAATATGTGAGTTTGAATAGAAAATGTACACAGTGGTGGAAAAAGTACTCAATTCTCGTACTTGAGTAAAAGTAAAGATACCTTAATAGAAAATGACTCAAGTAAAAGTGAAAGTCACCCAGTAAAATATTACTTGACTAAAAGTCTAAAAGTATTTGGTTTTAAATACACTTAAGTATCAAAAGTCAATGTAGTTGCTTAAGTACGAGTACTTTTGGGTGTCAGGGAAAATGTACGGAGTAAAAATTACAGAATTTTCTTTAGGAATGTAATGAAGCAAAAGTAAAAGTTGTCAAAAATATAAATAGTAAAGTACAGATACTCCAAAACACTTCTTAAGTAGTACTTTAATGTATTTTAAAGTACTTTACACCACTGTTTGTACAGCAATAGTTAAATAGGATAGGCCTTGACTAGAATACCGTATATACAGTACATATGAAATGGGTAAAACAGTATGTAAACATTATTAAAAAGATCAGTGTTCAATGCCTCTATGTACATAGGGCAGCAGTCTCTAAGTTGCAGGGTTGAGTACCGGGTGGCAGCCGGCTAGTGACAGTGACTAAAGTTCAGGCAAGGGTACTGGGCAGAGGATGACTAGTGGTGACTATTTAATAGTCTGATGGCCTTGAGATAGCTGCTGTTTTTCAATCTCTCGGTCCCAGCTTTGATGCACCTGCACTGACCCCACCTTGTAGATGGTAGCGGGGTGTACAGGCCGTAGCTCGGGTGGCTGAGTTCCTTGATGGTCTTCTCGGCCTTTCTGTGACACAGGGTGTTGTCGATGTCCTGGAGGGCAGGCAGTGTACCCACGGTGATACGTTGGGCAGACCACACCACCCTCTGGGGATCCCTGCGGTTGCGGAAGGTGCAGGTAGTTGATGTTGAGGGAGAGGGAGAGGTTATTTACCTGGCACCACTACTCCAGGGCTCTCACCTACTCCCTGTAGGCTGTCTAGTCGTTGTTGGTAATCAGGCCTACCACTGTCATGTCTTCTGCAAACTTGATGATTGAGTTGGAAATGTGCATGGCCACGCAGTCATCGTTGAACAGGGTGTACAGGAAAGGGCTGAGCACGCACCCTTGTGGGACCTCTGTGTTGAGTATCAGCGTAACAGAGGTGTTGTTGCCTACCTTCACCACCTGGGGGCGTCCCGTCAGGAAGTCCAGGACCCTGTTGCTCAGGGCGGTGTTCAGACCCAGGGCCTTGAGCTTGTTAATGAGCTTGGAGGGTACTATGATGTTGAAGGCTGAGTTGTAGTCAATGAACAGCATTCTTACATAAGTATTCCTCTTGTCCAGATGGGATAGGGCAGTGTGATGGTGATTGCGTCATCGTGGATCTATTGGGGAGGTATGCAAGTTGGTCTAGGGTGTCGGGTAAGGTGGAGGTGATATGATCCTTAACTAACCTCTCAAAGCCCTTCATGATGACAGAAGTGAGTGCTACGGGGCGATAGTCATTTTGTTCAGTTACCGTCCTCATGTGCAGTGGTGGCCTGCTTCGGCAGCACTGTGTTTTCCTCGAAGCAGGCAAAGAGGGTGGTTTTCCCTTTATAACCCATTATTGTTTGGAGTCCCTGTCACATACAGTACCTGTCAAAAGTTTAGACACACATTACTCATTCAAGGGTTTTTGTTTATTTTTACAATTTTCTACATTGTAGAATAGTAGTGAAGACATCAACACTATGAAATAACACATATGGAATTATGTATAAACCAAAGAAAGTGTTAAAAAAATCTAAATATATTTAACATTTTAGATACTTCAAAGTAGCCACCCTTTGCCTTGATGAAAGCTTTGCACTTTCAGTTAGAAAAGCCAAGGCTAGCCTTTTCAAGCAGAAAATTGCTTCCTGCAACACAAACTCAAAAAAGTTCTGGGACACTGTAAAGTCCATGGAGAATAAGAACACCTCCTCCCAGCTGCCCACTGCACTGAGGATAGGAAACTCTATCACCACCGATAAATCCACTATAATTGAGAATTTCAGTAAGCATTTTTCTACGGCTGGCCATGCTTTCCACCTGGCTACCCCTAACCCGGTCAACAGCACTGCACCCCCCATAGCAACTCGCCCAAGCCTTCCCCATTTCTCCTTCTCCCAAATCCAGTCAGCTGATGTTCTGAAAGAGCGGCAAAATCTGGACCCCTACAAATCAGCCGGGCTAGACAATCTGGACCCTTTCTTTCTAAAATTAGCTGCCGAAATTGTTGCAACCCCTATTACTAGCCTGTTCAACCTCTCTTGCGTGTCGTCTGAGAGTCCCGAAGATTGGAAAGCAGCTGCGGTCATCCCCCTCTTCAAAGCGGGAGACACTCTTCACCCAAACTGCTACAGACCTATATCTATCCTACCCTGCCTTTCTAAGGTCTTCGAAAGCCAAGTCAACAAACAGATTACCGACCATTTCGAATCCCACCGCCCCCTTCTCCGCTATGTAATCTGGTTTCAGAGCTGGTCATGGGTGCACCTCAGCAACGCTCAAGGTCCTAAACGATATCTTAACCTCCATCGATAAGAAACAATACTGTGCAGCCGTATTCATTGACCTGGCCAAGGCTTTCGACTCTGTCAATCACCACATCCTCATCGGCAGACTCGATAGCCTTGGTTTCTCAAATGATTGCCTCGCCTGGTTCACCAACTACTTCTCTGACAGAGTTCAGTGTGTCAAATTGGAGGGCCTGTTGTCCGGGCCTTTGGCAGTTTCTATGGGGGTGCCACAGGGTTCAATTCTTGGGCCGACTCTCTTCTCTGTATACATCAATGATGTCGCTCTTGCCGCTGATGAGTCTCTGATCCACCTCTACGCAGACGACACCATTCTGTATTCTTCTGGCCCTTCTTTGGACACTGTGTTAACAACCCTCCAGACGAGCTTCAATGCCATACAACTCTCCTTCCGTGGCCTCCAACTGCTCTTAAATACAAGTAAAACGAAATGCATGCTATTCAACCGATCGCTGCCTGCAGGGTCTTGTAGATGACCTGGAGCCAGTGGGTTTGGCGATGAGTATGAAGCGAGGGCCAGCCAACGAGAGCGTACAGGTCGCAGTGGTGGGTAGTATATGGGGCTTTGGTGACATGCTCATGTTTCTTGGCCTAATCAAGTCTCTTCTTAATATTGGTGTCCTTTAGTAGTGGTTTCTTTGCAGCAATTCGACCATGAAGGCCTGATTCACGCAGTCTCCTCTGAACAGTTGATGTTGAGATGTGTCTGCTACTTGAACTCTGTGAAGCATTTATTTGGGCTGCAATTTCTGAGGCTGGTAAATCTAATGAACTTATCCTCTGCAGGAGAGGTAACTCTGGGGTCTTCCTTTCTGTGGCGGTCCTCATGAGAGCCAGTTTCACCATAGCGCTTAATGGTTTTTGCGACTGCACTTGAAGAAACTTTCAAAGTTCTTGACATTTTCCGTATTGACTGACCTTCATGTCTTCATGTCATTTCTCTTTGCTTATTTGAGTTGGTCTTGCCATAATATGGACTTGGTGCCTTACCAAATAGGGCTATCTTCTGTTTACCACCCCTACCTTGTCACAACACAAATGATTGACTCAAACTCATTAAGAAGGAAATAAATTCAACAAATGAACTTGTAAAAAGGCACACCTGTTAATTGAATGCCTTCCAGGTGACTACCTCATGAAGCTGGTTGAGAGAATGCCAAGAGTGTGCAAAGCTTTCATCAAGGCAAAGGGTGGCTACTTTGAAGAATCTCAAATGTAATATATATTTTGATTTGTTTAACACTTTTTTGGTTACGACATGATTCCATATGTGTTATTTCATAGTTTTGATGTCTTCACTATTATTCTACAATGTATCAAATATAAAAAATAAAGAAAAACCCTTGAATGAGTAGGACTGTCCAAACCTTTGACTGGTACTGTACATCTCGTGTCTGAGCCGTTGAATTGCGATTCCACTTTGTGTCTGTACTGACATTTTGCCTGTTTGATTGTCTTTCAGAGGGCATAACTGGGCTGTTGGTACACGTCCATGTTCACAGTCACCTTGCCGTGTTTAAATGGGGTGGTTTGTGCTTTTAGTTTTGTGCTAATGCTGCCTTCTTTCCAGTGGCGACCCGTCATTCAGAGCCTCACCTGTTCAGCAATAAAAAAAATCATGCTTTTTTTGTTGTTGCCTGTTTTGCATTAATATATCACATATCAGTTTGCATACAATGTAAAAAAAATATATATATTATTTGGCTTTCTTGACTACGGCTGCTCCAAAATGCAGGTGTTTTAGCCTAGGTCAGTGCTTTCTGTGGTGGTGGGGCAGCCAGTGGAAAATACGGTCCGTAGGGGTTGGTAATGTTCTCTAGTTGCGCAATGATTGGCTCAGTGTTCTGTCACTCATGGGGACACTACGTCACCTCAAAATCTACGGGGAGAGCTCGAATATTCAAGCCCCTTGGGTGCTACCATAGATTTACATTAGAAGTGCCCATCCAAGAAGGCTCAAGGTCATTGGCCACATATAAAATGATGTCAAATGACATTATATCTACCATAGCATTGGACTGATCATGTCAATGTCATACATTCAAAATCTTAACAAGCTAGACAAGGAGTCATCATAAAAAAAAATGTCTCCTGAGTGGCGTAGCAGTCTAAGGTACTGCATCTCAGTGCAACAGGCGCCACAACAGTCCCTGGTTTGATTCCAGCCTATATCACATCCGGTCGTGATTGTGAGTCCCATAGGGCGGCGCACAATTGGCCCAGTGTTGTCTGGGTTTGGATGGGGTAGGCCATCATTGTAAATAAGAATTTGTTCTTAACTGACTTGCCTAATTAAATAAAGGTTAAATGTAAAAATAAAATAAATCATCATGAATCAAGTTGACAATCTAAAAAAAATTGGGGGGAGTTTGTTCCACCAAGGTTTACATGCACCAAGATTCCACAGTAGGAACAACATCCTCTATGCATGTCCTGATGAACTCAGTCAATGTTATTCTCAGAGGCAACCTGGAGCATATCCCAGTCTGCGTGATCCTAACTGCCAAGTCATTGTTCCATTCAACCAAATTAAAGGATGTTTTATTAGAATATCTTTACAGTTAAGTTATCTTTTCTTTTCTTTTCATTGTAAGACTAGCAGAGGACCTCTAAACGTGTATTCTTTGGGCCTCTTGTCCATGGGCAGGAAGTCAAGCAGTTGGCCGTGATGGTCAAAGCTACAGTATCTCTGCTCACTTTGTTTTGACTCTGTATTGGCTGAAGGGAGGTAAACAGTGTCCCCTTCTGGATCTGTGTCAGAATGGCTGCTTTCTCCAACTAGCCTGTGGATCAAACAACTTAAACATTGTATTTCTCTCTGGTGAAGGACATGACAAATAACTGAAGCATTTATACTGGGTCAAATCCCTGTTTGACAAATGTTTTTGAAGCAAAATGTTTGTTGTCTTTCAACTAGGAATAGTTCGTGGTTATTAAATGTAACTAGTCGGTCAAGAAATCATGCATAGAGATTGTTGGTTTAACATTACTACTCTGAGAGGAGTTTGTAGTTGTCTTTACCTGTCCTTTTTCCATGACCAGAATTGTACCAGCTGTCTATGACAGTATGAATGGGATGGGCGATGGTCAGTGTAGTGCAGTCTTTGAACTGTAGGGAGATTGTAGATCATCTAAAAGAACACCAGAGGGGAGTGTGGACATGTGGTTTACTCTCCACTATTCAATGTTGGTAAACTTTCAGTGTTTGGCTCTTCTTCAGCTTTAAAACATCCCTTAAAAGGTCAGCCTTTCAAATATCCCAGTGGAATAAAAATGTAATTTTAGTGTGAATTTGAAAAGAAGCACTGAAGGCCTACTATTCATCCAAATACAGTTTTAATAGTAGATGTGGGAGACTGGGAGTTGCAATCAGGAAAGCATTGGTTATAGAACTATGGGCCCAAAATAGTAGTTTCAGATACATATTACTAGCCAATACGTCCTTGGTCGATTGTTTGTCTGCATTCTTCACCGCAATGTCACTTAGGTTACGTAAACAAAAACATCACCTCTACTTCCTCTGGAATTAACAGAACAAGGGCTCTGAAAACTACTAATGCTGGTCTGCTCTTATATTTCTGGGTTTGGGATCAAAGTATACTGTCTAACTATGACTTCTGTAAACTCTCAGACTGTAGATCCGTGTTCTTCAGTCCCTGTCCCAGGAAACCCACACGTATGCATGTGTTTGTTCCAGCCAAGGAATGCACTTGATTCAACTACACTGTTAGAAAAAAGGGTTCCAAAAGGGTTCCAAAATAACAATTTTTTTGTTTCAATGTAGAACCATTTTGGGATCCACGTAGAACCTAAACGGTTCTACGTGGAACCAAAAGTGTTCTACCTGAAGCCAACACGGGTTCTTCAAAGGGTTCTTTTATGGGGACAACTGAAGAACCGTTTTAGGTTCTAGACAGCACCTTTTTTTCTAAGAGTGTAATCATGGTTAGTTGAATACATTGAACCAGCTGTGTTAACACTGGGCTGAAGATTTTTTTTTAAATATTTTCCATGAGTAAGTTCTGAATAAATGCATATGCCACACATAATAAATGAAATACATATGCAACATACATACATCATTATCTGTGCAAACTTTCATAATATACAATGCATACATTACAACAAGTCAGACCATGTGGGTCTTTTCAGGCTTGGGGTTGAAGACCAGTGCCGTAGCTCGCTTCACAGATGTGACCTCATTGCCCTGTGGTTAACCTGACCTTTATTAGTGTTTACACCCGACCTGCCCAGGTCCTGGGGTCACAGCCAGGAGGTGGATGGATGGCTATCCAGCTGAGTGTTTGGGCTATGGAAATGCTCTACGCAGCCAGGAGAAGATTCCAATCCCTTGATTTAGACCACCTAGCCAGGACTGCTGGACCACATTAAAAGTGTGTGAGGGACGCTGTGTGCGGGGAGTTTCCCGAAAGCAGTGGTCTGTGTCAGTATTGTATTTGCGTTTAGTCATGGGTGAAATAAGCTAAATATGGGAGAAATTAAAGTGCTACTTCAGCTACGGAGCTAATGCAAAACCTTTCAAGGGTGATGAACACGACACACCTTCTAAAAAATAAAAATAAAAAAGTGGCAAAAATATGTTTCCTGGGGTGAGTTTCCTAAAGGCTTCGTAGCTAACAAGGACCTTAGCTATTCTCTACATGTTATTTCTTTCCATGATGCAAACGGATTGAGGCATTTAGGAAAGTCAGCCCGTGGAGAGAAATGTTATCCACGGGGACTTTTTATTTTAGGTATGGCTTGTTCATCCTCCTTGAAATTGACAATTGGAAAAACAAATCTGAATTTGTTCTGAAGTAAAAGAGATACAGTACATCTCAGAGAAGCCATGAGCCAAAATGCTGACCAAAGGACCTCAAAATGATGCTGTATGTTTCTATTCATCCACTTTCTCATGGAGCAGACATTTCTCAAGTGTAGCCACTTCTTTTGACATTAGGAATGTGCCTGTTGTTCATTGGTCCCTGTGACAGCCACCACCCAGACAATAACGCCAAACAACATGCAGTGCATGTACTGAGGTGTTTAATAAATAACAATATCAACAACAAAACAACAACAACAAGTGATAAAGAAATGGTTGGTTTATATACTTGCAGTCCTCATAATCAATAATTTACTTTGTGCAGACGGCTAGGGGAGGGCTGTAGTGGGGCAGAGTCTCAGAGCACTCCAGCGGGTAGGTGGTGGGGGGTTGGGACTGCAGTACTGCAGTGGCCACATGATAGTACCAAGTGGTCCTGTCGTCAGTACTGAAGTGACCACATGACCAGTGAGAGTACGGTCACTGTCGCCAGGACTTTCGGCTGAGCACACAGACACAGGCCACGTTGATGCGGATCAGTCTCCAGGCCACCAGGTTTTTGAAGGTAGTCAGCGCCCGCACAAAAGTGTGCGAGTTGGTGCAGTAGGAGTTCCAGTGTCGCCCATCGATGCCCAGGCAGCCAGTGCTGCCTCCCCGCGCGCCACGGCACGTGGTCTCAAAAAAGTACTGCTTCTTCTTCACGTTGTTAATGTTCACGTCCGGGAGCACCTCCACCTCGTTGCCAGATATATCCGTGGCCTTGGTCTTGTTGCCTACCCAGACGCTTATGCTCTCACACACAGAGTACACCCCCCGGTGCTTCGGCTGACCAACCCTGCGCCTTGCCCTGCTGGTCCCGGACCCCTGGCGTCCCGTGGGCTCAGTGTCGGGCGGCTGGGCACTGAAGAGAACGCGGGGCGAGCGGTAGCGTCGCTTAGTGAACAGTTTGGGATCCACGGTGGGGGCAGAGTTAGGGGTCCTTTTGGGGGCAGGGCCTTGCTGCTGAGCGGAGACCGGGGGGCAGGAGTCCCCTCCCATGGTGGCCACTGCCTGGGCACTGACCATGAGGAGCAGGACCAGCATGGACGACCTCATGGACACACACACCTAGCGGGATCAAACACACACATAGACGTCAACATCAGGGATCAAACACACACAGACATCAACATCAGGGATCAAATACACACACAGACATCAACATTAGGGATCAAATCCTGTTCAAGAATTGGAGAAACTGACTTTGGATTCCGCTTCTTCCATCATAGAGCATACAGACAGGTGGTTTCAAAATAGGTGAGGAACTTTGTCCTATTCATCCATAGAGAAAGTAGTTTGAGGATTATAATGTGTGACACTGTTGTTAGAGTGTGGGCTCAGTGTGATGGCAGTACCGTGCAGGGATTGAGAAATACAACAACAGCTGTGTCGTTGTCAGCTTACTGGTAATGGCAGCTCGCACAATATGCTTTACACAATACATACTGTGCAGCTAGAAAAACATGTTTACTCTTGTGGTGGCATTGAAAAAAATCAAATAACCTTTTATTAGTCACATGCGCCGAATACAACAGTGAAATGCGAGCCCCAAAGCAACAATGCAGTTTAAAAAAATATGGATAAGAATAAGAAATAATAGTAATAAGTAATTAAAGAGCAGCAGTAAAATAACAATAGTGAGAATATATACAGGGGGATACCGGTACAGAGTCAATGTGCGGGGGCACCGGTTAGTTAATTATGTACATGTAGGTAGAGTTATTAAAGTGACTATGCTTAGATGATAACAACAGAGAGTAGCAGCGGTGTAAAAGAGGGGGGGCAATGCAAATAGTCAGGGTAGCCATTTGATTAGATGTTCAGGAGTATTATGGCTTGGGGGTAGAAGCTGTTTAGAAGCCTCTTGGACCTAGACTTGGCGCTCCCTTACCGCTTGTCGTGCGGGAGCAGAGAGAACAGTCTATGACTAGGGTGGCTGGAGTCTTTGACAATTTTTAGGGCCTTCCTCTGACACTGCCTTGTATAGAGGTCCCGGATGGAAAGAAGCTTGGCCACAGTGCTGTCGGTGATCAGGCCTATCACTGTTGTGTCATCTGAAAACTTAATGACGTGTTGGAGTCGTGCCTGGCCGTGCAGTCATGAGTGAACAGGGAGTACAGGAGGGGGTTGAGCACGCACCCCTGAGTGGCCCCTGTGTTGAGGATCAGCATGGCGGATGTGTTGTTACCTACCCTTACCACCTGGGGGTGGCCCGCCAGGAAGTCCAGGATCCAGTTGCAGAGGGAGGTATTTAGTCCCAGGTTCCTTAGCTTATTGATGTTGGAGTTGTGTTTGGCCACGCAGTCGTGGGTGAACAAGGAATACAGGAGGGGACTAAGTACACACCCCTGACAGTGTTATGGATCAGTGTGGCAAACGTGTTGTTGCCTACTTTTACCACCTGGGGGCGGCCCGTCAGGAAGTCCAGGATCCAGATGCAGAGGGAGGTGTTTAGTCCCAGAGTCCTTAGCTTAGTAATGAGCTTCGTGGGCACTATGGTGTTGAACGCTGAGCTGTATTCAATGAATAGCATTCTCACATAGGTGTTTCTTTTGTCCAGGTGGGAAAGGGCAGTGTGGAGTGCAATAGAGATTGCATCTTCTGTGGATCTGTTGGGGCGGTATGCAAAATGGAGTGGGCCTAGGGTTTCTGGGATAAAGGTGTTGATGTGAGCCATGACCAGCCTTTCAAAGCACTTCATGGCTACAGACATGAGTGCTACGGGTCAGCAGTCATTTAGGCATGTTACCTTAGTGTTCTTGGGCACAGGCACTATGGTGATCTGCTTAAAACCTGTTGGTATGACAGACTCGGAGAAGGAGAGGTTTGAAATGCCAGTGAAGACACCAGTTGGTCAGCACATGCTCGCAGTACACGTCCAGGTAATCTGTCTGGCCCTGCAGCCTTGTGAATGTTGACATGTTTAAAGGTCTTACTCACATTGGCTGCGGAGAGCTTGATCACACAGTCTTCCGGAACAGCTGGTGCTCTCATGCATGTTTCAGTGTTATTTGCCTCGAAGCGAGCATAGAAGTAGTTTAGCATGTCTGGTAGGCTTGTGTCACTGGGCAGCTCTCGTCTGTGCTTCCCTTTGTTGTCTGTAATGGTTTGCAAGCCCTGCCACATCCGATGAGCGTCAGAGCCCGTGTTGTATGATTCGATCTAAGTCCTGTATTGACGCTTTGCCTGTTTGATGGTTCGTCGGAGGGCATAGCGGGATTTCTTATAAGCTTCTGGGTTAGAGTCCCGCTCCTTGAAAGTGGCAGCTCTAACCTTTAGTTCAGTGCGGATGTTGCCTATAATCCATGGCTTCTGGTTGGGGTATGTACGTACGGTCACTGTGGGGATGACATCATCGATGCACTTATTGATGAAGCCAATGACTGATGTGGTGTACTCCTCAATGCCATCGGAGGAATCCCGGAACATATTCTAGTCTGTGCTAGCAAAACAGTTCTGTAGCTTAGTATCTGCTTCATCTAACCACTTTTTTATTGATCTAGTCACTGGTGCTTCCTGCTTTAATTTTTGCTTGTAAGCAGGAATCAGGAGGATAGAATTATGGTCAGATTTGCCAAATGGAGGGCGAGGGAGAGCTGTGTGTGGAGTAGAGGTAGTCTAGAGTTTTTTTCCCTCTATTTGGACATTTAACATGCTGATAGAAATTTGGTAAAACAGATTTAAGTTTCCCTGCATTAAATCCCCGGCTACTAGGAGCGTTGCCTCTGAGTGAGCGTTTTCATGTTTGCTTATGGCGGAATACAGCTCATTCAATGCTGTCTTAGTGCCAGCCTCAGTCTGTGGTGGTATGTAAACAGCTACTAAAAATACAGATGAAAACTCTCTAGGTAGATAGTGTGGTCTACAGCTTATTATAAGATACTCTACTTCAGGCAAGCAATAGCTCGAGATTTCCTTAGATATCGTGCACCAGCTGTTATTTACAAAAATACATAGTCCGCTGCCCCTTGTCTTACCAGCCGCCGCTGTTCTATCCTGCCAGAACAGCGTATAACTAGCCAACTGTATGTTGACAGTGTCGTCGTTCAGCCACGACTCCGTGAAGCATAAGATATTACAGTTTTGAACGTCCCGTTGGTAGTTTAATCTTCTGCGTAGGTCATCGATTTTATACTCCAAAGATTGCACGTTTGCTAGCAGAATGGAAGGAAGTGGGGGTTTATTCGATCGCCTACGAACACGTATAACGTAAGCCTTCTCCGGCGTCATTTTACACCAAAAAAATGAAAGCAGCATTACAGTGTGTTGTATTCTAACTCTACACTAGGAGTTCTTATAGTGACCTGACCAGGAAAAACTCTGTAAACAGGTGACTCTTTTTGAGATTGTGACCTGCGCAGAAATCTTAACTGATTTTTGCATGTCACTTCTCTCACGTAAAGCTTTATGAAAATAAAATTATTCAAATTTGAATTGGATTCAATATAAAAACAAATATCTTGTTCAGCTCACCTGTGCAGTGTTTCCGCGTGAAGTGTGGCCCCTGGCGGGGCGGGCTCCTAGAGCACGTGTTCAGAGCAGACTGCCTTCCAGGTTTCTGCCATCAGGACTGTCTGTCTGGCTCTCTATGGCCCCCAGCTTGGCTCTGGCACCTACCTATGGTGAGAGAGAAAGACACAAATAACCTGAGGAAGGCATGCAACCAAAGCGCACGGTTTTAACAACAAATTATTTCTAAAGCCAACTTCAATGGTCCTGCCAAAAGTTGCTGAATATCTCCAGCTTACTCTTTCAGTGTTCATGCGCCTTGGTTGGAAAGTGGGGTAGCCACAGTATTATTTTCCCTCTGCGCTGTGTTGAGTCATGCACAGGGTTTGTAAAGCAGCTCATCAAGCCACTCTAAACACACTGACATGGGAGAGGGATGGCCAAAGAGCGCCAGTGTAATATACTCGTTACATACCAGTACACACACGTGATACACAGGACCTGTGGGATTCATTGTACAGTATGGAACCCACAGGTTTGAACAAAACAGTGCTCAATAAATATATTTAATCAATCCACAGTGAGACTTAATAACCCATATTCCTCACATGCAGCTGAGGTGATATACTGTCTGTATTAGTGTTCCCATGTGTGGTTTCCCATATGAAAACTAAAAACTAGATTTGGGTCTTAGTGTATTAAACTCAATGACTTTGCCACAGCCATTTTTCTCAGAGATCTGTGAACAGAACACTAAACCCTCTCTCGGTATTGCTCTCCCAGGAATCTCCGAAACATTCCAGTGTAATCCCTCTACCCCCTCTCGCAGAGGCAGCATTGTCAGGACAGTGGATAACCATTTGGGCAAAGAGAAAGAGTTTGCTCCTCACCAAATAGCTCTTCTCCAACAACACCTTGTTACTGTCACACAGTCTGACTGCTACTATAAATCAACCACACAGAACACACAGTATCATCCACAGAATCATCCCAACATAATCATTGAGAACACACCACACCAGACAGTCTTTCTCCTGAGGTTAGACAAATGTATGGATGGATGAAGAGGCAAAGAACTTAGCAGAGCTGCTCGTAGTAGACACACAGAGAATATCTACAGAATACAGTTTTGAGCTGTAAGTTCCTCATCATAGTCACAGCCAACAGGCCTAGAAGAAGAAGGGAGAACGAAATGATGTAGTTTGTCAGCTCAATTGCCTTGAACCTTGCCAGATGTCTATCAACACTCTTAGAAAAAAAGGTGCTATCTAGAGCCTAAAAGGCTGTCCACAAAAGAGAACCCTTTGAAGAACCCTTTTTGGTTCCAGGTAGAACCCTTTCCACAGAGGGTTCTCCGTGGAAGCCAAAAGGGTTCTAGCTGAAACCAAAAAGGGGTCTCCTACGGGGACAGCTGAAGGAACCCTTTTGGAACTCTTTTTTCAAGTGTAGTGTACTGTATATAATAGCCCTGTTTGTCTTTCTCTCAGGGAAAGACACGTTTTCCAAACTAATATGGAACTCGAAATGAAAGAATCTGATACATCCTGCTTGTTTTCAGTTACATAACCTTCCAAGAATCTTTGAGACCAGTTACTTTGTACCATGACCACTATATTATTTAAGACTCTGTGGAAGGCACTGTGGTTTTTAACGAGTTTACATTGAATATACATGTATGCAATGACAAAAAAAAATTGCAGCGTCACTGTCAAGTGCAATTACACCCAGTAATCGATATGGTCTGTTGGTTCAGAATAGCGCGGCCCACCCACAACTACTGACCTACAACTCATTAGCTCTAATGGAGTCAGTCCATTTAATGAATTCCGTCTGGCATGACTGACAACCAGACCCCGGCGACACAGACAATCCACCGTCTGCCACACGGGAACAACCCCCCC
Source organism: Salvelinus alpinus (assembly GCF_045679555.1). Classification (NCBI taxonomy): domain Eukaryota; kingdom Metazoa; phylum Chordata; class Actinopteri; order Salmoniformes; family Salmonidae; genus Salvelinus; species Salvelinus alpinus. The sequence continues at coordinate 8,186,462 of NC_092097.1, read as the reverse complement.
CCCCCTCCCAGAAAACGTTGGCTTCATTTATATGGTAAAAGTCACACAGTGCCTCTGGTAACCTGAGCCTGTCTGCCCGGCCCCCATTCAAAGCCGTCCGGCGTAGAGGGAGCTGTGGCCCCGGTGACTTTATCTGAGGGCCACCTCTGGGCTTTGAATGACATGCTGCTCAGTGCGTTGCCGTGGGCATTCTTGCGAAACTGCTCACAGCAGGAATGAAGCATAGCATTGTGCTGGCCTAGAGCCTGATATAGCAGGGCTCTGGGGGGGACAAGCACAAAGAACAGGAGAGAGATATGGATACTGGGAATAGTTTGGTCTTTATATTGTAGAATAACTGTAGTTATCGTAGATAGTTTTATGCTGTGTGAGACTCTTTTTTTATCTGCCAAAGTGACTCATAGAGACTCATAGAGAGATGCTGCAATGCTTCATGAAGGTTTAGCAGATGCTAGACCAAATGTGTTATCCTAATCAATGAATCAATCTACACTACCATTCAAAAGTTTGGGGTCACTAAGAAATGTCCTTAGTGACCCCAAAAGCACATTTTTTGTCCATTAAAATAACATCAAATTGATCAGAAATACAGTGCAGACATTGTTAATGTTGTAAATGACTATTATAGCTGGAAATGGCAGATTTTTAATGTAATATCTACATAGGCGTACAGAGGCCAATTATCAGCAACCATCACTCCTGTGTTCCAATGGCACGTTGTGTTAGCTAAGTTTATCAAGTTTATAATTTTAATCAGCATTTGTGGGTTCAATTACAGCCTCAAAATGGCCAGAAACAAATAACTTTCTTCTGAAACTTGTCAGTCTATTCTTGTTCTGAGAAATTAAGGCTATTCCATGTGAGAAATTGACTAGAAACTAAAGATCTCTTTCAACGCTGTGTACTATTCCCTTCACAGAACAGCGCAAACTGTCCCTAACCAGAATAGAAAGAGGAGTGGGAGGCCCCGGTGCACAACTGAGCAAGAGGACAAGTACATTAGAGTGTCTAGATTGAGAAACAGATGCCTCACAAGTCCTCAACCGGCAGCTTCATTAAATAGTATCCGCAAAACACCAGTCTCAACGTCAACTGTGAAGAGGCGACTCCGGGATGCTGGCCTTCTAGGCAGAGTTCCTCTGTCCAGTGTCTGTGTTCTTTTGCCCATCTTAATATTTTCTTTTTATTGGCCAGTCTGAGATATGGATTTTTCTTTGCAACTCTGCCTAGAAGGCCAGCATCCCGGAGTCGCCTCTTCACAGTTGACGTTGAGACTGGTGTTTGCGGGTACTATTTAATGAAGCTGCCAGTTGGTTACTACATGATTGCTTATGTGTTTTTTCATAGTTTTGATGTCTTCACTATTATTCTACAATGAATATAGTGAAACAATCCAAAGGGGTGAGTACTTATTATACTCACTGTAGGTACTAGATCATCATATGACTGTTTTGGTCCTGGGTCGGCTCAGAAAATGCATTTAGCGGGAGATGATAAGGATGAATTTCAAGCACGAATGGTATGTTGTCATACAGTAGAAGGTTTCACCTTTAAGGAGTTGATGCAAAACACATTAGCTCAACTGAAGCCCTGATTTGGAAGGCTTCATTTTATACCCGCTCCAGCTTGTCCAGGAGTTGGGAATTATTGAGCGTGAATATTCTAAGAAGTATAATAGCATGCAATTGAAGCATACTGTTTCCCCTTTTCTTAACAACATTCTTGTTTGAGCTAGTTGGGGGGGAAAGGATGTATTACTGTTATCACGTGATAACTTCGTGGGAAATCATCTTAAATATAACAATTCCAGAGAGTGAAATTGGCAGGTTGTTTTGATTCACTGCAGATGTGTGAGAGTGGAGGAAGGAGGCTGGCGTCTAGGCCTGCTGAAAGCCAAAGAGGACCTGTAGTAATCAGCTGCAGGACGGCTCTGTGTTCCAGCACACTGGCTCTGGCTGTTGTCTTGTGGAAGTGGGATGTAGTCCAGTGCATCTGCTGATCTCACAGATTGAGCCATCACTTACTATTCCATTCAGAATACCAAGAACCCAAAATCAACAAATGGGATTGTAAAGGGGTTGTGTCTACCTGGAGATAATGTGCAGAGCGTGTGTTAGAAATTCCTGCAAAGAGGGTGTTTAGAAATGTCTGGAAAGAGAATGTAGAGATGTCTCAGCCAGTGAAACAGGCCTGCATTCTGCTGTTGTGATTTCTGCAATAAAATAAAAGTTTGATGAAATATTGAAAATCCGGTAGGTTCCCCCCACCCCCAAAAAGAGACATCAGAATAAACACTTTTATCTTTCCTTCCGCCATTCGTCCTTAAATGTTTCAGTGTTGAAAACATAATTCACCAAGACAGAAAAAAGTTCAAGCAGGAATGTACCATAAACTTGTATGGAGCTGGAGTTTAACTAGGACAGTTTCATTAGTCACTGATGGCTGTGTTTGGTCTCTGTGCCTGGAGGGAACACAGCGGACCCTTGTCTCTGTACACACTGTCACTTTATACACATTAGCCTCACTTAAACACATCTATCAAAAAGAAGACAGCCATTTCTGTGAACTACAACCACCACAAAATAATACTGAGCAAAACGCATGAAAGGCTTTGTTTTTCCGGTGTAAATTAAATATTAAAACTAGATGGTAAAGATTCAAAGATCAGAATTGATTTCTCCATTCAATATGATGTCTTCCTGTCCGATCCCGATCCCTGGGTAGGAGAGGTGTTGGTAAGCAACATTGTAGAAATTGTCTAGCACATTGTTCTGCTCACTTAAACAAAGAGCCTCAAATATTTTGTCGACCTGAATTGGTCGATGTGAACCAGTTTAACCTAATGGAAAGAGTCTTAGCAGGAATAACATTGATCTCATATCATTCCAATTAAGTGATGTCCACGAAGTAGGCCTAGAAAAGGCAAATAGGGATAGGATGAAATTGTGTTCCTGGGTTAACATTACAGTTCACAGACACAAAGGACCAATTCAGCTATTATAGGACAAATTATCACAAGGCCTTAAACATTATGCGTGAACAATGTATCAAGACTTGGGAGATGATTTTACCTTGATCGTAGTCTGTCCCAAAGCATCCACACCTGGCCACTGAAATAACATATCCTTTGATGTAGCTGGAGAATAAATGTGTCTATGGAAAAATATTTTGATACAGACCTCACATCAGGCATACCCTACAAAACATTGACGAGAACGCATTTGAGTGCGTCTCACAGCCAATAATGCATTGTACAGTGTTTAGCTTGGACCAATGGCAGCCAGAAGGCCACTTTTGGCTCATTCAAGTCCATCTAGCTCACAATGTTTTGCTGTGAAATTATGGAGGCTCCGTCTGTTTACACCTTTGTTTCATGGGTTTGTGTGTATCTGTGGCTTTACTTGTCAGTCAGTCCACGGCGTTCAAAGCCTCTGCCTCAGATTGCATGTTGCTTTACGACTGCTAGCCGTGTCAGGATGAAAGCATTATGTTTGTTATGGTCTTTCGCCCCCAGAGTTGCAGAATGTGTTAAATGGCACTGCTCTATTTCAAAGGTAAGCCAAGAGCCCCCCCCCCCAAAAAACGCATGAGTTTCAGTACCTTCATGCTGTGTGGCCCTCTCACGTTTCCGGTTCTTGGGTAGAGATCACATTAGTGGGGGGCAATGAAGCGAGCAATCGTGGCCCTGTTGTAACTTTGCAAAGGGCAGATCATCTGAGCAGATGTTCAGATTTACATTATGTCCCTTGGCACTGTATACAACTGTCTGCGGTTCCTCTAAATATTGAAATTAGATCCCAAGTTTAGATGGCATACATAAATCTAGTCACGCAGAATATCAGAGATGATTGACCCTCTGCAAGTAAAATAAACTTGACTTAACGCTTGTGATATACAACATTTTCTCTGGTGTGTGCTATTTCACATGCACTGACCCTCCTTCACCAGTCTGGGCTCAGGGTTCTTAAGAGGGACCTCTCCATGTAACGGCGTTAGAGGCTGTGTAGTGTATCCATCCATCTGACTCGTATAGGAAAAGCTGCCAACAGACTAGAAGAAACATCTTACCCTTTTTTTAAAAAATGATCCAGCCTCCAACTGTCAGTGACAGTCTTACTGTGCACTAATCATACCACGGTCTATTTAGAATGTACTTTACTAAAAATGTATGCAGTAAGTAACAAATATCAACATACTAGGCTCACCCATTCTGAGAATGCGTCATCTAATGAGCAATTGTTTCCCGCCATTCGTTCAGTTGGTAAGGCGCAACAGCTGGATATCAGCTGTTGCCAAACACACATGGGTCTGAAAAAAGGATTCTCCTTCTCAATAGCATGCAGCGAATTCATACTAGATAAAACATTTAAATGAGCATGACATACTTGTAACGATCGTTCTCCTCCTCTTCGTCTGAAGAGGAGGAGTAGGGATTGGACCAAAGCGCAGCGTTGAATGTGGACATAATGATGTTTATTAAAGTAAAGACGAAACACGAAAACACTTTAACAAACTACCAAACAAATAAACGATGTAGACAGACCTGGACTTGAGAACTTACAATATACGAAGAACGCACGAACAGGAACAGACTACATACACGAACGACAAAACAGTCCCGTGTGGTAACATATACAAACACAGGAGACAACCACCCACAAACAAACAGTGTGAACAGCCTACCTTAATATGGTTCTCAATCAGAGGAAACGTAAAACACCTGCCCCCTAATTGAGAACCATATCAGGCAACACATTGCACCCAACATAGAAACACAAAACATAGAATGCCCACCCCAACTCACGCCCTGACCAACTAAACACATACAAAAACAAGAGAAAACAGGTCAGGAACGTGACAATACTTGCATTTAAGGCATACTCAGTTTCAGTGTTGGGGAGTAGTGAACTACATGTAGATCAACTAGTAATTTAACTACAATGAACAAAAATATGAACGCAACATGAAAAGTGTTGGTCCCATGTTTCATGATCTGAAATAAAAGATCCCAAAATATTTCCATATGCACAAAAAAGCTTATTTCTCTCCAAACGTTTGCACCAATTATTTTACACCCTGTTAGTGAGCATTTCTCCTTTGCCAAGATAATCCATCCACCTGACAGGTGTGGCATATCAAGAAGCTGATTAAACAGCATGATCATTATACAGGTGCACCTTGTGCTTAGGACAATAAAAGACCACTCTAAAATGTTCAGTTTTGTCACACAACACGATGCTGCAGATGTCTCAAGTTTTGAGGGAGTGTGCAATTGGCATACTGACTGCAGGAATGTCCACCAGAGCTGTTTTTCTACCATAAGCTGTCTCCAACGTCATTTTAGAGAATTTGGCAGTGTGTCAAACCGGCCTCACAACCGCAGACCACGTGTATGAAGTCGTGTGGGCGAGCGGTTTGCTGATGACAAAGTTGTGAACAGAGTGCCCCATTGTGGCGGTGGGGTTATGCTATGGGAAGGCATAAGCTACGGACAATGAACACAATTGCATTTTAGCATTGGGAATTTGAATGCACAGAGATACCGTGACGAGGTCCTGGAGGCCCATTGTCGTGCCATTCATCTGCCACCCTCACATCATGTTTCAGCATGATAATGTTGCAAGGATCTGTAAACAATTCCTGGAAGCTGAAAATGTCCCAGTTCTTCCACGGTCTGCATACTCACCAGACATGTCACCCATTGAGCACGTTTGGGATTCTCTGGATCGACATGTATGACAGCGTGTTCCAGTTCCCGCCAATATCTAGCATCTTCGGACAGTCATCGAAGTGGAGCGGGACAACATTCCACAGGCCTCAATCAACAGCCTGATCAACTCTATGCTGAGGAGATGTGTGGCGCTGCATGAGGAAAATGGTGGTCACACCAGATACTGACTGGTTTTCTGATCTACGCCCCTACCTTTTTTTAAGGTATCTGTGACCAACAGATGCATATCTGTATTCCCAGTCATGTGATATCCATAGACTTGGGCCTAATGAATTTATTTCAGTTGACTGATTTCCATATATGAACTGTGACTCAGTAAAATCATTGAAATTGTTTCTTCTTGCATTCATATTTTGGTTCAGTATACATTTTGCAGTAGCTTGGTGGTAGTTGAACTAAATTCAAATCTAGGTAGTGTGTTCAGTAGTTGATTACTGTTTTTCCATGTAGCAGTGTAGCCAACTACCGGAACTACACACTACTCTTTTTGTAAAATGAAAACAAACTATGGGTGAAGTAGGCAATAATTTCCTTTCTTTTTAGGCACCAGATCTGCCTAATTCTCCCTTGAAACATAATTTGTGTGTTTAATAGGCTAAATAACACATTATGTTCACTTCTTATGGCTGCAGGGGCAGTATTGAGTAGCTTGGATGAAAAGGTGCCCAGAGGTGCCCAGAGTAAACTGCCTGCTCCTCTGTCCCAGTTGCTAATATATGCATATATATATTATTAGTATTGGATAGAAAACACTCTGAAGTTTCTAAAACTGTTTGAATGATGTCTGTGAGTATAACAGAACTCATATGGCAGGCAAAAACCTGAGAAGAAAATCCAACCAGGAAGTGGTAAATCTGAGGTTTGTAGGTTTTCAACTCATCGCCTATCGAATACACAGTGGGATCTGGGTCATTTTGCACTTCCTACGGCTTCCACTAGATGTCAACAGTCTTTAGAACCTTGTCTGATGCTTCTACTGTGAAGTGGGGCCGAAGGAGAGGGGATTGAGTAAGATCTATCATGAGCTGAACATGCGCTGACCATGCGCGTTCATGTGAGAGCGAACTCTGTTCCATCGCACTTCTGAAGACAAAGGAATTCTCCGGTTGGAACATTATTGAAGATTAATGTTAAAAACATCCTAAAGATTGATTCAATACATCGTTTGACATGTTTCTACTGACTGTTACGGAACTTTTTGACATTTCGTCTGCTTTTAGTGAACGCGCTTCGTGACTTTGGATTTGTTTACCAAACGCGCTAACAAAAGTAGCTATTTGGACATAAATGATGGACATTACCGAACAAAACAAACATTTCTTGTGGAACTGGGAGTCCTGGGAGTGCATTCCGACGAAGATCAGCAAAGGTAAGTGAAGATTTATAATGCTATTTCTGACTTTTGTTGACTCCACAATTTGGAGGGTAACTGTATGGCTTGCTTTTGTGGCTGAACGCTGTTCTCAGATTATTGAATATTGTGCTTTTGCCGTAAAGCTTTTTTGAAATCTGACACAGCAGTTGCATTAAGAACAAGTGTATCTTTAATTCTATGTAAAACATGTATCTTTCATCAAAGTTTATGATGAGTTTTTGTTATGTGATGTGGCTCTCTGCAATTTATCCGGATATTTTGGAGGCATTTCTGAACATGGCGCCAATGTAAACTGAGGTTTTTGGATATAAATATAAACTTTATCGAACAAAACATATGTATTGTGTAACATGAAGTCCTATGACTGTCATCTGATGAAGATCATCAAAGGTTAGTGATTAATTTTATCTCTATTTCTGCTTTTTGTGACTCCTGTCTTTGGCTGGAAAAATGGCTGTGTTTTTCTGTGATTTGGCGGTGACCTAACATAATCGCTTGTGGTGCTTTCGCTGTAAAGCCTTTTTGAAATCGGACACTGTGGTGGGATTAAAGAGAAGTGTATCTTTAAAATTGTGTGAAATACTTGTATGCTTGAGAAATTTAATTATGAGATTTCTGTTGTTTGAATTTGGCGCCGTGCACTTTCACTGGCTGTTGTCATATCGATCCCGTTAACGGGATTGCAGCCCTAAGAAGTTTTAACATATGACGCCAAAGTGATCTGTCCTTGCAATTTGTAGTCTGTGACATTTCAGATTTACATTTTCACCAAGTAATTTGTAAGTAGTGAACTATTTTTTCAAATTACATTTAGTTAAGTAAACTATATTTTTCTTAAGGGTAGCTTGAGTGTAGCTTAACTTCTCCAGTTTGAAGTAATTGGTAGCTTGGTAAACTATATTTTCAGAGTAGCTTTCTCAACACTGCTCAGTTTTCGATGTTTCACATACTACAAAATGTTCTATTTTCGCATTTCCAAACAGCCTACTATTTAGGATACAAGTAAGGGTATCCGGACATGGCCAATCATCTTGAAAGGTTCACCCAAAAATCAAATGACAAATGTTTGCCTTTTGACAAAGGAACAAGAGAACTGACTATCTGAGACATTGAATTCCGATTTAGAGTAATAATTGAGACTCACGTCATTGTGACATAGTCAGCTTGGAGTTAATGTGCAACCAGTCATGGTTCAACACTTCATTGCCTTCCCACCTACCCCTTGTTGATCATTATTAAATGAACTATTCCATCAAGTGTGTCTTATTGCCTACAGAGAATGTAGAGTTTAGGTACAGAGTCTGCGCTTCAAATCATTCTCCACTACCTTAAGAGGCTAAACTGTTTACAGTAATATTATCCAATTAGGACTTCATTCCTTCACTTCCATTTCAAATGGAGAGTTGGATCTTGTTTATCCTCTCGCTAACCTTCATTTTGCCTCTTGTCTTGTCCAATGTTATTGTACTGGTTTTTCCATGAGGATTAAAGATGGATTCTTCATTAGGGGAAACCGTGCAACTGTCCACCCCAGCACCTTTGTTATTGTCTTTGTGGACAAAACGGAGGTGTGGGCGTTGAGCTGTGTGGTAAAACAATTATCAGTACATATTCTGCTGTTCTATCACGTGTGCAATGATGTCTGAAGGACAAAAAACAATGTTTCTTGTTTCCAGTAACTTCTTCAATGTTGTAATATCCCAAACAGACATGACAGTTTCACCATTAAGGATTCCAGCTTTAAAGTGTATGGTTTATTAACAAAAATGACAAATGTCTAAACAAATTGCATAGTAGATCTACATGCACAGTTGATGTCGGAAGTTTACATGCACCTTAGCCAAATACATTTAAACTCAGTTTTTCACAATTAGTGACATTTAATCCTCGTAAAGATTCCCTGTCTTAGGTCAGGTAGGATCACCACTTTATGTTGAAGAATAATGTGAAATGTCAGAATAATAGCAGAGATAGATTTATTTCAGCTTTCATTTCTTTCATCACATTTGCAGTGGTTCAGAAGTTTACATACACTCAATTCGTATTTGGTAGCATTGCCTTTAAATTGTTTAACTTGGGTCAAATGTTTCGGGTAGCCTTCCACAAGCTTCCCACAATAAGTTGGCTGAATTTTGGCCTATTCCTGCTGACAGAGCTGGTGTAACTGAGTCAGGTTTGTAGGCCTCCTTGCTCACACACGCTTTTTCAGTCCTGCCCACACATTTTTTATGGGATTGAGGTCAGGGCTTTGTGATGGCCACTCCAATACCTTGACTTTGTTGTCCTTAATTTCTCCACAACTTTGGAAGTATGCTTGGGGTCATTGTCCATTTGGAAGACCCATTTGCGACCAAGCTTTAACTTCCTGACTGATGTCTTGAGATGTTGCTTCAATATATCCACGTAATTTTCCTCCCTCATGATGAAATATATTTTGTGAAGTGCACCAGTCCCTCCTGCAGCAAAGCACCCTCACAACATGATGCTGCCACCCCTGTGATTCACTGTTGGGATGGTGTTCTTCGGCTTGCAAGCGTCCCCCTTTTTCCTCCAAACATAATGATGGTCATTATGGCCAAACATTTATATTTTTGTTTCATCAGACCAGAGGACATTTCTCCAAAAGCACAATCTTTGCCCCATGTGCAGTTGCAAACCATAGTCTGGCTTTTTTATGGCGGTTTTGGAGCAGTGGCTTCTTCCTTGCTGAGCGGCCTTTCAGGTTATGTCGATATAGGACTCGTTTTACTGTGGATATAGATACTTTTGTACCTGTTGCCTCCAGCATCTTCACAAGGTCCTTTGCTGTTGTTCTGGGAATTAGTTGCACTTTTCGCACCAAAGTATGTTCATCTCTAGGAGACAGAACGCGTCTCCTTCTTCAATGGTATAACGGCTGCGCGGTCCCATGGTGTTTATACTTGCATACTCTTGTTTGTACAGATGAACGTGGTACCTTCAGACGTTTGGAAATTGCTCCCAAGGATGAACGAGACTTGTGGAGGTCTAGACTTTTCTTTCTGAGGTCTTGGCTGATTTCTTTTGATTTTCCCATGATGTCAAGCAAAGAGGCAATGAGTTTGTACGTAGGCCTTGAAATACATCCACAGGTACACCTCCAATGGACTCAAAATGTCAGTTAGCCTATCAGAAGCTTCTAAAGCCATGACATAATTTTCTGGAATTTTCCAAGCTGTTTAAAGGCACAGTCAACTTAGTGTATGTAAACGTCTGACCCACTGGAATTGTGATACAGTGAAATATTGACTCCATACTGAGTGTATGTAAACTTCCAACTTCAACTGTATATCTAAAAATACATACAGTGCATTTGGAAAGTATTCAGACACCTTGACTTTTTCCACATTTTGTTACGTTACAGCCTTATTCTAAAATGTATGAAAATTCATTTAAAATTATGTTTAAAAAAAACGAAAACCTTATTTACATAAGTATTCAGACCCTTTGCCATGAGACTCGGAACTGAGCTCAGGTGCTACCTGTTTCCATTGATCATCCTTGAGATTTTTCTACAAGTTGATTGGAGTTCACCTGTGGTAAATCCAATTGATTGAACATGATTTGGGAAGTCACACACATGTCTATATAAGGTCCCACAGTTGACAGGGCATGTCAGAGCAAAAACCAACCCATGAGGTTGAAGGAATTGTGTAAAGGCACAAATCTGGGGAAACGTACGAAAAGATTTCGACAGCATTGAAGGTCCCCAAGAACACAGTGGCTTCTATCATTCTTAAATGGAAGAAGTTTGGAACCATCAAGACTCTTCCTAAATGAGCAATCAAGGAAGAAGGGCCTTGGTCAGGGAGATGACCAAGAACCCGATAGTCACTCTGACAGAGCTCCAGTGTTTTTCTGTGGAGATGGGAGAACCTTCCAGAAGGACAACCATCACTGCAGCACTCCCCCAATCAGGTCTTTTTGGGTAGAGTGGCCAGACGGAAGCCACTCCTCGGTAAAAGGCACATGACAACCCTCTTGGAGGCACCTAAAGACTCTCAGACCATGAGAAACAAGATTCTCTGGTCTGAAACCAAGATTGAACTCTTTGGCCTGAATGCCAAGCGTTACGTCTGGAGAAAACATGACACCATCCCTATGGTGAAGCATGGTAGTGGCAGCATCATGCTGTGGGGATGTTTTTCAGCAGCAGGGACTGGGAGACTAGTCAGAATTGAGGGAAAGATAAACGGAGCAAAGTACAGAGAGATCTTTGATAAAAACCTGCTCCAGAGCGCTCAGGACCTCAGACTGGGGCAAAGGTTCACCTTCCAACAGGACAACAATCCTAAACTCACGGCCAAGACAATGCAGAAGTGGCTTTTGGACATTTACATTTTTTTTTATACATTCGCAAAAATGTCTAAAAACCTGTTTTTGCTTTGTCATTGTGGGATATTGTGTGTAGATTGATGAGGGGCAAAAAAAATGTTTAATCCATTTAAGAATAAGGCTGTAATGTAACAAAATGTGGAAAAAGTGAAGGGGTCTGAATACTTTCCGAATGCACTGTATCCCTGGGCATGTGTGCCAAATTGAATCACTCAAATCAATAGGGTCAAACAGATCAAGAGAAATAAACATGTGCCCTTTATAGCGCCACCATGAGGTCAATATGAATGTTCTTGCATATGTTGAGTCTTGACAGTGTTTTTTATTTATTTTTATTTTATTTCACCTTTATTTAACCAGGTAGGCTAGTTGAGAACAAGTTCTCATTTGCAACTGTGACCTGGCCAAGATAAAGCATAGCAGTGTGAACACACAACAACACAGAGTTACACATTTTGCAACATGTGTACCAAATTTTTCTACAATATGAATATCCTTGACAGATTTTTGTATTAATGTGCAAGACCACTCCCATGTGAAGGTTTATTGATCAGTCGTGGCTATGTTGTTTTAGGTACCAGTCTGGAAAATATTGAAATGAGAGACCTTTGTCCATAGATGGCACATATCAAGTTTTGTGCAGATCGGTCATTCGGTCCCAGAAGAGTAGCGTTTTTTCAAAATGGCAGAAAATCCATCATGGCGGACCTTATGGGTCACTGAGGCAAATGTGTTCCTTGTGAGGAGAGGGACTTATGTAGCAAATGTCGTGACTTTAGGTCAAATGGGTTCAGGGGCATGGCCTTTCAAAATTTGTTATAAACTGGGTGGTTCGAGCTCTGAATGTTGATTGGTTGAAAACCGTGGTATATCAGACCGTATACCACGGATATGACAAAACATGTATTTTTACTTTTATAAATACATTGGTAACCAGTTTATAATAGCAATAAGGCACCTCTGGGGTTTGTGGTATATGGCCAATATACCACAGCTAAAACTGTATCCAGGCACTCCGCGTTGAGTCATGCTTAAGAACATGCATAGCCGTGGTATATTGGCCATATACAACACCCCCTCAGGCCTTATTGCTTAATTATAGCGCCACCATCTGAACAATCAGTGTCATTTTGTAAATGTCGGATCTCTATGGCAAGATGCATCATTCACCCAAGTTTCGTCAAAATCGGGACGGTTCTGTCTGAGATATCACGTGTGACTAATGTACGAACTGACGTATTAACGAACAGAGACAGATCCACAGTCCCCTCCCCGATGTCATTGTGGGGGACAAAAATATATATTTTTCATCTGCATTAACAGGATACTTTTTCAAGTTATTCTCATTTTAAGGAACTGTATTTTGGCCTTCCATGGCTTCCTGTTTCACTGGGATATAAAAATTAGGTAACACGCATGTAAAATCCCTTTGTCATCCATCACAAATGAAAAGAGACAAAGGATGGTGACGTTCATGACTCAGGGAATGAGTGCAAAAATATTGCTTAAAAAACACTACTAGTGCAACAATTAAGACTTTTTAAACCAGTGGAACAGTGGTAAACATGCCTGGTATTGGACGCAAGTGTATCTTGTCCCCATGCACAGTGAGGAAGATGGTTCGGGAGGCAAAGGCAAAACCAAGGGCCAAACTTGGCAAATTACAAATCTCCGGGTCTCCAAATCTACAATTAGACACCACCTCCGTCTCAATAGACTGTTTCGAAGGGTTGCCAGAAAAAAATGCCTGGAGTTTGCTAAGTGGCATTGGCACTAGGACTGGAACCGATGCTATGGTCAGATGACACGAAAATAGAGGTCTTTGACCCCACAGATCAGTGGTGGGTTTGGCGTCGAAGAAGCATGCATATGCAGAAGACAACTTCATGCCTACCATAAAATATGATGTTATGGGGGCTATTTTTCTTCCACTGGTCCTGGAACCCTTGTTAAAGCTGGAACACTTAATGGTGAAACTGACATGTACGTTTGGGATATTACAACAACAAAGAGGTTATTGCAAACACTTCCCCCCCCCTTGGACATCATTGCATGCGTGATAGAACAGCAGAATATGTACTGCAATTTTTTTTAACCATGCTCCTCGACGCTCCTCACCTCCATTTCAGGGTATGGACAGCGCCCGGGGGCTGTGTGTGGCTGTGCGTGTAGGAGAACCAACCAGTAAAAGCACAGCCCCCTGCATTATCGATGCATTGTGCCGACAACATCAAAGTAGCCTTTCCAGACTCTGAAGTCAGAAGGACTTCAGATTAGGTGTTATCCAGACTAGGTTGCCTCTGCTAGGAGGCTGAAACTTGGCCACAAGTGGATCGTCCAGCAAGATAATAACCCCAAGCACAAAATCCACAAAGAAAATGTTAATTGACCCCAAAATCAACATTTTGCAATGGCCACCTCAACCCCATTGAAAACCTGTGGTTTGAATTGAACAGGGCAGTCCATAAGCGTAGACCAAAGGATATCAAGGATCTGGAAATATTCTGTATGGAGGAAGGGTCTAAGATTCCTCCCAATGTGTTCTATAATCTCATAAAACCTTTTAGAAAAAGGCTCAGTGCCGTGCTGGTATTGAAAACAGTGGTGCCAATCATTTTGAGACCTATATTTTACAGACTTTTTTGTGTCACTTGTAATTAACCAAAATCTTTTTCTCTGAACAGTATAGTATAACATAATACAATTTTATGAGCATGCGATAGCTCAGTATTTGTATTCTTTCTTTATTTGATCTCATCTTTATCAAGAGGGCCAATAAATTGGGATGTGACTGTATGAAAGCAAACTGACGTAGTCTGTCTATGGTTCTCCTCAACCCAATGCAACACATACTGGGTCTGCTACAGATCTCTTTTTTGTGCTTTACTTAGACTTAAATCTTTCGATTTCCATAATCATAATTACAGTTTTTGTGCTCCCACAACTGCACCTACTGGCTTGATACAGGGTAAGTTATTACAGTGGTAGACTCAGGTAGAAGATGTGTGTTATGTAGACTAAAGTGTGCTGTAGATTTTTGTGTTCAAAATATGGTATTTTGAAGGGTTAACTTCAATGTGTTTTTCATAATATGATTTAAAATCGGTTCATTCTTGTTTGGCAGTAATGACATGTTTTGAAACTAAAAGAAAGTGAAGCAAATGTGACATTTGCAATCTGTGATATAGACGGAATAGATTTGCAGCATAAATACAATTTTATATTCACTTTTGATTGAAAACACCTCATGCTCTGAAGCTTATTACTTTAATGAGGTAGGGAGATCTCATGTCTGGGAGTCCAGGCCCACCCACCTACCCACCCACCCACCTGTGGAACAGATTGTTTGGCAGATGAACCGGACCATGGGGTCAAATAGCTGTAGACTCCCTGAGTGCACTGCAACACCGCAGCAATGCAGCTCAGCTCATACCAGATGAGGAAAGACAAAAGAGGAGTAAAGATATCAGGCCAGCAGTCAAATAGGGGTGCTTAGATTTGTCCCGTTTCACACATGTACAAGTATGCTCTAATATATAATATAAATCTAATATTTCTCCCCTGTGCCCTCTCCTGTTTGTTCTTCTACTAGTAATCCTGGGGATCAGCCAGAGGAAAGCCTGGGGGCTTTGGTTCGCACCATGAAACCCCTCCAGCAAGCAGGGAAGGATTATCTGTCCCTAGGGACCTGTTTTCAAGCCCTTCACACTGTCAACTCTGAGAGACATACTGTATCAGGTGAGACTAACCACTGTAAAACACCTTCCCTAAAACCAAACACCTCACGTAATACCTCAGGATAAGAGACTCAAAAAGGAGTGGCCGAATGGCGATTGGGCGGGAAAAGTATTGTATTTTAAGCCACAAAAGAACTTGCTTGTGTGTACAGGTAAGATTTGGAAGTAAGTTCGATTTGCACAGACCCCAAGAGCAGGAAAATGCAGGAAGGTTAGGGAGTGTTTTCCCTTATTAGCACTGATAATAGCACTGATACAGGGCCCATCTCCCATTCAGACGATGCATGGAATTTGCTATTGTTACATTTTCTGTGTTGACAGCCTCTGCTGAGAGAAGGGGTGATGATGAGTGTGATAAGAAGGAAAGCATCTCTGGTCTGATGAACGGCATACAGTTCGTCTAGCTCTTGCGAAATGAAACATCTGTAAGTTGTGTGCTGTCTAGCTCTTGCGAAATTAAACATCTGTATGTTGTGTGCTGTATAGTTGAGGCCCACCCGTTACAAATATCCCAAAATGTATCTGTGTTTATTTGGAATCCAGCAAGCACACAAGTTTATTTCCACAAGTGTCTGTGCGTATCCCAATGCTGGGATGGTTAACACTTTGCTATGATATTTAAATAATAACGTTATTAATTGTATATTAAAATGTCTAATGTGCAAGAATAATTTGCGCTGTACAAACAAAATGATGAACAGGAATTATATTTACTCTCACGGATGGCCAACAATACCTATCTGATAGCCACACCTCCAGTCTTTCCGATATGACCAGGTGGAAAGTGATGATGTCTGAGAAGCCGGTGTTTGGAGGATATATTGGCGCGGGTGCTGTTAGGCCCGAGACGAAGCCGAAGCCAAAATATATCCTTCAAACACTGGCTTTGAAGGCATTAGCGCTTTTAATCAATTTATTCAAACTATTTCATCCTTCCACAACATATAGTCCCGACACAAATCTAGGGTTGCTACCCAAGCCGGCTGGTCGTTCGTTCTATCGGTTCGGTTGCTAGTGGCGCGACCCAGTCATTCAGTCTTTTTGTTCTTCATCTATGGACGCGACTACGACTTACTTACAGTCACTTCAAAAAGTGCAGCCAGAATAACAGCAATGTAGCCGCATTTGTATTTCTTCAAGCTGTTCTCTCGTGGCATTTATTTGCTCACTCGTCTTGACACTGTTGCTCAGAGAAGCTAGCCAACAACATAGCTAACACAATCACTTCAAACTGAAGCTGGAAAGACTGCAAACTAGCTGCACTGAGTTTCATTTTACCTTGTTTGTATATATCCATAAAAATTATGCCAGCTAATTCATGATTTCGACTGACTGAGAAACGCTGCCTGCCTGTCTGTCTGTCTCGTCCCGGCACGTTCATTACTATGGGACAGCTGGAGATTGAATTTGAATATTGAAACAATGTTGCAAATTTTGGAGAGACAGACATCAAGGTTTATACAAATCTCCACTGTTGAAAACTAAATGTTAGTATAAAAGAAATGTGAGATAATGTCTAGATGCTTTTTATAGTGGAGATAAAGTGTGTGGCTGGGCTGATGAGACAGTGGACTGCGCAGTCTGATGGAACAGAGTAAATACGCATTTTAACGTCATAGATTTAGCCGGTGGCAACTTGTGGACTAGACACCGGCTGGAATGCGGTTTTAACCAATCAGCATTCAGGAGTAGATCCACTCGTTGTATAAAGCTCAATAACCCAGCGTCAACAACCCAACTTAAAGAAAACAACGGGTTGTTTGTTACCCAACTGGCAGGGTCAAAATAACCCAACGTGTGTTCTGTCCAATATTTACCCAAATTGGGTTGTTTTTAACCCAGCGTTCTTTGGAGTGCAGGACATTTGAGCACTGCAGAGAGGTAAACATTTAGTACAGCTGCTCTCTTGTTTCCGGCAGCCTCTCAGACTTCCACAATAGGGGTCAGTTCCATTTGTCGTTTGGCACCCTCCATTCCCTCCTCTCACTCCAAAACAACTAACTCTGTGATCTCTATGTAAGTGCCATTTGAGTGACAGCTCTTTGAAGGGAAGTGAACATAGGCCTTGGGGGGATACCTCAGTGTATCTCAACAATTCCTTTGAGTGGCGATAACACATGAAATGAATGTCTGAACATAAATGTTAAAGTCTATAAAATTCGAATTGCTAACTGAATTCATTTGATTTAATAGAAAGAAAACAAAGAAGAAAATGACTAGCTTTGGGAGTAGTGCCTAGCAGTCCATAGAGGAGAGAGAGAGAGTAGTGGGTATCTGAGTACTGCTGTAACCTGAGGAGCCTGAGGCTGGGTTTCGAGGCTGGGCTTTGAGTGACAACTCTCCCTGAGGGAAAAGACGAGATGGTAGCATCCCATTCAACCATGGGCTTCGATCTCTACCTCTACCACCTCTCTGCTGAGCCCTCAACCAGGCAGCCTGGTGAAGGCCAGTACGGGGCTGAAACACCTAGGTAAGAATTGACTATAAGAGCCAAGGTCCTTACATGTTATGTTCAGAGGCGTTTGGCTCTGGTTGCCAAAACAGCCAAATACTCCATCGAAACGTGAAGCGATTCTCAATTGTTTTCCGGTTCTAAAAGCATGAATCCCCTCTATCTTCATATCACATCAATAGTTTCACAAATACAAAACTGTACTTACTGTACACTGTTTTAACCAGTTTTAACACAGTTGCAGCCGACAGTTCTTTACAGTTACACTACGTTTGTGGCGTCTTTTCTTCCGTTAAACACAGGTGTTCGGGGATGCAGATAGCTAATTAGCACAGGTAATTGCCTCTGTCTCTGTCTTCCGTAAACAAGCGCCGTAACATGGAAATATGGCCGCGTGGGAACCCTAACCCTACAAAGTTGTGTGATAATTAAACCTTTCGTTTTTTTTTACGATTACTCGCTGATATAAAAGTTAAGTTCCATACGCTTCCAAAACTATATTGCATGTGAGGCGTATTTGCATTTAGAAAGAGCTTCAGGGCTCTGTCAGAGAGTTGGACAGCTGTTCTCAGCCAGCAAACAGCCTCGTGAATAAACAGTCTATGAATGAGCTAGGTGGCTATTTAAAAAAAAAAAATGGTACCCTCTCCCAGTCACTTCAGGGAGACCAGACCACTGACAGAGAAAGTTTTGGCATGCAAGCAAGTACAATCATAAAGACGTAATAAATTGATTTGGTACACAGAAGATGAAGGTATTTGACTAATTGCAAGAGCTTTATCTTGTTATAATTAGTTGAACAGCATACTTGTACGTTCTATAGCAATGTTTTTTTTCTATGAAAAGCTCAGGTCAAATAATTTTCGACCTTTTCTTTTGACACAATGTATGAGTAAGTATGTTTCCCAATGTGGCTATACAACACAGCAGCAGAGTGGCTGAACTTGTGTAAAGTCTCCTACCTCTTCACAAGTGGATGTCCCAACCAATACTGAGCTATATTCCAGTGTGTGTGTGTTATTCCACAGGTTTATCTCCACAAGTCAGGTCTCAAAATGCCCAGTTCCTTCTCATTGAGGGAAGACAATCCACTCAGCCTCTTGTACTTGTTTGGAAATTGACCGTTCTGAAAAGTTATAGTCAGAAGAGTCCCAGTGCCAGTGCCTCCTTTTAGCTGAGGAGTGCTGCAGGTCCTAGTGCCTGGGTGCCTGGCCCTGTCACGATATCACTTTCATGATCAATGCTGTAGACAATCACCTGTAATCTGCAGTTTATAGTATCTGATTATGAAGCACACACTTTTATGTGATGCCAAAACATGATCTTATTGGGGGGAAAAAAGTAACAAGTCTCTTACAACACAGCATTCACTGGCCAGAACAATACAATGCTTTGCAGACAATGTTAATATCAGTGTGTGTGTGTACAATGCTAATTTCCATGGGTTACCTCACTGTACATTCCTAGAGGTAAAACAGGCTGGGATTGAAAAGTGACCAGTTGACAATAGTCATGTATTTGGGTTAAGACGGCAGTATGTAGCCTAGTGGTTAGAGTGTTGGGCCAGTAAGTGAAAGGTTGCTAGATCGAATCCCTGAACTGACAAGGTAAAAATCTGTCGTTCTGCCCCTGAACAAGGCAGTTAACCCACTGTTCCTAGACCGTCATTTTAAATAAGAATTTGTTCTTAACTGACTTGTCTAGTTAAATATAAATACTTGTTGAATTGCCAGGATGCCCAGTCCCCTTTAGCGACCAGCAGCCTCGCTGGCACTGAGTTTACTTCAGCATAACCATGCACACTGCACGTGTAAAAAATTATATAAGTTAATGGGGAAAGAAACGGGGACAACATCACTTACTGGCATTCCACACATGACTCCACTAGCCAGCCAGAAAAGCTATGCAGCAGAAGGCTTAGGCATATGTCTGTCCAAACCCTCTAGGATAATGTTAATGATAATACATTTCATTTGCAGGACACCTTTCAGGATACTCAAGGACACCTTACATTGAAAGTATATAAAAAATGCAGGTTAAAATCATAGAGGAATAAAATCAATCAATTGTGCAATTTAAATAAAAGGATAGTCACATTTAATGATACATAACATGGGCTGGCAAGTTATACTTGAAAAAGCAATTTTCTTAGGAATGAATCATCTTTCATGTTTGTCATGTAATTGAAGCGGTAAGTGCAATTAACAACGGCCCAGAAATTTGACAAACTATTTACATTGGAATGCTTCCAGACGTATTCATTCCTAAGAGTATTCAGTATTCAGACCACTTGACTTTCCACATTTTGTTACGATACAGCCCTATTCTAAAATGTATTAAAACACTTTTTTCCTCATCAATCTAGAGACACTACCCCATATTGACAAAGCAAAAACAGTATTCTTTTTATGTTTATAGAAAATAAAACACAGAAATATTTTATATTCATAAGTATTCAGGCTCTTTGCTATTAGACTCGAAATTGAGCTCAGGTGCATCCTGTTTCCATTGATCATCCTTGAGATGTTTCTTCAAGTTGATTGGAGTCCACCTGTGGTGAATTGATTGGAGATGATCTGGAAAGGCGCACACCTGTCCATATAAGTTCCCACAGTTGACAGTGCATGTCAGAGCAAAAACCAAACCATGAGGTCTAAGGAAATGTCCGTTAAGCTCAGAGACAGGATTGTGTAGAGGCACAGACCTGGGGAAGGGTACCAAAACATTGATTCAGCCAAACTGAGCAATCGGGGGAGAGGGGTCTTGGTCAGGGAGGTGACCAAGAATCCGATGGTCAATCTGACAGAGCTCCAGAGTTCCTCAGTGAGAAGGGAGAACCTTCCAGAAAGACAACCATCTATGCAGCACTCCACCAATCAGGCCTTTATGGTAGAGTGGCTAGACGGAAGCCACTCCTCAGTAAAAGGCACATGACAGCCCGCTTGGAGTTTTCCAAAAGGCACCTAAAGGACTCTCAGACCATGAGAAACAAGATTCTCTGGTCTGATAAAACCAAGATTCATCTCTTTGGCCTTAATGCCAAGCGTCACACTTGGAGGAAACCTGGCACCATCCCTACGGTGAAGTGTGGCAGCATGGTACAGCAAGGTACAGCAAGGTACAGAGATATCCTGCTCCAGAGTACTCAGGACCTCAGACGGGAGCGAAGGTTCACCTTCCAACAGGACAATGACCCTAAGCACACAGCCAAGACAACGCAGGAGTGGCTTCTGGACAAGTGTCTGAATATCCTTGAGTGGCCCATCAGAGCCCGGACTCGAGTTTCTCTGGAAAGACCTGAAAATAGCTGTGCAGTGACACTCCCCATCCAACCTGACAGAGCTTGAGAGGATCTGCAGAGAAGAATCGGAGAAACTTCCCAAATACAGGTGTGCCAAGCTCGCAGCGTCATACCCAAGAAGACTCAAGGCTGTAATCGATGCCAAAGGTGCGTCAACAAAGTACTGAGTAAAGGGTCTGAATACTTATGTAAATGTGATTTTTTTAAATTTATTTTTTTATACATTTACAAACATTTCTAAAAACCTGTGTTTGCTTTGTCATTATGGGGTATTGTGTGTAGATTGATGTATTCAATTTTAGAATAAGGCTGTAACGTAACAAAATGTGGAAGAGTCCAAGGGTGTGAATACTTTCCAAATGGACGGTATGTGGTCATTTGTAGCTTAGTTGGTAGAGCATGGAGCCTGCAATGCCCGGATACTGGACTCGATTCCTGGGACCACCAATATGTAACTGTCTGCTAAATGGCATATAATACATATGGCTGTTTCCAGTAAGTGTCAAAAAAAGCAGCAAAAGATAAACGTTTGACCTGCACGCATGCACTAGACCCAGCCAAGTTCAGATGTTTATGCAACTCAAAAGTTAATTTGTCTATGCTTTCTTCGACACTTACTGAAAACAATCATATGTAGTAATAATATGTCATTTAGCAAACACTTTCATCCAAACCTGACAGTGATGTGTGCGACATTTCCATATGGGTTGTCCCAGGAATCGAACCCACTATCCTGGCGTTGCTAGTGCCAAGCTCTAGCATCTGACATTTAGTCCGCATGAAACCTAACATGCTATTCTTTCTTCTGTTCTCTGTCGGGTTGGGATTTCCTGCACGGATGTCATCACTCATTCAGTTCTATTTGGGTCTATGGAGTAGACCCATTCATCAACAGTTGATTTCTCCGACAGCAACCACTAACTCCCCAGATCAGTCAAGGATTACTCTTACCCATTCATCAGCATCAAAGGCAGAATTGTATAAGCTCCATTGAAAACCAAATACACAGTGTACATTAATTTGACAGTCCCGTGTGCACCCTTCTACATGTGTACATGACGGCCTACCCCGGCCAAACCCTAACCCGGATGACGCTGGGCCAATTGTGCGCCGCCCTATGGGACTCCCAATCACAGCCAGTTGTGATACAGCGTGGAATCAAACCGGGGTCAGTAGTGATGCCTCATGCACTGAGATGCAGTGCCTTAGACCGCTGCGCCACTCGGGAGCCCGCCAAGCCCTTCTGGAGCAGACATATGGTGAGCAATATTTTTGGAACATCAAATCACAATTAAAAGTATCAAAGTATCAGTATCAAAACGCAATACAGAGAATCGTGAGAATCCCAAATACATATCGTATAGGCACCAAAGTATTCTGATAATATGGTATTGTGAGGTCCCTGGCAATTCCCAGCCCTTGATGATACTGTATCAGTGGACAAGTCACACAAAAAGGTGATCTTGTACAATGTTGCATGGGCGGGCAGGGGGGGGGGGGCAGAAATGGCATACAACAACTGCTTTATAGTATGTACTGTATAAGGATAATGAAACTGTAGGACTGACATATTTCTCAACATGCTCACAACCTGCCATTGGATCAAATAAAATAAAAATGCATGTCCAGTTATAGTCAAATACTGTATGGAAAATGATATTACTGTTACGTTCCCCAGCAAGGAATTCTAAAATTGTCGCTCAAAGAGAAGGCGGAACTAACAAAGAGTGACTGACAATAAGCTGAACCAAACAGGTGGGGTTTTAGGAGGGGTTCTGAAAGACACTCATGGTCATGGGGGTGTCTACTGAAAGTTCACTAGCAAAACAACAACTGAGACCTAAAAGACACCCACCATGAGTGCCCACTAAATTTGCCAAGGTGTAACGCATACTGACTAACGAGGTGACACCAATCGGTGAGCCCTACGCGCTAACAAGCTATACGTGTTAAAGTCCAACCTCAAAACATAAATGGAAAAACCAAAGCCTCTAACATTAAAGAGCTTATGTTCGGTAATGTACTACTGGTATGTGATTGCTGTAGATAAAAGTACCATGTATGTCAAATGTATGTATATGTTGCAGAAAAGCTGTAAAAAACTAAAAAGATGTGTGTCCTCTGAAGAGGGTGGATCGGTTAATAAAATATACATTCAAAATTATATATTTTTTTAACATTACCATCTACTATTCATTCTGTTCAGTGCTCAAAAACAACATTTTTAAATGTGCTTGTTGTATTTTTTCTATTGTATAAAATGGTAGTTAAAAATACTAAATGGTGAGCCTATCATTATCTGATTTATTGGATGGATTTCCCATATCTGTCCCCATCACTAGTACATTTCAATGTTCACACAACGATAATACAACTATCTAGTTGATGTTTTTTCAGGATCTTTTACCACACATGCTGGATTTCCTATCCTCAACAATCATTCAGACAAAACACAAAAGTTGTAATACAATCTGTATTCAAGTTACTCAATACTGAGAACAGGCATTTACACTTTTCTGAAAGATTGTGCTGTTGCTGATGTGATTCTATTGTGTAGATAATGGATTTTGTTTTTTAGCATGTTACAGTTGCATTTAAAATATATTTGTTTTGAGCATGCTGTTATTTTTTTATTTTTTATTATACAAATTATTCACAAGTTGAATTTCAATAAGAAGTAATATAATTGTGTGGTATGACTTTACAATGTACTATATACACCATATAGCTTTATAGGAATGAGTTCCTAATCTACTGAAACTTCTTCATGGCCAACTTGTTTTATTTAAACATTCTAACATGTCTCCCGATGTCTTAGTACTAGACATGGTACTAGTTTTTCCATACCACATCTTGGGAATCATTTTGAACCATCCTTGTTGATGGATATGACATAAAAATACATTGGATGTCTTAGCAGCCCCATTTCACATGTTTATACTCCAAAAATACGTTTTTACAGGGGAGTGAAATAATGTTTATATGTTAAAATGTTGAGATAAATAACCTATGGTGAAACAGAGAGACACTGATGTTTTATATACTACACATCCCTTTACGGATAAGACACATCATTTCACATGTAGAAAATCACATGATTTCACATGTGTCATTTCCACATGTTTTGCAGGTATGAAATCATGAGAAACCATTTTTTTTTTTTACCATTCACATGAGATATTTCACATGAAGTTTCACCTGTGGATTTTCACATGTGAAATTATACGAAAACATGCATTCTTGGAACACTTCACATGCGATGATATTTCACATGTGGATTTTCATGCGATCACACCTTTCACATGTGAATTAACATTTTCACATGAGATTTCACAGCTGATGTCCTGCAAATAACAATTTGCCGTTATGATACACACACAGTGCTTTTAACATAGTGTTTTAATGTACATATTTGACTACATTGTGAGTGTTTATTTATGCAGTAATTATTATTCAACATGGCCTTACCTGAGATTTGAACTATCTTGGTTCACTGCATTCTGATCATCCTACTACCACCATGTCTATGTCAATAAGTGATTTCACTTCTATTCCTACACTCTGGACTTCAAAGTACATCTCAGCTTTATGTTATTCCCTCAAGAAAAACAATTATATATTATAATAATGATTCAGGAGTAGCATAAAAACATAATAATATGCCTCACCAACATTAGACAACTACACAGAAAACCCTACAATTGCTGAAATAAGTCAATTAAATCAATGATGAGAAAATAGTCAGAATAACTGAGAACTAAAACAGCAGTACAGGTGGCACTCTTTTGCTAAGTGCAGAGATGTATTATAGGTATTGAATGTGTAGGGGATATATTGATGTATTTGCAACACCAACAAATAAGTAGCAGTGCTCAGGGACATTGAGGCCTA
This sequence comes from Salvelinus alpinus, assembly GCF_045679555.1. Classification (NCBI taxonomy): domain Eukaryota; kingdom Metazoa; phylum Chordata; class Actinopteri; order Salmoniformes; family Salmonidae; genus Salvelinus; species Salvelinus alpinus. Next base: position 8,161,622 of record NC_092097.1, on the reverse strand, counting down.
AATCAAGCATAAACACGCGATAGCTGACACCCTAATAGCTGTTGTTTTTGCAGTGTCGTTAGTGTAACTGCGGTACGGTACATTGTTGTTCCCAGGTGTACATAAAGGTCAAAGGTACACATAAGGTACCTTCAGAACACACATGGTACTTGTTGGTACCTTTTAGGGTACATATAAGGATAATCTAGTATAATGGTAAATTTTTATACCCAATGTGGCCAATTTAATGCTGCATTCATAGCCATGTTAGTAAATACCAGTTGGATGCATTCATGTGCTTTGAACTCGTTGAGAAACGCTGATTGGCTAATGGCAAACAAGCTGTGTAAAGCATAAACTAAAAGTACAACTATGATGCTGGTAAAAACAAATGATTGTGTTCAAAAACACTATTAGTAGATTGCTTTTTATTCATAATGTTTTCTTGCAAATAACTGCAGAAAATGCTATTATCAAGGTAATTCCTTACTAGGTGACGTGTGTGGGAGAAGTGGGCCCTTCAGTATAATTGACAAGTTTCCCATTAGTTAATACCAGTTGGAGGGCCGTTCAAGTGGATTTTTCCCACTTATATGTGATTAATTCCCACTTCCCGCTTGGTTACGAATGCAACATTATGCTGCGTTCATTTGCTAGTCGGAACTAGGAAACTGAGAAAATTTCCAATTTTCTAACTGGTTGTAGTTAATCACATGCCGTCTTCAACGAATTAGTAAGAGTTTCCTAGTTCCGACTAGCATGTGAACGCCTCTATACTGCATTTTGATTGTTGAGTCAAATATAATCTATTTTTAAAACCTCTTATAAAGTTGGCTTTGTAGCATAAATTGGGAATTTGATATTTTTTACTGATATTATGATTGTCTGTTTCATATCTGCAAAGTAGTTAAAACGCTGTCAGTTCCACTTTAATGTTCTAGACCGGTTTCATGGGAACGTTTCAAAAACATTTATGTCTATCAATTGTCAGGAGGTCACCTGATGGTTCCAAAGAAACATTCTCCAAAACAAATGGTTTCATTTTTGGTATTTTTTTAGGATCCCCATTAGCTGTTGCAAAAGCAGCAGCTATAATTCCTGGGGTCCACACAAAACATGAACATAATACAGTGTGACGTCATACAGAACATCAATAGACAAGAACAGCTCAAAGACAGAACTACATACATTTTTATAAAAGGCACAGGTAGCCTACATATCAATACATACAGACAAACTATCTAGGTCAAATAGGGGAGAGGCGTTGTGCCCCGAGGTGTTGCTTTATCTGTTTTTTTGAAACCAGGTTTGCTGTTTATTTGAGCAATATGAGATGGAAGGAAGTTCCATGCAATTAGGGATTCTATATAATACTGTACACTTTCTTGAATTTGTTCTGGATTTTGGGACTGTGAAATGACCCCTGGTGGCATGTCTGGTGGGATAAGTGTGTGTGTCAGAGCTATGTGTACAAACAATTAGGGATTTTCAACACATTAATGTTTCTTATAAAAAGAGGGATGCAGTCCATCTCTCCTCAACTGTTAGCCAAGAGAGACTGGCATGCATAGTATTTATATCAGCCCTCTGATTTCAATTAAGAGCAAAACGTGCAGCTCTGTTCTGGGCCAGCTGCAGCTTAACTAGGTCTTTACTTGCCGCACTGGACCAGACGAAAGGACAATAATCAAGATTAGACAAAACTAGAGCCTGCAGAACTTGTTTTTTGGAGTGTGGTGTCAAAAAAGCAGAGCGTCACTTTATTACAGCCAGACCTCTCCCCATCTTTACAACCATTGAATCCAGATGTTTTGACCATGACAGTTTACAATCTAAAGTAACGCCAAGTCATTTAGTCTCCTCAACTTGTTCAACAGCCACACAATTCATTACCAGCTGAGTTCTAGAACTTAAGGAATGATTTGTACCAAATACAATGTTCTTAGTTTTAGAGATGTTCAGGACCAGTTTATTACTAGCCACCCATTTCAAAACAGACTGCAACTCTTTGTTAAGGGTTTCAGTGACTTCATTAGCTGTGGTTGCTGATGTGTATATGGTTGAATCATCAGCATACATGTACACACATGCTTTGTTTAATGCCAGTGGCAGGTGATTGGTAAAAATAGGAGGGCCTTGAGAGCTGCCCTACGCTACACCACACTTTACATGTTTGACATTAGAGAAGCTTCCATTAAAGAAAACCCTTTGAGTTCTATTAGATAGATAGCTCTGAATCCACGATATGGCAGAGGTTGAAAAGCCATAACACATAGGTTTTTTCAACAACAGGTTATGGTCAATAATATCAAAGGCTGCTTATTATCAGTTTCTTTCAACCAATCATCAGTCATGTGTGTCATTGCAGTACGTGTTGAGTGCCCTTCTCTATAAGCATGCTGAAGGTCTGTTGTTCATTTGTTTGCAGAGAAATAGCATTGTATTTGGTCAAACCCATTTTTTCCCAACAGTTTGCTAAGAGCTGGCAGCAAGCTTATAGGTCTGCTGTTAGAACCAGTAAAGGCCGCTTTACCACTCTTGGGTAGCGGAATTACTTTGGCTTCTCTCCAGGCCTGAGGACAAAGACTTTCCTCTAGGCTCAGATTAAAAATATGACATAAGAGTGGCTATTGAGTCAGCTACCATCCTCAGTAGCTATCTATCTAAGTTGTCAATGCCAGGAAGTTTGTCATTATTGATCGATAACAATAATTTTCCCACCTCTCCCACACTAACTTTACAAAATTCAAACTTGCAATGCTTTTCTTCAATATTTGTGTTTTTATGCATGAGTACAATTGCTCACTGTTCGTTGTTGGCATTTCCTGCCTAAGTTTGCCCACTTTGCCAATGAAATAATCATTCAAATAATTGTCAACATCAAATGGTTGTGATGACTAAGCTATCTGATTCGATAAAAGATGGAGTTGAATTTGTCTTTCTGCCCATAATTTCATTTAAAAGTACTCTAAAGTTTTTTTCCATCATTTTTTATACCATTGATCTTGGCTTCATAATACAGTTTCTTCTTCTTTTTGTTTTTTTATTCCAGCGCCATTTCAACGTATACATTTAAAGATCATCAAATCAACAAGGCTATATATATATATATATATATCTTCTTCTTTTTTTTTTTACCTTTCTTTAAGAACAAATTCTTATTTACAATGACGGCCTCGGAATATTTGGTTAGTTTAATACACTGAAAACACACGGAAAGATACCAAAAACTATTTAGTACAATCAATGTAGCTAAATATCATGTCATAATTTATGAGTGGTAGTGGAAATGTGGTCATAATTTGTGCTCAAGGGGTAATCCTACAGAATTGCATCTTTCAATGAGAAACTGATGTTAATTAAATCAGTTAGGGGGGTTGTAAATGTTGCCAAATAATGACTAATATGTTGTGCTCTGTTAAAAGTACACACACAGTTTTTTTTAATTAATAATAGGGTAAAACAGGTTTATATGCCCCACCAACATCCCTAAAATTGCTGAAATAAGTTAATTAAACCAATGATGAGACAGACATGGTGGAGTAGCAGGAAGATCAGAATACCGTTGTGAATTCAAGTCCCAGGAGAGGACATGTTGAAAAATATAATCATGTATGTCAAAAGTGTGTCAAATATGTACTGTAAGTTGAAAACACCATGTCAAAAGCATTTTGTTTGAGTATCCTTAACCTTGGCAGCAAACAAAGCGCCGTGAATAGATCAGTGGTTCACCAATCAGAGGCTTGATGGCCTCGGCCACAGTAACAAGGGGTGATGTGTAAAGATACTTTTTTGGGGGGCAGAGGGATAGTTTCTTTGGGACACACAGGAATGTTCTCATAACGTTCCTCTGAAACTTATCTTGAATGTTAATATCTTAGATTCTGAGAGCATGGCCACCATGTTTTGTGTACCGTATGTTTGGTGGGATGTTGATCGAATATTGTCCTAATCCTCAGAAAACTGGACACAGGAATGTTCTTGCAACGTTCCAATGAAACCTGTCTAGAACATTAAAATGTGATATTCTGAGAACATGTAAACCACATTCTGTGTAAATTCTGTTTGACATTTAGGAAATGTTATCCTCACTCTAATGCCAAAACATGCTAAAAAAGGTTCTCAGGGGGTTTCTGCTAACATTCATAGAATATACTGTACCCCTAACTAATGGAAAACTGGACACTTAGACATCTGGGTAACATTACAACATTTTTATCTCACCCTAGAATTGTTAGCTAAGATGACATTAAAGAAAAGTTACCGTATGTTTTACATGCTACTATCCAAATACTGTATTGCGGCTTGGATTGAATTGAACCCTTATAAGTATGTGTATGTGTAAACAGCAGTCCTGAGGCCAGTCCTTATGGCACCAGTGGTGTCTGCCACTCCAGAGTCCTGTGTCTGTGAGGGATCAGACCCCCTGCCTCTACAAACAGGGAGCAGACGCTACTTCCTGCTTTAACACTGGGGGGCTTTGTGGGCTTTGGACCCTGGCCTCCTGCTGATCTCCTGTAAATCAAATGTGGAAGACCACAGCCACGCAGCTTACATTCTCATGCTGTTCCACTTGAACGTCTTTAGACACAATACGGGAATGACAGTAACCGGAGAGGAAACATAACTCACACTACGGAGGAGTCTGACGACAGGCTGCTTTCCATCAACGTCCGATCAGTCCAAGTGGTCGCCATGTAACCTGCTTACTACAGTTCAGCTATGGGTACTTTCCTGACTGTTGCAATGTATCATATAAAGTTTTACTAATTGAGAGGCAATACGTTTGAAGTTGTTATTGGAGTTGGCATTAAGAGTCATTGTTTGCCACGTGGGGTCTCTCTCTCTATACTACTGTATGTCACTGACGGTCGGTGCAGTTTAAGATGAGGGAGGACCATTTCTTTTAATGAGCATGACCTTATTTTTATTACAACATTTTGGATGACCGTCATTCGTATTCCATTCACCCAGCTCAAAGTAACATCGATAGGTTTAGGCTACGACGTGATACAAAAATGTTCCCTATACCTTTCATGAGGTTGCTACAACCTAGCCTACGAATTAAGTTTACAACGTAGGTGCACAGGTAGAGAGAACATTTTGAGTAATCAAGGTGACAGACAGTGGCACATTCAGTACTGCCTTGCACACCCTTGCCTGCATCTAGCTGATCTAGGGTGTAATCATTAGTCCAACAGTTGAAAACAAGAGTTTCTATTGGACAAATTCAGCTATGTTTATCCCCGTTTTGTTCCGTTTAAGAAACGTTTTCAAAGAATCGGTGGAAGGAATACAACCCTGATCACTGCAAACACAGTTCACTTTCATAGCAGCTACATACAAACACGATAATTTGCTCATTGTATAATTCTTCCTCGCATCTATGCGCTCTCCTTCTCTCAGATTTTCCCTTCACTTGTGGCCTTCAGTGTACAATACAACAGCTGTCTGTGACCAGGCGAAAAAACCTTTCCAAGCTAAACCTTCATACCATAACTCACAGCTTACATCGTCACCAAATTAGCTAACATCATAGTCAACACAGCTAGATACTAGAACTAAAGTGTTAATAAACCTGCTACAATCATGCAAAACAATGTACAGTCGTGGCCAAAAGTTTTGAGAATGACACAAATATTAATTTTCTCAAAGTCTGCTGCCTCAGTTTGTATGATGGCAATTTGCATATACTCCAGAATGTTATGAAGAGTGATCAGATGAATTGCAATTAATTGCAAAGTCCCTCTTTGCCATGCAAATGAACTGAATCCCCCAAAAAACATTTCCACTGCATTTCAGCCCTGCCACAAAAGGACCAGCTGACATCATGTCAGTGATTCTCTCGTTAACACAGGTGTGAGTGTTGACGAGGACAAGGCTGGAGATCACGCTGTCATGCTGATTGAGTTTGAATAACAGACTGGAAGCTTCAAAAGGAGGGTGGTGCTTGGAATCATTGTTCTTCCTCTGTCAACCATGGTTTCCTGCAAGGAAACACGTGCCGTCATCATTGCTTTGAACAAAAAGGGCTTCACAGGCAAGGATATTGCTGCCAGTAAGATTGCACCTAAATCAACCATTTATTGGATCATCAAGAACTTCAAGGAGAGCGGTTCAATTGTTGTGAAGAAGGCTTCAGGGCGCCCAAGAAAGTCCAGAAAGCGCCAGTACGTCTCTTAAAGTTGATTCAGCTGAGGGATCGTGGCACCACCAGTACAGAGCTTGCTCAAGAATGGCAGCAGGCAGGTGTGAGTGCATCTGCACGCACAGTGAGGCGAAGACTTTTGGAGTATGGCCTGGTGTCAAGAAGGGCAACAAAGAAGCCACTTCTTTCCAGGACAAACATCAGGGACAGACTGATATTCTGCAAAAGGTACAGGGATTGGACTGCTGAGGACTGGGGTAAAGTCATTTTTCTCTGATGAATCCCCTTTCCGATTGTTTGGGGCATCTGGAAAAAGCTTGTCCGGAGAAGACAAGGTGAGCGCTACCATCAGTCCTGTGTCATACCAACAGTAAAGCATCCTGAGACCATTCATGTGTGGGGTTGCTTCTCAGCCAAGGGAGTGGGCTCGCTCACAATTTTGCCTAAGAACACAGCCATGAATAAAGAATGGTACCAACACATCCTCCGAGAGCAACTTCTCCCAAACATCCAGGAACAGTTTGGTGACGAACAATGCCTTTTCGAGCATGATGGAGCACCTTGCCATAAGGCAAAAGTGATAACTAAGTGGCTCGGGAACAAAACATCGATATTTTGGGTCCATGGCCAGGAAACTCCCCAGACCTTAATCCCATTGAGAACTTGTGGTCAATCCTCAAGAGGCGGGTGGAAAAACAAAACCCCACAAATTCTGAAAAACTCCAAGTATTGATTATGCAAGAATGGGCTGCCATCAGTCAGGATGTGGCCCAGAAGTTAATTGACAGCATGCCAGGGCGGATTGCAGAGGTCTAGAAAAAGAAGGGTCAACACTGCAAATATTGACTCTTTGCATCAACTTCATGTGATTGTCAATAAAAGCCTTTGACACTTATGAAATGCTTGTAATTATACTTCAGTATTCCATAGTAACATCTGACAAAAATATCTAAAGACACTGAGGCAGCAGACTTTGTGAAAATTAATATTTGTGTCATTCTCAAAACTTTTGGCCATGACTGTACAGCAAGCAGTTTGAAGTTACACCGGCAGGCCCTGGTGGCAATAAATGTATAAAATAAAGTTTTCCTTGACTTGGAAGAGTTGCAGTGTTGGATAGCCATAGCCAGCTAGTTAACATAGCATCCCTCTCTGTTTGGGCCTGGTGTTTGAGTAGGCTAAACTAGCTAGCTGTATTTGCTAGTTAGGTAATTAAAGTGAAACAAATATATGAAAACTCTCTCTCTCTCTTTTGCCTCTCCTTCATTTTTGAGGAAATAAATTTTTTCAAAACTGTTCATCTATTGAGTCAGCTACTCACCACATTTTATGCACTGCAGTGCTATTTAATTTATCTTTTTAATTTAACCTTTATTTAACTAGGCAAGTCAGTTTAAGAACAAATTCTTATTTACAATGACAGCCTTGTGATTGGTCAACTGTAAGGATTCTTCAATAAAGTCTTTGTAGTCATTCAATGAGAGACAACTACTTTTCATGCACCTTTTTTCAATAAGAAATACTGCACCAAACATCTTAGTTAGATGTAAAATTGTGTGACTAAGATCTCCTCTGCAAAAACGTAAAAATGAATGACAGATTTCTTGAGATTAATTGTGACTATTTTGAGGAATTGTATACTGGCTACGGCGTCTCAAACTGAACAAACAGTACTTTTGGCGCTTTTTTCTTTTAAGGTCTTTTAAGCGAGTAAGAGAGCACACTCGTTCGGTTCGCCTAGCCAACTTCGGCTAGCCGCCAACTGAACTGTATCATGCTGACGCCTTTAGGTATACTAGATCAGGCTTCCTGGTGATTCCAATGCTCATCCAATACTCTCTCACAACTCACTCTTGAAGTCTATGACAAGTTGCACAGACAATCTGCAAAAATATTCGAAAATATGAAAATACTCATACACCATTAATAGGGGAATCTGATTTCAGTGGGTCAATGGATGAGAGAGAATTACCTGTGAAAACTTTCCAGGCCTCCCCTCCTCTGGCTGTGGGGAGTTTTGCCAGATATGGGCACCATTAGCCACATCGAATCAGAACCTGTGATAGAAATATATTTTTTTGTTTAATCATGCAGGGATATGAAGAGAAAGTAACGGTTGGCTACCTGGTATATGTGAGTGGCTCAATTTTCCTGATCAACAAACCGCACCTTGACTACTCCCTCCTTGGTGTTGGATATGGGTGCACTACACTTAAGCCCCTGTGAGTTGAACCATTACCTCACATGTACGTCAACACACTCAGCAGCCAGTCCTATAAAACCAGTGCTGAGATTGGGATTGGGAGATGCTGAGTGGAACTTGTTCAGGCCTAGTTTAGAGAGCATTGCATGGACGTGCATACACACACACACACACACACACCGCCTATACCCCGAGATGAGCCTGGGGGTTGTTGGGTAGATGGCCTTTCAGTGTGGCTGCCGGGGCCGAGAGCACAATGCTGGTGTTGTCTCTGACAGAATGGACAATTTTCACACTGGATTATATTTCTGTTTAAACAGAAGAATTCCAAAACCTCACGTCTCTACGTAATTTTGAATCAGACAATCGCTTGGTTTGAATTTTGGACTTCAAGTGAGTTTAGCAGATCCCGATGACCTTCAATTCAATTAATCTCAACACCAGATAACTGGCCCGTAGTAGACAACTCAACTCAACAGACAAATATTCTGGCCACATTGACCCTACAGTCCAATCTATGAAGATAAATAAACGTATGATAATTGTTTGGAGATTGCAAAAAGTGATTACCATTGGCTGATAATTATTTCATCTAACCATGAGTATTCAGTGCAGTGTGCGGAAAGAGTAACGTATGTCATTTCAATCAACATTATACAAAACAACATCCTGTTCAACGTCCACCTACACCGTACAAATTATATAGCTGAGTATATATGAGTTTGCAGCTGTATCTATCTGACGATTGAAAGATCCATTGTCTCTTGTCCTGGAGGTTTGTTTGTAAAAGGTCTTGTTCCTGTTTGGTCTTTGGAAGGTTGTTCTCTGTGGCACATGCAGTGTGTTGAAAGATGAGGTCACATGAAGCTCGGGTTCTCATACGACCAGACTGTGTACTGCTGCTTATGATTACTGTTATCTAGCCAAATGTATCCGCATTGTAAATATTGATCATTATGTTACCTTCATGTAGGCAGGGGTTGAACACAAAGGATCTTGTTAACTTACATTTACATTTACATTTAAGTCATTTAGCAGACGCTCTTATCCAGAGCGACTTACAAATTGGTGCATTCACCTTATGATATCCAGTGGAACAACCACTTTACAATAGTGCATCTAACTCTTTTAAGGGGGGGGGGGGGGGTTAGAAGGATTACTTTATCCTATCCTAGGTATTCCTTAAAGAGGTGGGGTTTCAGGTGTCTCCGGAAGGTGGTGATTGACTCCGCTGACCTGGCGTCGTGAGGGAGTTTGTTCCACCATTGGGGTGCCAGAGCAGCGAACAGTTTTGACTGGGCTGAGCGGGAACTGTACTTCCTCAGAGGTAGGGAGGCGAGCAGGCCAGAGGTGGATGAACGCAGTGCCCTTGTTTGGGTGTAGGGCCTGATCAGAGCCTGAAGGTACGGGGGTGCCGTTCCCCTCACAGCTCCGTAGGCAAGCACCATGGTCTTGTAGCGGATGCGAGCTTCAACTGGAAGCCAGTGGAGAGAGCGGAGGAGCGGGGTGACGTGAGAGAACTTGGGAAAGTTGAACACCAGACGGGCTGCGGCGTTCTGGATGAGTTGTAGGGGTTTAATGGCACAGGCAGGGAGCCCAGCCAACAGCGAGTTGCAGTAATCCAGACGGGAGATGACAAGTGCCTGGATTAGGACCTGCGCCGCTTCCTGCGTGAGGCAGGGTCGTACTCTGCGAATGTTGTAGAGCATGAACCTACAGGAACGGGTCACCGCCTTGATGTTAGTTGAGAACGACAGGGTGTTGTCCAGGATCACGCCAAGGTTCTTAGCACTCTGGGAGGAGGACACAATGGAGTTGTCAACCGTGATGGCGAGATCATGGAACGGGCAGTCCTTCCCCGGGAGGAAGAGCAGCTCCGTCTTGCCGAGGTTCAGCTTGAGGTGGTGATCCGTCATCCACACTGATATGTCTGCCAGACATGCAGAGATGCGATTCACCACCTGGTTATCAGAGGGGGGAAAGGAGAAGATTAATTGTGTGTCGTCTGCATAGCAATGATAGGAGAGACCATGTGAGGATATGACAGAGCCAAGTGACTTGGTGTATAGCGAGAATAGGAGAGGGCCTAGAACAGAGCCCTGGGGGACACCAGTGGTGAGAGCACGTGGTGCGGACTTGTTGGAAACCGGATTCCTTTTATTGATATCGAAATATATACGGTACCAGTCAAGATGAGTTGGACACAACTACTCATTGCAGGGTTTTTCTTCATTTTTACTATTTTCTACATTGTAGAATAATAGTGCAGACATCAAAACTACTGCAACTCGCTGTTGGCTGGGCTCCCTGCCTGTGCCATTAAACCCCTACAACTCATCCAGAACACCGCAGCCCGTCTGGTGTTCAACCTTCCCAAGTTCTCTCACGTCACCCCGCTCCTCCGCTCTCTCCACTGGCTTCCAGTTGAAGCTCGCATCCGCTACAAGACCATGGTGCTTGCCTACGGAGCTGTGAGGGGAACGGCACCTCCGTACCTTCAGGCTCTGATCAGGCCCTACACCCAAACAAGGGCACTGCGTTCATCCACCTCTGGCCTGCTCGCCTCCCTACCTCTGAGGAAGTACAGCTCCCGCTCAGCCCAGTCAAAACTGTTCGCTGCTCTGGCACCCCAATGGTGGAACAAACTCCCCCACGACGCCAGGTCAGCGGAGTCAATCACCACCTGAAACACCACCTCTTTAAGGAATACCTAGGATAGGATAAAGTAATCCTTCTAACCCCCCCCCCCCTTAAAAGAGTTAGATGCACTATTGTAAAGTGGTTGTTCCACTGGATATCATAAGGTGAATGCACCAACTTGTAAGTCGCTCTGGATAAGAGCGTCTGCTAAATGACTTAAATGTAAATGTAAATGTATGAAATAACACATATGGAATCATGTCGTAACCAGAAAAGTGTTAAACAAATTTTATATTTGAGATTCTTCAAAGTAGCCACCCTTTGCCTTGATGACAGCTCTTGGCATTCTCCTGGCATTCTCTCAACCAGTTTCATGCAGTAGTCACCTAGAATGCATTTCAATTAACAGGTGTGCCTTGTTAAAGGTACATTTGTGGAATTTCTTTCCTTAATGCGTTTGAGCCAATCAGTTATGCTGTGACAAGGTAGGGTGGTATACAGAAGATAACCCTATTTGGTACAAGACTAAGTCCATATTATGGCAAGAAAAGCTCAAATATGCAAAGAGAAACGACAATCCATCATTACTTCTTCAGGATTGGTGGTTCACCTGCGGGATGGTTGAGCTAACGTTGGCTAATGCGATTAGCATGAGGTTGTAAGTAACAAGAACATTTCCCAGGACATAGACATATCTGATATTGGCAGAAATCTTACATTCTTGTTCATCTAACTGCACTGTCCAATTTACAGGAGCTATTATAGTAAAATTGTACCACGCTATTGTTTGAGGAGATTGCACAGTTTTGAACTTGAAAAGTTATTAATAAACAAATTAGGCACATTTGGGCAGTCTTGATACAACATTTTGAACAGAAATGCAATGGTTCATCAGATACGCCTAAAACTTTGCCCATATACTGGTGCCATCTAGTGGTCAAAATCTAAATTGCACCTGGGCTGGAATAATACATTATGGCCTTTCACTTGCATTTCAAATATGATGGTACAAAAAATATAAAAAAAAGGTAGTTTTTTTCTTTGTATCATCTTTTACCAGATCTAATGTGTTATATTCTCCCACATTTCCGCAAACTTCAAAGTGTTTCCTTTCAAATGGTACCAAAAATGTGCATATCCTTGCTTCAGGGCCTGAGCTACAGGCAGTTAGATTTGGGTATGTCATTTTAGGCGAAAATTGAAAAAAGGGGGCCTATCCTTAAGGGGCAAATTTCAAGAACTTTGATGAAACTGGCTCTCATGAGGACCACCACAGAAAAGGAAGACCCATAATTATAAGTTCATTAGAGTTACCAGCCTCAGAAATTACAGCCAAATAAATGCCAAATAAATGCTTCACAGAGTTCAAGTAACAGACACATCTCAACATCAACTGTTCAGAGTAGACAGTGAATCAGGCCTTCATTGTCGAATTGCTGAAAAAACACTACTAAAGGACACCAATAAGAAGAAGAGATTTGCTTGGGCAAGAAACACGAGCAATGGACATTAGACCGGTGGAAATCTGTCTTTTGGTCTGATGGGTCTAAATGTGAGATTTTGTTTCCAACTGCTGTGTCTTTGTGAGACGCAGAGTAGGTGAACGGATGATCTCGGCATGTGTGGTTCCCACTGTGAAGCATGGAAGAGGAAGTGTGATGGTGTGAGGGTGCTTTGCTGGTGACACTGTCAGTGATTTATTTAGAATTCAAGGCACACTTATTAATCAGCATGGCTACCACAGCCTTCTGCAGCGATACGCCATCCCATCTGGTTTGCGCTTAGTGGGACTATAATTAGTTTTTCAACATGACAATTACCCAAAACACCTCCAGGCTGTGTAAGGCCTATTTGACCAAGAATGAGTGTGATGAAGAGCTGCATAAGATGACCTGGCCTCCACAATCACCCAACCTCAACCCAATTGAGATGGTTTGGGATGAGTTGAACCGCAGAGTGAAGGAAAAGCAGCCAACAAGTGCTCAGCATATGTGACTCGTCTCAGGAAACTAGGCTGATGTCACGGGTCACTACTTCAAACGAGAGCCATTTGAATTTATTTTTATTTTTTTATAATATTTTATTTTATTTGGCATCCAGAATGCCTTTTGGAACATGTGAACTTTCATGTGCATTAATAACAAACGTGTATGCCATCTGTAAATGCAAATAAAATAGTTAAATTACGAGCCTAGTTGGTTTAGCCACAGAAAAAGCCAGCAACCTTCCTGCTAGCCATGCTTGGCTGAGATAATGAGTGGGCTGGACATGTCGAGAGATGAGTTCAGATTGTTCTGCCATATAGCACGCTTCTGTCTATTTTAGCTGGTTAGTATGTGTAGTTAATCCTGTCTAAGGCAGCTTTAAAAAAAAAATCTATTGCTTAGTAGAACTGCATTATTGTTGCCTGCCACTTTCTGGAGGACAGAGTTTTGACATTAGTGGAATTACAGTACGATAGCTACGGAGATGGAGAAAACACCTGTATCCGGATTACATCTTCAAACTAAGGGCTACCATGGCATCAGTGACAGGGAGTGTAGCTAGCAAAATTTTCTGATATTACACGTTTCCAATTTTGACAAAGTTGTTTTAATTTGAGGTTAGTGTACTGTTAGCTTGATAGCTAACATTAGCTGGCTGCCTCGCTAGCTAACATTACATGTGTGATCTTATTATTCGTATCTCTGAGCCATTTGCTTGGCTAGTTATAGCATAAAGTTAGCTAGCTAACATTGGACCTGGTTGGTTAGCTACCTGCAGATTCATGAAGGGTAGTAACGTCATGAGTTGGGATTATGGTTCATTGTTTAGCTAGCTAAGTGTGAGTGAAACACTCTGAATTTACGAACGGACAATCTGACAGCACAGTTGCAGTAACCAACGCTCTCGATAACATAAAAACTGTCTAACCAGCTTTGCTAGGCTGAATAATATTCAGTGAGCTGTTCTCTCATTTATGTCTGGAAGTAACAAGCAATTTAGCCAGTTAGCTTCGGTGCTTGACTGCTGTTGTTAGTACAGAACCCTCGGATCAACCCTTAAAGAGATGGGTCGGGCTAAAGCTTAAGAGGGTGTTAACGATGCTGAATTGGTGTAGACAAAGAAAAGCTCTCCAGTTGGTACCAAAACATTCAAAGGCCATTTTCTCAAAAGTGAGGTTTCAAGTTGATCAACTTTAAAAGCAGAATTACTTTCCCATTGTTCTTCAAATGCAGTGTATGATATACAATTGTGTAGCTCTGTGTCTCTGCTTTTATCCACTGTAAAAAACACAATTTCAAATTTTGCTACATGACTGAATGTGGGAACTCCTTCAAGACTGTTGGAAAAGCATTCCAGGTGAAACTGGTTGACAGAATGCCAAGCGTGTGCAAAGCTGTCATCAAGGCAAAGGGTGGCTACTTTGAAGAATTTAAATTTTGTTTTGTTTAACACTTTTTGGGGGGATTTGTTTAACACTTTTTTGGTTACTACATGATTTCATATGTGTTTTTTTCATAGTTTTGATGTCTTCACTATTATTCTACAATGTAGAAAATAGTAAAAAAAATCTGAAAAACCCTTTAATGAGTAGGCCTGTTCTAACTTTTGACTGGTACTGTAATTATATGAATATATAATTTTGATAGAATTTATTTACAGTAATAAAAGCCTATACATTTAAGTGTGATCACATGTTCAAAATGATGGAAATGCGTCATTGTTCTTCGAAACCCTTAGAGATATGTCCACCAAGGATTCACTTCCACAATAAAGCATTGTAAGACAGAGTGCCACTCTCTATGTCACTGGTGGCTTGGCTGGCCTCCCACTACTTCTTCCCTGAGGGGCTGAGTCTGTGCCAGGGTACTTCTCCAAGTGGTAGTGTGTTGAAGGAGTGATATTGAACCATTGGACAACACATCTTACAGTATGTTCACAGTGAAGTGCTCATGGATTTTTCTCTGTCATTGAGTTGGAATGCTCCTTTGCATTAAAATTCCCTCTCTCTGGACATCAATAATGAGCTTCCTGTTCTCATTGACATGAGTAAGGACATTTCTCTGTGGCAGTCAGACACATTTCAACAAGTGCACAGCTTGGTCTTTTATGTAAAACTGATGTTCATCGGCTGTGAGTTATGAACCACAAGTGGATTAAAAAAAGGTGCACGGCTCCATGACCACGAGAAAAACATCCTTGAAATGTCACCATCAAATGCCTCATGCCACTTTGTCCACATAAACAAGTGTTTTTTTATGGGCAGATGATTACTCAATCTATCTGGTTGTGTCTTTCAGTGCAACTATTAAACAGCTACTCAGAAATCACATCCACTTTTCGCCAGCCCCAACCTGACAAGACAGGAGCATAACAAACCCACATATCGTAACCACGTCCATTTCAAACATCTCTCATCCACCAAATAAACTAGGCATACATGGCATGTAGACAGATACTGTGTCAACCACACAATTCACAACCATTTACAGACAGACAGAGACCTGTTGCGTAACATGCCTAATGATTGGGTTCAGTCAGCACTGAACAAATGTCCATAGAGAGTCACTAAGGTGCAACGACCAAAACATACAGTATACTGTAGAAATACATTCATTACTGTATACTACTGAAATATACACCCCTCAAAGCTCTCAAATCCATAACCTAGCTTACCCCAGCTCTTCTATTCTATTGCAACCAAGCTAGAAATCATGAGTTTGAGAGAAAGGGAAAGAGGCAGCCTAACGAGCACAGCACACAGTCTTCTCCCTTCAAAGGGCTGAACTCCCTGCAACCTGTCCTGCACCCATCAAATCAATAAATTGGTCCTTGAAATGAGATCTGTGTGAAAGGCAGGCCACCCTGTCTAGGGGGCTGAAAGGGCTGGCCCCTGGGGTGGGTAACTATTGTATCCCTGGCCCGGGGCATTGAGGCTCATGAAGCCCCCATCCTCCCCTACCAAGAGGATCAGGTGACCCTCCTGTACCTTTGAAATCGGGTACGTGATCAAACATCCCGCCATCTCAAACTCCACCACAGCCCCCTCTAGTGAAATCCAGTCCTCCTCACTGAAATTGATGGGTTGGTTGCTTTGTTCATCAGAGAGAATTTCCATTCTTATGCAAACATATCTAAAACTGGCTTAGGCGAGCATATAAAGTTTGAATCCATTTTAAGTGATTGTAAAAAGGTTTTACTTGTAAATTAATGAAAGTTTACAGGTAACTGTGTTTCCATGAAGTGGTTAACCTTTTACTGCAGTGGGCTAAATCAGGGTCACACAGAGTGATTCTTGGTAGTCATAAACAAATCTACTTTGAAACAAAAGTATACACCTCACACACTAAAAAATACATCTGTACCATGTCAAACAGAGTTGAAATGTATTCAATTTTTGAGTTTTGCATCCCAATATTACACTTTACATACATTCACAGAAGACTGAAAATAATAAAACTTTTTGACATAGGAACACCAGATTTTTGTTGTTTAAAAATATATACAGTACCAGTCAAAAGTTGACACACCTACTCATTCAAGGGGCTTTCTTTATTTTTACTATTTTCTACATCATGTAGTAACCAAAAAAGTGTTAAACAAATCAAAATATATTTTATATTTTATATTCTTGAAAGTAGGGACCATTTCCCTTGATGACAGCTTGGCACACTCTTGGCATTCTCTCAACCAGCTTCATGAGGACTGATTTTCCAACAGTCTTGAAGGAGTTCCCACATATGCTGAGCACGTGTTGGCTGCTTTTCCTTCACTCTGCGGTCCAACTCATCCCAAACTGTCACGAATACTACCGAAGGTGGCTCCCCTTCCTGTTCGGATGGCGCTCGGCGCTCGTCGTCGCCGGTCTACTAGCTTCCACCGATCCTTTTTTGGGTACTATTTAGGTTAGTTTTGCCCGCTAGTGTTTGTGCGGGCTTATTAGTTGTTACGTGTGGTGATGTTACGTGTCTGTTTTTGGGTTTCGCTGTCCTGTGTTGGTAAAAAGGTTTTGGGGTTTGTGTTGCGCCAGTGTTTTGGGCATTCACCCATGTTTGGACCTGTTACTTTTTCCGAAGGACATTAAAGCGTTTTTCCCGTACATTTCGCTCTCTGCAGTTGACTCCTCATTCATTTCACTCACCCGTCGTTACACAAACCATCTAATTTGGGTTGAGGTTGGGTGATTGTGGAGACCACGTCATCTGATGCAGCACTCCATCACTATCCTTCTTGGTCAAATAGCCCTTACACAGCCTGGAGGCGTGTTTTGGGTCATTGTCCTGTTGAATAACAAGTTATAGTCCCACTAAGCACAAACCAGATGGGATGGCGTATTGCTGCAGAATGCTGTGGTAGCCAAAGCTGGTTAAGTGTGCCTTGAATTCCAAATAAATCACTGACAGTGTCACCAGCAAAGCACCCCCACACCATCACACCTCCTCCTACATGCTTCACGGTGGGTACCACACATGCGGAGATCTTCCATTCACCTACTCTGCATTTCACAACGACACAACGATTGGAACCAAAATTCTCAAATTTGGTCTTATTAGACCAAAGGACAGATTTCCACCTGTCTAATGTCCATTGCTCGTGTTTCTTGGCCCAAGCAAGTCTCTTCTTCTTAATGGTGACCTATAGTAGTGGTTTGTTTGCAGCAATTCGACCATGAAGGCCTGATGAACAGTTGATGTTGAGATGTGTCTGTTACTTGAACTCTTTAATGCATTTATTTGGGCTGCAAACGGTGGTGCAGTTAACCCAATCGAATGTATATTTTGCAATAGAGGTATCTCTGGGTCTTCCTTTCCTGTGGCGGTCCTCATGAGAGCCAGTTTCATCGTAGCGCTTGAAGGTTTTTGCGACTGCACTTGAAGGAACTTTCAATGATCTTGACATTTTCCGCATTGACTGACATTCATGTCTTAAAGTAATGATGTACTGTTTATATTTGCATATTTCAGAGGTTATTGCCATAATTTGGACTTGGTCTTTTATCAAATAGGGCTATCTTCTGTGTAACCACCCCTACCTTGTCACAACACAACTGATTGGCTCATACGCATTAAGAAGGAAAGAAATTCCACAAATGAACTTTTAACAAGGCACACCTGTTAATTGAAATGTATTCCAGGTGACTACCTCATGAAGCTGGTTGAGAGAATGCCAAGAGTATGCAACGTTGTCATCAAGGCAAAGGGTGGCTACTTTGAAGAATCTCAAATATCAAATATATTTTCATGTGTTTAACACTCTTTTGGTTACTACATGATTCCATATGTTTTATTTAATAGTTTTGATGTCTTTACTATTATTCTACAATGTAGAAAATAGTATAAATAAAGAAAAACCCTTGAATGAGTAGGTGTGTCCAAACTTTTGACTGGTACTGTATATATTGATTACTTATGAAAAACGTTTATAACATTCCATCCATGAGGCCAAGGAGGCCTCATTAGTCATTGACTACAGGACAGGGTTACCTCTTTCACTATCACATAAAGACCAAAGTGTCATGGGGCAGTGGAGATTGTGTGTTCTCCGAACCATATGGATGGTAGAGGTGAGCAGGTTGACATGAATCTTGCCCTGGAGGCAGAACTGAGCAATTTCCACTAGATGGGCCAGCTGCAATGTTAAAATTCTCTCTCTCTCTCTCTCTCTCTCTCTCTCTCTCCTCTCCTCTTTTTGTTAATTGTTTATCTCTAGTGCCTGTTGGGAGATGGGAGGGGAGAATTCTTCATTCTACTTAATTCTCCATTGAAATTAAAAAGTAATAATATAAAAATAGATTTATTCACAAAATTATTGAATTAGTCCTTTATTACTCCTGTATAAGCAGAGAGAAATACTAATCAGCAGAGCTGAGATAAACACAACTCAGCCCCCCCACCCCCCTGAGAGCACAAAACATTAGGAACACCTGCTCTTTCCATGACATAGACTGATCAGGTGAATCCAGGTGAAATACTTTGATCCTTTATTGATGTCACCTGTTAAATCCACTTCAATCAAATATAGATGAAGGGGAGAAGACAGGTTCAAAAAGGATTTGTAAGCCTTGACAAAATTGAGACATAGATTGTGTATGTGTGTCATTATGTGTGTCATTCAGAGTGAATGGGCAATCCAAAAGATTTAAGTGCCTTTGAACGAGCATGGTAGTAGTTGCCAGGCGCACCGGTTTGAGTGTGTCAAGAACTGCAACGCTGCTGGATTTTTCATGCTCAACAGTTTTGCGTGTGTATCAAGAATGGTCCACTACACAAAGGACATCCAGACAACTTGACACAACTGTGGGAAGCATTGGAGTCAACATGGGCCAGCATCCCTGTGGAACTCTTTTGACACCTTGTAGAGTCTATGCCCCGACGAATTTTAACTCAATATTAGGAAGGTGTTCCAAATGTTTTATACACTCCGTGCATATGGTGACTCACTTCTAAAGGCTTCAGCATGCTGCAGATCGCCTGGCGGCTAGCTGAAGTCAGCTAGGTGAACCGAACGAGCACGCTCGCATACTCCCTTTTTCGCTTGAAAAACGAGAAAAAAAGCGAAAATAGTACTGTTTGTCCATTTTGAGACACTGCAGCTAGTATACACTACCTCAACATACTTAGAATTAATCTAAGATAACTCAAGAAATCTGTTATTAATTTGGACGTTTTTGCCGAGGAGATCTTAGTCACGAAATGTTACATCTAACTGTCACGGATCCCTCCGGAACTTTCATTACACACCCCTGGCCCCTATTCCCAGTGACTAGTAATTGTATAAGTGTGTCCTTGGTTTGCCAGTGTCCTGTCTATTATTGTTACATTGTCCGTCGGTGCGTGTGAGTACCTGTGCTGTGTGTTTTGGCTTTCGTGCCATTGTGGATTGCGCAGATAATTATGGGTCTCGTGTGCGAGTGTGGTATTTATTCAAGGTACTCCTCGCTCTTTTGTTTTGGGTTTCTACCCTGTGTTTTGTTACATGTTTGTTTGGTCTTCGTCGCCGTGTCTTTACATGGCACGCCGTAATTTGGGCACAATAAAAATTAAAAAAACGCATTCCTGCGTCTGTCTCCCGACTCATTTATACCAGCATGACAGAATAATCTACCATTAAGGGAGACAGCGGGAATGGCCCGTCCGACGACGCTGCGACTGGTCCGTCCGGCGTCGCCGCAACTTCGGCAGCTGCAACTGGGCCATCCGACGTCGCCAGAACGGGTCCGTCCGACGACGCAACTTCAGCAGCTGCAATTGGCCCGTCCGACTCTCCCACAACTGGTCCGTCTGAAGCCACTGCAACTGGTCCTCCGACGCAACTTCGGCAGCTGCAACTGGGCCATCCAACGTCGCCACAACAGGTCCATCTGACACCGCCGCAACTTCGGCAGCTGCAACTGGCCCGTCTGTCAACTACACAGATTCGGCAGCTGCATCGGGTCCTGATCGACCCGCACTGTGTTCCTGTGATCATCCTTGTCACGGATCCCTCCGGAACTTTCATTAAGCACACCTGGCCCCTATTACCAGTGATTAGTAATTGTATAAGTCTGTCCTGTGTCCTGTCAATTATTGTTACAATGTCCGATGGTGCGTGTGAGTACCTGTGCTGTGTGTTTTGGCTTTCGTGCCATTGTGGATTGCGCAGATGATTACGGGTCTCGTCCCGTAATGGGTTCCTACCCGTTTGGGTTCCTACCCTGTGTTTTGTATAGTGTTTGTTAGGTCTTCGTCTCTGTGCATTTACACGGCACGCTGTAATTTGGGTAAAATAAAAATAAAAACTATTACACATTCCTGCGCATGTCTCCCGACGCTTTGTACCAAGGTGACACTAACTGAGATAGTTGGTGCTGTATTTCTCAATTTAAAAAATGTGCATGAAAATGAATCATCTCTCATTGAATGACAAGAAAGTCTTTATTGAAGAATCCATACAGTTGACCAATCATGGAAGAACGGGCATAGACTTCAGGTCCCGAACTTCGGCTGGCCTCGAGAAAAAGAAGTCCAAAACTAACAAAAACATCATAAAATGTCATCATAATATATACAACAACTCTTCCAAGCTGTTTTGGCTGGGAAGCATGAGGATGCCTTAAGGAATGGCCCCAGCTCAACTTGATCTTTGAAAGATAGCTTTGGTCCCGTGTGGTTCAGTTGGTAGAGCATGGCACTTACAATGCCAGGGTTGTGGGTTCGACCAGTATGGGTGTGGGTTAAACCAGTATGGGAAAACAGTATGAAAATGTATACACTCGCTACTTACTGTAAATCGATCTGGATAAGAGTGTCTGCTAAATGAAACGTAAATGTTAAAACCCAAATTGCTTTCTTTGCTTTTGCTAATCCTGTTAATGTCAATGCATTGCCACCAGGACCTGTTCCTTCAACCATGATTGTATTTTGTGTTTCAAGGTTTCTAGGTGTTTTCAAATGAACCCATTCCACAGGAGATCATTATTTTGAAAGGTGTTACGCAAGTTTGTGTAATTGTAGGTAAAGGTGACAATCTAGAGCAACAATAAAATAGAATAGTTGATAATCACATATAGAGTAATATAATTGTAGCTAGGTGGAAGCCACAATAATGTTTAATGTAAAACTTAATAGGGTCAACCTGCACTATGAAACCCTTACTGTCCAACAAGTCAACTACAGCCTCCCTCTCAATCTGGACACCAGATGGTGGATGCAGTGGCTCTGGTCTGGTCTACAACAGTGGAATTCTGTGCCACATCTGAATTATGTGGCAGTCTTTTACATAGGAATTAACGTATATCAAGATGATCAGAGATGTTTACTGCAGAGGGAATTTGAATTGTATTGTACATTCAAGTTGTGTGAGACATAAATAACGAAGTAAAAGGAAACAAGAGGTCTGTTCTCTGCGGCAGCGATGGGAAGTTCGTCTCTTTTTACTGGCTCGGATCTTTTCAACTCGTTCATTCAAAAGAAAGAATCGTTAGACTCATTTCATTTATTTGATTCAGTATTGCCTAGAGCACGCAGGACCCAATACCAGTGAACCATTCACCATATAAGGGACTTATTGGAGCTGTCATTTGTGAATGAGACTTTCAAAAGTGTGCTTCGAACAATGTACATTTGTGATTGCTAAGCATACAGATAAGATTATTTATTAATTCCTTTGAAACAAGGTCTAGTTGCGGCCGAAACTGTATAAGATTGTGAACAACTCTTGTCAGAATAAGTACATATAATTCGCGAACTGCAGCAGCCCCCCAAACAATTTGTTCTCGAGTTCGAGTGTTGAGCAGAAGCAGGCTGTGTAGCCTCTGTTTTGGTTCTAAAAAGCTGTCCATCAATAACATTCAATAATCAATTAATTGTGTCCATTATTACGACCAGTTATCAGTTCTAAACATGTATTTTTCTTCTCTATGCTGCCTTCAGCCAGTTGGTGGTAGGAGCACGTGTCCCGAGCCGGTGAGTCGGAGGAGCGTGTATTAACAGTTGACTTATGCTTGATCTGCAACGTGGTCGGAGGCGCCGTATGAACGGTGTGACACAATTAAGGAGCCACCGGAGGCATGCAGAGGCCAAGGTAGAGCTCTGTACTGCATCGGCATCCACCTCGGAAATGTTGTAACAATGCGGAGAGCTCCGTATAGCTCCGCATTGAAATGATTGGTTGACGGTAGGTGGGGGCAGGAGGCCCAGTATAAACACAAACTCGCTACCTTGACAACTTCCTTCACAACAGCTCTGCTCAGCTAATTACAGCCATTTGCAGAGATCAGATTGACCATGTAGAGCCTTTAAATCCTGCTGTAGAATTCATTGCGGCCAACGGGTCAAACAGATGACTAAAATGAACGAGACACTCTGAAAAACGTATCATGACTCTCGAGTCAGTGCAATTTGTCGTTAAAGAAGAATGAATCGTTTGTGAACTGCACGTCACTACTCTACAGTAACTATGTCTGAACAAACTAACACCATGGCACTTATACGACATCTCCAACTGTGCGACATACACATCAGTGTTTACAGAAACAGTAACGGATTATATTTAGAAAGTAACCTAGCCAACCCTGTCAGTCTGAATGGAGTAAAAGTAGACCCTCGTAGATCACCCCTAACTTCACCGCTATCTTAAACTGTTACATGTGTCCTTGTTTCCCAAGGTGAACTCCTCTGGCTGCTGAGCTCTGTTACAGTGTCTGTCCTCTGCAGTTAAGAGGTCCTTAATCTAAGCACTGGTTGTTAGGGCAACCTCGTGTCTAAAGGGCCTGAACAAATAAATAAGTCAAAAAAGTAATGATAACATATCCAATATTATGTTTTTAGCTGTCATATTCAATAAATCCTCTCTGTCTCAATTTCAGTCAAGCGCTGCTGCTGTTGAAAGTCATTTAAATTGTAACAAGATGGGTTATTGTCAGTTTATTCTTGGATTTAGTAAAATGTTGGCCCTGGATAGGTGAGTAACCTTTAGTAGAATACTTCCCTTTGCTCCCTCCCTGTGGCGTACACTGGAATAGTCTCTGGAATAAGCCAAGTCACATACCGGGATGTTGCATTCCTGTTTATAATCTCTCTCAACAGACATTTCGTGAGATTTGGTCATGGGTTATCAAGTCATAATTGACATAAAACATGTCTGCCAAGAGTCTCACCTATTCCAAAGTACCATGCATTCCAACGTTGATGTCCACAGTAACAAATGTAAACATTTGGACATCATTGATGTGGAATTGATCATGTGTAGCCAGGTGAGTTTGAACTTGCCACATGGAGGCAGTAAAGGTATCAGATAATTTCCCTCTAGCACAGCACAGCACATAGGGGCATGGTAGAAATGACACCGTTGGTGGTCCAAGCTTAAATGTTCCATATAGGTTATTTAAGCAATAAGGCACGAGGGGGTGTGGTTTATGGCAAATATACCACAGCTAAGGGCTGTGGCAACGCGGAGTGCCTGGATACAGCCTATAGCTGTGATATATTGGCCATATACCACAAACCCTGAGGTGCCTTATTGCTATTATAAACTGGTTACCAACGTAATTAGAACAGTAAAAATACATGTTTTGTCATTCCCGTGGTATACGGTCTGATATACCACAGCTGTCAGCCAATCAGCATTCAGGGCTCGAACCAACCAGTTTATAATATGTGTTTGCATACATACAGTAGAGTATACTATCAAGTCATTTTGCATCGCATCACCAGAATCGAAGGAATTGACATCTGTGCCCAGTGGGTTGAGCCACCATGAGCTGCCAGACCAGCTTTAATGTGCCTTAGCATAGATTCTACAAGAGTCTGGAACTCTATTGGAGGGATGCAACACCATTCTTCCATGAGAAATTCCATAATTTGTGTTTTGTTGATGGTGGGGGAAAACGCTCTGGAATCTCCCACAAGTATTCAATTGGGATGAGATCTTATGATTGACACACACACACACTTTCACCACATATGCTATTGCTACTGTCTATTATCCTTTTAACTTTACCTCTACCTACACTGAACAAAAAAATACATGTAAAGTGCTGGTCACCAGTTTTCATGAGCTGAAATAAAAATCCCCAAAATGTTCCATATTTGATAGCATCCCTGTTAGTGAAGATGTTATCCTTTGTCAAGATAATTCATCCACTTGACAGGTGTGGCATAACAAGAAGCTGATTAAACAGCACGATCCTTACATAGCTGGATCTTGTGTTGGGGACAATAAAAGGCCACTCTAAAATGTGCAGTTTTGTCACAACACAATGCCACAGATGTCTCCAGTTTTGAGGGAGCATGCAATTGGCATGCTGACTCCATCTGTTGCCAGAGAATTTAATTTAATTTCTCTACCATAAGCTGACTCCAACATCATTTTAGAGTATTTGGAGGTACGTCCAACGGGCCTCACAACCACAGACCACGTGTAACCATGCCAGCCCAGGACCTCCAGGACCTTCTTCACCTGTGCAGACTGTCAGCTTTAATTGGAGGGTATTTTCATCCCTTTCGGGTGAACCGTTTAGAAATGACAGCACTTTTTTCACTTCTACCTAATTTGCTAAATGAAGGACTGCAAGCGCCATTTGAGCCGCGTCTCGGGCTACTGAAACAGGTGCTTCTTTACATTCCACATCACTGTTCATCATTTACTTCCTTTTAAAGACATGCTCTGTAACTTTGCCGATTACTAAGTATTTTTGAAACCTCCCACTTTGGACTGAATGTGTCAATGTATAGTTCATGCATGCATAATCTATGAGCAGAATTACGGTCTGACCTCAACTAGCTACTAAATACTTGATTTAAAAGCGACTGTTTTTTCTGGAAGCTGTTCTGTGCCATTTTCCCTACATTTTCCCCTACATGGGCCAGCCCCCTAGCAATTCAAGTTCTAGCCAATGAGCTTCAGTGTCAGCTTCAGTCGTGACATTCAGCCCCTCATCATTTGAGTGACAGCTAGCAAGACGCAAACACAGCCAACCTGGACACAGGGGTAGACATAACATAGTAAACAAAAATCAGGACTCAAATTAGTATTATACGTTACATATTAATTTGTGGATGGCCGTCATCCATTTTGCTGTTACATAACATCATCCATGTTACAAATTACAATTCGTATGAAATGTTATGAATTTGCAATACGTATGCTATGTTATGAATTCCAATTTGTAGTGGCCAACATTAGCTAGGTGGCTAGGTGAATAACGCTAATGTTAGCCAGGTGGCTAACATTAGCTAGGCTTAAGGTTAAGGTTAGTGTTAAGGTTAGGGTTAGGAGTTAGGTTAAAGGGTTAGGTTAGGTTTAGGGGCAACTAACATGCTAAGTAGTTGCAAAGTAGCACAAAAGCAGTAAGTAGTTGCAAAGTAGCTAAAATGCTAAATATGTCTGTGATGAGATTTGAACATGCAACCTTTGGGTTGCTAGATGTTTGCGTTATACACCTACCCATCCACCCCTGACTAACCACCCTCTTTTCATTTTTGCCTTAGGTAACCTTCTGTCTGATGTAACCATACCAAACATTACATATCATACTAATTTGAGTGTCCTGGATTTTCGTTTACTATGCTACATCTAGTCTATGAGACCATGCTGACACAGCAGTGTGAGAGAGAGCAATGAGGTGGTGCACATACATGACATAGTACACACTTTTCGGGGATAACTTTTGGCTTGTGAGCGCTACTTTCAGAACTACTGGCTGAAAAGTATGCAAAAGTACCCGAAAATATTTTGAAACGGTGTAATTTGTGTAATATTTGAGATTTGTTTAACACTTTTTTGGTTACTACATGATTGCCCCTATGTGTTATTTCATAATTTTGATGTCTTCACTATTATTCTACAATGTCTACAATGTACCTTCAATTCTACAATGATGGAAATTATGTAAAAATGTACCACCAGCCACTTTAAACAATGCCACCTAATATAATGTTTACATACCCTACATTACACATCTCTTATGTATATGTATATACTGTACTCTATATCATCTACTGCATCTTGCCATCTTATGTAATACATGGACCACTAGCCACTTTAAACTATGCCACTTTATGTTTACATACCCTACAGTACTCATCTCATAGGTATATACCGTACTCTATACCATCTACTGCACCTTGCCTATGCCGTCTGTACCATCACTCATTCATATATCTTTATGTACATATTCTTTATCCCTTTACACTTGCGTGTATAAGGTAGTAGTTGCGGAATTGTTAGGTTAGATTACTTGTTGTTATTACTGCATTGTCGGAACTAGAAGCACAAGCATTTCGCTACACTCGCATTAACATCTGCTAACCATGTGTATGTGACTAATACATTTGATTTGATTTTGATTTGATTTGATTTGATGTAGAAAATAGTAAAAATAAAGAAAAACCCTTGAATGAGTAGGTGTGTCCAAACTTTTGACTGGTACTGTATATAATACGCAAAAATGTGTCCCTTTTAAACCATTAGATAGATCGCCGCATTTGGAAGGTGTTTTCTTTTGCCCTGTTTGATTTGTGAGCTTAATGTTTGTATGATGAATAGGCTTCTGGTAAACAATAAACTAAGTAGTAGATTAATTAATATGCCATTTGCCATCATCAACAACAACAAAAATTGTTGGATATTTTAGTCTGGTACCTGCCGTGGTTTAGGGGGAGTTGTAAAAAAGCCTAAATTAGATGAGATGCATCTATTTTTCCAAAACTGCAGCTCGTGTTTAGAACACCTATTTCCATACTTTAATCAACCAGTCCATTTTGAATTCTTGATTTGACAAGGAGTGTAGCTTGTCTTGTTTGTGTATCCCATCAGTTAGATGCGTTTTCATAGGCAGTAGGCCTAATATGGAGCTTGGGTGCGCAGCACGCTTATGTATACGGGAGCGGTCAGATCGAAATTGAGTGAGAGACATGTAGCCTAACGGAGGGAAAAGAAAATGTAGGGATAAGACCTGCCCCCACCACCCCCACACCGCGGTCAGCACCCCCTACTCAAATGCATGCCAGAAATGCATGATATGGCGGACTTCCACTTTGCTACCAGTGAATATATAGCCTGGGTGTAGTCTGTTTCTGCTAGCTCGCTTGACAAATCCGTATAGAATTATCATTAAAAACATGACTGCCACCCAGGTTAGTGATTATACAGTATACTGCAGAAATACAGCAGCTGTAGCATACCATGCACTGAAAGCTCTGAGATCTGATTATATTCGTCTGTCTTTGAGAGCTTGTTAGAATTTGAAGTATGTTCAGATGGAACTGACAGCGTGCTGTACAATCGGGATGATGTCAGTGAGATACACAGAAGGTTCATTATTCTCCTGTTTTTAAGAGGAAGGAAGATAGGACGGGATCATGTATGACAGACATGTCAGACACAGACGTACTACTGACACTGAAATGTCAGAATCTGAAAAGGTATCCAAATTGAAGATGCACACTATAGAAAATGCACTGGTGGAAGAACTGAGCTGTGCAGCACATAAAACCTACTGCATCCGAGGTTATGTTTCATGCATACTCGTCCATGAGATACAGATGCATGATAATGATGACTATATCTACACTGAGTGAAAAAACACATGCTCTTTCCATGACATAGACTGACCAGGTGAAACCAGGTGAAATCTATGATCCTTTATTGATGTCACCTATTAAATCCACTTCAATCAGTGTAGATGAAGGGGAGGAGACAGATTAAATAAGGATTTTTAAGCCTTGAAATAATTGAGATATTGATTGTGTATGTGTTCCATTCAGAGGGTGAATAGGCAAGACAAAAGATTTAAGTGTCTTTTAACAAGTATGGTAGTAGGTGCCAGGTGCACCGGTTTAAGCATGTCAAGAACTGTGTGAAGCATTGGAGTCAACAATTGGCCAGCATCCCTGTGGAACGCTTTCGACATCTTGTAGTCTATGCGCCGACGAATTGAGGCTGTTCTGACGGCGAAAGAGGGTGCATCTCAATATTAGGAAGGTGTTCCTAATGTGTTGTACACTCAGTGTAGATGACAACACACTTTTCATCTAAGGTAGCCTAGCTACCGCTTCAAGTAGTGCATTAACTTATACCGTCCTTATACACAGTATTGTATAATTTTACTTTTGTCTTGCATTACAGATGTGAACACCTTTTTTTTATTCACCTCATCAATTCATCAATCAGTCCATTCATCTTTACACTATATAGGACAGAGTGAGCTGAACTCAGGTTGTTCTTCATTATATGCGTGTTGCAATGAAAGGAAACAAAAGGTGTGTGAAGTCATGTGCACTAACGGAACTGTTTTCTCTGTCACTTGTCACATAAGGTTTACCTTGGCCCTCCTGAGGCCTGACACAAGTATCTGGGGAACCAAGCTAAAGCAAAAGGAAGGGACTAACCTGAATTTTTCCAATAAAATATGTTCTATTGTTTACATTTTTCTACGGTGTGCACTAATGAATACACCCTGGCTTCACCCATGTGCTGCAGTGAGTGTCATAAGTCACATTAGTCCAGCATAACCACGTGTTGCTCTATTCACACCAATCAATGTCGGCGTATTCATCTCTTTTGATCATTTGTGCGTTTGGACATGGAATGCTAGCATCCTCTAATCTGCTCAGTCTTGAATAGATGCTTTGATGTCCCTGTTCTGCCTTATATGACTACACACTCTGCAGCCCAAGAGCAAAATAACTGTTTCCCAGTGATGGCCCAGAATATTTATGCCCCTGTCCCCATCTGGGCTGAGATTGTTCTCCTATTCATAAATCATTGAGCTAAGGCAATTGCACACAGGCACACTGAATTGAAGGAGATCTCTTCTCTTCACTGTGTTAGGTGCACTGACTGTAGACAAATCGCTAACATTTGTTGTGTTTGTGTTTAGGGGGTTGGCACATAAAGAAAAATGTTAGAATGAAACGTGACAGATTATACCGGTTAGATAATGGCTGGAATATGTGTGTCAGTTTCTGTGACCGTGACCAGAGTTGGAGAGTAAATTACATGTAATCTGATTACCAAAAACTGTCATCAGTTACTTTACCAGCAAACAAAAATTGTAATCAAATCACAATTACTTTTGAAAAACTAGATGATTCGTTTGTGGATGACTTTCAAATTCAGAAACCATGTTGATGAAAAATACATTATGACACCTTTCCATTTTCTTAAAGACATTCAATTCAGCGTTGACAAAAAGGTGTACGTGTAAGAGACCACTATGATGACACACCAAATGCATTTGATGGAATCCTTCTGTGTCTCCTAATGCCTCTTAAAGCTGGAATCCTTAATAGAGAAACAGCCACGTTCATCTACCATATTATGTACTGCAATTTCTTTGACCATGCTGTGCCTCGCTCCTCAGCAATAAATAATAACAACGGTGGTGGGATGGCCGGTGGCGCTGTTTTCCTTTACTGTTTTCCCCTACTGCGGATTCCATCCACCAGTAATGTAAAAGTAACTGAAAATAATCAGATTACTCGAACTGAGTTTGGGTCATACTGATTACAATTTTAGACAGGTAACTGTAACATTTAGACAGTGACCTACCCAACCCTGACCGTGATCATGACTGTGAGTTGGAGTTTGTGTATTTTAAGTTAAATACAAATTTGTTCAATTAGCCCAGCAAGACCATGTGAAACATGACTGAGGTCTTGGGCCCTGAGTTTTTCCTTATCCGGTCACATGGTCATGAAAAACTCTGGGCCCTACATAATTAGACACCAGCACAATTTACCAATGGGGAGAGCTGCCGCTTTCAAGGAGCAGGACATTAATCCGGACCCTTATAAGAAATCCCACTTTGCCCTCCAACGAACTATCAAACAGGCAAAGCGTCAATACCGGACCAAGATTGAATCCTACTGCACCGGCTCAGACGCTCATAGGATGTGTCAGGGCTTGCAAACTATTACGGATTACAAAGGAAAGCCCAGCTACGAGCTGCCCAGTGACAAGAGCCTACCAGACGAGCTAAATTACTTATATGCGCGCTTCAAGGCAAGCAACGCTGAAGCATGCACGAGAGCACCACCTGTTCCGGATTACTTTGTAAATCAATCTCTCCTTAGCCAATGTGAGTTAGACCTTTAAACAGGTCAACATTCACAAGGCCAGAGGGCCAGATGGATTACCAGGACTTCTACTCAGAGCATGCGCTGACAAAATGGCAAGTGTTTTCACTGATATTTTCAACCTGTCCCTGACTGAGTCTGTAATACCTACATGTTTCAAGCAAACCATCATAGTCCCTGTGCCAAAGAAGGCCAAGGTAACCTGCCTAAATAACTGCTGGCCCGTAGTATTCATGTCTGTAGCCATGAAGTGCTTTGAAAGGCTGGTCATCAACACCATCATCCCAGAAACCCTAGACCCACTCCAATTCACATACTGCCCCAACAGATCCACAATCTCTATTGCACTCCACACTGCCCTTTCCCACCTGGACAAAAGGAACACCTATGTGAGAATGCTATCCATTGACAACAGCTCAGCGTTCAACACCATAGTGCCCTCAAAGCTCATCACTAAGCTAAGGACCCTGGGACTAAACACCTCCCTCTGCAACTGGATCCTGGACTTCCTGACGGGCCGCCCCCAGGTGGTAAGGGTAGGTAACAACACATCCGCCACGGTGATCCTCAACACTGGGTGCGTGCTCAGTCCCCTCCTGTACTCCCTGTTCACTCATGACTGCACGGCCAGGCTCGACACCAACACCATCATTAAGTTTGCTGATGACACAACAGTGGTAGGCCTGATCACCGACAACAATGAGACAGCCTATAGGGAGGTCAGAGACCTGACCGTATGGTGCAAGGACAACAACCTCTCCCTCATTGTGATCAAGACAAAGGAGATGATTGTGGACTACAGGAAAAGGTGGACCGAGCACGCCCCCATTCTCATCGACGGAGCAGGTTGAGAACTTCAAGTTCCTTGGCGTCCACATCACCAACAAACTAACATGGTCCAAGCACACCAAGACAGTCGTGAAGAGGGCATGACAAAACCTATTCCCCTTTAGGAGACTGAAAAGATTTGGCATGGGTCCTCAGATCCTCAAAAGGATCTACAGCTAAAAATTGTCAAAGACTCCAGTCACACTAGTTATAGGCAAGCAAGCGGTACCAGAGAGCCAAGTCTAGGTACAAAAGGCTCCTTAACAGCTTCTACCCCCAAGCCATAAGACTGCTGAACAGTTAATCAAATGGCCACCCAGACTATTTGCATTGAACCCTTTTTTATGCTGCTGCTGCTCGCTTTTTATTATCTACGCTTAGTCACTTTACCCCTACCTACATGGATATATGAGCTCAATTACCTCGACTTACCCGTACCCCCGCACATTGACCCCCTGTATATTGCCTTAAACTTTAGTTTACTTAGCAAATATTTTCTCACTCTGCACTGTTCGTGAAGGCCTTGTAAGTAAGCATTTCACGGCACAGTCTACACCTGGTCTATTCGGTGGCATGTGACAAATCAAATTTGATGTGATGACTCTGGATGTTGAATTTCACAGGCCTTGGTTGAATGATGTGGCAAGTCCCCAGAACAGCCGATCTGCCTCCCTACCGCCTTCTGAGGCGCTTATCCGCTCCTGGTCCCAAATCAGAGCATTAAGCATCTTATTTTGAAAACATGGAGGCTCGTCCAGACATCAACATCCAGCCTGGCCTCAGAGCCATACAAAATATACTTGACGTATTTCTGAGCACCGCCCACGTTTATGATACTGTTCCTACTAATGGTCTAGTTACTTGAGACAGAAACAGAAGTACAGACGTTGGTTAGGCAGGATGGGTGTAGACGGGCTTAATCCGCAACAGTTTAGCAATCAAAAGGTTGCATGTTCGAGTCGCATCGGGGGAGAACAAGCATTTTAGCTAACCCTTCCCCAAACCCTTATTCTAAACTTAACCCAATTCACATAACCTGCTACGTAAATTCACCTAACCTATGCCATTTTAGTTCTATAGCCTTTGTTGTTAGTTCCCCTAACCGCCAATGTAAACTCTCCCCATAATCCTCCTTTGTTGTTTAAGCATCCTGGCCTCAGATAAAGATACTATTAGTGTTTGTAATACTATTTGTCCTCCAAGACGTTTGATGAGTTATGTCATCCAAGTTGTATGCTATTGTACGGCCGAGTATTCATATGATATTGTATGACCACTATTCCATTCATAATATAACCTCACATAACGTAACTTACTGTAGCATACTAATTGGAGTGTCACAGATTTACATACAGAATAATACGAATTGCCCTGAGAACACATTGCAACATCTGCCCATGAGGACTTAGTGTTCCCCCACTGCCAAAAGATGAAAGCAGTTCTCAGTCACGAACAGACTGCTCAACTGTACTCATTATGACATGGAAAATATCCTCTTTACTAATTAGTGTTTCGTATTATATTGTTTTCAGATTCACAACTTATCTAATATGACATGATTTCATTTTCATGAGCCAGATGCCCCCTTCAAAGCCCACTGCGAAGTCGGCTCAAAACAAAAGTGACGTAGTTAAGCCTGTGGAGTAATGAGTTTCTGTAATGAGCTTCTGTGTTTTCACATGCCAAAACTCTTGTATGTTTTTGCATGTGAGAACCGCTTATCTGCCTTCTCAATGAAAACTAGTTTGAAAATGATATTTTATGGAAACGAGATGTTGTATGTATCTGAACGATGCACCATGCTGCTTTGTTGACAACATGACCGAGTGGCGCAAATTAGTGTACATTTTGAGAAGGGCGCTCCTTCCTCACCGCTCACGTCACGGGCCATTGACCGGTTTTGTCATGAAACTAATTAAGCTGTTCAAGAACCTTCAGAGAGTTCCTGGGTGGTGATGATGGAAAGGACGATGTGTACTCTGCTTTAAAACTGATACTGGGTCACAAATGGCACTCTATTCAATATATAGCACAATTGAGAGCATCCTGTCGAGCTGTATCACCGCCTGGTACGGCAACTGCACCTCCCGTAAAAGCAGGGCTCTCCAGAGAGTGGTACGGTCTGCCCAACGCATCACTGGGGGCAAACTACCTGCCCTCCAGGATACCTACAGCACCCGATGTCAGAGGAAGGCCAAAAAGGTCATCAAGGACACCCGAGCCACGGCCTGTTCACACTGCTATCATCCAGAAGGTGAGGACAGTACAGGTGCATCAAAGCTGGGACCGAGAGACTGAACAGCAGCATCAATCTAAAGGCCATCAGACTGTTAAATAGCCATCACTAGCTGACTTTCTCCCGGTTACCCAACCCTGCACCTTAGTGGCTGCTGCCCTACATACAGTACATGGACTTGGAATCACTGGCCACTTTAGTAATGGAACACTAGTCACTTTAATCATGTTTAAATCATGTTTACATACTACTTTACTCATCTCATATGTAAACTCAGCAAAAAAAGAAACGTCCCTTTTTCATGACCCTGTCTTTCAAAGATAATTCATAAAAATCCAAATAACTTCACAGATCTTCATTGTAAAGGGTTTTAAACACTGTTTCCCATGCTTGTTCAATAAACCATAAGCAATTCATGAACATGCACCTGTGGAACGGTCATTAAGACACTAACAGCTTACAGACGATAGGCAATTAAAGTCACAGATATAAAAACTTAGGACACTAAAGAGGCATGTCTACTGACTCTGAAAAACACCAAACACCGGACAGCTGATCGTCCTCGCAGTGGTAGACCACGTGTAGCAACACCTGCACAGGATCGGTACATCCGAACATCACACCTGCGGGACAGGTACAGGATGACAACAACAACTGCCCGAGTTACACTAGGAACGCACAATCCCTCCATCAGTTCTCAGACTGTCCTCAATAGGCTGAGAGAGGCTGCACTGAGGGCTTGTAGGCCTGTTGTAAGACAACGTCGCCTATGGGCACAAACCCACCGTCGCTGGACCAGACAGGACTGGCAAAAATTGCTCTTCACTGATGAGTCAAAAGCATTTCGCACTCGCATTAACATCTGCTAAACATTTGATTTGATTTGATGGTCAGATTCGCGTTTATCGTCGAAGGAATGAGTGTTACACCGAGGTCTGTACTCTGGAGCGGGATCGATTTGGAGGTGGAGTCCGTCATGGTCTGGGGCGGTGTGTCACAGCATCATCGGACTGAGCTTGTTGTCATTGCAGGCAATCTCAATGCTGTGCGTTACAGGGAAGACATTCTCCTCCCTCATGTGGTAACCCTTCCTGCAGGCTCATCCTGACATGACCCTCCAGCATGACAATGCCACCAGCCATACTGCTCGTTCTGTGCGTGATTTCCTGCAAGACAGGAATGTCAGTGTTCTGCCATGGCCTGCGAAGAGCCAGGATCTCAATCCCATTGAGCACGTCTGGGACCTGTTGGATCAGAGGGTGAGGACTAAGTTCATTCCCCCCAACTTGTTCAGTTTATGTCTCAGTTGTTGTTATGTTCACACACACATTTACACATGTTAAGTTTGCTGAAAATAAATGCAGTTGACAGTGAGAGGACGTTTCTTTTAGTCAATGCCGCTCCGACAATGATCGATTTGATATTTGTATATTTCTAAATTCCATTATTTTACTTATAGATTTGTGTGTATTGTTGTGAATCATTTTTAGATACTACTGCACTGTTAGATGCTACTGCACTGTTGAAGCTAGGAACACAAGCATTTCTCTACACCCAGAATAACATCTGCTAAATATGTGTATGTGACCAATAACATTTGATTTGATTTGATTTAGTGCACTTCTGTTGATCTGGGCCCAGTTTTCCGATAGCAATGGAACTAACATGCTGACCAGACCGCTCGCGCGCATGGGTGCATGTTGATTTTGTCCACCCACATCAGAGGTAATCAGAACACGCAGATTGAAATAGCAAAACGAACTCTGAACTAACTATATTAATTTGGGGACAGGTCGAAAAGCATTAAATATTTATGGCAATTTAGCTTGCTTGCTGTTGCTAGCTAATTTGTCCTGGGATATAAACATCGGGT
The DNA here is from genome assembly GCF_045679555.1 of Salvelinus alpinus. Taxonomy (NCBI): domain Eukaryota; kingdom Metazoa; phylum Chordata; class Actinopteri; order Salmoniformes; family Salmonidae; genus Salvelinus; species Salvelinus alpinus. The sequence goes on along the minus strand of NC_092097.1, from coordinate 8,126,174 downwards.
TGTTATTTTACCTGAAATACTCTTCTGACAATTCATCCAAAGATAACAGGGTAAACCGAGTTCGTTTCTAGTAATCTATCCTCCTTCAGGCTTCTTCTTCTTCTTCTTCTTCTTCTTTGGACTTCATATGGCTGGCAACCACCTTTAAGGTGCATTACCACTACCAACTGGACTGGAGTGTGGACCTCAGTTCATCTTTCAATCACCCACGTGGGTATATCTTCCTAAATGAGGAGAAGGGAAAGGCGAGACTTACAGTGCGTCAAGCATCACAACTAGAACCAAGTTCTATTTTAGAGCCTGACTATGCAGATGCTTGTTGACGCGCGTGAGCAGTGTGGGTGCTATGATTGAATAACATGTATGTGTATATTTATTTTGCAACGCTCGCACATGCGACGCGAACTGTGTGGTCAGCATGTTAGGCTCACAGGTGTTTTAGCGATGTATCGTTCCTACAACGGCCGAAGATGTAACGTTTCCCAAAACACAGCGCAGAGAAAGCACATAACGATGCACTTATCTGTTCTATGAGTGGTATGAGGCAGTCAGTAAATAACAAACGTTTTCAAGTGCAACTAGTATCGAAGGTTTTGGGAAACAGCTCGGAGATTCACCCATGCTCCTACGAATGTTATAACGATGAACTTAGCCTAAAGATGCTTTTGAGAAACCGGGCCCAGGGTTCTGGTTAAAAGTTGTGCGCTATTTAGTGAATAGGGTGCCATATTTGAATCCCCTGAATCTAACATTCTCTTACTGTAAATATGAAAGGATCGAAGTATAAGTATATATTTGGTGTAATTAGTGGCAATAACAGGGGTAAAGAATTCATACTTGGAGAGATTTGTCACCTGTGGTGTTGCTCTGAGGAACTACATGATTCAGTCTCTTCAAAGACTAACAGATCAGTAGAGTTAATTAGGAATAGTTGTTTGAAGTCTGTTCTAATCAGATGTTCAGCTTTGTTTGCTTTTGTTGGGATTTTAAATAGGATTTACTGCTCTGACACAGTAAAAGACACAGTGAGACATTTGAGGGTATTTGTGGTGGTAATGTAAGACAAAAACATACTTTTTTGTGCCATGTTACAAAACAAATTGCCCAGAAAATAGCAAAAGTGTAACGTCTGCTTCCAACTCACTCTCAAACACGTAGATCCCCTGAACGCAGCTCACTTTCCAACTCACACTCTCAAACACGTAGATCCCCTGAACACAGCTCACTTTCCAGCCCACTTTCCAGCTCACACTCTCAAACACATAGATCGCCTGAACGCTGCTCACTCTCCAGATCCCAATAACCTGAATTCTGATCAGCTGTTCACACACCTGTATGTCATTATCACACACTATTTAATTCCGTTCTTTGCACCCCATCATTGTGAGATATTGTTTGTTTTATGACACACTTCTATTTGGAGGGCTGTGGTTCCTATAATTGTGTGTGTGTGTGTGTGTGTGTGTGTGTGTGTGTGTGTGTGTGTGTGTGTGTGTGTGTGTGTGTGTGTGTGTGTGTGTGTGTGTGTGTGTGTGTGTGTGTGTGTGTGTGTGTGTGTGTGTGTGTGTGTGTGTGTGTGTGTGTGTGTGTGTGTGTGTGTGTGTGTGTGTGTGTGTGTGTGTGTGTGTGTGTGTGCGTGAAAGAGTTTTTGCCTGCCTCACTGACGGCACTTTTAGTCTATTGGATGTCCTGTTATCAACCTCTTGCCTGATCTCCCGGACGACGTTACTAGCCTTTTCCCTGCATGTACTGTTGCCTTTTTGGACCCCCTGTGTATGACCTTCTGCCTGCCCCTGGACCCAGCTACCTGCCCCCTCCTGTGGTCCTTTCCAAATAAACACCTGCTGCGCCCTGCACTTGAAACCAGCTCTGTCTCCCATCGTGTCCATTACAAAAAGTCTGAAGATGCAAAGTACATTTTGTTTTATTGAATAATTAAGTAGACTGTCTTATCTTGACTCTTAGATATTTAATGATAGACCTTTCATTGAATGAGTTGCATTCATTTGCATTTACTTCCAGAGACCATCTCCAGTGGCTGCCTAATTATACAGCTCACATGAATTGCCAGTGGCAGGAAATATGCGAGATGACATTGGCACATCCTGCACATTTTCACACTGTCATCACCCAATAACAAGTGAACAGATGTGGGGTTGGTATTTTTGCTTTCTTCATGATCAGGTGTTTTCTATACCGTCTGAGAGCCTGAATTAATCTTTAGGAGAGAATGGCAAGAAGGGAATTTTTGACCATATAGGGAAGATTCTCTTTTTTTCTACAATGTTATTGACTTGTTTATTGTTTACTCCATGTGTAACTCTGTGTTGTTGTCTGTTCACACTGCTATGCTTTATCTTGGCCAGGTCGCAGTTGCAAATGAGAACTTGTTCTCAACTAGCCTACCTGGTTAAATAAAGGTGAAATAAATAAAAAATTCTGTGATTTGCTAGTTACAGTAGTAGGTTAGTGTGGCACATTCACTTCAGTACCCACCACTCTGAGCAGAGACTCTGCAGCAGAATCACTATGGCATGCATCAGATAAGGTTTAGATATTTTCATAGTGTTACAGTGACTTTGCCCACTTATAGCCAATGGGCAATGTGCAGTGCCCCCTCCATTTCAATGGGCATGCCCATGCATGCCTCTGCTCTTCAGGGAGGTCTTTTCCCGTAGACCCCTCTAGACCAGGATGTTTGATCATCATCTCCACTGACCTGGATTGCTGCCTGCATGGATTCTACCAGCCATATTGGTAAATATTCCCCCTAATGGATGGGACAGGATGAGTACAATCAGTTTAAAGGGTGAGTCATCTAACTGTCCAAGATGTTCAAGATGTTCCACATATTCAGTGCCTTTTGAGATGTGTAACTTGCTCAAAAAAAACTTGAGATTTCACCTAACATTCTGTCATAAACGTGGGTTCCAAATATCTCTAACGGTTGCCCCGGCATGAGTTGTTTTATGCACGTGATGCCAGAATGCGCTCACTGTTCCAAAATGTGATTGTTACGCAACAGGACAGTAAACACGCGCTGCCTGCTAATTATCTATGGGCTATGTTTCAATTTGTCAATTTGAAATGATTTTCTAACAAATGTTATTTTCTAACAACAGTTTGAATTGAGGTGTGTTCCGCCTCCTCAATAATTCAGATAGAAGTAGCCCATTTCACTGTTGCGGACAATTTATGTTTGAGGCTTTACTGAGCCGGACAAACTTCTTCTCTCTTCTACTTGAGGAGAACCCAAGCACCTCCCCGGTGTGTCCTCAGATCAACTATGCAGACATTTGTGCAGTCTTGCATGAACTGGCACATTTTCTGGCTGGCGCCCGCATTTCCTTCTTTGCTGTTTTCCTTACAAATAATAACACCGGACATGTGTGCATTCCTTTCCTTTCAAAAGTAAGTGCCTATTTTCTGTATATCGTGTTGTCGTTTCTACTGTAGCATAGAGTATGTATTTCATCAACATCCAACGGTCTCTCCATTTCCAACACGCCCCCCACCGCCATTGGGGTTGGGGTAGCGTATTATCGGATACATTCCTGGGGAGGCTTTTTCTTCTTTCTCATATATCTTCTGTTTTTGTCCTCGTTGCTGTCCTCACTGCAGCTTGTTTCATCTTCTTTATCTCAGCAACTTTCTTCTTCACTGGCATTCTTCCTGCTGCTTGCACTTCATTTGCATCTTGTATTTCGACATTCTCTCTTCTCTCTTAGATTTCTCCAGTTCTCTTCTGAGGTCCTCTAGTGCTTCTTCTTCACTCTCTCTCTCTTCTGTTCCTCTCAGTTCATTTCAGCTCTTCCGAAAGCTCCTAAACCCCTGGCCCACCCCCAAATGGGTTGTGAAGGGGTTGGAGGCCACCAACTCTGTCCGCTGGTGGAGGATTTGGCAGTGATGGATACCAGAGAGGTCCCATGAAAGGGTTCCCCTCTGAAAAGGGCCAGCCAGGCTTGTTCTCTTTCTTCTCTTTATCCTCCTCTTTCTTCTCTGGCGGTTCCACTTGTTTTACTGTCAGTCCTCTTACAGCTTTATCTTTTGCATGTTCTTGCTTCCCTCTCCCATTTTCTGAAATCGTCCTACTTCACTTTCACTTCATTGTTCTGTCAACTTGGCTTCTCATAGATTCCAGTTCATCAGTGATCTGTCTCTGGTCTGCTAGGAAATCTCCATCTGTCCACTTGGTCCAATCTTCTGTTTGGTTCAGTACCCCCCTAGCAAATGTTTTAGACATTACTTTACACAACACACTTGGTTCCCAGTTCAGATTGTCCCTCATGCTCTTGCTATTTCCATGACACATATTTAAAGCTTTTAGAAAAAAAACAAAATGTTCCTCAAATGAACACTTACTTTATTTAACAACCACACAGCTTTCATGCTGGAGCTAATCTCCTGTTCAGTAAATTAGTCAAGCATACATTACTCTCTCATACATTGCTTTCACAAATTTCTCTTATGCACTAGTGTTCCATTCATACAGTATATGCAGTAATAGCACTCTCTCCGTTCTTCACATACATAACGTCATAAATCAAACTCCACTGATGAGACATGCTCATGTAATCTAAAAATGAGTAATGTTACCCTCAGAGACATCAAATCAAATCCAACTTTATTTGACACGTGCAGAATACGTATACATATAATAAGTATAGACATTACTGTGAAATGCTTACTTACAAGCCCTTAACCAACAGTGCAGTTCAAGAAAGAGTTATGAAAATAATTATTTATTATATTTACTAAAGTAAAAAATTATAAAAAGTAACACAATAAAATAACAATAATGAGGCTTTATACAGGGGGTACCAGTACCGAGTCAATATGCGGGGGTACAGGTTAGTCGAGGTAATTTGTACATGTAGGTAGGGTGAAGTGACTATGCATAGATAATAAACAGCGAGTAGCAGCAGTGTACAAAATAAATGGAGAGGGGGTGTCAATGTAAATAGTCCGGTGGACATTTTATTAATAGTTCAGCAGTCTTATGGCTTGGGGGTAGAAGCTGTTAAGGAGCCTTTTGGTCCTAGACTTGGCACTCCCGTACCGCTTACTGTGCGGAAGCAGAGAAAACAGTTTATGTCTTGGGTGACTGGAGTATCTGACATTTTGTTGGGCTTTCCTCTGACACCGCCTAGTATATAGGTCCTGGATGGCAGGAAGCTTGGCCCTGGTGATATACTGAGCCGTACGCACTACCCACACTGTAGCGCCTTACGGTCAGATGCCGAGCAGTTGCTGTACCAGCTGGTCAGGATGCTCTCGATGGTGCAGTTGTAGATTTTTTTGAGGATCTGGGGACCCATGCCAAATCTTTTCAGTCTCCTGGGGGGAAAATGAGTTCCCTCTTCACGAATGTCTTTTGTGTTTGGACCATGATAGTTCGTTGGTGATGTAGACAGCAAGGAACTTAACTCTCGATCCACTCCACTACTGCCCCGTCGAATTTAATGGGGACCTGTTTGGCCCGCCTTTTCCTTTAGTCCATGATCAGTTCCTTTGTCTTGATCACATTGAGGGAGATGTTGTTGTCCTTGCATCACACGGTCAGGTCTCTGACCTCCTCCCTATAGGCTGTCTCATTGTTGTCGTTGATCAGGCCTACCACTGTTGTGTCATCAGCAAACTTAATGAGTCGTGTTTGGCCACACAGTCATGGATGACCAGTGAGTACAGGAGGGGACTAAGTACACACCCCTGAGGGGCCCCAGTGTTGAAGATCAGTGTGGCAGATGTGTTGTTGCCAACCCTTACCACCTGTGGGCGGCCCGTCAAGAAGTCCAGGATCCAGTTGCAGAGGGAGGTGTTTAGTCCCAGGGTCCTTAGCTTAGTGTTGAGCTTTGTGGACTCCATGGTGTTGAACACTGAGCTGTAGTTAATGAACAGCATTCTCACATAGGTGTTCCTTTTGTGCAGGTGGGAAATTAAACTGCGTAATATGTGGAGAGGTTAAAATGACAGTGAAGACACTTGCCAGTTGGTCAGCGCATGATTTGAGTACACATCCTGGTAATCCGTCTGCGGCTTTGTGAATGTTGACCTGTTTAAAGGTCTTGCTCACATCGGCTACCGAGAGCATTATCACACAGTCGTCCAGAACAGCTGGTGCTCTCGTGCATGCTTCAGCGTTGCTTGCCTCGATGCGAGCATAAAAGGCATTTAAATTATCTGGTAGGCTTGCGTCACTAGGCAGCTTGCGTCTGGGTTTCCCTTTGTAGTCCAAAATAGTTTTCAAGCCCTGCTCCATCCAACGAGCATAAGAGCCGGTGTAGTCGGTTTTAATCTTAATCCAGTATTGATGCTTTACTTGTTTGATGGTTCAGCTGAGGGCATAGCGGGATTTCTTATAAGTGTCCGGATTAGTGTCCCGCTCCTTGAAAGCGGCAGCTCTAGCCTTTAGCTCAACGTGGATGTTGCCTGTAATCCATGGCTTCTGATTGGGATATGTACGTACGGTCACTGTGGGGACGACGTCGTCGATGCACTTATTGATGAAGCCGGTGACTGAGGTGGTATACTCCTGAATGCCGTTGGATGAATCGCGGAACATATTCCAGTCTGTGCTATCAAAACAGTCCTGTAGCGTAGCATCCACGCCATCTGATCACTTCGGTATTGAGTAAGTCACTGGTACTTCCTGCTTTAGTTTTTGCTTGTATGCAGGAATCAGGAGGATATAATTATGGTCAGATTTTCCAAATGGAGGGCAGGGGAGAGCTTTGTATGCATCTCTGTGTGTGGAGTAAAGGTGGTCTAGAGTTTTTTCCTTCTGGTTGCACATATGACATGCTGGTTGAAATTAGGTAATACGGATTAAAGTTTGCCTGCATTAATGTCCCTGACCACTAGGAGCGCTGCTTCTGGATGAGCATTTTCTTGTTTTCTTATTTTAACAAATCAAAATCAAATGTTATTTTATTTTATATTTATTTGTCGCATGCACATGGTTAGCGGATGTTAATGCGAGTGTAGTGAAATGCTTGTGCTTCTACCTTCCAGTTCCGACCATGCAGTAATATCTAACAAGTAATAAGAATATGTAAATAAAAATATATGGATGAGCAATGGCCGAACGGCATAGGCAAGATGCAGTAGATGGTATAGAGTACAGTATATACATATGCGATGAGTAATGTATGGTATGTAAACATTATATAAAGTGGCATTGTTTAAAGTGGCTAGTGATACATTTATTACATCCAATTTTTTATTATGAAAGTGGCTAGAGATGAGTCAGTATGTTGGCAGCAGCCACTCAATGTTAAAACTTTCCACCTTCTCCACTACTGTCCCGTCGATGTGGATAGGGGGCTGCTCCCTCTGCTGTTTCCTGAAATCCACGATCATCTCTTTTGTTTTGTTGACATTGAGTGTGAGGTTATTTTCCTGACACCACAATCCGAGGGCCCTCACCTCCTTCCTGTAGGCCGTCTCGTTGTTGTTGGTAATCAAGCCTACAACTGTAGTGTCGTCTGCATAAGGATTGATTGAATATGTCCGTAAACACACCAGTCAGCTGGTCTGCGCATGCTCTGAGGACGCGGCTAGGGATGCCGTCTGGGCCGGCAGCCTTGCGAGGGTTAACACGTTTAAATGTTTTACTCACGTTGGCTGCAGTGAAGGAGAGCCCGCAGGGTTTGGTAGCGGGCCGTGTCGGTGGCACTGTATTGTCCTCAAAGCGAGCAAAGAAGTTGTTTAGTTTGTCTGGGAGCAAGACATCGTGTTCCGTGACGGGGCTGGTTATCTTTTTGTAGTCCGTGATTGACTGTAGACTCTGCCACATACCTCTCGTGTCTGAGCCGTTGAATTGCGACTCTACTTTATCTCTATACTAACGCTTAGCTTGTTTGATTGCCTTGCGGAGGGAATAGCTACACTGTTTGTATTCGGTCATGTTTCCGGCCGCCTTGCCCTGAATTAAAGCAGTGGTTCGCGCTTTCAGTTTTGTGCCAATGCTGCCATCAATCTACGGTTTCTGGTTGGGGAAGGTTTTAATAGACGATGTGCCAGCATCGGTTTGTGGTGGTAAATAGACAATTACACATAGTATAGATGAGAACTCTCTTGGTAGATACTGTGGTCTACAGCTTATCATAAGGTACTCTACCTCAGGCGAGCAATACCTTGAGACGTCTTTAATATTAGACATTGTGCACCTGCTGTTATTGACAAATAAACACACACCCCTATCCCTCGTCTTACCAGACGTAGCTTCTCTGTCCTGCCGGTGCGTGGAAAATTCCGCAAGCTCTATACTATCCGTGTCGTAGTTCAGCCACGACTTGGTGAAACATAAGATATTACAGTTGTTAATGTCCCATTAGTAGGATAGTCTTGATCGTAATTACTTACACTGGACACTCAAAGTAAACATTAAATGAATCACTCTTTCTTGTCAGCAAGCTGGAGAGGTCACAGTCAAGCTGAAATGCATAAAGTACCGGTCTGAAGTGAGCTCTAAAAGGCTCCTTTCCGGTCTGACCAATATGAATCCGTGCTTCAAGATTGTTTTGATCACACGGACTGGGATATGTTCCGGGAAGCCTCTGAGAATAACATTGACGGATACACGGATGCGGTGACTGAGTTAATCAGGAAGTGAATAGGATATGTTGGACACATAGTGACTATTAAAATTGCCACCCGGACTATTTACACTTCAAATCAAATCAAATCAAGTTTATTTTATATAGCCCTTCGTACATCAGCTAATATCTCGAAGTGCTGTACAGAAACCCAGCCTAAAACCCCAAACAGCAAGCAATGCAGGTGTAGAAGCACGGTGGCTAGGAAAAACTCCCTAGAAAGGCCAAAACCTAGGAAAAAACCTAGAGAGGAACCAGGCTATGAGGGGTGGCCAGTCCTCTTCTGGCTGTGCCGGGTGGAGATTATAACAGAACATGGCCAAGATGTTCAAAATGTTCATAAATGACAAGCATGGTCAAATAATAATCAGGAATAAATGTCAGTTGGCTTTTCATAGCCGATCATTAACAGTTGAAAACAGCAGGTCTGGGACAGGTAGGGGTTCCATAACCGCAGGCAGAACAGTTGAAACTGGAACAGCAGCAAGGCCAGGTGGACTGGGGACAGCAAGGAGTCATCATGCCCGGTAGTCCTGACGTATGGTCCTAGGGCTCAGGTCCTCCGAGAGAGAGAAAGAAAGAGAGAAGGAGAGAATTACACTTTTATTTATATCTATTAATGATCCCCATTAGCTGCTGCTTAGGCAGCAGCTATTCTTCCTGGGGTCCAAACATATTAAAGCACTTACATTTTATATAAAACAAAAGATAAAACAGTACATCATATAACATTATTACACCACTACATATCAACAGTACAAAATGTATAATATCACCATACAACAATATCACAATGTATGTGTATGCGTGTGTCTGTACCTTTGTGTGTGTTTCTTCACAGTCCCCGTTGTTCCATATGGTGTATTTTTACCTGTTTCTTTAATCTGATTCTACTGCTTGCATTAGATACCTGATGTGGAATAGAGTTGCATGTAGTCATGGCTCTCTGTAGTACTGTGCACCTCCCATAGTTTGTTCTGGACTTGGGGATTGTGAAGAGACCTCTGGTGGCATGTCTTGTGGGGTATGCATGGATGTCCAAGCTGTGTGCTAGTATTTTAAACACACAGCTCGGTACATTCAGCTTGTCAACACCTCTTACAAAAACAAGTAGTGATGAAGACAATCTCTCTTCCACTTTGAGCCATGAGAGATTGACATACTTTTAAGGGCCAGCTGTGCTTCCCTATTCTGAGCCAACTTCAAATTTCTTAAGTCCCTCTTTGTGGCACCTAGACTAGACTCTAAATGCGACAAAACTAGGGCCTGTGGGACCTGCTTTGTTTATAGTGTTGTTAAGAAGGCAGGGCGTTGCTTTATTATGGACAGACTTCTCCCCATCTTAGCTACTGTTGTATCAATATGTTTTGACAATGACATTTTACAATCCAGGGTTAATCCAAGCAGTTTAGTCACCTCAACTTTCTCAATTTCCACATTATTCATCACAAGATGAAGTTGAGGTTTTGGGTTTAGTGAATGATTTGTCCCAAATACAATATTTAGGACTAACTTATTCATTTCCACCCATTCTTAAACTAACTGCAGCTCTTTGTTAAGTGTTGCAGTCATTTCAGTTGCTGTAGTAGCTGACGTGTATAGTGTTGAGTCATCCACATACATAGACACACTGGCTTTACTCATGTCATTAGTTAAGATTGAAAAAGTAAGGGGTCTAGACAGCTGCCCTGGGGAATTCCTGATTCTACCTGGATTATGTTGCAGAGGCTTCCATTAAGAGCACACTCTGTGTTCTGTTAGACAGGTAACTCTTTATCCACATTATAGCAGGGGGTGTAAAGCCATAACACATACGTTTTTCCAACAGCAGACTATGATCGGTAATGTTAAAAGCCGCACTGAAGTCTAATAAAACAACCCCCACAATCATTTTATCATCAATTTCTCTCATCCAATCATCGGTCATTTGTGTAAGTGCTGTGCTTGTTGAATGTCCTTCCCTATAAGCGTGCTGAAAGTCTGTTGTCAATTTGTTTACTGTAAAATAGCATTTTATCTGGTCAAACACATTTTTTTCCAGAAGTTTACTCGGTAATAGGCTGATTGGTCGGCTATTTGAGCAAGTAAAGGGGGCTTTACTATTCTTGGGTAGCGGAATTACTTTTGCTTCGATTGATTGATTGAATTTATTAGACAACAATTTAAAAAAAAACATAAATAAGGGCTCTCCAGCCGGTGATGCCTCCAAATACAATTTAATAAAATCATCAAGAATAACACAATAAAGTTTAAAAGCTGATTTCCATTGTGGTCCTTTTGAAGGGGGAAGGGGGCTGTAACTAGGTTAAGCGGCAATTGTAATGTCAACAGACAGTGACAGACAAAATTGTTGTTTGATTCATAACATAATTTGTACAATTCCCTTTCCTAATAAACAACTATAGGCAGGTACATCTCCCTTGTCTCACATAACCTTAATATATAAAACAATCAATCCCTAAAATATACAAGATAATCACAATATGATAAACAACAGGCACCAAAAGGCAGACCGTATGCTATCCCAGGCATTTTCCTTCTCAGCCACGTACTACAGTATACTCTTTCGACTCACTTTTGAGACATGCTACTATTTAGCCATTTTTTCCAGTGAGAACTTGAAACTACATACGGAGGTTATACGTTTCAAATTCTTAGGAAGACTATTCCAAAGAGTGGCAGCTGAGTATAAAAAGTTTCTCAAAGTAGTTAAACAGGTACCTGGGGACCATACCGTGGACAATCTTATGTACAAGAGACAATTTCATCTGACAGACTCTCGCCTCCACTTTGAGCCATCGAAGGCTTTCAAGGTGGGAATGGTCAAGATTTTTTAATTTTTTTTAATTTTTTTTAATTTTACCGTTATTTTACCAGGTAAGTTGACTGAGAACACGTTCTCATTTGCAGCAACGACCTGGGGAATAGTTACAGGGGAGAGGAGGGGGATGAATGAGCCAATTGTAAACTGGGGATTATTAGGTGACCGTGATGGTTGAGGGCCAGATTGGGAATTTAGCCAGGACACCGGGGTTAACACCCCTACTCTTACGATAAGTGCCATGGGATCTTTAATGACCTCAGAGAGTCAGGACACCCGTTTAACGTCCCATCCGAAAGACGGCACCCTACACAGAGCAGTGTCCCCAATCACTGCCCTGGGGCATTGGGATCTTTGTTTAGACCAGAGGAAAGAGTGCCTCCTACTGGCCCTCCAACACCACTTCCAGCAGCACCTGGTCTCCCATCCAGGGACTGACCAGGACCAACCCTGCTTAGCTTCAGAAGCAAGCCAGCAGTGGTATGCAGGGTGGTATGCTGCTGGCAAGATGCGTAAATGCTGGAAGTTAAATAATTATCCTGACTAATTTGTTCTGAGATGTTTGCTTCCCTTCAGGCCTGAGGGCACACACTTTCTAGGAGGCTTAAATTGATATGGCAAATAGGAGTGGCAATATCATCTGCCATTATCCGCAGTCATTTTCCATCCAAATTGTCAGACCCCGGTGGCTTGTCATTGTTGATAGAAATAATAATTGTTCACCTCTTCCACACTCACTTTACAGAATTCAAAAGTACAATGCTTGTCTTTCATAATTTGGTCAGATATACTTGGATGTGTTATGTAAGCATTTGTTGCTGGCATGTCATACATAAGTTGACTTTTAATTGGCAGGTAAGCAATTAAAGTAGTTGACAATATCAGTGGGTTTTGTGATGAATGAGCCATCTGCTTCAATGAATGATGGAACCAAGTTTGCCTTTTTTCCCCAAAATGTCATTTAGGGTGCTCCAAAGCTTTTTACCCGACATCGCGATCATTCATTTTAGTTTCATAGTATAGTTTATTTCTATTTAGTCATATGATTTCTTAATTTGCAGTACGTTTGCCAATCAGTTGGGCTGCCAGACTTTTTTGCCATACCTTTTGCCTCATCCCTCTCAACCATACAATTTTTCAATTCCTCATCAAACCAAGGGGATTTAACAGTTTTCACAGACATTTTTTTAATGGGTGCATGCTGTAAGGTGTGCACTGGGAGTCGGAAAGCAAGTTCAGGGAGTGCATCATTTACTCAAAAAATTTACAAAACAAGAAACACGAACAACGCACAGACAGGAAACTGAAACATTGACGCCTCGGGAAGGAACCAAAGGGAGTGACATATATACTCAGGATGGTAAGTTGGTGGTTGAAGATATCCCTCTAGTGGTGTGGGGGCTGTGCTTTGGCAAAGTGGGTGGGGTTATATCCTTCCTGTTTGGCCCTGTCCGGGGATATCATCGGATGGGGCCACAGTGTCTCCTGACCCCTCCTGTTTCAGCCTCCAGTATTTATGCTGCAGTAGTTTGTGTCGGGGGGCTAGGGTAAGTTTGTTATATCTGGAGTACTTCTCCTGTCTTATCCGGTGTCCTGTGTGAATTTAAGTATGCTCTCTCTAATTCTCTCTTTCTCTCTTTCTTTCTCTCTCTCGGAGGACCTGAGCCCTAGGACCATGCCTCAGGACTACCTGGCATGATGACTCCTTGCTGTCCCCAGTCCACCTGGCTGTGCTGCTGCTCCAGTTTCAACTGTTCTGCCTGCGGCTATGGAACCCTGACCTGTTCACCGGATGTGCTACCTGTCCCAGACCTGCTGTTTTCAACTCTCTAGAGACCGCAGGAGCGGTAGAGATACTCTTAATGATCGGCTATGAAAAGCAAACTGACATTTACTCCTGAGGTGCTGACTTGCTGCACCCTCGACAACTACTGTGATTATTATTATTTGACCATGCTGGTCATTTATGAACATTTGAACATCTTGGCCATGTTCTGTTATAATCTCCACCCGGCACAGCCAGAAGAGGACTGGCCACCCCCCATAGCCTGGTTCCTCTCTAGATTTATTCCTAGGTTTTCGCCTTTCTAGGGAGTTTTTCCTAGCCACTGTGCTTCTACACCTGCATTGCTTGCTGTTTGGGGTTTTAGGCTGGGTTTCTGTACAGCACTTTGAGATATCAGCTGATGTACGAAGGGCTATATAAATAAATTTGATTTGAAATATATAGGGCAGGTAATCAAAGAGGTAATGGAGTCCAGGTGAGTCTGATGACGCGCAGGTACGCATACCGATGGTGACAGGTGTGCGCCATAACGAGCAGTCCGCTGACCTAGAGGCCAGAGAGGGAGCACACATGACAGTACCCCCTCCCCCACACAGGGCTCCAGCCGCTTGATGCCGACCAAAATAACGATCCTGGGGATCAGAAACGGACAGGTCACCTCGGCTGAGTCGCGGGAAACCTGTCAATCCGGCTGAGACGGGGGAGCACAGCGACCTAAAGCGCCTGAGAGGGAGCATACGTGACGGTTCCCCCTCCCTGGCGTGTTCGGCCCAGCCGCAGGACGCCAACCAAAGGGACGATCCTGGGGATCCTTAGCGGACCGGTCGCCACCGCTGAGGCGCAGAAACCTGACGAACTGGCTGAGGCATGAGAGCCTGATGAGTCGGATGAGACCTCCCTGGTTGCCTCGGTTGAGGCACCGGAACCCGTTCACCAGCTGAGGCATGGGAGCCTATCGAGCCCACTGAGGCATGGCAGCCTGTCGTGCCAGCTGAGGAATGGGAGCCTGTCGTGCCAGCTGAGGCATAGGAGCCTATCGATCCCGCTGAGGTATGGAAACCCGGCGAGCCAGCTGAGGCAGGGGAACCTGACAAGCCATCTGAGGCCTCCCAGGTAGCTCCGGTTCAGACACCTGGACCCGACGTCACCTCTAACACAAAAAATGTAAATAAAAGACACCCCTGATGCTTCCCTTTGGAGAGGCATCATTCTGTAATATGTGCGCTGGGAGTCGGGAAGCAAGTTCAGGGAGTGCATAATTTAATAAACAAAATCCATAGGATGTTGTGATCACAATATAGTAGCCATATCTAGGAAAACCAAACGTCCAAAGGATGAGCCTAATATAGCATATAAGAGGTCATACAATATGTTTCGTAGTGATTCTTAAGTTGATGATGTAAATAATATTTGCTTGTCTGTGGTGTGTAATGAGGAGTAAACAGACGCTGCACTTGACACATTTATGAAATGTTTTATTCCAATTACTAATAAGCATGTGTCACGTGTGCTCCCTCTCTGGCCTCTAGGTCACCGGGCTGCTCATTATGGCGCACACCTGTCACCATCGTTACGCGCACCTGCGCATCATCAGACTCACCTGGACTCCATCACCTCCTTGATTACCTGCCCTATATATGTCACTCCCTTTGGCTCCTTTGTTTCAGTTTCCTGTCTGGGGGGTGGGACTGAAATTTGCACAATTTCTGTAGAATCACCCATATACACAGTCAGGTTGAAAACGATTGGCACACTTGATAAAAATTTGTAAAAAAGACTGTATAAAATAAATAATACAAATACTGAGATGTAATGTACACAAAACATTTTTTACAATTCTATTATTTTTTACTGATGCAATTGCTCAGATAGGGAGATTTTGTTTTACAAGTGATATTTTTTACATCTCAAAAAGATAGAGGTCAAAATGATTGGCACCCCTGTTTTCAATAACTTTCCATACCTCACCTTGCAAGGATAACAGCACTGAGTGTTTTCTAAAATCGTTTTTGAGATTGGAGAACACATTGGGGGGGACCTTCTGTAAAATATGCTGGTGGATCTTTTCTTCAGGGGCCTCCGAGTGGTGCAGCGGTCTAAGGCACTGCATCTCAGTGCTAGAGGCATCACTACATACCTGGTTCATTTCCAGGCGGTATCACAACCGGCTGTGATTGGGAGTCCCATAGGACTCTTCCAGGAGGCTGAAACTTGTCCGGAAGACAATAACCCGAAGCACACATCAAAATTCACAAATACATTTTTAATTGACCACAAAATGAACATTTTGCATTGGCCAGCTCAGTCTCTGGATTTGAACCCGATTGAAAACTTGTGGTTGGAATTGAAGAGGGCAGTCCATAAGCGCAAACGAAGGATATCAAGGATCTGTAAAGATTATGTATGAAGGAATTTTACAGGAGGTATGGTGTTTTTTTCTGCATCATGCATCCTTCTTTCAACTCAAAACCCACAATTGGTGTGCGTGGCCAAATAGCTACGTCATAACCTTTGATGTGATAACCTTCTTGTGGGTTGACAGAAATACTTTCCCCAAAACCTGCAAGAGTAAGTATATCATTTGTACTGTATCTATTATTTGCAAACGTTGCCATGAAATGAGCAGCAGCAGTACATGACCATGGTATGACCAACACAATAGATGGCACATTACACTCAAAAAACTAAATTGGTTAGTTTCCTTCCAAACCTAAAAATGTTTTTATTCTGATGTGATTTAAGCACTGGTATGCACACAGAACATCCAATTGTGTTGTTTCTCTGTGACAAATTGTAATTTTGAGAGTGAAAATCAAAAAAAGTATAAAACCAGGAAAAATTAAACTGAGAACGCATTATTTTTGGGAAATATAAATATATAAGCCGGATGTGGAGGTCCCGTACTGGCATCCTTACACGTGGTCTGCGGTTGTGAGGCCCGTTGGACGAATACTCTAAAATGATGTTGGAGTCAGCTTATGGTAGAGAAATTAAATTAAATTCTCTGGCAACAGCTATGGTGGACATTCCTGCAGTCAGCATGCCAATTGCATGCTCCCTCAAAACCTGAGATATCTGTGGCAATGTGTTGTGTGACCAAATTGCACATGTTAGTGGCCTTTTATTGTCCCCGGCACAAGGTGCACCTGTGTAATGATCATGCTGTTTATTTGGCTTCTTGATATGCCACACCTGTCAGGTGGGTGAATTATCTTGGTAAAGGAGAAATGCTCACTAACAGGGACGTTATAACGGCTTTCTTCCTGGGCTGAAAGAGAGGACCAAAATGCAGCGCGGCTAGTGTTCAACATGTTTAATAACGAACAAGTGAACACTACAAACAACAAACAAAATAACAAACCGTGAAAACCGAGACAGTCCTATCTGGTGCAGAACAAACACAGAGACAGGAAACAATCACCCACAAACAAACAGTGTGAACAGCCAACCTATATATGGTTCTCAATCAGAGGAAAACATCAAACACCTGTCTCTGATTGAGAACCATATAAGGCTAATTACAAGTGACCTAAACATAGAAACACAAAACATAGAATGCCCACCCCAACTCACGCCCTGACCAACTAAACACATACAAAAATAACATAAAACAGGTCAGGAACGTGACAGACGTAAACAAAGTAGTCCAATGAATTTGAGAGGAATAAGAGCATACAAGTAATAGACAACAACAACAAGATATTACTTAAGAAAAATAAATAAAAAGAGTTATACAGTGTATTGGAAAGACACCAAGAAACAACAAAAATACTATTTACACATTCATATACACTGAGTGTACAAAACATTAAGAACACCTGCACTTTCCATGACATTGACTGACCAGGTGAATCCAGGTGAAACCTATGGTCCCTTATATCACTTGTTAAATCCACTTCGATCAGCGTAGATGAAGTGGAGGAAACAGGTTAAAGAAGGATTTTTTTAAGCCTTGAGACAATTTACCGTATCTCCTATACCTCCTCACCCATCTCTTACACTGTTTTAGCTTCCTTTTCAGGTCATCCTTGAAATATGGCCCACCTCTTCAACCGTGATCAGACAGAAAGCATTGACCTAATACCCAAAGGGGCGGCTTTCTGCTCAAATGATTACCTTGACAGGATGTCATATGTGGTGTGAGGAAGCAGTAATCCAGGAGGTTGGATCACCTATTCCCTGCACGCCTCCTCTACTTCAGATGACCTTCACATCTCATTGCTGAGGTGTCATTTGTAATAGTGTCTTAAGATGTGATATGCCTTATGTCATTTCTGGGGCTGTAAGTCTTAGCTGGTGTCCTGTCACTCGTCGGGAGGATGTACTACAGTATATCGCACTAAACATTTACCTTGAATGTCACTTTCTGGTGATTATGGGTCGGAAAAACTCTTATTAAAATGGATCTTCGGCTTCTATTCATGATCTTGTGAGTCAAAGAATCACAATAGCAGCCATTTGTAATGATGTATCACACAATGATTGTTTGGTTGGATATTTCTATTCAATACATACAGTGCATTATCCTTCCTGTATGTATGACCTCCACAGAGGAGGCTTATTATGGAAGCAGAGAGGTTTGTCTACAGCATTTTAAATGCAAACCTCTGAGCTGTGTGTGTGTGTGTGTGTGTGTGTGTGTGTGTGTGTGTGTGTGTGTGTGTGTGTGTGTGTGTGTGTGTGTGTGTGTGTGTGTGTGTGTGTGTGTGTGTGTGTGTGTGTGTGTGTGTGTGTGTGTGTGTGTGTGTGTGTGTGTGTGTGTGCGTATTTACCCGTGATATTAAAGCGTATAGCTAAGTTGATGAGAAGCTTCAATCTATCCCCCAGGCCGTTTGGTATGTGTGTCATGCTTGTTTTGCACGTTGCCGTGGAAGCAGCTGCTGTTCACATTTCCGTGGTGGCAAGACCTAATTACTGAAGAAGAAAAAACACTGAGGATGCCAGACCGCAATTTAACTTTCCTATTGTTCAATTTTTCCCCCCATTTTTTTACACTTCATATAAGAAATGAAACATTGTCCTAAATTGTTTAATTAGCATGTATAAGTTGATTATGTACATTTAATTACACTGATGTATATATTTTCAACATATTATTTTAACACAATATCATTTTCGCATAGTATTAGTTTACTCAAATGGGTTAAGGGAATTAGTTATTCCAGTGATGGGGAAATGCAGATTGCAGACATCTGCTGCATAGATCTAATTGGACCAAATCACCCCAATGCAGAATGCAGACATCTGCTGCATGGATCTAATTGGACCAAATTAACCCTAGTGGATCTCTCTCGCTGCCAAATGGTAGTCTGGTTGAAATAAATTACAATTTTTATGTTATGTTTATCATGACCTTGACCCGCAATATTGTATAGATCAGGGGTCTCCAAAAGGTTTATTGCGAGCTACTGCCCACCTATGAGTAGCTCGCCGCATAATTCTGAAAGTACATCGAATTTTCACCACCGCAAACTCTCACAAACAAGTCTCACAAGTATCAGAAAACGCAAGCAATTAATGCAACATTGACATTATCCCACCCCTGGTTAGCCACTATTGGTTTAAAAAGCCAAACCTAACAAAATATCTGCCAATTAATTTCCAGCAATATTTCCCCTCTGCCTGTGTGGTGCTAGCATTTGTCTATCACTCCATGTGATACCCATTGATGTCATAACCTTTGATGTGATAACCTTCTTGTGGGTTGACAGAAATACTTTCCCCAAATCCTTCTCCAATTAACTGTTATGCAAAGTAGGCTTACCTGGCAGAAATATATCATGAGTAAGTATATCATTTGTATCTATTATTTGCAAACGTTGCCATGAAATGAGCCGCAGCAGTACAGAACCATGGCATGACTGACACATTAGATGGCACATTACACTCAAAAAACTAAATTGGTTAGTTTTCTTCCAAACCTAAAAAAAATGTATTTTGATGTGTTTTAAGCACTGGTATGGATACAGAACATCCAATTGTGTTGTTTCTCTGTGACTTTTTTTTAATTTGAGAGTGAAAATCAAAAAAGTATGAAACCAGGAAAAATAAAACTGAGAACACATTATTTAGGAAAATATACACATATAAAAAAAAATGTTTGGGGGGGTGATCACAGATTATATAGGCCCCGCCTAGAGTTGTTAATTAACCATTATTTTACTTGGTATATTGACAGAAAACATAGTGCACTACTTGTATTGTACACTAAGAACCCTAGGAAGAGTTGCGGGGTAGAGGAGAAGAGAAGAATGTGCCTATTTGAAAGCTAGAAAAAAAATTGTAGCTCACAACATTACATTTAAAAAAAAAAAAGTGCCCTTTTTCTCCCCAATTTCGTGGTATCCAATTGTTAGTAGTTACTGTCTTGTCTCATCGCTACATCTCCCGTACGGGCTCGGGGGAGACGAAGGTCGAGAGCCATGCGTCCTCCGAAACACAACCCAACCAAGCCGCACTGCTTCTTAACACAGCGTGCATCCAACCCGGAAGCCAGCCGCACCAATGTGTCGGAGGAAACACCGTACACCTAGCGACCTGGTCAGCGTGCACTGCGCCCGGCCCGCCACAGGAGTCGCTACAGCGCGATGAGACAAGGATATCCCTACCGGCCAAACCCTCCCTAACCCGGGCGACGCTAGGCCAATAACATTTTTTTTTTTTATTAAGTAGCTCTCATGCTAGAGAGGTTGGAGACCCCTGGTGTAGATAGACAGTGTAGTGTGTAGTGATTCCACGCACAGCCAATGGATTACCTATCGATGGTACCTGGTCTCTCTCTCTCTGGCTCTATTGATTCCACTGTGTGCTTACGAGCTGGAGCAGACGGACAAAAAAATGCTTGTTTCTCATTAGTCAAAGAGGCACCTAAGCATCGTTACTATGATAAAACATGAACTGCATTGAAGAAATGTCACCTGGCCTGGTGTACTGCAGTAGAAGTATGACTGGAGTGGCATATTCTCTTTATTCCCCAGTGCAGATAAGACTGTTTTGTTTCTGAGGGAATTATTGTGGTAGTTCCCAGTGTGCTTTGGCTTGCCAGATCCTTGTCCTAAGCTGTGAGACAATCACACAAAGCAGTTTCGAATATCATATTACATTTCAGCGGTACCAAATATAAACACTCACTGCCAAAGTTAAGATGTAGTTAAAGTGCTCTTCACTCCTAAGATTTGAATGCAGAACAATTCTCATTGGTAGGTTTGAATGGGTTAGAATGTGATAAATGCATGCAGGGACTTTATATGAAAGCCTATTAACTATTAATGCAAATACTGTATGTGAAATTGAGCATGGGGATGTCTGAAAAGGTTGTTCATGTCCAACCACTGCCCTGGCCTGTTCTAGATGGGAGAATCAATCACTTTGATGGTGTTTCATTGTGACTGGAACAGTTCAAATAACCAACTTGATTTGCAGCCTGACTGACATCTTGGATCTCACATTGGTTGTACACAGTGGGGAATTCCATTCTCTCTCTCTCTCTCTCTCTCTCTCTCTCTCTCTCTCTCTCTCTCTCTCTCTCTCTCTCTCTCTCGAACACACAAGAACACGTGGATGTCATACGTGAAGATACATATTATGGACACCTTTCACACCATCATCAAAATGACATTAGGCAGGTGTGATTAATGATGTCTGAATATGAAATTGGCCTATCAAAGATGCCAGAACTCCTGAGTTAATGACTCTTCGTCCCTGTTATTAATTTAACACAACGAACCACTTCCAAAAACTGGAAAGGCTTATGAAAACATACATGAAAACATGATGTTTCTCAAATTGTAAGATCAGATCCCGAGTGGGTCAGACATGGTTCAGAACAGTTACTCCCTCACTGTTCACAGGGATAAACAGACTGCTTAGTGCTTACGCAAATTCCCTGGGTAAATTACAGATTTAAATTGTATTTACTGTCAGCTGAAGATGTGCATTTGGAGAGAGTGCAGGGGGGGAAAAAAAAGGGAAAGAGAGACAGAGCGAGAGACTGAGAGAGAGAGAGACAGGGAAAGAGGGGAGAAGAGAGAAGACAGAGATCCTATCATAGTAACCATGGTAGTCTATTCAGAAGAGGATGTCCATGAAAATGTTTAAATGAAAGGTGTCGCTTCCACCCAGGGTCTTTTCTTTTCTTGTATCTGTCACTTTGTTGATCCAACACTAAAGTGATTGAAAAGGGCCTTCACATTCAACACAAAGAGCCTATTCCCTCTTTGTCTGATTTGAAAAGTGCTTTTCATGATATTTCCTTTAAGAAACATTTGGGAAAATAGTCTCTCCTGTCCTTGTCCCAACAGATGTTTATTGGAAGTTATGTAACATGTCTGTCGCACACTCAACACTTTTCATCCTATAAAAGCTTACAATGTTTTGTTTCCATGGAGGCCAAACGAGACGTAAACAGTATCCTACGAGGGAGGGGAAGGGTGATCAGCAGGATGATTGCTCTAGTCATTTTGATTTTGTTATTTTTTGTGGCAAAGCCTCCAACTTTCTTAAATATGAATTACATCAGAGTTTTAGTCTTACAGTTATACACTGAGTGTACAAAACATGCTCTTTCCATGTCATAGACTGACCAGATGAGTTCAGGTTTGATGTCACTTGTTAAATCCACTTGAGTGTAGATGAAGGGGAGGAGACAGGTTAAAGAAGGATTGTTAAGCCTTGAGACAACTGAGACATGGACTGTGTGTGTGTGCCATTTAGAGGGTGAATGGGCAAGACAAAATATTTAAGTGCCTTTGTATGGGGTATGGTAGTAGGTGCCAGGCTCATTGGTTTGAGTGTGTCAAGAACTGCAACGCTGCTGGGTTTTTCACACTCAACAGTTTTCCGTGTGTATCAAGAGTGAGAGATTGGTCCACCACCCAAAGGACATCCAGCCAACTTGACACAACTGTGGGAAGCATTGGAGTCAACATGTGCCAGCATCCCTGTGGAACGCTTTCGACATATTGTAGAGTCCATGCCCGACAAATTGAGGGCAAAAGGGGGTGCAACTCAATATTAGGAAGGTGTCCCTACTGTTTTGTACACTCATTGTATATGCAAAAAGCATATAATGCAGTGTTTCATGAACCTTCTGTGGGCTGTGACCCACCAAATGTCTTTTGAATTTAGACAAAATAGACAAAAACATGTTCCTACAACTGGAAAATCCAGAGGTTCTGACCCTCCAATTGGAAAATGCTGCGCCATAGAAGCTTTTCTTTGCTCCTTAGCAAATGTAGCCAACTCCAAAAGCCTTAAAAACACGCTCATAACAATCACTATGAGAATGCAACCTTTCATGAAAATGTAGATTTTGCTTTGTTTCACCAATATAAATAATATTTTTTTTTTATCAGTTATAGTTCTTGAAATGTTGCTGTGCAGAACTGGTGCAGATGCAATCAGATTCTTTCACAGTGAGTTTTTAAGTAATCCATTGAGATTGAACATTGATGTTGCATTTTCCTCATCAATCCCCCGCTGCTACAGAGGTTGATGGCTCAGTTCAGACACTTGTTTCAGACTGTTCGGAATACTGACATACAGGTGAGAGCACTGCACTTGTGATATAGTGATGAAAAGTGACTTTATGGCCTATTTTAAGGCTTGCGGTCTGCGTGCTGCGATCTGATCAAATTAAACAGTGGTATTGGATCTACTGTTGCCACGGTCTCCACATCTTAGAAATTGATTCATTATTACTGCATACCCGCAGTCTGGACAATAGGCTTCATAGTACACTACATGACCAAAAGTATGTGGACACCTGTTTGTCGAACATCTCATTCCAAAATCTTGGGCATTAATATGGAGTTGGCCCCCCCCCTTTGCTGCTATAACAGCCTCCACTCTTCTGGGAAGGCTTTCTACTAGACGTTGGAACATTGCTGGGGGACATTGCTTCCATTCAGCCACGACAGCATTAATGAGGTCGGGCACTGATATTGGGTGATTAGGCCTGGCTTGCAGTCGGCAATCCAATTCCTCTCATAGGTGTTTGATGGGGTTGAGGTCAGGGCTCTGTGCAGGCCAGTCAAGTTCCTCCACACCGGCCTCGACAAATCATTTCTGTATGGACCTCGCTTTGTGCACGGGGGCATTGTCATGCTGAAACAGGAAAGGGCCTTCCCCAAACTGTTGCCACAAAGTTGGAAGCACAGAATCGTCTAGAATGTCATTGTATGGTGAAGCATTGAGATGTCCCTTCACTGGAACTAAGGGGCCTAGCCCGAACCATGAAAAACAGCCCCAGACCATCATTCCTCCTCCACCAAACTTTACAGTTGGCACTATGCATTTGGGCAGGTAGCATCTCCTGGCATCTGCCAAACCCAGATTTGTCCGTCTGACTGCCAGATGGTGAAGTGTGATTCATACTCCAGAGATCACGTTTCCACTGCTCCAGCATCCAATGGCGGAGAACTTTACACCTCTCCAGCTGATGCTTGGCTTTGCGCATGGTGACCTTGTGCCGCTGCTCCGCCTTGGAAACTCATTTCATTAAGCTCCCAACTAATAGTTATTGTGCTGACCTTGCTTCCAGAAGCAGTTTGGAACTAGGCAATGAGTGTAGCAACTGAGGACAGACAATTTTTCGCACTACATGCTTCAGCACACGGCGGTCCCATTCTGTGAGCTTATGTTGCCTACCACTTCACCGCTGAGCCGTTGTTGCTCCTAGATGTTTCTATTTCACAATAACATCACTTACAGTTGACCAGGGCAGCTCTATCAGGGAAGAAATTTGAAGAACTGACTTGTTGAAAAGGTGGCATCCTATGACAGTGCCACGTTATAAGTCACTGAGCTCTTCAGTAAGGCAATTCTACTGGCAATGTTAGACTATGGAGATTGCATGGCGGTGTGCTCGATTTTATAGACCCGTCAGCAGCGGGTGTGGCTGAAATAGCCGAATCCACTTATATGAAGGGATGCAATATACTTTTGTATATATAGTGTATTACTGACGCATTATGTACATAAACAGCGAATAATGATTACTCATGATGAAATGTAGACATCAAATAGCAGCGATTGGGTAATAATTCCTATGTGGTATGAGTACGTCAACAAGTGCAAGAGATTGATATGATGATTAGTCATGAATCATTGAGCCATGTTTTGTGGCCATGCGTAGCGTTAATAATAGCCTATTTGTATAGCCTACCGATCAGTCATATGAATGGAGCGCTTTTTTTCAGCACCATGGAGAGCTACGGTTGTTGGCGCTGAACAGTAAGCAATTCTAGAAAAACAAGTCAGTCTAACATAGAAATTACTTTTAACCCCTTGTGACAGACGGTTTTTGTCATTTAATTGAAATTGTCATCATATTAGACAATAGAAATGTACATGTATGACAGGGAGATGATAGGGGTTTTGTGATAGTGAAGAATGTTCTCAATCAGGGGAAATATAAAATGAGGTAACCATAGGAACCCGATACATTTTGGGAACTTGCTGTTATCCCTTTCTGTCACAAGGTGTGGAAACAAAGTGAGATGGCGCGCGCCTGCATGTCTATGATTATGTCAAGTTGGGTTCGGATTTGGTGAACGGTGGAAGTGTGTCAGACATATGCGCGACATGGGCGGGAATAGACATGTGTTTATAAACCCCCAGTGTGTGTTTCGTGGGGCGGAAACACTTCACTGTGGCAACGAGCGGAGACGACGAGGAGAGGGGATGGGAGACGCGTCGCATGAGCGTCGGCTCTGGTTCTCCAAGGGTGTATGGGGGTTTGGCTAGAGGAGGCGCGTTGCAGTCTGACACCTCCATACCACCTGTGTGGATGACCACTTCAACATCATCCGACAGCGTTGAGAACCACGGTTACTCAAAGACGGAGATGGGCGTCATTACAGTTGAGAACATGTTGGAGGAGTCAATGGCGCTTTCGAGACACCTGTCCGTGGATCGATATGAGCAAGAGCTCGGCTGCGAGAGGGTGGTTATCAACATTTCAGGCTTGCGATTCGAAACTCACCTAAAAACTTTCAATCAGTTTCCCAAAACGTTGCTCGGGGACCGGAGAAAGAGGATGCGTTACTTTGACCCACTGAGGAACGAGTATTTCTTCGACAGAAACCGACCCAGCTTTGATGCCATTCTCTATTATTACCAGTCGGGAGGGCGCATCAGGAGACCTGTTAACGTGCCCATTGACATCTTCTCTGAGGAGATCAATTTCTATCAACTCGGGGAAGAGGCTATGGAAAAATTCCGGGAGGATGAAGGATTCATAAAAGAAGAGGAACGTATTTTACCAGATAATGAATTCCAAAAGCAGGTTTGGCTTTTGTTTGAGTACCCTGAAAGCTCTGGGCCAGCTAGGGGAATAGCCATAGTCTCCGTGCTTGTCATTTTAATCTCAATTGTTATATTCTGTTTGGAGACCTTGCCTGAGTTTCGGGATGACAGAGATCATGTCACTGTGGCACTTACAGTCAACGGGACGGCCTCCTACCATGTAAATCCATTCACCGACCCTTTCTTTGTGATAGAGACACTTTGCATAATATGGTTCTCTTTTGAGTTGCTGGTCAGGTTCTTCGCGTGCCCCAGCAAATCCACGTTCTCAAAAAACATAATGAACATCATCGACATTGTCGCCATATTTCCCTACTTTATCACTTTGGGGACAGAACTGGCTGAGAAGCAGGGTAATGGTCAGCAAGCCATGTCCCTGGCCATTCTCAGAGTGATACGGCTCGTGAGAGTCTTTCGTATCTTCAAGCTCTCCAGGCACTCTAAGGGGCTACAGATTTTAGGGCAGACACTAAAGGCAAGCATGAGGGAACTTGGACTGTTGATATTTTTCCTTTTTATTGGAGTTATCCTTTTCTCAAGTGCTGTTTACTTTGCTGAGGCCGATGACCCGTCATCCAGTTTTACAAGCATCCCAGATGCGTTTTGGTGGGCTGTGGTCACCATGACTACTGTCGGATATGGAGACATGCACCCTGTGACCATTGGTGGCAAAATTGTTGGGTCATTGTGTGCTATTGCCGGAGTGTTAACTATTGCTCTCCCTGTGCCAGTTATTGTCTCCAACTTCAATTACTTTTACCATAGGGAGACTGATGGAGAAGAGCACGCACAGTACTTGCATGTCAGCAGCTGCGAGCACCTACCCTCAGCCACAGATGAGCTGAAAAGGACTCGCAGCACCTCATCTCTGGGCAAGTCAGAATATATAGAGGAGGGCATCAACAGTGGGTATAAACAGCCCAACTTCACCAATGAGAATAACCAAAACTGCGTGAACATCAAAAAGATATTTACGGATGTGTAAACGCTTTCACTTTATATGGAGTATGATGATAGATAGAATACAGTTGCAACGACAATTTTTTCTATGATGGCTAATCGTGACGTATAGGTCTGTCAGGTGGAGTGTGCACCGCTATAGTGTACCACACAGGTTCAACCGTACTGTCATCTTTCGATTCGTCCTTGAGTCAAAAATACGTGTTGATGTTCGGTAGTTCGATAGGTTGTAGGCCTAAGTGTTGCATATTTACCCCCGAATCGAAGCAGAGTTGTCGTTGTGTTTTTTGAGGGGGAAAGTTCAGTTATCAGTGTTCAGTGTTCTTGTCATGAATAGCAATATAATCTACAATGTCTGTATGATGTCATTTTCATCGGATGTTAATAGGCTATGCCTCACTGAATGGGCAACCTATGCGTATTGGAAAAATCATGGACATGACTTACTGTAGCCTGCACTATGAGAGCAGACTGAGTATTGTTTAGGTTTAGGCTCTTATTGTTCTGATCTGATACAAAAGGGAACTTAGGCTACGTATTTGTTTTATGTTTACAATGTTACTTTTAGCATTACAGCTTATAGCCTATACCAAAAAAATATTAAGATATGGAAGGATCAAGACTTTGGAATGCCTTTGATAAAATACCTCCAAAAAATCTAAATGTATCATTACGCAGTACATAGGTTAAAATATGTTGTATAGCCTACAATTGATAGTGGTACTAATCCTTGGTAATCGATGTATCTTATTAAAATTCGATCCAAAGACTGTCATAAGGACTATTTGGAATTTATTTTCCTACAAAACATGACTTCAAGACTGTTTCCATCATGGAGGATAGTGTGAGCACATTGCTGAAGACATGGACACAATGCATAGTGCGAGTGGATAGAAGAATGAAGAACAGCAAAGTCACGCCCCCTGGATGCGACTGAGCGCGCGTTGTGATGCAGTCGCCATGACGACTACAGATTCCTGGGTAAGAGCGACTGCCTCTAAATTGATACCGGCCTATGTGCCAGCTATATGAGTCAGAAACATTTATTCTCTTTTCAAAATTGACTACAAAGTGTAAATCGGATGATTTTGGTCATGAAGTCAGTCTCATCCAAAATTGTTTTTTTTTAATTATAGGAAAAAATGGTAGGCCTAGGTCACAGAATGAAGGGTACCCTAACAGCTTTCCATGGGCTAGGTTCATTTTAATCCTGCCCACAACTCGCAGCACGCTAGTAATCATCAATCATCAATTCGGAGTGCACATAATCATAATGCCCATGGTCAATTTGGTTTGACATTTGATATCCCTATGGGGGTAGTTAGGCACAATTGGTAAATTACACAATGTACATGGGACAATAGTTTTAAATGTCAATAGCTCCAAATTCCAATGACTTAAACACCTCAAACCAACGAAATTGTAGAAATTCATATACAAATATTGAACGCATTGAATGAGACAACTAAAATATGGGCAACATGAAAATATTGGCCCATTTACGTTGTGTTATATATTGACGTCCCTAACTATCCCCAGAGATAGGCTATCCAAAGTCAAACCAATTTTGCCACAGTTGCACGCCAGCCTGCTGAAGCTAATTGCCTAGATAATTTGGTTAACTCTTCCCACCTGCGAACACATACAAGATACACTCACATAAAACCACACCCTGAACGTGTTTCAATTCAGTCACGGTCGCTAGCATTTGTAAATGAACCAAATCTAAAATGAAGCCAAATCAGGAAGTGCAGTCACCCTTTAATGTTATCACTTTGCGACATGACCGTCGGGAAACGTGTGGCGAGGTGACTTGCGCCACAGCACTTTTGATTTAGTTTGATAAGATATATCGACGAAAAGGGTCCAAGTGTTGTTTTTTTAAAACTGATTTGCCTCATGATTTGTCAACTCGTGTACATTTTCTCTGTCCTTCACATCGGAGTGATGCTGCAGTTTTGCATGGAAACAAGACTATTTTTGAGTCTGATCAACTGTAGGCTACTAACAACAGCCGATGCATAGTTTAGCCTACTATGGGGAGTTTTTCCTAGCCACCGTGCCTCTACATCAGCATTGTTTGCTGTTTGGGGTTTTAGGCTGGGCTTCTGAATAAACACTTTGTGACATCTGCTGATGTACAAAGAGCTTTATAAATACATTTTATTTGAGTTTTTTTGGCCAATCCTCAAAAAGGGTTTTAGTTTTTGAGATACCTCTACCTACCCGAGGTAGAACAAAACACAACCACATTTTTTCACACATCTTACAGTATGTCTCCCATTTATGAAATGGATGGTTGTGTAAAAATATTTTACTTCAAAAGGGGTTAAAAACACAACATTTATTTTTGTCAGGCAGGACCATACAGAACTGACAGCCCAGCCTCACATTCAATTCGCGCATATATGTACAAAATGTATTTCAGCAGATTTCGTGCGTTTTTGTGCATTTTTGGGGTGGTTCAATTCGTTTGAAAATACACGAATTTCTGTGCTACTTAATTCGTGCGAAAATACACGAATTTCTGTGCTACTTAATTCGTGCGAAAAGACACGAATTTAACCAGTTGGCGACACATAAGCCGTTGCAACAACCATAGACGCGATCGCCTGTATTTATTTATTTTACGTTATGAATATATAGATATTTTGTCTTTTTTTTAACCATATAACCATAAGAGGTTATATATATATTGTCTTTATTTAATCACTATTAAAACATTGTGGTTTTATGCCTATATGTACTGTTTTCGATTTTTCTGAACAGACTTCAGTATAGAATGAATCATGCAATGCATGATGGCTAATGGTGTTTTATTCGGTTGTAGTTCCATGTATTTCTTAAAAAACAAACGTGTAAACCATTTTTATTGACCAGAATGTAACTGAAAATACAATGGCAGCCTTGCCATTGTCCATCAATAACAAAACAATTTTTTTTCGTATAACATTTGGGGAAACGTATGCAGTCATTGTAGTCTTACATTTTGTTGGCCAACCAAAATTACCAAAACGTTAACCCGTAATAAGGCTAGGGTGGCTGAGTGTAAATACATGGCTCTGAGTGTAAGCACCTTTTCACTAGAAACGTTCTTGTGTTCAAATTACCGTCAGTGCGAAATAGCTAGAAAGCTTTCGTATTTCCACTTGGCTGCACCTACGGTTACGATAACGATAAATCAAGTGCAATACCTGCGTCGACCTGTGTCGAGCAGCAAAACACCGGAAAGCTTCTAGCCTACCGGAAAGTTACAAGAAGAACAAGAATAGTTACCTCATCCGGTCATGTGACACTCTGGATGCCCCCTAAAAGCAATTTCAACCGTTTTGAAAAATGACGCCTGGTAACCCCCAAAAAATACCAGGTGCATGAAAAGTTTGGACTTAGAATATTTTTTGAAAACCTCCATAAATCACTCAGGCCATTGACTCGAGAAGAAAAAACATAAAATATTTTCCAGAAGAAAAAACAGAATATTTTTTGAAAAC
Source organism: Salvelinus alpinus (assembly GCF_045679555.1). Classification (NCBI taxonomy): domain Eukaryota; kingdom Metazoa; phylum Chordata; class Actinopteri; order Salmoniformes; family Salmonidae; genus Salvelinus; species Salvelinus alpinus. Next base: position 8,096,213 of record NC_092097.1, on the reverse strand, counting down.
CTCCATAAATCACTCAGGCCAGCACCCATTGATTTGGGGCGGTAGTATAGTGCTCCCAGAGCGGGTATGGAAGTCTGGATCCCCCCTAAAAGCATTTAAGGCTCTGTGTGTCTTTAAGCACCATACTTTTTCACTCCGTCCTTGCTGTGTGTGTGTGTGTGTGTGTGTGTGTGTGTGTGTGTGTGTGTGTGTGTGTGTGTGAGAGAGAGCTTTTCTTTGACATCTGTTTAGCGAAATTACTGATTTACAGTTCATGAGGGTTGACCGATTCACACATTTAAAGTTTTGGAAAGATCTGACTTTTTTAAACCTTCGAAACAGCACCTATGACCCCATTTTAAGGCACTTCCGGTTGGCACAGGAAGCTATAAGTAAATACATATCCTGATCGGGGTATGCTTTTACAGAATCCTGAGTTTTAAGTCTATACGTTAAGAACTGACTGATTTACACAGGGTTGAATGCACTATATATCACAAACTGCTGGTTGGGTATGGCAAAACACTTTTAGGGTGATTTTATCACTTCCGGTTGCTCCAGGAAGCTTAGAATCAACACAGGTAGACCTCATAGTGGCTTGATGGATTGTCATTGAAGACAGGTTCATAAGACATTCATAACCCACATAGGCTTCAGGTTGAATTTAGGGGTGCAGGCAATGTGTTCCTATGGGGTGAGATGTCATTGTAAACTGTTTGATGTAAACACCTTCTTTTAACTGTTAAGGGTTAATGCCACACGGTCAAGGTTAGGCTTGCACAGAGACCTTAGGAACGTTCCTGAGGTCAAATTGTGCTTCTAAACCTTAACAGTTCTCTCTCTGTCTCCCAAAAGCAAAAGACTTGAAATGTAGGTCAAGGGTCATCTTCTTGTCACTGTCGCTGCGCTCAGACCGAGCAAGCTACGGTCAAGCGGGGCATCTCGTTGAACTCGGCACGGCTATGTTGATGTCATTTTTAGTGGTGATTTCAGAATGCTATTTTGGTGGTTTTTCACTGTTGAAACATATTGCAAATGCACAAAAGTCAACTAGCAAGTCAGTGTCCATCAGCCAATTAGATATTTTCAGACACCAAACTGATACCATCTGACTCCAAACTCACTTTTTCCAACTCGTTTAGAGCCAACTATCACATATTTCAGAGCAGGCCCAAAATTCACAGCGCCTTCCATTTAAACCATAATAAAACAAATAATACGTAGTTATGTTCTAGCTGCGGGTCCAGTTTTCACATTATGTTTAGCCCTATGTGAGGCGACCTCGAATCCCAAGTTTCGGCTCGATAGGTCATTCGGTGCCCGAGCAAAACCTTAATTGGTGCTGAAATTACACTTTTTTTCCATGCCTTGCTACGGGGTCCTTGAATGAGCTATCGGACAGAAATGTCGGGGTCCGTCTCTATGGGCCGAGCCGGTTTCAATGCACCTAGTCTTGCAACTCTGGGACTTTTCTAAATGTCACCATTTTGTAATGCTCAAAATGAATTGAAGTCAATGCAAATGCACCGAGGCTTTTTATCGGTCCGAGAACCTTCTAGAGCCACATAACTCACCGTGCTTAATCGACCTGAGCTCTAGAACAGGTTTGTAAAGTTTCAGAACTCTAGGTCTGACGGTTCTTTAAAAGTTCAAACAAAAGTAACTATTGCAGGCACTGTCTGCCTCTAAGCCCCTCAGTGTGTCACTCCATCCTTTCTGTGTGGGTGTGTAAATTTTTCCTTGAAATCTGATGGGATGAATGACTGATTTACAGTTCATGAGGGTTGCCTATTCACATATATTAAGTTTTGGAAAGATTTGACTTTTTTAACCCTTCGAAACAGCCCTTTTGACACCAATTATGGCACTTCCGGTTGGCACAGGAAGCTGAAAGTAAACACATATCCTCATTGGAGTGGGCTTTTTACAGAATCCTGAGTTTTAAGTCTATACGTTAAGAACTCACTGATTTACATAGGGTTGAATGCACTATTTCTCTCAAACTGCAGGTTGGGTATGGCAAACACTTTTAGGGTGATTTAACCACTTCCGGTTGCTCCAAGAAGCTTAGAATCGACACAGGTAGACCTCATAGTGGCCTGATGGACTGTCATCGAAGACAGGTTCATAAGGCATTATTAACCCACATAGGCTTCAGGTTGAATTTAGGGGAGCAGGCAATTACTTCCTGTGGGGAGACATGTCATTGTAAACTGTTTGATGTAAACACCTTCTTTTAACTATTAAGGGTTAATGCCACACGGTCAATGTTAGGCTTGTACAGATCGGAGGACCTTAGGAACGTTCCTGAGGTCAAATTGTGCTTCTAACCTTAACGGTTCTCTCTCTGTCTCCCAAAAGCAAAAAAATATGAAATTGAGGTCAAAGGGTCATTTGGGTCCTTCTTCTTGTCCCTGTCGCTGCACTCAGACCGAGCTAGCTACGGTCAAGCGGGGCATCTCGTTGAACTCGGCACGGCCTGGAGATAATGGCAATGCCATTGCAGGCTTTGTGTGTCTTTAAGCACCGTACTTTTTCACTCCATCCTTTTATCCCCTTTTCTTCGTGGTATCCAATCGCTAGTAATTACTATCTTGTCTCATCGCTACAACTCCCGTATGGGCTCAGGAGAGACGAAGGTCGAAAGCCACGTGTCCTCCGAAGCACAACCCAACCAAGCCGCACTGCTTCTTAACACAGCGCGCCTCCAACCCGGAAGCCAGCCGCACAAATGTGTCGGAGGAAACACCGTGCACATGGCCCCCTTGGCTAGCGCGCACTGACCCCGGCCCGCCACAGGAGTCGCTGGAGCGCGATGAGACAAGGATATCCCTACCGGCCAAACCCTCCCTAACCCGGACGACGCTAGGCCAACGGACCTCCCGGTCGCGGCCGGCTGCGGCAGAGCCTGGGCACGAACCCAGAGACTCTGGTGGCGCAGCTAGCACTGCGATGCAGTGCCCTAGACCACTGCGCCACCCGGGAGGCAGATCTGACCTTTTTAACCCTTCGAAACTGACCCTGTGGCACCATTTGAAGGTACTTCCGGTTGACATAGGAAGCTGAAAGTGAACACATATCCTCCTTGGGGTAGGCTCTTATATAATATTGAGTTTTAAGTCTTTATGTTAAGAACTGACTTATTTACAGAGGGTTAAATGAGTGTGTGTTATTTCATAAAATCACATAAAATCACAGAATTCTGGCAGAGCTTCGAGACCCACTTAAAAAATGTTCGTCTGAACACACTGCAACTGGATCTGTAATTTTTTTTTTTTTTACTCCTTTTTGTGAACATGACCAATTTGTCAATGTACGATTTCTCTTAAATTACGATAGATAAATGGCTGGTTCTTTTTTTCCTGACACCGTATGCTTATGTACTTTGACGTGAAGCGGTCAAATTAGCACCCTACTTTGCGTTTTTGACCTTTAATCCCAGAAAAATGGCCATAACTCAAAAAGCGTTGAGGCCTCGACGCCATCTTGTTCGGGGCCAACTGTCCATTACGTCTTCGAAATATTTTCCGTTTAGGAGAAAAGGCCACATGCATTTGCAATGTGCTTGTGCATTTGCAATATTATTTATTTTCCCTCTGGTGGGAATTTCCGAGACTGCGGAAAAATGACCAAAATGTGTTATTTTTATAAAACGGAAACCGAACGTCTGAGAGATTTAGTTTGATGACTTCCTGAAAGATCTCTCCCCCGCGCACGGCCCGACGCCGTCCACGAATTTTAGAAACGTTGCAGGACGTCTAGTAAGGGACCTTACATTTGCAATGTGGCGTTTCTCACTCACCATATGGTGAGTGCTAAAATGTTCCCTTAAGGTATGGAAAGGCCTTGGAAAGGCCATAAGTGTAAGCCAACACAATTCATTATTTTACATTAACATGTAATACATGCATTATGAAGAAAATTGTGTAATTTAGGCTTCACGAAATATGAAATGGGTTATGAAGAAAATCGTGTATGGTTGCCTACATGACAAAAAGGCGTTCTGATTACAAGTGCACCAGTATCCAAAGTATTAAGCAAAATCAAGCACAGAAAACAGCATTGGCATTAATAAAACAATATTTCCCACGAATTAAGTCGCACTTAAATGTGCGTCTTTTCTCAAAAATTCTGTTCAGCAAGTCTAAAACAGTACATATAGGCATACAACGACACATTTTAAAACATGGTTAAACAAAGACAACATTTCTGTATATTCATGACGTTGAATTAGCCATTAAGAAGAACAAAAATGAAATACAAATTATCGCGTCTATATGGTTGTTGCAAAGGCTTGTGTCGCCTACTGGTTAAATTCGTGTCTTTTCGCACTAATTAAGTAGCACAGAAATTCGTGTATTTTCGCACGAATTAAGTAGCACAGAAATTCGTGTATTTTCGCACGAATTGAACCACCCCAAAAATGCACAAAAAGGCACGAAATCTGCTGAAATACATTTTGTACATATATGCGCGAATTGAATGTGAGACTGTGTTGGAACTGAATGAGTGCAAATTCAACTTAGAAAGTTGGTTATTATTCAGCTACCAAGAGTTAATGCTTACATTCATCAGAAATACATCTATGGTTGCTAGCTAAGCCGCCTGGCCGTTCATTCTATCGTTTAGGTTGCCAGAGACGTGACCCAGTCTTTTTGTTCTATAGCTATGGACGCGACCCAGTCATTCTAAATGTTCCGTGCAACACTATTATCATTTAGATTTTAGTCATTTAGCAGACACTCTTATCCAGAGTGACTTACAGTAGTGAGTGCAGACATTTTTATACTTCTCCGTGGGAATCAAACCCACAACCCTGGTGTTGCAAGCACCATGCTCTACCATCTGAGCCACACAACCGAACACGGGACACACTTACTTGCTAGCTAGCCAAGCTAGAATAGCTGCATTTGATTTAGTTTGACCTGTTTTTCTATTAAACAAATGTGTATACATTGACATAACAATTATGCTGATTCATGATTTCAACTGGTTGAGAAAAGATGTCTTGTCCTGAAACGTTAATTCTCTATAGGACAGCGGAGATCGGATTTCAATATTGAAACAATGTTGCACATTTCGAGAGACAGAGAGCAATGTTTGTATAAACCGCGGTTGTTGCGAACCAAGTGTTAGGCTAGAAGCAAGGTGAAATAATGTCTAGATGCTTTTTACAGTGGAGATCAAGTTAATTAACTGTCCGGGTGAGCTGATGGGACACTGGATGCGCAGGGATTAGTCTGATGGAACAGAAAACAAAATTTTTGCATCATAGGCTTACCCGTGCTAAACTGATTTTTTTAGTGTGGCTTAGTGGTACTAACAATGCTTGTTTTGATCAACCCGTCGTAGAAAACCTGCGCAAAGTAAGCGCGGCCCTGTCAGTTTTATTGTCCAATCATGTTGCTTTCTCTGTGTCTGAGTATAGGAAACACCCCCTAGTCCATCTTTAAAATATAATGAATATGAACAAGTACAGGGTTTCTGTAGTTTGACAGAGTTTTCCCCCTCCCCAAGGCCAGGAGTATTTCCAGGAGTTTTTTGTGACCTGATTAGAAAAACTCTGGTCCCATCATAGCCTATATATAGCCTATATACGTCATACCATATAAGGTCCGGAGTTTTACCTTGTTAAGTTACCAGATCAGGAAAAAACTATGGCCCCCAGAAACGTTCTTTTCACCACACCACTCTGGGACCTCTGGTGCCACCTCTGCGTTGCGATCCCACAGATGGATTACCAGCCCGCCTTGAAGGAGAGAGCAAAGAGCCCTCCTTGAGCCTTAATGTGATAAATAGGTTGACCTATAGACTAATGAAACAAGCATTTACATAAAAATCTACTTTGTAGAATGGTTTCATAGTTTTTGTGTAGCCTATATCCGAGACAACAAATTGATGAGACACAATCAATTATGCATTCAACTAATAAACGTGTTTTTGGTTGTGTTATTGTGTAACGCGCTTCCTCCTTCTCCTCATCAGAAGAGGAGTAGCATGGATTTGACCAACGTGCAGCGGGTTTTGAATACATCATGAAACTTTATTTACAAGACAAAACTAAACACACGAAGAACACTTGAATATTTTACAAAACAACAAAACGAAGAAGACAGACCTGAACGAGAGTACTTACATAAAACACGAAGAACGCACGGACAGGGAAAACAGACTACACAAAAACCGAACAAACGCTACAGTCCCGTGTGGTACACCGACAAGGACACAGGAGACAATCACCCACACCCAAACAGTGAGAACAACCTACCTTAATATGACTCTCAATTAGAGGAAAATGCAAAACACCTGCCTCTAATTAAGAGCCATACCAGGCAACCCAAAACCAACATAGAAACAGCAAACATAGACTGCCCACCCAAAACTCACGCCCTGACCATCACACACATACAAAACAACAGAAAACAGGTCAGGAACGTGACAGAACCCCCCCCTCAAGGTGCGAACGCCGGGCGCACCAGCACAAAGTCCAGGGGAGGGTCTGGGTGGGCATCTGACCACGGTGGTGGCTCAGGCTCCGGACGCTGTCCCCACACCACCATAGTCACTCCCCGCTTCTGTATCCCCCTCCCAATGACCACCCTCCAACTAAAACCACCTAAATGAAGGGGCAGCACCGGGATAAGGGCCAGCACCGGGATAAGGGGCAGCACCGGGATAAGGGGCAGCTCCGGGCTGAGGGACTCTGGCAGGTCCTGGCTGAGAGACTCCGGCAGGTCCTGGCTGAGGGACTCCGGCAGGTCCTGGCTGAGGGACTCCGGCAGGTCCTGGCTGAGGGACTCCGGCAGGTCCTGGCTGGACGGCTCTGGCAGGTCCTGGCTGGACGGCTCTGGCAGGTCCTGGCTGGACGGCTCTGGCTGGTCCTGGCTGGACGGCTCTGGCTGATCCGGTCTGGCGGAAGGCTCTGGCTGATCCGGTCTGGCGGAAGGCTCTGGCTGATCCGGTCTGGCGGAAGGCTCTGGCTGATCCGGTCTGGCGGAAGGCTCTGGCTGATCCGGTCTGGCGGAAGGCTCTGGCTGATCCGGTCTGGCGGAAGGCTCTGGCTGATCCGGTCTGGCGGAAGGCTCTGGCTGATCCGGTCTGGCGGAAGGCTCTGTAGGCTCTTGGCAGACGGGCGGCTTTGCAGGCTCATGGCAGACGGGCAGCTTTGCAGGCTCATGGCAGACGGGCAGTTCAGGCGCCGTTGGGCAGACGGGCAGTTCAGGCGCCGCTGGGCAGACGGGCAGTTCAGGTGCCGCTGGGCAGACGGATGGCTCAGACGGCGCTGGGCAGACAGATGGCTCCGACGGCGCTGGGCAGACAGATGGCTCCGACGGCGCTGGGCAGACAGGCAGTGCAGAAGGCGTTGGGCAGACGGCCGACTCTGCCCTGCTGAGGCGCACAGTAGGCCTGGTGCGTGGTATAGGCACTGGCTGCGCTGGAGAGGAGGAAAGCTCTGACAGCGCTGGACAGGTGGGAGCAGCTGGAGAGAGAACCCGGAGAGACAGCCTGGTGCGGGGGGCTGCCACCGGTGGACTGGTACTTGGAGGTGGCACCGGGTATACCGGACCGTGAAGGAGGACACGTGCTCTTGAGCACCGAGCCTGCCCAACCTTACCAGGTTGAATGGTGCCCGTAGCCCTGCCAGTGCGGCGAGGTGGAATAGCCCGCACTGGGCTATGCTGGCGAACCGGGGACACCATTCGTAAGGCTGGTGCCATGTATGCCGGCCCGAGGAGACGTACTGGAGACCAGATACGTTGGGCCGGCTTCATGACATCTGGCTCGATGCCCAACCTAGCCCTCCCAGTGCGGCAAGGTGGAATAGCCCGCACTGGGCTAAGCACGCGTACTGGGGACACCGTGCGCTTTACCGCATAACACGGTGTCTGACCAGTACGACGCTCTCTCACTCCACGGTAAGCACGGGGAGTTGGCTCAGGTATCCTACCCGGCTTTGCCACACTCCTCGTGTTCTCCCCCCCAAGAAATTTTTGGGTCTGACTCTCGGGCTCCCAACCGCGTCGCCGCGCTGCCTCCTCATACCAGCGCTCCTGGGCTGTGGCTGCCTCCTTCTCCTCCCGAGAGCGGCGATTCTCTCCCACCTTAGCCCAGGGTCCTTCTCCGTTGAATACTTGCTCCCAAGACCATAAATCCTGCTTCGTGCGCTGTCGTTGCTGTCCATTAACCCGCTGCTTGATCTGGGTTTGGTGGGTGATTCTGTAACGCGCTTCCTCCTTCTCCTCATCAGAAGAGGAGTAGCATGGATTTGACCAACGTGCAGCGGGTTTTGAATACATCATGAAACTTTATTTACAAGACAAAACTAAACACACGAAGAACACTTGAATATTTTACAAAACAACAAAACGAAGAAGACAGACCTGAACGAGAGTACTTACATAAAACACGAAGAACGCACGGACAGGGAAAACAGACTACACAAAAACCGAACAAACGCTACAGTCCCGTGTGGTACACCGACAAGGACACAGGAGACAATCACCCACACCCAAACAGTGAGAACAACCTACCTTAATATGACTCTCAATTAGAGGAAAACGCAAAACACCTGCCTCTAATTAAGAGCCATACCAGGCAACCCAAAACCAACATAGAAACAGCAAACATAGACTGCCCACCCAAAACTCACGCCCTGACCATCACACACATACAAAACAACAGAAAACAGGTCAGGAACGTGACATACTCGTAAGAGTAGGGGTGTTAACCCCGGTGTCCTGGCTAAATTCCCAATCTGGCCCTCAACCATCACGGTCACCTAATAATCCCCAGTTTACAATTGGCTCATTCATCCCCCTCCTCTCCCCTGTAACTATTCCCCAGGTCGTTGCTGCAAATGAGAACGTGTTCTCAGTCAACTTACCTGGTAAAATAACGGTAAAATAAATAAATAAATAAAAAATATTGCATGCAAAAAGAGGATCAACATAGACCTAACACCAAAGAGCAGCAATAATATCAATATAGGTCTACTTCAACTGCCCGTTCAAAATATTAGCCATATTTTATTATCTGAAATCTTGCAGTCCTGAGTCGTTCATTACCATTCCTTCTCATTACTAGTAGGCCATGGGCCAGAGAGACAAATTTCATTTTTATTCCACTTAGGGGTGGCAAAGTCTAATGATGATTTTCATTAAGGTCCATGTCTGTAGGTTATATTTTGATCTGATACCCAGGTATCGGAGGTAGATAAATGTGGTTATCACTGCGTTATATGTTATGACCCCTATGCGTTAGCTGGACCAACAGGCTGGGGGGTATGAAATGTAATTTTGTATTATCATGGAACAATCTTTTCATACTAATATAATTGATGGACAGTATTATTAACCTCATAATACAACACCAATTAAGGTATGAAACAATTGAAATGGTAATGACATCTCTATGGGCCCACCTTGGGGGAATCAAAGGTCATACATGTAAGCATTTTGGGGTACATCGAGACAGAAAGGTCACTATTTAGATGTGCTCTATTATCACATGGCACCCTAGATGATAACTACATCACATTTCACACAGAACAAGGAGACCCATTGGGATTTTTGTTGTTGTTGTCATTATAGATTTCAGTCCCAGCAGCCTATTTTCAAGATGGCCACCATTCATTTCAATGGGGAGGGACTGCATTGATTTTTCATGGCGATAACTGAATACATAATTGGTGTAATATGAACAATAATGGCTTAAAATGTGTGTTACAACGAGGACAAGACAACATAATGGCCCAAGTATGTCAGTTATATGTATTTAGCCAAATATGACCAGAATAGTGGTAGAAAAAATGCCAGAAATACAGTGGGGAGAACAAGTATTTGATACACTGACGATTTTGCAGGTTTTCCTACTTAGAAAGCACGTAGAGGTCTGTAATTTTTATCATAGGTACACTTCAACTGTGAGAGACGGAATCTAAAAAAAATCCAGAAAATCACATTGTATGATTTTTAAGTAATTAATTTGCATTTTATTGCATGACATAATGTCACGAATATTACCGAAGGTGACTCCCCTTCCCGTTCGGGTGGCACTCGGCGGTCGTCGTCGCCGGTCTACTAGCTGCCACCGATCCCTTTTTCCTTTTCGTTTATGTCTGTCTAATTGTTTTCACCTGTTTCTTGTTGGGGTTTTGGGAGGTGTACTATTTAGGTTAGTTTCGCCCGCTAGTGTTTGTGCGGGCTTATTTTGTGTATCCATGTTGGACGTCGTGAGTGATTCTTTGATTGTGGGATTTTCGCTATTCAGCTTTATTTTAAACAGTGGACTGTGGGTTGTTTTACGCCTGTGTTTTGGCACCACCCGTTTGTACCTGTTCCTGTTTTCATGCTGTGGAATTAAAGCGTTTTTTCCCTGGAATACTTTTGCTCTCTCTGCGCCTGACTCTGCACCCATCATTCACCTGACGTTACAGAAGCCCGCACCACCTGATGGAGTCAGCAGGAGCAGCGACCACCCCTCTCCCCACGATGGAGGAGAGAGTCCTGCATCATACGTCCATCCTACATCACATTGGTTCGGCAATGGATCAGATGATGGAGAGGATGGATCGTTGGGAGAGGAGTGGTCTCCCTACTACCCCACCTACCCTCCCACCAGCAACATTACCATCTCCTCCAGCGGGAGCCGGTGCCAGCGTCCTGCGCATCACGCCTCCGAGGGAGTACGATGGAGCAGCGGCCGGTTGCCAGGGATTTCTGCTCCAACTTGATCTCTACCTGGCCACCATTCGGCCTGCTCCCTCGGACGAGGAGAGTGTGAGTGTCCTCGTTTCCTGCCTGTCGGGTAGGGCCCTGGAGTGGGCCAACGCCGTATGGAATGGACCCGACTCAGCGAGGGGTCACTACCTGGAGTTCACCCGCCGTTTCCGGGCTGTGTTTGATCATCCCCCGGATGGCAGAGCGGCGGGTGAGAGGTTGTTCCATCTCCGGCAGGGGACGAGGAGCGCGCAGGATTTTGCACTGGATTTCCGTACTTTGGCTGCTGGAGCAGGGTGGAACGACAGGGCCCTGATAGACCACTACAGGTGTAGCCTAAGGGAGGACGTCCGCAGAGAGCTGGCTTGTCGGGACACTACGCTCAGTTTGGATGAGCTGATCGACATGTCAATCCGGCTAGACCATCTGCTGGCTGCTCGCGGACGTTCTGAGAGGGTCCTGTCAGTTCCACCTCCTGCCCCCCCCGCTCCCATTCCTATGGAGCTAGGAGGGGCTGCGTCTAGGGAGACCGGAGGAGGAGGCTCCTCCTGCACCCATTGTGGCCGGAGAGGGCACACTTCCGGTCGGTGCTGGAGGAGTCCATCTGGGATTCGAGAGGGCAGGCAGAACACTCCTCGGTCACCTCAGGTGAGTCAGCACCACACTCTCCCAGAGCTTCCTGTTGGTCACATGTTTTTGTTAATCTATTTTCTAAGGTTTTTCCCATCTCTCCAGCATAAGGCGCTAGTCGATTCAGGCGCAGCGGGGAATTTTATTGATCGCGGACTCGCTAAGAGGTTGAGGATTCCGCTCGTTAAGGTAGACCCCCCTTTCCCCGTGCACTCCTTAGATAGTCGACCATTAGGGTCAGGGCCGGTCAGGGAGGCCACGATACCTCTGGATATGATGACGCAGGGTAATCATAAGGAGCGGATTAGTCTGTTCCTTATTGATTCCCCTGCTTTCCCGGTGGTGTTAGGGATTCCCTGGCTGGCTATTCACAATCCTACGATTTCGTGGAGACAGGGAGCTCTCCAGGGGTGGTCTGATGAGTGTTCAGGCAGGTGTTTAGGAGTTTCCATCGGTGCGACAACGGTGGAGAGTCCAGACCAGGTTTCCACCGTGCGCATTCCTGCTGAGTATGCCGATTTGGCTATCGCCTTCAGTAAAAAGAAGGCGACCCAATTACCACCCCATCGACAGGGGGATTGCGTGATAAACCTCCAGGTAAACGCTGCACTTCCCAGGAGTCACGTGTATCCGTTGTCCCAGGAGGAGACGTTGGCTATGGAGACATACATCACGGAGGCTCTGGGACAGGGGTACATTCGGCCCTCCATGTCACCCGCCTCCTCGAGTTTCTTTTTTGTGAAGAAAAAGGAGGGTCGTAGGTATGTGCCGCTCGCTGTTCGTGATCAATTGATTCGATGGGCTCATAGTCTACCCTCGTCAGGTCACCCGGGTATTTCAAGGACGGTGCGAAGTCTTAGAGGGAAGTACTGGTGGCCTACCTTGGTGAGAGACGTGCGATTCTATGTCTCCTCCTGTTCGGTGTGCGCCCAGAGTAAGGCTCCTAGACATTTGCCACGAGGGAAATTACAACCCCTCCCCGTTCCACAACGGCCGTGGTCCCATCTATCGGTGGATTTTCTTACTGATCTTCCCTTGTCTCAGGGGAACACCACTATCCTGGTCGTTGTGGATCGGTTCTCTAAGTCCTGCCGGCTTATCCCGTTGCCCGGTCTCCCTACGGCCCTGCAGACTGCGGAGGCACTATTTACCCATGTCTTCCGGCACTACGGGGTGCCCGAGGATATCGTTTCTGATCGGGGTCCCCAGTTCACGTCCAGAGTATGGAAGGCGTTTATGGAACATCTGGGGGTCTCGGTCAGCCTGACCTCGGGGTATCACCCGGAGAGTAATGGGCAGGTGGAGAGAGTGAACCAGGAGGTGGGTAGGTTTCTGCGGTCGTATTGCCAGGACCGGCCAGGGGAGTGGTCAAGATACATCCCCTGGGCAGAGATCGCCCAGAACTCACTAAGCCACTCCTCTACCAACATGTCACCATTTGAGTGTGTGTTGGGGTACCAGCCGGTTCTGGCACCATGGCATCAGAGCCAGACCGAAGCTCCTGCGGTGGAGGAGTGGGTGCAGCGCTCTAAGGAGACCTGGAGAGCCGTCCAGGAGTCTTTGCGTCAGGCGAGTGGACGGCAGAAGAAGAGCGCTGACCGTCACCGCAGTGAGGCCCCCGTGTTTGCACCGGGGGACAGGGTCTGGCTCTCGACCCGAAACCTGCCCCTCCGCCTGCCCTGCCGGAAGCTGGGTCCGCAGTGTGTAGGGCCATTTAAAGTCCTGAGGAGAATAAACGAGGTGTGTTATCGATTGTTACTTCCTTCGTATTATCGTATTAACCCCTCGTTTCATGTGTCTCTCCTCAGGCCGGTGGTAGCTGGTCCCATGCAGGAAGGTGAGGTTCCGGAGGTCCCTCCGCCCCCTCTGGATATAGAGGGGACCCCGGCGTACACGATAAAGTCCATACTGGATTCCAGACGCCGGGTGAGGGGCCTGCAGTACCTCGTGGACTGGGAGGGGTACGGGCCGGAGGAGAGGTGCTGGGTCCCGGTGGGGGATATATTGGATCCAAATCTACTAAGGGAATTCCATCGCCTCCATCCGGATCGCCCTGCGCCTCGCCCCCGGGGTCGTCCCCGAGGCCGGCGTCGGCGCGCTGCGGGGGCCGCGCGTCAGGAGGGGGGTACTGTCACGAATATTACCGAAGGTGACTCCCCTTCCCGTTCGGGTGGCACTCGGCGGTCGTCGTCGCCGGTCTACTAGCTGCCACCGATCCCTTTTTCCTTTTCGTTTATGTCTGTCTAATTGTTTTCACCTGTTTCTTGTTGGGGTTTTGGGAGGTGTACTATTTAGGTTAGTTTCGCCCGCTAGTGTTTGTGCGGGCTTATTTTGTGTATCCATGTTGGACGTCGTGAGTGATTCTTTGATTGTGGGATTTTTGCTATTCAGCTTTATTTTAAACAGTGGACTGTGGGTTGTTTTACGCCTGTGTTTTGGCACCACCCGTTTGTACCTGTTCCTGTTTTCATGCTGTGGAATTAAAGCGTTTTTTCCCTGGAATACTTTTGCTCTCTCTGCGCCTGACTCTGCACCCATCATTCACCTGACGTTACACATAAGTATTTGATACATCAGAAAAGCAGAACTTAATATTTGGTACAGAAACCTTTGTTTGCAATTACAGAGATCATACGTTTCCTGTAGTTCTTGACCAGGTTTGCACACACTGCAGCAGGGATTTTGGCCCACTCCTCCATACAGACCTTCTCCAGATCCTTCAGATTTCGGGGCTGTCGCTGGGCAATACGGACTTTCAGCTCCCCCCAAAGATTTTCTATTGGGTTCAGGTCTGGAGACTGGCTACGCCACTCCAGGACCTTGAGATGCTTCTTACGGAGCCACTCCTTAGTTGCCCTGGCTGTGTGTTTCGGGTCGTTGTCATGCTGGAAGACCCAGCCACGACCCATCTTCAATGCTCTTACTGAGGGAAGGAGGTTGTTGGCCAAGATCTCGCGATACATGGTCCCATTAATCCTCCCCTCAATATGGTGCAGTCGTCCTGTCCCCTTTGCAGAAAAGCATCCCCAAAGAATGATGTTTCCACCTCCATGCTTCACGGTTGGGATGGTGATCTTGGGGTTGTACTCATCCTTCTACTTCCTCCAAACACAGCGAGTGGAGTTTAGACCAAAAAGCTATATTTTTGTCTCATCAGACCACATGACATTCTCCCATTCCTCCTCTGGATCATACAGATGGTCATTGGCAAACTTCACACGGGCCTGGACATGCGCTGGCTTGAGCAGGGGGACCTTGCGTGCGCTGCAGGATTTTAATCCATGACGGCGTAGTGTGTTACTAATGGTTTTCTTTGAGACTGTGGTCCCAGCTCTCTTCAGGTCATTGACCAGGTCCTGCCGTGTAGTTCTGGGCTGATCGCTCACCTTCCTCATGATCATTGATGCCCCACGAGGTGAGATCTTGCATGGAGCCCCAGACCGAGGGTGATTGACCGTCATCTTGAACTTCTTCCATTTTCTAATAATTGCGCCAACAGTTGTTGCCTTCTCACCAAGCTGCTTGCCTATTGTCCTGTAGCCCATCCCAGCCTTGTGCAGTTCTACAATTTTATCCCTGATGTCCTTACACAGCTCTCTGGTCTTGGCCATTGTGGAGAGGTTGGAGTCTGTTTGATTGAGTGTGTGGACAGGTGTCTTTTATACAGGTAACGAGTTCAAACAGGTGCAGTTAATACAGGTAATGAGTGGAGAACAGGAGGGCTTCTTAAAGAAAAACTAACAGGTCTGTGAGAGCCGGAATTCTTACTGGTTGGTAGGTGATCAAATACTTATGTCATGCAATAAAATGCAAATTAATTACTTAAAAATCATACAATGTGATTTTCTGGATTTTTGTTTTAGATTCCGTCTCTCACAGTTGAAGTGTACCTATGATAAACATTACAGACCTCTACATGCTTTGTAAGTAGGAAAACCTGCAAAATCAGCAGTGTATCAAATACTTGTTCTCCCCACTGTAGCTGTCTGAATTGTTGAGTTTTGTAGCCATTTCAAATGTATCACATTAAAACACTTAGAAAATGTTTTATAGGCATTTACTGATGTCTATTGATGAAAATGATATGCAATATGATTCTATAAATTGTGTTATCAAGAAATGTGATGTGAAACCTGCACCGTACATTGCACCCTATATGAAATCCCATAGGAATGCATTACGTCCAGCAAAGAGGTACCTGTACCCCAAAATGCCTTCATAACGAGCACACCAAACTTAACATAAAGCTAGGAAAAGTCTAAACAATGATGCCTAGATATTGCTGATGTAACCACAGGGTACACATTTTCCAATATGGCCGCCAAACAGGCTCGATTGGATTTAATTGGATGGGCAGCACCTAGCCTAGCTGTTAAGAGCATTGGGCCAGTAACAGAAATGTCGCTGGTTCAAATTCCAGAGCCAACTAGGGGGAAAATCTACCGTTGTGCCTTTGAGCAAGTCGCCCTGGATAAGAGCTTCTGATAAATGACTAAAATGTAAATGTCTGACATTGCCACAACTCTTTCAATAATGATAATTCCAAAATGATTGTGATTATACAGATTACACATCCAATTTATCCAGGTTTGCAAAATAGATCATCTTTGTAAAATATTAGCAGAAATATGCCAAAAAGTATGTCTAAAACACAATTCATACCTGGTTTTGGTCAGTATTTGCATCCCTCATTCTATATTTTATTTTCAAACAATTAAAAAGTATCTTTAATATTCCTAAAATGATATTTCACTGGTTTGTAGTGATTTTAATGATATATAATGTTATGTCTTGAATCCACCGTTAACTGTTCCTCTCACAACAAACAGAAAGGCCATATAGGCCTAAAGGCCAAAAAAAGGAGATGGCAGTGGACATAGACAACCCATGCACACACACCAGCATACATAGAAACAAATGTGCCAAATGTGCCAAACGAATGTAATAACACATGAACAAATAAAAAAAATACATGAATTATTATTATTGTCAATCTCTGATAACTAATCACTTATAACAACAATGAAGATGAGTAGGCTAATTATACTGATTCATAATGAATCATGATAATTAGGTCACGTCTTTTGAAAGTAAAAATGTGAGAAGGACAGTACATGCACAATGTAATGTCAACAAAATAACGTAAACAACATATTGATTTGTTTTTTCACTCTCACCGTCTGGGGGCTGTAGGGCTGGTCATTTGCACCGTACTCCCGCGGGGTATTGTCCCTGTTCTGCTCTACAGTCTCCCTCTCCATCCCGCAGTAAGAGCAGCTGTTACGATGAATCATAGCCATCACCAGCCATGGTGCACCGTGCCCTTCCACCAAGGCTGATCAGACCCAATTCACCTAGATTTAATCAGTTACGCACAATTTAGATTTAGTTGAAATCTAAATGGACATAATAGGGCCTGACTATCTCTGTTAAAAACACATCATCCTAGTTGAGAAACCATTTGACATTTGAAAGTGATAGTGCTGAATGCAGGAGAAAATTGTAGTAGCCTAATTAATTGCTTGTTAAAATGGGCTAGAGCAGAATTAGCTTCACAGATCTCTTTTTATGTCCTTATAAATTTACCCACCACTACTTGAAAGGGCCATTAACAAAACAACGCTCAGCACTGCCCTCAAGTGAGATAACTTATGTAGGACAGAGAGGATAGTTCATTGTTACGTTCCACATTATGATAGTCTAGACTCTTTTATTCCCATATCGAACATGCATAATTCAATCAAAGATGAATGAACTGATAATGGCAGTATATGTAAGGATGTATGACTAGACAGAATCCTAAATCACATGTAATTTCCCCTTTTTCACAGGATGGAAATTTTCATCACCCCATCTCAACCTGCCAACAACCATCACCCAACAGACAATGCAGCAGCAAAACACCTACACTCTGGAGGTCATTTATCACTATATTTTTCTTCCTTATGTAATGTGGTGGATTATGATGTAAACGAATGAGAGAACTTATCGTCTTGGACATACTGTACAGTCATAAAAACTGCCTGAGTTTCAACCAAAGTATTTTGACTGACCCATAATAGACTTTAACGTCAGTGTCTCAAACTCTTACCTCCAAAGGCCTTACAGGAGGATTACCCTGACACATCACTATGGGATTCAAGCTCCACCAGCACAACCCTCCACCAGCACAAATCGTCCGCACATACACACTGTACTGTACTGGCCCGGAGAGAGAAGCCAGAGGCAAGGTGCCACGGACACAGTGCCTTCAGCTGAGACCTCACCTCCCCTCCAATGGACTGCCTGGGGGAAATGAGTGTGTGCTGCACTCTGTCTCTTCCCTAGTGTCTTAGTTCTGGAATAAGATCCCAGAGAGACCAGTACAAGAGGACACACTGTGTATGTTGCCGTTATGTATCTCCCTAGTCTTCAGCAGGCCTGTGTTTGGTCTATAGCTACCCCCAGTGGAGTAGAGTACTGAGGTCATGTTTTGTAGCATCACAATGTATTCATGGTGTGTTGTCGTTGTCCCAGGACAAATGTAAGCACATAAATGTGTCTGCAAATCAGACAGCGTTTGCATGTTGTTACTTAAGTGAAAATAATTTCAGGGTCACAAATTGGGATTGTTCATCTCAAGAGGTGAATGTCTTTGAGAAAATGTATTTAACACACTCACACACGCGCAAGCACACACACACATATTATTGCATTCCTCCACAGGAGGTTGGTGGCACCTTAATTGGGGAGGACGGCCTTGTGGTAATGGCTGGAGCGGAATTTGTGGAATGGTATCAAATACATCAAACACATGGTTGCCATGTTTTTGATGCCATTCCATTCGCTCTGTACCAGCCATTATTATGAGCCGTCCTCCCCTCAGCAGCCTCCACTGCATTCCTCCTCTTTTTTCCTTCCTCCTCCTCTCTCTTCCCATTCTACACTCTCATCTCCTCTTTCCAACATTTTATCTTCTTCACCAACAGCGATAATAATTGCATGGGGAAAGTCATCAGATTATCTACTCTCAGAAGCAGTGGCCAAATGACGTCACAGCTGCAGGTTGTTCCAGGTGGCTTATCAGAAGTGCTGAGTGGCTTTGTTCTCTCTGACTTCTTTCTCGAAACATGGTCCACTCTTCGCTTCTCCCCACTTCTTTTTTTGTATCGTTGGGGAAATTAAAACTTGTCTGTGAGTTATCCTAGCAATAGATCACTTGTCAGTAAAACTCACCATTACTGCTAATGTGGAAAACCTCAAGCTGCAGTTCAGTGCATCTCCCAAGATTCCTAAATGAGTCATGTGATTCCATTTCTATTTAGTCAACCCCGCACATACATTACATACATTACATACATTACATACATTACATACATTATATCTATGTAATGTAACATGTTTGTGAGTTTGAGTCTGTGTGTGTGTGTGACTGTGAAAGTGTGGGACAGTGTGTGTGTGTCGGTGGGAATGTGTGCAGCATGTACAGTACTGAATACATGTACGCTTGAGCCGATACCCAGCTGTAAAATGTAGATAGTCTCAGCTGGTACTGTACGCCTGGCTGACTGCACTCTAGAACCCTTGGCATCGGAGTGCTGAGAGACACTTCTCAGGAACGGCACTCTCTCTATTGCCAGGAATGAGGAACAACCCCCCTTCATACATCCACCCACACACAAACCACACACACACACGTCATCCATATCATAGACTAGTTGCACAAAACGAAGCCAAGCCCCCTTGTTCTCTGTGGCTCGGTTGGGGCTCTGGCTGCAGGCAGACGTATGTGCGTGTGCATGTTTGTGTCATGCTCATGCAGAGGAGGAGAGGAGACCCCGAGCATACTCCTTCCACTCTCAGGCAGACGACATCTGCCACATGAAAAGAGTGATGCTGTGATGCAGTAAGGAGTGATGCAGATGGGGCGGCCGGTAGCCTAGCGGAGTGTTGGGCCAATAACCGAAAGGTCGCTGGTTCAAATCCCCAAGGCGGCTAGGTGAAGAGCCCAATTGCTCCTCCTGTATGTCACTCTGGATAAGAGCTTCTGCTAAAATGCAGCAGAAAGCTATAATGATATAGGGGATGCAGTACATTCTGGGGAGAGTACTTTTATGGTAGTACTAACTTCAACTGTATTGATGATTGTTTATATCTGCAACACCCCCTTTTTCATGTTGTCTTAGCCCTAAAACTGATATAAAAAGGTACAGTATATGGCATCAGCCAGTAATAGCATGCTTCAGACTTAGTGCTGTTATTACTCTGGGTGCAAACTGCAAAGCATCCATCTACTCTTCAGAGGATGTCTAATGACAGACCGGGGGGGGGGTATTTATAAAGTTCACTCTTCTATATCATGACTCTGCGTTCGACGCTTTGAGTCAAGACAAAGGGAAGCCCACCAATCATATCATGAGGAGTGTACACATACACACTTTTCTCTCAATGGATATAAATACCAAGCCAGTCATTAAAGAACGGGTTTTAGTATAGAATGTTTATTGTATACTGTGCTTAGCTCTTTGGCTGTATGTAAAACGATGATCCACTATCCGATCAGTTGAAGGAGCTCGAACGGGACCAAGCATACCAGAGATTACGGAAAATGTATAAATAAATTCATCAATCATTTAAAGGGGAAAGAAGACTCATATTACTTTCATTGCTAAGTATGAATACCACAGTTGCAAAACTGTTTCAATTTCTAACATTGTCATTGCCCCCAAATATCCCAGTCAACAAAGTCAGACAAATTCTTATGGTATTACAAGGCCTGTTTCAATAAACTGCTTTAGTGTTGTACTGGACACTGTAAAATGCATTTGTCTCTAGAAAGAAATTCAAAGTGCTGTGTCACTGTGCTTTGACTTTACCTCTAATATCCTGGATGTGAGGAGAGAGAGAGACTCTCCAGGAGTGATGTAACGACAGGGCTTCCTCTCCTCTGCCTTATGAATCCCTAGGAGCAGTCACCATAGCAACAATATTAGACTAAGCACAAGGCTGTTCAATGGTAGAGGAATTGTAGGTTGGAATGTAACAATATAGTCCTATTAAACACACTGGTTATATATAATCATGTTATTAAAACCGTCATAATTTAACGGCTCTCCATCTCGACAGTCCTTAAAACACATTGATGGAAGAGACCAGAAACACAAATAGACTTCAGAATCAATAAGCCCACGCGGAAAGGAACTCACTATTAACAGTCACCAGGAATTCACTATCAACAGTCACCAGGAATTCACTATCAAAAGTCACCAGGAATTCACTATCAACAGTCACCAGGAATTCACTATCAAAAGTCACCAGGAATTAACTATCAACAGTCACCATTAAAACAACCAGATTCAGTTGCATTCTGTTTCATTGTCATTGCCCCCAAAATGTTGCCCCCATTCATTGACAGCTGCCCAAAACCTCCCAGCTCAGGGGACGACGTGACCTCTAGGGATGCCTCTGTAATCCCCCAGATGTCTACACTGAATGCCAGGTCCAGCTTCCTAGCCTCACATACGCACCATCTAGACACACGCTCTGTCTCAAACAGGGCTCCTCACTCCTGCTCCTGGAGTGCTGCAGTACTGCAGGCTCTTGTCCCAACTCTGCAGTGAAACACCTGATTTAGCTACTCAAGGTGTGGGAAATCATTTGGTTAGTTGGTGAATCAGGTGTTATTTCACACTAAGTTTGGACCCCCCCCCCAAAAAAAAAAACTATACTGCAGAAACAACTCCTCAACCACAAAATACCTGTTCAGATCCAAATATATCCAAAAGGGCTAGGGGCTAGGAGGTAGAGGATAGCCAGTTGTTTCTGGCCCATACCCCAGTAACACACATGGAAGTTCCGTCATGGCACACAGGGAATCCCCTGCTATCAGTAGCACTGATTCATCCCTGCCTCTCACTGACTGGGCCTGAGTCATGCAGCAGCAGAGCCAAACTAAACTTTACATGAGCTCATAGAAAATGTTTCCCTGCAGCAATGGGATAGTTTACTGGTTGGTGTCTTCATTTATCCACTGTTCGTGCGGTCGTCAGAAATGCACATTTTATGAATGTGACCTTTTGAGTGAAATGTCACATTTCCATGGACCATAATCTTTGACCTATGCAAACTTATGATCAATAAAATACTGTTTTTTTTAATACAAACTGTCCCTACTGACAGCTTGTTGGTCTATAGCGGTATATGTGTTCACCTCTATCTGAGGTGAACTAGTCTGCTAGGCTGAGAGGGAGGCTACTGCTGATGCTGCTGCTGCTGTTGCCGCAGTGATATGAATGCCCTTGTGGTTCTCTCTCCTGGTGTCCTGGCTCAGCTCCAGTGTCTGCTCCGTGGCCACGCCCTCCATGCTGCCTGCCCTGCTGTGGCTGTACGTTGTCCAGGCTGCAGCGTGACTGGATCTCTCTGGATCTCCTCTCTCCTGCCCTTGCACACTACAGCACAGGGACACAGAGAAGGACAAGAGAATGTTTGACTATTACAGCACTTAACCTTGGGTCTCTTTGAGAACTGTTCACTCAGGGTGTCTACATTGCCAACGCCGCTTGTCTAGCAGCACTCTACAGTATGTATAGGCTACCTTGTTTTCTTTCAGTATCCTGTATGGTAAGTATACCACGTCCCCTAGCTGCAGTCCTTATGGTACCTCAAGAGAGCCCAGTAATAGTCTCTCTCTCCAAAACAATTGTGTTGAAATGACTCACATCCCAAGGGGATTGAAAATGTATCGGAAAAACCTTTTGCTCCAGGGTGCACAATCGCTAGTTGTCCTAAGAAAAAGAATGTTGAACTTAATCTGTTGACATTATACAGACTACAGGAAGGTCATTTCAGTCCGAGTTGCCCATGAGACTGAAGACAGACCGACACTAATGAGGGTATTGTTCAAAGGTGGGAATTACATCATCGTATCCAGTAGCAAGAGAATGTGTTTTCATGCATTTAACAAATGCAGGGAAGTACATGATATCATCTGTGCCCTCTCCGCTGGGATTCTCCTGGATGTGCTACCTGATCTTGGCTGATAAGCTATTACTGTAATACAATTCAGTACGTCTTTGAATGAAGGTGTCCTTGAATCCCTCTTTGAACCAAAACTGTCATTGAATCATTCTAAAGATAAACATTTCAAAGTACATATTTGGTGTACTTCATCAACCAATTACTGGGATTCTCTCTTTGCATTACGAACAGTGACATTTGTTTATTCTTTATATGCCATTTAGCAGACACTTTCATACAAAGCGATGTGGGCATACATTTCACATAGGGGTGGTCCTGGGAATTGAACCCATTACTCTGGCATTCCAAGTGCCATGCTCTACCAACTGAGCTACAGGGTAACATGTTGATTTTGTGTGTGTTTGTGTGCGTGTGAGTGTGTGCGTGCGTGTGCGCGTGCGTGCGTGCGCGCATGTGTGTGTGTGCGTGCGCATGTGTGTGTGTGATTAAGCTGCTGAGACTGGGCAGTAATAAGGCTGGCGTCGTCTTATAAGAGGAGGCTGTCAAGCGTGTGGCTGGTGCATTGCAGTGTCAATAGTCCTCCGCCTGGAACACCCCACTCCCTGCTCTCTGCTACCTGCCGCACAAATAGACAGCCCTCCAGAGAATTATAACACTACTCAGGCTGCGAGAGACATAAACGTATACTGCCTATTCAATACGTCTAATTAAGCTAACACGAGCTGTATGCAAATGACAGGAAACAGATGCATCAAGAACATCCACTGGAGTTAATATTGAACGATAGCCACTAACTGCATCGCATTTTGTACTGCCATACATACATAAACTGTATGTCAATGGGACAAAGGTCAGAAAACTGGGTTGCGCTACCAGGCGTTATCCGAAGAAAAAGCGGCCATACTGTAAGTGTCAAAGACAAAAAAGCCTTCGTTTCACCACTCAAGGTTATTCTCTCAACTCTCCTTTCATGCTGCGCGGTGGTATTGACAGATCAGGAGAAGAGGACGGGTGGGGAGCGAACGGAAATCGATACCCTTTAGACTCCATTCACTGTCGTTGGCCCCCAGCCCCCTCCTCCACCACCATGTGATTAAAACACACACCGTTAGAACGCTAGGTGCCTTCACGTTTAATTCAAGTGACAGCTAATGCAACATGAATTGAGTTTCAGAGACTGCATTAACAGTTTTGTCATGGGCCCCTCGCTCATAAATAATGTCTACGCTGTCATGGGGAACCTGGGAATGCCTTTAAGAGACAGTGGGAAAGGTGTGAGCATGTGTGGCGGGTTTATGGACGGAGCTGCAGGGGCAGCCTGGACGGTCCTCCTCCTACAATAGGGGCTGTAGCCAGCAGTAACCTTGATGAAGCCAAGTCTTACAATAATCACCACCTGGTCCTTCCCTCCCTAACACAACCAGTCAAGATGTTTTTGTCTTATCGTCAAACAAATCACTTCAAAAAGTAGGCTATGTTCGTCCACTCCAAAATAATTCCAGCATCTAAACACTGCACTGCGCACTTGCGCCATTTGATGAGTGGATATCTATCACAAAACAGCCAAAAGTGTGTCATGACATTTGGTGATTTTCATTGGGTCTACACTTTTGTAGCCTGAATTAATTGCTGACAAAAATAAATTTTTCTGTAGAAAGAAAAGTTGGGACACCCGAAAAATGCCTGAGATACGGGACTGTCCTGGGATGACAAGCGCAGCCACATATTTACCACTGTATCAGTACAAATGGCATTTGAAACAAATAGGAGAATGGTTGAATGAGAATTATTTAGAGACCCCCCAACGTTTGACTTTGTTGCATTTAAGGGGACTCATGTCTCATTCAGGGGGTCTGAGACCCCCCTTGGGCTCCCCTGTAATTCGCACTCTGATCCTCCCCGTGCACAGCATGCATTGTTTTGTAAGATATGAACAAGCGTCATTCTATTGTATTCTATGCATCCTGGTATCTCTCTTAACTTTAACTCTCACAGTCACACAACAATAATGTTTAGTCAATACCACCTGCAAACATTTGTTCATAAACTTTTCACTTGACATCATGTAAAGTGTATTTGTGGGCTTGAAATTGTGGAATAAAGCAGACTACAACTTCCTATGAGTCATCACATCCCAATAGGGCAGAACCAGAGTATACAAGGCTAGTTCACAAGGCTGTGAAATTGCAAAAACTAAAAACAATCTCTATGCACTCTCTCAAGGAACACGTCTGCCTTGTAACTCATATTTTCATTTAAAAAACCTATTAGAGGTTCTGGAAGTCCCTGATTAAATCCTTGCACATGGAATCACAGTTATAGTGTCCTGGTCGTGTGAGTCCTTCACAGTAGCTGGCTCTGTGAGTGTTACAGTGTTATGACTCGGTGGCTGTATTGTTTTCTGCCAGTATAAACTGTGGCCATACATGTTCACTGCCTTCTGATGACTGGAAAAGTGCTCCACACGAGAATGAAAAACATAGTATTATTTAATTGAATCGTTGTTATGTGGCTCTCTTTCCTTGAATGAATACAAATGTATCTATTTTGAAATGCCTTAAATGTATGTTGGATGCCCCTATTGATGACAATATGATGGTGCAGAACAGAACAAAACCCTAAATTGCTGCTGTGTCAAATAAAATGATGAAATCCTCAAACAATTATGAAACCACTCTCCCTAGCTATCACCCTCATGTTAGAGAAGTGTCACAGTTTCATATGACAGAATACGTTTTGGTGTATTACTTTCATATCAGAAGCATTTTGAAGTCATGCATGGGACTATGTCAGATAACAAAAGTGTCGTTTACAGTGTTAGGCCTGCTGCGTAATAAAATCAGAGAGTTGCACATTTACATAGTACACACTGTTAACTGGGTCGTGCATAGGTAATGATAGCCTGCATTTCATATTAATATACAATGATTAGCTATCATTTAAATCCAAGACCCGTTCCCTTTAAAACCCACGCTGCAGATAAGTGATGAGTGGCAGAGCTACAGTGCGTTTTCTCGCCCATTCTCCATCCCTAGTCTCTTTGTATGCATATCACTGCACGACTGAAGGTTTGAAGCTTTAGGTTACTCCAGGCTAATGGCTACTACTGATCCTTAGAAATACTGAGACCTAGGGTAATTAAGCATGTTTTACCCCCAGCTAAACAGAGAACCAGGAAAGTGATGCCACTGATTCGGGTTGTGGCACTGAGGAATTGCATAATCTGGCTCTCAATCCAGGGTGATTCTTCATGCACGTCATCTCAAATCAATGTCGGGAAAATGCAGTTCTCTT
This sequence comes from Salvelinus alpinus, assembly GCF_045679555.1. Taxonomy (NCBI): domain Eukaryota; kingdom Metazoa; phylum Chordata; class Actinopteri; order Salmoniformes; family Salmonidae; genus Salvelinus; species Salvelinus alpinus. Next base: position 8,070,636 of record NC_092097.1, on the reverse strand, counting down.
TACAATGTATAACGAGGCTGCAATGCATGCATGGTTTTAAGAACGATCCTCTATTCATAGACAAGCACAGTCATAGCCCCCTGCATTTGTATATCTGTGAGCATTCTGCGTTTTAAACGCTGTAGCGTTTTCAATTAAGGAGAAAATAATGCACGGATTGTGATTTTCTTATTGAGCACTTGTCTCTTATTGAGCACTTGTTAATAGCCTACGCATGACTTGTAACCCACCGTGCAAAAACATAAATTCAACGTCTAGTTTTGATTTACATTTGGTTGAGTTGTCACCTAATGTGAATTCAACGTCACATTAACCAACATCTTCACCCTTTCATTTAGTTTAAAAGTTGGGAGAAAAAAATAGGAAATTCCCTTAAATTGCTGACTTTTTGCAAATACAATCAGTTCGTTGATTCAACGTCATCACATTGACATTTTTGGTTGAAATTACGTGGAAACAACATTGATTCAACCAGTTTTTCTCAGTGGGAATTTATTTAAAATTAATAGTCGACTTTTAATACTCAAACATGTAGTTAGTTGACTAGGTTTATAGTGATGAGTCATAGTCACAGATGGAGGTCTTTTAAAAATGAGAAAAATATCAGAAAACTGGTAGATTGTCCTTGCTTGGTTACTAAAACCGTATCCATCAACATCATTTATTAACCCCGTTAGGATTCTATCTTTCTCAGTGTTCGTCTGCATGTTGTCCTTATTTACATATTTTTTTTGTCATATCACACGATGTAATACAAATCCGCCTCTACGCCACCTCCCCTCGCTTTTTTCTTTGCAGATGTTGCCACTGAGCACCGTACGAGGACCATTACCTTTGCGCCTGTCTGATGCGGTCAACGTCATAGCGGCTAAGGACACTTAATGATGCATGGGATTCTGCTGATTTTAGCACATTTGGATATCACCAGAAGTACCAGTCCTCCGGTACGGAACCTATCTCCTCCGTTTTTGCCAGTCGCCACACTAACACAACCTGCGCGAAGAACTAAGACTGGGAGGTGGAGGCGAGGACACACCCGCATACTGTAGCTCTCCAACACCGGTGCACGCGTGGTGATGCTGCAGACAACAGGATAATCTGATTAACGGTCCCGAGTAGGACATATATTTTTCTTCTTCTCGGGAAATAAAACACACGAGGGATTTTTAGCCGCTGGCAATTTACCCCATTACATCAGGTGAAAAATGGGAACAGCAACTAACACCCAGTTTTGAACAAGGTGACTGCTGGTATGTATGGTTTTAAATATGTCTGTTTGTTTTGCTATAGGCTACATCACTTTCATTTAGTAAAGTATACTCGACCTCTGCAGTAAAGGGGATACAGTAACGTTAGATGACCATTGAACAAAATAGCGATTTGATGCTCAGTATTTATCAATTGAATAGTGTTTCTGGGATACTTCGGGATTTTGGCAATGAAGCCACGAATCTACTTCCCCAGAGCCATATTGACTCCTGGGTACCATTTTTATATCTCTGTGTGCAGTTTGATGGAATTTTCTAACTAGCCTCAGCGCAATTGCTATCTTGCCTTAGCGCAATGACTTGAAGTCTATGGTAAAAGCTAGCTGTTTAGCATTGTCTCGAAACTACTTCTAACTTCCTTCGTACTGGATGCAGAGACACGCAAACGGTAACGATGAGTTTATTTGACATTGTGGGAAGTAGATATAGCACTTTATTGCCAAAATCCCAAAGTATCCCTAACAAAACTATGCATCTTTATGGAAGATACAAGAGATGGTGTAGAGGGCAGAGACAGAAGAGATTTCTCTTGAAACCTATTTCCTACTGCAGTTGAATAATTTATGGGTGTTTTTGAATATTTCAGAGACATGCGCCATTTGAGACCAGTCTAAAATGCTTCAACAAAACTGTCTTAAAGTGAATGATGAATAAGTGACATTGAGGGTTTCTTGGAACATAAAAAATAGATGGTGCAAACTTTTCACTATTCAGTTATTGGTTTTCAGTGATCAAATCAAATGAAATTGTATTTGTTCCATGCGCCGAATACAACAGGTGTAGACCTTACAGTGAAATGCTTACTTACAAGCCCTTAACCAACAATGCAGTTTTAAGAAAATACCTAAAAAAAAGTCAGAGATAAGAATAACAAGTGATTAAAGAGCAGCAGTAAATAACAATTGCGGGGCTATATACATGGTGGTACAGAGTCAATGTGCGGGGGCACCGGTGCAAATAGTCTGGGTAGCCATTTGATTAGCTGTTCAGGAGTCTTATGGCTTGGGGACAGGAGCTATTTATGAGCCTCTTGGACCTAGACTTGGCGCTCCGGTACTGCTTGCCGTGCGGTAGCAAAGAGAACAGTCTATGACTAGGGTGGCTGGAGTCTGACAATTTTTAGGGCCTTCCTCTGACACCGCCTGGTATAGAGGTCCTGGTATAAAAGCTTGGCCCCGGTGATGTACTGGGCCGTACGCAATGATAAGCTTGATAAGGGCCATCTGTATAGAGTTGGTGCCTTTACTGCATAGACATATTCATGCATTATTTGACTGCAGAAGGTGAATTGATATTGTCCATGGCAGGGGATCAGAAAGACCACATGCACTGATTCATACGCTATAATATCTATGCGAGTTGTAAACTAGTTGGCTGCATTGCGCTCTGGGCATACAATACATTTTGTTTATGTGTGTTTTAGAGTGCTGAATACTTTGGTTGTAGCCTTCAGAAGTATATTTTATTTGATGTCAGTGTTCCATTACAGTATTAAACAGTGAGCTCCAAAAGTATTGGGACAGTTCTTTTGTTGTTGTAGTTGTTTTGGCTCTGCCCTCCTGCACTTTGCATTTGAAATGATACCATGACTGTGAGGTTAAAGTGCAGACAGACAGTTTCATTTTAGGTTATTTTCATCCATATTGGGTGAAACGTTTAGAAATTACATCGCTTTTTTTGTGCATTGTCCCCCCATTTTAGGGGACCAAAGTGTATTTGGACAAATTCAATTCTATGTGTATTAAAGTAGTCAAAAGTTTAATATTTGGACCCGGATTTCTGGCATTCAATGGTTACATCAAGCACGTGACTCTATAAACTTGTTGAATGCATTTGCTGTTTGTTTTGGTTGTTTCAGATAATTTTGTTCCCAATAGAATTTAATGGTAAATAATGTAATGTGTCATTCTGAAGTCACTTTTATTGTAAATAAGAATCTAATATGTTTCTAAACACTTCTACATGAATATGGATGCTACCATGATTACGGATAAACCTGAATGATGAGTGAAAATGATGAGTGAGAAAGTTACTGATGTACAAATATCATACCCCCCAAAACAATGCTGACCTCCCCTGTTATTGTAATGGTGAGAGGTTAGCATTTTTGGGGGGGTATGATATTTATGCCTCTTGTAACTTTCTCACTCAACATTATTCACGATTCATTCAGGATAATCCATAATCATGGTAGCATCCGCAGTGCCAAAACAAAACAAAAATGTGACACTGTCCCAAAACTTTTGGAGCTCACTCTATATGGCTTGAGGACAGACAGACAGACAGACTAACACAAATTCTATCAAATTAATTTCTTATGTTATACCATTATGTTATATTATTTAAATTATCTCTGCTATCTATCCCTTTCAGACGGATCAATCCATGAGGTGACATCCTGTGAGATCCTGTGGCCGTCCGGTCTTTACGGCATTGAATCCCCTCCCTCTCCTCCGTCCCCCTCCCAGCAGTTTCCTGGCTGAAAAGTGCAGGCTTCCTGCTCCCCCAGCAGAATGACTGTAGCCACTGGCGACCACTCTGACGAGGCGGCAGCGCACCCAGGGAACCCCGCAGAGTATGACCCTGACGCTGACCATGAGTGCTGCGAGAGAGTGGTCATCAACATCTCTGGACTGCGTTTCGAGACACAGCTTAAAACCCTCTCCCAGTTCCCTGATACTCTGCTGGGGGACCCTAAAAAGAGGATGCGGTACTTCGACCCACTGAGGAACGAGTATTTTTTCGACCGGAGCCGCACCAGCTTTGATGCCATTCTCTATTTTTACCAGTCAGGAGGGAGGCTACGGCGGCCGGCCAATGTGACCCTTGATATTTTCTCAGAGGAGATCCGTTTCTATGAGTTGGGCGATGAGGCCATTGAGCTCTTCAGAGAGGATGAGGGTTTCGTCAAGGAGGAAGAGAGGCCACTTCCTGACAATGAGTTTCAGAGACAAGTGTGGCTGCTCTTTGAGTACCCAGAGAGCTCGGGTCCCGCTAGGATTATCGCTATTATCTCCGTCATGGTCATCCTTATCTCTATCGTAAGCTTTTGTCTGGAAACCCTGCCCATCTTCCGCAACGACGACGACGAACCGCACAGTGTCTTTGACACCAACACCAACACCACAATCTATTTCACGTCCACCTATTTCACTGATCCTTTCTTCATCCTGGAGACACTCTGCATCATCTGGTTCTCCTTTGAGTTCCTGGTGCGCTTGTTCGCCTGCCCCAGCAAATCTGGCTTTTTTGGTAACGTCATGAACATCATTGACGTTGTTGCCATCATCCCTTACTTCATCACCCTGGCCACAGAGCTGGCTGAGAAACCAGAGGATGGCCAGGCGGGTCAGCAAGCCATGTCCCTGGCTATTCTCAGGGTCATCCGTCTAGTGCGAGTCTTCCGAATTTTCAAGCTCTCGCGACACTCCAAGGGGCTTCAGATCCTGGGCCAGACCCTGAAAGCTAGTATGAGGGAGCTCGGTCTGCTGATCTTCTTCCTCTTTATTGGAGTCATACTCTTCTCCAGTGCTGTCTACTTTGCGGAAGCTGATGAGCCCGAATCGCAGTTTGAAAGCATCCCAGACGCCTTCTGGTGGGCTGTTGTCTCCATGACGACAGTAGGGTATGGTGACATGGTCCCGACCACCATTGGTGGCAAGATTGTGGGCTCCCTCTGCGCCATTGCAGGTGTGCTGACAATTGCCTTGCCCGTGCCTGTCATTGTTTCCAACTTCAACTACTTCTACCATCGTGAGACAGAGGGCGAGGAGCAGGCCCAGTGCCTAGGCCCAGTCACCAAAGAGGACTCGAATGAAGAGCTGAAAAAGAGCCGGAGCGGCTCAACCATCAGTAAATCAGACTACATGGAGATCCAGGAAGGGGTGAACAACAGTATTGAGGACATCCCTGAAGAGAACCTCAAGACTCAGGCCAACTGCACGACGTTGGCCAACACAAACTATGTCAACATCACCAAAATGCTCACAGACGTGTAGCCAGCCGGCAGGCATTGTCCTCTCGGTGAGGTTGAGGGGTCAAAGGATAGGACAGGTGTGTAGCCTCCCTTTTCACATGTGCTGCTGGAATATCAAGGCAATAGATTCAGGACGTATACCTGTACTCGTCTTTTGTGAGTGATGAGAAACACCAGAGACCATGTACTCACTCCTCCCCTAACTCCCCGTAAGCTCGTCACACCTTGCCCTCAAACTGACCTTCTGTCAGATTTAAAATCTTATAATCCACATTTTGCTTGTTGATGTCTGCATGGAGTTGGCTTTGTCAGTGTGACTTTTTCAAATAACCTGTTCGCAACACTAGTACAAAAAAAGAGGAGAAATGTAGTTAAAAAAAGGGAATTTATAGTTTCCAGAATAACCACACCACCAACACTGCTTCAGCCCCCCTGTGCCAGGCCCTACCCTGGTCTCCCTTCATTGCTAAAGGCACACTGCGCTTCTGAAGAGTCTTGTTTGCGTGTTACAATATGCTGCTTCCTGGAGCAAACGAAACAAACCCCGTTCTGTGGTGAACTACTTGGAGGTTACAGCGCGTGTGAGCATTAAGCGGGCATGCTGCGTTGCTGAGGCCTGTCATGACCTGAGTCTGAGGAGTGTGTTACTGTAGTAGCAATCCACACGATTTACGGGATATCAGCTCCATAAGCTTACGATGGTTTGACATATTTTCTTCAGTAGACATCAGTATCTGATGAATGACTGAGAATGTCCATGACTTTTCACTGCTTTAGTCTTACATGATATATGTGTTTACTGTACGTTGCAATGCAAGCATCCCTCCTCCACTCACCTGCATCAGTCTGAACCAGTCTTACTGCAGCTTTGAGGACAAAGTGAATGTCTCTTCCTCTTTCATAAAAAAAAAAAAGTGTACTCATTTACATACAGATAGGTAAGTAGTTGTGACTGTAACCGATACTGTAGCTAGATACTGTAGGTACTGTAGGTAGTAACCGTAGCCAGTTGATTGTTGCATGGAGTTCTTAACTGAATGAGTATTCTCACTCACACAACTATCATTGCTCCAAAGACACAGTGTATGGTCTTGCTCTCTATAACCTTCTATCACACATGTGAAGGGGTGACTATAAAGGTGGTATCATACATGTAAGTATTCACCCCCCCCATGGATTTTCTCACGTTTTGTTGCCTTACAAAGTGGGATTGAAATATAATTCATTGTGATTTTTAGCCAATGATCTATATAAAATACTCCGGAATGTCCGAGTAAAAAAACATGTAAACACAATTTGACAAAGTATTCACTCCTTTGGTTTACTCAAGCCTAAATTAGTTCAGGTTTAAAATTTGGCTTAACAAATCACATAAACATTTACATGGACTTACTCTGTGTGAAATTATAGGGGTTGACATGATTTTTGAATAACTACCCCTTCCTCTGTCCCCCATATATACAACATCTGTAACTTCCCTCAGTCAAGTATTGAACCTCGAGCACAGATTCAACTACAAAGACCAGGGAGATTTCCAAAAGCCTCATAAAGAAGGACAGGGATTGGTAGATAGGTAACAATAACAAAGTAGACATTGAATATCTCTGTAAGCGTGGTCAAGTTAATAATTATGCTGTTAGATTATGTATTCAATCACCTAGACACGTCAAGCATACAGTCGTCCTTCTAGACTGAGCTGCAGGGTAGGAAGGAAACTGCTCAGGGATGTCACCCTGAAGCCATTGGTGATTTTAAAACAGCTACGGAGTTCAATGGCTGTGATGGGAGAAAACTGAGGATGGATCAACAACATTGTAGTGACTGCACAATAATGACTTAAAAAGAAGAATCCACATTTTCAGAATATAAACATTCCAAAACATGCATCATGTATGCGACAAGGCACTACATTAATACAGAAAGAAAAAAAAGTTTGGGGAAAATCCAACAGAACACATCACTAAGTAATTTACTCCTTATTTTCAAGCATGGTGGTGGCTGCATCACGGTATGGGTATGCTTGAAATAGGCAAAGACTGCTGAGTTTTTCAGGATAAAAAGAAACGGGATGGAGCTAATCACTGGCAAAATCCTAGAGGAAAACCTGCTTCAGTCTGCTTTACACCAGACACCGGGAGATGAATTCACCTTTCAGCAGGACAATAAACAACAACACAAGTGCAAATCTACACGGGAGTTGCTTACCAAGAAGACAGTGAATGTTCTTAGTGGCCAAGTTACAGTTCTGACTTAAATCTGCTTGAAAATCTATGGCTGTAACATGTATTGACTCGGGGTGAATACTTGTCTAATCAAAGTACTGTATATTAGTGCTTTATTTTTTATTAATCTTTAAAACATTTTGGAACTTTTCTTCCACTTTGACATTACAGAGTATTTTGTGTAGATCGTTGACCCAAAAAATATACAATTACATCTATTTTATTCCCACTTTGTAACACAATCAAATGTGAAGAAATCCAAGGGGGTGAATACTTATGATAGGCACTGTAGTTTATTATCTAACAAGCTACACGAGTGTCTAAAAGGATACCATGCCCCAAACCAGCCCTATAGTTTGGAGGATATTGTGCTCCTGACATTTGACCCAAATGTAACATTACAGACACACCGCTGAGTTGAAAACATAGAGGTGTTTATATACAGCAGTCATTGCAGCTGAGCTTTAATTTGAGGCAAAATGCATTAGTTAATTACTTACAGTACGCATGCAGTCTAGTTGCAGCATTAATCTCAGTTACAGACAGACTTGTGTAGCCTCGCCTCACGGCTGTCTTGTACAACTGTGTCCATCGTGTCTTCATGATGAGCTATTGGGACAGCTAATGGGACATGTATAAAATGATGCTTCCTCCCTAAACTGCGATCATAACAAGAAGGCTAACTGAATGCTACTCTCCTAGTGTTGCATGACCTCAATACATTCGTAGAAGCACGTATTTAAATTCAAGGAAACCTATGAAAAAGCCTATGGAAACTATTTAATAGGATACCTATATTTATCTCAATATATACTTACATACTTTTAAATGTGATAACAAAGCAATCTGGAACGTATACGAAGGGGAATTGACGTTCAGCTGACGATTTAGAGATGAGGATGACCATGACGGAGATGATAGCGTTAATCCGATAATCCTTGAAGATATGCAGATCGTTGCTGTGTTTGTTTTACGATATGAACAATGACACTTGTTTATTTTGAGCACTGTTGGGGTAGCCCCATTTCAGGGACTGTCTGTTGGACAGAGTGCCAAAGACATGCATGCGCGTAATAACCTAGCCATTTCGCAGGACAAATGGAGGTACAGTAGTATATCTATAGTAGATGCATCCCTCAATCCCAAAATATGATATCCCAAAATATGAGCATTATCTAAAGTCTGTCCGTCTCTCGACGGAGAGATGGTTTATATATTGCCAACAGCTGAAGTATGTAGCTGTACAGCAGCTCTTAACTACACAGTTCTAGGTCTCTCATGACATTGCTGAGCCTGCTGCCTTTCTACATCGTTTCATAGTGGTCTTTAGGGCACATGAGAGTAATAGCAGAGCAGGGGATGTTTCGCCAGTGCAAATTCAATTGTAAATGGATTCAGTCTTATTTACCCTTTGGTAAATATTGGTTTGACTCTAATGTCTAAGGTGTTTCTAATGTGTCTGATCTGTTGGCGGGGATGAGAAAGACCAGTTTACGTTTCTAGGCCTAAATGTCTACTACCATATCCGCAGTTTGCACTCAGGGTGCCTCGCTAGATAGACAGACGTGAGGTTCTTATCTCCTGGTCCCTCCCTCTGCCCTAACCATGTTCCTGTCCTGTCTTGTGTCTTCAATTGAAATGAAACGTGTTGGAAAGGAACTTGACTCTGACAATAATCTGGGTCTGGAACCCTGCTTGTTGATGCTTCCATTTACATTATAACGACATTATGTTATTGTGTTCTTACTGTAACACACTTCCCCTCTAATGCACCACCTTGTCCACAACACACATCATGTGACTATGTAGGTACACAATTATGTGGTGTTTATTTGTACGTGTGTGTGTGTGTGTGTGTGTGTGTGTGTGTGTGTGTCTGTGTGTGTCTGTGTGTATGTAGAGCCCACCTCTGAATGTCAGTGTCTTAGCTTGGTTGTACGGCTGCATTAGTGACAGTGTGCAACCATTCATGCATGTGTGCATACCATTTATATTTATTTTTTATTGCTCACAGTGTGACCAAAAATGACCAAATTGTCTATGCATGCAAATGCATTGTATGTTTTGTATTATTTTTCTATTTATTTATTTTTCCACACACACTGTCAAATTTAGCAACATATCGAAATAGAAGCACTGTTGTTGAGTGTCAATGATTTGTTTTTTAGATGCTCTAAGCACTTGCGCAAATGGAGTATACCCATTTGTATCACTGTGCTTGCAGATTTACTATGTATGTCAAATGTTTATTTGCAAAATGGAGTGTCGCAAAATTGAAAATGTATATTTTGCTTTATAGTAAGCATCTCTATACTATTTTAACTCAAAGTGTACAGAGGGTTTCACCAGCAAAATCACAGTCAGAAGGACTCAGAAAATGCACTGCAAAGTCTATCCAGAGAAGCACTGTAGATTGGAAATATAGACACACATAGGCCAGGGTGTAGAATGGAAGGTGAACTCACAATGCAGTTCAATGGAAGGTGAACTCACAATGCAGTTCAATGGAAGGTGAACTCACAATGCAGTTCAATGGAAGGTGAACTCACAATGCAGTTCAATGGAAGGTGAACTCACAATGCAGTTCAATGGAAGGTGAACTCACAATGCAGTTCAATGGAAGGTGAACTCACAATGCAGTTCAACGGAAGGTGAACTCCCGATGTGATTCAAACAAAGTAGAGTTTCGGCCGTGGGAATTTTTTTCTCCAGATTCTGGGTTTGTTTGAAATGTAATAGTGAGCGTTTTAATCGATGATGAGGGCCCCTCCACTTATACAGAGAAATACAGGCCTCAATTGATTCGATAAATAAAAATACCGGAAAACTGCACTGCAGGTTCAAAAATGCTATGCTGTATTGGAGGTCGTAAGTAACTGGGTTAACGGTGAATGCTCCTGCAAGCTATTCCTCTCACCAACGTTGTCATTGAATATGAGTGTGAAACTTTCTGAGTGAAACCGCAGCGGGATTTTCCTTCTATCTGTAATTGTTTGAATTTGGGCCACAGTGAAAGCCTTGTATTGCACTGTACGCTTTCCGTCACCAAGACAGTAAACATGCAAGTAGCTAAACAAGTAGTAGCTATACACTTGACTGTATATGCATGTGTTTTTAGAACAAGAGAGTGTGTTTCTGTGGTCTCAAAGTGAATGATACTGTGGCAACACGGATACAGTATGCACAGTACAGCTCCTTCATCTTCAAACCTCCCACACATCATGGTGGCCTGACTACTACTATCAACTTTGGTCCATATGGACAATCTTTTTTTTTCTGTGAAAAGAAATGTGTGGGAAATACTGTGCACAACAATAATGGATTAAGAAGACGAGAAACAATGCTATAATGCTCTGCGAAGTCTGGATTGAAAGTAGTATGAGCTGCACTTTACAGGAACAAAAAGACAATCTGCAGACAAAATGTGTCAAACTAGAATGCATATAATCCTTCCAAATGACCATAACCATGATAACAAAGTAATATCAGTAATGAAGACAATAATAATTCAACCAAACTGTTTTGTGTGTTTTTTTTCTTATCCATACATGGTGGTGGACTAGCTATGATTTTTGTGTTTTTATGCCAGTGGCCTTGTGCAATTTCAACATGAATTGTTGTATTTGATGCATTGCACCATAATTAGCACAATTTCACTTGCAGTCTTTGGCTACATGATCAAACAATAACACAATGTCAAAGAGATCTAATGAACCTCAAAACCTGGAAATAAAGAATAGAAAGACATGCATAGAGATAAAATATAAACTAAATGGAAGTATATATATACAGTACCAGTCAACAGTTTGGACACGCCTACTCATTCAAGGGCTTTTCTTTAATTTGACTATTTTCTACATTGTAGAACAATAGTGAAGACATCAACACTATGAAATAACACATATGGAATCATGTAGCAACCAAAACGTGTCTTCAAAGTAGCCATGAAACATGGAGGAGATGGGGAGGGGGTGCTTTGCTGGTGATACTGTCGTGATTTATTTAGAATTCAAGGTAGACTTAACCAGCATGGCTACCACAACATTCTGGAGCGATACGCCATCCCATCTGGTTTGCGCTTAGTGGGACTATAATTTTTTTTCAACAGGACAAACACCTCCAGGCTGTGTAAGGGCTATTTGACCAAGAAGGAAAGTGATGCAGTGCTGCATCAGATGACCTGGTCTGGCCTCCACAATCAACCGACCTCAACCCAATTGAGATGGTTTGGGACCTCGGAGTGAAGGAAAAACAGCCAAAAAGTGCTCAGCATATATGGGAACTCCTTCATGACTTTTGAAAAAGCATTCCAGGTGAAGCTGGTTGAAAGAATCCCAAGTGTGTGCAAAGCTGTCATCAAGGCAAAGGGTGGCTGGTTTGAAGAATCTGTTTCACACTTTTGTGGTTACTACATGATTCCACATGTTATTTCATAGTTTTGATGTCTTCACTATTATTCTACAATGTAGAAAATAGTACAAATAAAGAAAAACCCTGGAATGAGTAGGTGTGTCCAAACTTTTGACTGGTACTGTATATACTGTAACACATTTGAAATCACATACCTTAGGCTACAATAATTGTTAATGCATATGTATTTGATTATACTTAAGCAATAAGGCCCGAGGGGGTGTGATACAGTATATTGCCAATTTACCACGGCTAACCATGTCGGTTTGTGGTATATGACCAATATACCACGGCTAAGGGCTGTATCCTGGCACTCCGTGTTGCGTCGTGCATAAGAACAGCCCTTAGCCGTGGTATATTGGTCATATACCACAAACCGCCATGGTGCCTTATTGCTATTATAAACTGGTTAACAAGGTAATTAGAACATTAAAACAAATGTTTTATCACACCTGTGGTATACAGTCTGGAATACCATGGCTTTCACCCAATCAGCATTCAGGGCTCAAACCACCCAGTTTATCATTAATTTTATAACACATCAATTCAATTAGACATGCATCCAAATGTTAAATGGCTCTCCCTGAGAGTGATGGTTTGTATATTTCATTGTTTGAGAGTGAGAATAATTTGACATTGTATTGAACATCTTTCCCTACATCTTATTAATGCTAACGATTTGAAGGAAAATCTTAGCAGAACCATTGCTAGCTGTTTGTGACGATACAAAGGGCTGTGAATCGATCAAAGAACGCTTTGGTGTTATTCTTAGTACATTCAGCCCAGAGTCTTTGTAGCCTTCGGCTGTGTGGGGGACATTTTAAATGCCTCCTGGCATTTTGGTTGCTTCATCCTTTAAGTGCACCGTATATGCTCTTTGCAATTTAGAGAGAGAGAGCAAGGAATGTACTATTAATAGTCCTTTTGTTGTAGAGAGAGATTGGGGGAAAGAGAGAGGGAGGGGATAGGAGAGAGAAAAAGAGATATGGGAGCGAAAGATAGGGGAGTGGGCGGGAGAGAGACTCGAGCAGGAGAGAAGCGTGAGAGAGGGAGGAGAAGGAGGAGGGGTACATTCTTTAAGGAATCTTTCACAGTGGACTTTCTGACACTTGTCCCAGTCCACCATCGCTTGATAATTAGGGAGGAGACTGAGACGGGCTACAGTAGATGTTTGCATTCATCCATTTCCAGGACTCCTTCTCCAAAGGGAAATAGAGGCGAGAGAGAGCATTCGCTGTCAGGCTCGTAAATTCTTCCATGGCAGTATCGAGAGAAGCTCTGTTTGCTGCAACCAGCTGGCAATCAATCACAGCTATACATCTGGGGTGCTGTTATAGTCTATTCATACTCTACTTCCCTGTCCTAATTCTATTCCATCTATGGTGGGTTGGGTTTCTGTGTCCTCTATGGGATTTCTTACTGTCGTCCAAGTATTATAATGTGCCATGACATTTAAGATGGTTTCCTGTGACAGAAGTGGTCAGATCCAAATTCAGATTTTATATGAAACATAATGTTTTAGTCCTGCACTGCTCGTGCTTGGCACTGTGCATTGGAACTGCAGGCCTATGTCTCTCTGCTGTAGCTATTACAGTAGTTACTTTGATCCTGAATTGCAGTGCAGTGCTGTGCAGCTCTGCAGCTATGCACCGCGGCTAAAAGGAGAGACAGGAGAAAGAGGGTGTCAGTGAGAGACGGGGAGACAAAGAGAGGAGAACGGTACAGAACAGAGAGAGACGGAGATAAGGAGAGTATTTGTATTTATTATGGATCCCCTACTCTTCCTGGGATCCAGCAAAATCAAGGCAGTTATATACGATTAAAAACATTACATTACATTTTACAATATACTGTATCTACATGACAAAATCTATGTGTACGTGTGTGTTTAGTGTGAATGTTGTTGTTGTGTGTGTGTATGCGTGTGTCTCTTCACAGTCCCCGCTGTTCTATAAGGTGTATTTTTATCTGTTTTTTTATCAGATCTTACTGCTTGCATGAGTTACTTGATGTGGAATAGAGTTCCATGTAGTCATGGCTCTATGTAGTACTGTGTGCTTCCCATGTTCTGTTATGGACTTGGGGACTGTGAAGAGACCTCTGGTGGCATGTCTTGAGAGGTGTGCATGGGTGTCTGAGCTGTGTGCTAGTAGTTTAAACAGACAGCTTGGTGCATTCAACATGGCAATACTTCTCACAAGTACAAGTAGTGAGCGGCAGGTAGTGTAGTGGTTAGAGTGTTGGGCCAATAACTGAAAGGTAGCTGGTTCGAGTCCCTGAGCTGACAAGGTAAGAATCTGTGGTTTTACCCCTGAACAAGGCAGTTAACCCACTGTTCCCCGGGTAGGCTGTCTTTGTAAATAAGAATTTGTTCTTAACTGACTTGTCTAGTAAATTGAAGAAAAAAAATAGTGATGAAGTCAATCTCTCCTCTACTTTGAGCCAGGAGAGATTGACATGCATATTATTAACTTATTATTATTATATTATTAACTAGCTCTCAGTGTACATTTAAGGGCCAACCGTGCTGCCCTGTTCTGGGCTAATTGTAATTTCCCTAAGTGTCTCTTTGTGGCACCTGACCACCAGTGGAGGCTGCTGAGGGGAGGATGGCTCATAATAATGGCTGGAACGGCGCTAATGGAATGGTGCCATTTCGTTCCACTGTTTCTGCTCCAGCCATTACCATGAGCCCGTCCTCCCCAATTAAGGTGCCACCAACCTTCTGTGCTGACTACAGGACTGGACAGTAGTCCAGGTGCTACAAAATTAGAGTCTGTAGGACCTGCCTTGTCAGCCTGGTCTCATAGACTAGACGTAACATAGTAAATGTTAATCCGGGACACTGAAATTGTTATGATATGTTATGTTCGGTATGCTTACGTAAGACAATGGTTACTTTAGGCATGATGGATGGGTGGGCGTATAACGCGAACCTCTAGCAAACCCAAGTGTTGCATGTTCGAATCTCATCACAGACAACTTTAATATTTTAGCAACTTTTCAACTACTTACTACTTTTGAGCTACTTTGGCAATGACTTAACAAGTTAGCTAACCCTGCCATTAACCTTAATCCTTTAAACTAACTCCTAACCTTAACCCTAACCCGTAGTCTAGCTAACATTAGCCAGCTAGCTAACATTAGCATTAGCTGCCTAGCCACCTAGCTAATGTTAGCCACAACAATTTGGAATTCGTAACATATCATACATTTTTCAGATTCATAACAAATAATACTTTTTCAAAATTCGTTTCATATTGTAGGTTTTGCAAATTCGTAACATATCATATGCATTGTAATTTGTAACATTATACATATCATCCAGAAATTAATACATACCATACGAAACTTAAAATATCATACAAAATGTAGTCCTTTATCATGAACAGACCTCTCCTCATCTTAGCTGCTGCTGCATCAATATATTTTGACCATGACAGTTCACAATCCAGTGTTACTCCATAAAGTTTTGTCTGCTCAACTTGCTCAATATACACATATTTAATTGCAATATTTTGTTAGGGTTTAGGGTTTAATGAATGATTTGTCCCAAATACAATGCTTTAAGTTTTTTAAATATTTAGGACAAAATTATTTCTTGCACCCATTCTGAAACTGACTGCAGTTTTTTGTTAAGTGTTGCAGTCATTTCACTTGCTGTGGTAGCTGACAGGTATAGTTTTAAGTCATCAGCATACATAGACACACAGGCTTTACATAGAGATAGTGGCAGGTCATTGGTAAAGTTTGAAAAAAGAGAATGACTTAATCAACTACCCTGGGGAATGCCTGGCTCTACCAGGATTATGTCGGTGAGGCTACCATTAAAGAACCCCCTCCGTGTTTTGTTAGACCGGTAACTCTCAATTCACAATATAGTAGGGGATGTAAAGCCATAACACATAAGTCTTTCCAACAGCAGATTATTATTGATCATGTCAAAGGCTTCAGTGAAGTATAACAAAACAGCTCCCACAGTCTTTTTATAATCAATTTCTCTCAGCCAATCAGCCATCAGTCATTTCTGTTAGTGCCATACATGTTGAATTCCCTTCCCTATAAGTGGCTGTTTGAGCCAGAAAAGAAGAGTGCTTTGCTATTCTTGGCTAGCAGAATTACTTTTGCTTCCCTCCAGGCCTGAAGGCACTCACTTTCGTCTAGGCTTAGATTGAAGAGATGGCAAATAGGAGTGGCAATATCGTCCACTATCATCCTCATTAATTTTCTATCCAAGTTGTCAGACCAGGTGATTTGTCATTGTTGATAGACAACAATCATTTTTTCACCCCTTCCACACTCACTTTACGGAATTCAAAATTACAATGCTTGTCTTTCGTAATTTGGTGCATGGATGTGTAGTTTAAGAATTTGTTATTGGCATATCATGCCTAAATTTTCTAATCTTGCCAATGAAAAAAGTAATTAAAGTAGTTGGCAGTATCAGTTGGTTTTGTGATGAATAAGCCATCTGTTTCAATGAATGATGGAGCCGAGTTCGCTTTTTTGCCCCAAATTTCATTTAAGGTGCTCCAAAGCTTTTTAATATAATTCATTATATAATTTATTGTTGTTTCATAGTACAATTTCTTCTTCTTTTTGTTCAGTTTAGTCACATGATTTCTAAATTTACAGTACGTCGGCTGTGCAGCTAGACTTATGTGCCATTCCTTTCGCCTCATTCCTCTCAACCATAACCTTTTTCAATTCCTCATCAATCCACAAGGATTTAACAGTTTTTACAGTCATTTTCTTAATGGGTACAAGCTTATTAGTAACTGGAATAAGCAATTTCATAAATGTGTCGAGTTTAGCACATGGTTGCTCCTCATTACACACCACAGACCAGCAAGCATTATTTACATATTCAACATAGGAATCACTACAAAACTTGTTGTATGACTTCTCATACACTATATTAGTCCCAGCCTTTGGAACTTTGGTTTTCCTAGATATGGCTACTATATTATGATCACTACATCCGATGGATTTGGATACTGCTCTAGAGCAGATTTCTGCAGCATTAGTAAAGATGTGATCAATACATGTGGATGATTTCATTCCTGTACTGTTTGTAAATACCCTGGTAGGTTGACTGATAGCCTGAACCAGGTTGCAGGCACTGGTTACAGTTTGAAGGGCAGCATGATGAGAGCCAGTCAATATTTAGGTCCCCCAGAAAATATACCTCTCCGTTGATATCACATACATTATCAAGCATTTCACACATATTATCCAGATACTGACTGTTAACACTTGGAGTTCTATAGCAGCTTCCGACAAGCATGGGCTTTAGGTGAGGCAGGTGAACCTCAACGAGGGAAATACTGTAGTTCGCAATCGTTAGCTAACATATTCCATTTGTCTTGTGTTAGCGAACGGTCTGAGAAGGCAATGTGCAGTGAACGTGAGTATCTGTTTCGGGTCTAAACTGCCACTGCAATTAATCAAGTGACCATGTAGGCTTTCTATTACATGTAGTAGGAATAGCTCAATTATTGCAGCTAAAATTTCACATTAAGCCTTACCAAAAAATATCTGTTTGACGTTTCTCCGTAACATTTTGGAATGTTCATTCAAACCGTTCAACTGACATCGTTACGAAGTAACAATGTCGAACTGAAGCTGTGTTGAACTCAACTCTGTAGCCATGTTACTTCAAAAAGCATTTGACATGAGGTCCTTTCGAAGCGTTACAGGAGTATCCCCCCGAACATAAACGGGAACACCACCATTGGCATTCCTGTCTCTTCGGAAAACGTTGAAACCATGTATTGCTGCCACTGAATCATCAAAGGTATTATCTAATTGAGTTTCAGAGATTGCCAGTATATGAATTTGATCTGTTACTAGCAAGTTATCGATTTCATGAACCTTGTTTCTTAGACTACATATGTTAATGTTGGCTATTTTTAGCACTTTTCTGGTATTCTCGATTGTTTTTATTGCTTTACTGGGAGGCTCATCAGAGGTAGACATGACAGTGATATTTATGTGTGAGCTGATAGTGCAGAGTGAGCTGCACACAGTGTACTTCCTACGAGGGCCGCAGTGCTCACAGTATAACTCAGGTTCACAGGCACCTGATAACTGCACACATTAGCTGTAGGATTGACAGATGCATTCCGTGGAGTTAGAGGGACATAAATTAGGTTACTTACATTATGATTGCCAACGCCCCTGGGACAATGGACATTTGCAGCAGCACTACTACAACAGTGACACAATGGTAGGAATTATCTGAGCAGGGCATGGGTCACTGTTAAGTCAGTGTCTCAACGCAGCCTTGAAATGCGCTGACAGGGTTCAGGAGAGAAGATGATTTGGATGGACTCCATCATTACTGTAGAGCATATTCTGTTTCCAAAAGGTGTCAAAGTTATCTATAAAAGTTATACCAACAGAGCTACAGTAGTATTTTAACCAGGTGTGTAATGCCAGTAGACTGCTGAATCTTTCACACCCATGGCCCAGTGATGGTACCGGGCCTGAAATAACTGGCCACCTTTTGGAATCTTTCAGCGCTAGGATCAGTTCTTTAAAATCCATTAGGGCAGGGAGAGACAGGGAGAAAGAGAGAAAAGAGAGGAGGGAGAGACAGGGAAACAAGGAGAGGAGGGCAGGGAGAGATAGAGAAAGGAGAGACAGGTGGGCAGGGAGAGACAGGAAACAAGGAGAGGAGGGCAGGGAGAGATAGAGAAAGGAGACATGTGGGCAGGGAGAGACAGGAAACAAGGAGAGAAGGGTAGGGAGAGACAGAGAAAGGAGGGCAGGGAGAGACCGGTGGGAGGGGAGCAGCGAAAGGTGTGGTGAAACAGCCTGTGCTCTCTGGCATCTCTCCCCAGGATAGGGGATCCCACGACTGGGGCAGGTGGCCACACATGATTTGCCCTAGTGTCAGGAAGAATCGTGTTATGCAGTTGCATGTGTTTCTCTGTGTGTGTGCGCCAATATGCCAGTGTGTGTGTGTGTGCCAGTGGTAGAAGCACGACTGAGCAATCGCAAAGGCAGCCATTTTGCTCAGCAGCTCGTAATTAGGAATACAACGCTGTGCCTCTGAACCAACAGGAACCCATATCTGTAGCTAGCACACTGTAACAAAGGGGACTTCTTCCTCACTTATATGTTTGCTCTCGGCTGCAGAATATTTTTATTTAGGCAAAAATAAGTTAAACTTCCTGCAATGGCAGGGTTGGTTATTAAATCATCCAACTTCAAAAGTTGGAGGTTAGTTGAGGTCACTCCAGCAGCAACCTCACAGCAATTGTTGGTTTAAAAACAGTGGTTGGGTAGAAATATAACTATACTAAAATGTTCCCCCTCATGCTGAAGGAGACTTGCCTCCTCATTCAAGGTGAAAACTAAGCAGAACACATTACTGCCCTCTAGAGGATTTTCCTTACACCGTGACATCTCCCTCATTCGCTCCTACATTTTCTTTTGCCTGCACGTGGACTGCAGATCACACCATCCACATTGCGTGGCTGAGGCAGTGTTGTGTAGCCTGTCCACACATTACACACTTTGGCCTGTGAGGAGGTAACAAATAGGGAGAAGTAATTGAAGAGAGTTGTAGCAGAGGCATCGCAATGAGATTTCAATGTACATAATATGTACATAAACTTTTACATTTATATTAGCAATGGAATGTCAGGTGCCTAGACAGGGATCGGGGGCTTGGCAACGGACATTCTTGCTTCGCAGCTTAAATTTAACGTAAATGTCCCAGTTTAGCCACCAGCCAAGCCAGTAAGCAAGCTTTTAGCAAACTATTCAACTTTGCAAGCATCTTTTCAATCAAAGGGTTTATTTTCTCGTCCGTACACTCATTACATTTTAGCTTCAAGACAACACAGTTACTGCTAGCTAGCTAGCTTGCTAAAGCTAACAACATGCTTCATCAAGTAACGTTAGCCTATTAAAAATGAACAATTACCCCTCTTTGACGAATATAAAAGTACAGTAGGCCTATCTTACAACTTTAGCTTATCAAAGTTACCTTCAAACAAACTAGGCTTTTTTTATCAGTATAATGCAAATCATTACATGTGGTAAAAGAAAGTTGCGACTGAAAACGTTTGTAATTCACCGGGGAGTTGAGATCAGTAGGTGCAGTGCAGCCAAGCACCGTTGACCTTTTTTTAAGCTAGTGCGACAATTTCAGAATGTAACAGGCTATTACTGCAATTTCAGGTAAAAACTCAATAGAATAATTATTCAAAGGAATACATTTCAGCTGTTTTACAATCCATGCTCTGCTATTATATATTTTTTACTGTAGGAGCAGTTCGTTTGCAGAGACAATTCCTGTTTACATCTGAATGCTCGGAGGGGGGTACTCTCGGCCCGAGTCTCGCCTGTGACGTCCGGAAAGCGGCGTTGGCGACGCGAGCGTTGCATTTCACATGTTTACACTACAGTAAAAGGTCTCGAAACCTCTAAAGAGTCTATCGTTGTGTAAAACGCCCTATGCTCAGCCAGCCATTTGGCAGTGTCCCTCCCCTGGGAAAGTCAACCTGTCAGGCCCAACAGGAGAGCAAGAGAGAGCTAACTCCCACACAACAGCACACAGCATGATATGATAGGACAGCATGACGCCTGGCTGATGTTGATACTGTGGGAAATTCTCTATTTCACAAGACAATGAGGGCTGAGTGAACAACATTGGACAGCTGAGGAGACGATGATGTTTGGATGTAGGCTATTTGTATCGTCATTGTGTACGTATACAGTACCAGCTGATACAGGACTAATTTAAAGGCATAGTTCACCCAAACACACAATGATACCTCAGGAGTTCAGACACCATGTAGCAGTATAACTTCAATTAATGAAGACCAAGCTGTTTAGGTTTTATTCATCTGATACGGTATCAAGCTTAACATGTGCTGCATTTCCTAATTGTCATACATGTATTACGAGGCTATAAATACTGTAAAGACTAACCTTTCATCCACAGAGACGTTTAGAGAAAGAGAAAGAGCGAATCATCAGTCTAATCAGTCACTGACCTCACCTTGATCACGATCACTTCTCGTTGGGGTCAGGCTGTACAGTACTTTGCCTCACTGATGGGTGTTGCTTCGTTCCATCTTGTAAGATATTGATGTTGTATGGAGCCATTTCCAACATACCAACCAGAATAAGAATGTCAGAGTCCTAAAATATCCCATATGAGTTAATATTTCATAGCCATTTAGGTCCTTAGGCATCTTCTCCCCCCTTCATATCCCACTTCTACAGTAGCTCCTGGCTCAGAGATGGGAGATTGTACAGAGAGCAGCGCAGAGGAAACCAAGAAGGCTCTCCCAATCCACTGAAGATAGATCATAGCAAGGTGTTCCACTTCCTCTTGCCTTTGCTAGTCTCAACTAATGCATGTTGATGATGCAATTTACTTTCAACATGAAATGTTCATTAAACGGTTAACATTTAGGGATTTAATGGAGTTGGACTGTGTGGTCAAGTGGTTAGTACCACTGACCCCAGCACACATGTAAACCAGAATACACTCTTAGGGGAAAAAAAAGTGCTATCTAGAACCTTTGGCTGTCCCCATAGGAGATCCCTTTGAATAACTATTTTTGGTTCCATGAAAAATCTTTGGAACCCCAAATAGTTCTACCTGGAACCAAAACTGGTTCTACCTACCTCCTATGGAGACAGTCGAATAACATTTTTTTCTAAGAGTGTAGGCATGGGTTCGAATCCGATCCATGCCTTTGTGACTCACAATTTCTCCTACCTGTCCTGTCTACTCTTCACTCTCCTATCTCAATAAATACATAAGGCCCTGAAAAAATCTGTAAATAAAAATATTTATTTATATCATGTACGCTTTCTTGATACTAGTGTATTTTTTCCCATATTGATACATGGAACTTTGGTGCATGATTTGACCAAATCATTTTGGGACAAATATCATTTTTTAAATCTACGACTGGAAAAATTCAGGTTTAAAATGCATGATCAGGGAAATACAACTCTAATGGCTATTTAGAATTCCTGTCCCAGCCAGACATTGAATCAATGTAGAGCACAAAATGGCCCCCAGTGTCTGTGAGGGAGGGATATTTTCAGAATGTGTGACACTCTGGAACTGCCATAAATTGTGTATGCTGCTCTTTCTTGAAGAAGACGAGGAGGAGTGTACCCTGGATGACGCTGTTCATCCTCTTCCACCATTAAACTAGCCTATAGAGGAGGGGGTAAAAACCGGGGGAAGAGGAGAAGAAGGGGGTAGGGGACTCCTCTTAAGCACCAGAATTATATTTTAGTCATTTATTAGACGCTCTTATCCAGAGCGACTTACAGGATAATTAGGGTTAAGCACCTTCCTCAAGGGGACATCGACAGATTTTTCACCCTAGTCATGTCAGGGATTCAGAAACACGACCTTTCGGTTATTAATCCAACACTCTTAACCGCTAGGCTACCTGCCGCCCCAAATAACACACATGCCTGGATGTAGTGCACTCAGTCTCACATACTGCACACACACACACACACACTGTCATTGGGGGGGTTACATAGGGAGTGGAGATATTGAGGTAAGCAGGGCTTCTGGTGCTCTTTTTGATTCAATATTTATCTGCCATCTAAGACAGTGATCCAGTAGTATCATGGCCTGAAGGAACACAGTGGAGGCTTGGATACTTAGAGGCTTGGATACCAGTTTTTAGTACCATTTCAAGGGTATGCAGTATAAACAAATATATGATGTGAGGGATCTGACGGTTCTTGCAAGTTATAAAATGCATTTGTTCCACAAAAGGGAGAACAAACGTGGACGGGACTCTTGAGATGGGTAAAACACCATATGTTGCTATTCAGAGTCTTGGATGGAAGGTATGCAGGTTAGTCTTCTAAATAGGGAGATGCAAGCCAAAATTACACAATAGTCTAAATACCGATATAGTTTATTTCATCACAGGAAGCTAGCAACACACACTGAGACGGTGAAGCACTGCAACTAATGCAAAAGTGAGGCATACAATTGAAATGACACCATACCTCATTACACCATACCAACCTAAGGTGGGGTGTGTTCAGTCAGTGATGTGATAGAACACCTATTGCGACGGTACGGACAGGACAGGAGTTTCCGTGTGTTGTCGGGAACATGGAGACTGCAGCTTTTCAGCACCTACGGTACACCGTTCGATGCCAGGAAATGAATATCACGTTATCAACACCCCGCAGGCAGGCTCCAGCTGCAGTGTGGAACTAAAGTCCTCACCAGGGACACACAAAGTGATTAGAGCAGAAATATTTTATAAGCCAAGAAGAATCAGTGGGGATAGTAGGAGCAGGGAGATGTGGGAATACTTCATCTTTGTGTTGCAGTCTGAGAGATGCCACCTTGCTGGATTTGATTTGAACGGCCGTT
Source organism: Salvelinus alpinus (assembly GCF_045679555.1). Taxonomy (NCBI): domain Eukaryota; kingdom Metazoa; phylum Chordata; class Actinopteri; order Salmoniformes; family Salmonidae; genus Salvelinus; species Salvelinus alpinus. The sequence continues at coordinate 8,047,371 of NC_092097.1, read as the reverse complement.
GTTCATCGCTAACTAGCATAGAGTTGTAGAGGATCAGGGATATGCTGACGAAGATCTATATGTGACCGTAACGTTTCACTTCAATATGTTTACAGTATTTGCAAATACATTGTGTGCAGGATAATCCCTTCAATCATGTCTCTCTCAACCACTTCCTATCCAGTGTAGAGATAGTGTCAATGAGGGGAATGAGGCCATGAAGGTGAGGGTAGAGCTGAAAAATGGCATAGGACGAACCAACAAGGCCTAAGCGTGTGTATGTGAAATATGATAGAGACCCAATGGCACCTGGCAGACAGACAGGTAGGTAAGTCACTTACAGGACTTTACTAGCATTGGGAAAAATGAGCCCCTCGCTGCACCAACACTGGCGTTTGGCAAAATATCATCCCGACAAGCAGAAAGACAGCCAGATAGGCAGAAATACAGATAGAGATAAATAGTACCTTCAGAAGTATTCCTAGTATTGGAACTTTCCCCAGTAATCCTGTAGTATTCTCAGTACCAGTATACAGTAAGTAGTGCAAGAAGCAATGCAATTAGCAATGCTACTGTAGTATTAGTAGTATTACTATAATCTTGCCAGACACAGTGCTGTCTGTCTAGAATGTGAAAGCAACACCAAGCGCCTGATGGACCACATGTGGATTTTTTTTTTCTCTCAGGGAAATTGGCCAGATTAATTGTAATCGTGTTGTTGTTGTTATATCAGAACACATCTGTACCGCCTATTGACCTCCCAAACTGTAACTGCCCCGCCGTCTGTCCACGCCAGGCTACGTGCTAGGGAGAGAGCTTTACCACGGTTCATTCTGAATTAAGACATTGCCTGGGCATGGACGGGATCTAAACCCATTCTAATAGGATATGGTAGCAGCTCCACGTGGATATGCATCTTATTCCGCTTAAGGACAAGGTACCTGTAACGGCGGTCCTCCTCCTCTTCATCCGAAGAGGAGGAGCAAGGATTGAACCAAAATGCAGCGGAGTTTGAAGACATAATGATTTATTAAATAAACAAAATAGACAAAGACGAAAACGAACTATACTGGATATAACTAACAAAATAACAAAACGATGTAGACAGACCTGAACAAACGAACTTACATATACACGAAGCACGCTGACACAGGAACAGACTACATAAACGCACGAAACAAACCGAAACAATCCCGTATGGTGTAACATCGACACAGACACAGGAGACAACCACCCACAAACAAACACTGTGAACAGCCTACCTAAATATGACTCTCAATTAGAGGAACGCAAAACACCTGCCTCCAATTGAGAGCCATACCAGGCAACCCTAAACCAACATAGAAACAGATAACATAGAATGCCCACCCAAACTCACGTCCTGACCAACTAACACACAAAACTAAACAGAAAACAGGTCAGGAACGTGACATAACCCCCCCCTCAAGATGCGTACTCCGAACGCATCACCAAAAAGTCCAGGGGAGGGTCTGGGTGGGCATCTGACCACGGTGGTGGCTTAGGCTCCGGGCGTGGTTCCCACCCCACCATAATCAATCCCCGCTTCCTTAGCCTCCCCACAATGACCACCCTCCAAATAACCCCACCTAAATTTAGGGGCAACACCAGAATCAAGGACAGCTCTGGGACAAGGTAGCTCAGGACATAGGGATAGCTCAGGACAGAGGGAGAGCTTAGGAGAGAGAGGTAGCTCAGGAGAGAGAGGTAGCTCAGGATAGAGGGGCAACTCCGGACTGAAGGGCAGCTCCGGACAGAGAGACAGCTCTGGACTGAGGGGCAGTTCAGGATTACTAGCCGCTTCTGGCTGAGGGACAGCTCATGGCTGACTGACGGCTCTGGACGCTCATGGCAGGCTGACGGCTCTGGACGCTCATGGCAGGCTGACGGCTCTGGACGCTCATGGCAGGCTGACGGCTCTGGACGCTCATGGCAGGCTGACGGCTCTGGACGCTCATGGCAGGCTGACGGCTCTGGACGCTCATGGCAGGCTGACGGCTCTGGACGCTCATGGCAGGCTGACGGCTCTGGCTGCTCATGGCTCTCTGACGGCTCTGGCTGCTCATGGCTCTCTGACGGCTCTGGCTGCTCATGGCTCTCTGACGGCTCTGGCTGCTCATGGCTCTCTGACGGCTCTGGCTGCTCATGGCTCTCTGACGGCTCTGGCTGCTCATGGCTCTCTGACGGCTCTGGCTGCTCATGGCTCGCTGACGGCTCTGGCAGATCCTGTCTGGCTGGCGGCTCTGGCAGATCCTGTCTGGTTGGCGGCTCTGGCAGATCCTGTCTGGTTGGCGGCTCTGGCAGATCCTGTCTGGCGGACGGCTCTAGCGGCTCCTGTCTGGCGGACGGCTCTGTAGGCTCATGGCAGACGGGCGGCTTTGCAGGCTCATGGCAGACGGGCGGCTTTGCAGGCTCATTGCAGACGGATGGCTCAGACGGCGCTGGGGAGACGGATGGCTCAGATGGCGCTGGGGAGACGGATGGCTCAGATGGCGCTGGGTAGACGGATGGCTCAGACGGCGCTGGGGAGACGGATGGCTCAGATGGCGCTCGGGAGACGGATGGCTCAGATGGCGCTCGGGAGACGGATGGCTCAGATAGCGCTCGGGAGACGGATGGCTCTGGCCGGATAAGGCGCACTGTAGACCTGGTGCGTGGTGCCGGAACTGGAGGCACGGGGCTAAGGACACGCACCTTCATACTAGTGCGGGGAGCAGGGACAGGGCACACTGAACTCTCAAAGCGTACTCTATACCTGGTGCGTGGTACCGGCACTGGTGGCACCGGGCTGAGGGCACGCGCCTCAGGACTAGTACGGGGAGAAGTGACAGTGTGTACAGGACTTAGGAGACGCACAGGTGGCTTAGTGCGTGGGGCCGGAACTGGAGGCACCGAACTGGATACACGCACTATAGGGAGAGTGCGTGGAGGAGGAACAGGGCTCTGGAAATGCACTGGTAGCCTAGTGCGTAGTGTAGGCACTGTAGGTACTAGGCTGGGGCGGGGAGGTGGCGCTGGAAATACCAGACCGTGCAGGCGTACTGGCTCTCTTGAGCATTGAGCCTGCCCAACCTTACCTGGTTGAATGCTCCCGGTCGCCCGACCAGTGCGGGGAGGTGGAATAACCCGCACCGGGCTGTGTAGGCGAACCGGGGAAACCATGCGTAAGGCAGGTGCCATGTATGCCGGCCCGAGGAGACGCACTGGAGACCAGACGCGTTGAGCCGGCCTCATGACACCTGGCTCAATGCCCAATCTAGCCCTACCAGTGCGGGGAGGTGGAATAACCCGCACCGGGCTATGCACACGTACAGGAGACACCGTGCGCTCTACTGCGTAACACGGTGTCTGCCCGTACTCCCGCTCTCCACGGTTAGCCTGGGAAGTGGGCGCAGGTCTCCTACCTGCCCTTGGCCCACAACCCCTTAGCCCCCCCCAAGAAATTTTTGGGAGTTACTCACGGGCTTTTCGGGCTTCCGTGCAAGACGCGTCCCCTCATAACGCCGGTTCCCTTCTCCGGTTGCCTCTGTTCTCCTCAGTGCCTCCACCTGTTCCCATGGGAGGCGATCCCTTCCAGCCAGGATCTCCTCCCATGTGTAGCAACCTTTACCGTCCAATACATCGTCCCAAGTCCATTCCTCCTTCTTTCGCTGTCCCTTACTCCGTTTACACCGCTGCTTGGCTCTGGATTGGTGGGTGGTTCTGTAACGGCGGTCCTCCTCCTCTTCATCCGAAGAGGAGGAGCAAGGATTGAACCAAAATGCAGCGGAGTTTGAAGACATAATGATTTATTAAATAAACAAAATAGACAAAGACGAAAACGAACTATACTGGATATAACTAACAAAATAACAAAACGATGTAGACAGACCTGAACAAACGAACTTACATATACACGAAGCACGCTGACACAGGAACAGACTACATAAACGCACGAAACAAACCGAAACAATCCCGTATGGTGTAACATCGACACAGACACAGGAGACAACCACCCACAAACAAACACTGTGAACAGCCTACCTAAATATGACTCTCAATTAGAGGAACGCAAAACACCTGCCTCCAATTGAGAGCCATACCAGGCAACCCTAAACCAACATAGAAACAGATAACATAGAATGCCCACCCAAACTCACGTCCTGACCAACTAACACACAAAACTAAACAGAAAACAGGTCAGGAACGTGACAGTACCAGGTCTTTTTTTCTAACCTTTTTAGCTGTAATATTTTGTAATATTAAGGGCTAAGGACATGGAAACCCAGTGTTATTATGAGTAATACTGGGCAGATTACTGTGTGATGTACAATGAACTCATGAGTATCATCTACATGTAAAACTAAATAGAGGTAGCTAGTGCTACAGATGTCATTTTGGGTTGGCTTTTGGTTAATTAAGACCAAGTTGAGAGGAACCGTTTTTTGAAAGACAATTTCCTGTATTGATAGCACGTAGGCCTATTCACATTAGGTCATGTTAATTGAATGTTGGTTGACCGTTTTTGTCATATCAATTCACTTTATCTTCTAAAAGAAGAATTGCATAAATATGTAAGAGTTGATGAAGAAAATGTGCAACATGGTGTGGATGTTGTCCAAAAAACAAATGACCCTACCATGACCTTGTACACATGTTTCACAGCTTTAATTTGGTTGAAAAGGGTGGAACGCTCATGCAATAACTGCTGTATAGTGACTACCTCTCACCTAGCCCTCACGGATTTTGTCTCAGGGCAGAAGATCACAACCAAAATGGAGTCTGTATAGCTACTTGAATCCATCCAACCTGTGTCTAGTAACCCATGGTATTGCAGGTCCATTTGAATTATAGAACGAAGATACTATAGATGGCGGAATGAGCGAGAGTGAGAATGTGACGCCAGAGGTATTGTAAGAAATCACACTACCTGTGACCATAGATTGTGTTACCCGCGTGGGGAGGAATGTTGATTAGAAATAGTAGGTGGTGGATGACATCTCTCCTCTCTACAGGGTTGTTGGCGTGTTTTTTATTTCTCTATGTCTGTGATGGAGAGGAATTTGATCATCTGTCTTCTAAGGATGTGTCTCCTGTGCACCACATTTGTAATCAATCTTCCCTGTTTATGTTGAATATTTGGGTTTATTAAATCAGAATGTGAATGGAATAGTCTTGTCACAGAATGACTGGACATGCACTGCTAAATTGCGGTGGTTCGTTGGTCTTAAGGCTGTATGAGATTTGACTTTCTCATCCCGGTAGTTGGCCTAGACATGCAGAACACCCTCCATTCCATTGTATTAGTGAGCTGGAAACAATCCAGACATTTCCATTAAGTCTGCAATCTTTAGTCACTAGTGTTCATCTATGAGAGTGATCCCCAGGGCTTTATATCCCTGATCTGCTACACGTTGCATAATCTCCGTAATGGGGTAGAATCCACACAGCAACACACTGGCCAAACACCTCCTTGTCCCTGATGAGTTAGGACTGTCTAAATATAACAGCGAGGGTCACACTGGAACCTGGCAGTTTTTGCACATCAAATAACGGTGCACAGCCCAAGGTTTCTTTCCCCTGTGGTTTGCCCAACAAATTGCAATCACATACATTTTGTAACTGAAACAAAACAAAGAGCATCTCCCTCCAAAACAATAACAAAATGGTCACATGAAACTTAAAGCTGGCAGGTAATTTGAGTGGTTAGGGGTTAGTTACTGGGTTAAGGTGAGGTGTTAGGAGTTAGTAAGTGGGTTAGGGTGAAGAGATAGAAGTTAGTAAGTATTAACAAAAATAGGGCTAGATTAGAAAAACTAAAACACACCAAAAACAACGGTACGGCTGGATTCGACCGATGCAACTTGCAGATTGTGAGCTCAGGGTATTTGCATCCACTGCCATCCCCCAACATACCTCATTCCACGTCACATTGTCTTTTCACTCAATCTGCACTTTCATCCCACTGCATGACCACAGTGGTCAAATACCACTAGCAAACAAATTCTCTATTAGCAAGAGAACAGGCTGCTTATTATTATCTCACAATGATCCTGGACAACTTCTCTTATGGGTGGAAATGCATTCGGATTGCCTGAAGGCCTCACTCTGACCTCTGACCTCACTCGGACCCAAAGCTGTTCACCTCTGAAGGGGGCAGGACCTAGGACAGCTCTCCTACCCTCCTGGCCCTGGCCAAACATTTCTCCCGTGTTTGATGTCGCCACTGAGATAGGTGTCTTCTGAGCTATAGGATTACTTGACTGATAAAACTAGGGGCATAGTATTACACACGTAGATTGGAATAACCAGAGGAGCGTTCTACCTGACGTACACTTTGAAATCCTTCCGGGCCTAATGGATGAGCGTATTATGGAACGTTTAGATAGAATGTCTAGATCATGTGTTCTGGATGATGAGACACACGCGCCTCAATGACATATCATGTTCAACCTGGCTGTCTGCTGAACCCCCCAAAAAAACAGTTTGTGGATACTGTATACCCTGTGCGGAGTTTCCTGCAACTCTGGACCTATCAACATTCATGAATGGAAAGCTGATTGATTTCACCTTCCCATTTCAACTAGATTTCTTTAACATGTTTCCATGTCATGCTACATGCATTTTACATTTACATTTAAGTCATTTAGCTGACGCTCTTATCCAGAGCGACTTACAAATTGGAAAGTTCATACATATTCATCCTGGTCCCCCCGTGGGGAATGAACCCACAACCCTGGCGTTGCAAGCGCCATGCTCTACCAACTGAGCCACACGGGACCGGCGTAGGCAATTGCATGATCGGCGTAGGCAATTAGGCATGCAGTGTGCTGGCAGACACACACAGTACAAGCAGCCCCAGCATATTCATTACACGCATGGGTGACTGAAAAAGTGCTACGTAAACAGTGTCCATGTTCACAGTTAAGGGGATAGTGTCACTGAGAGGGGGATCAGATGAGCAACGCTGGGATAATGATACCAGGGAGAGAGTGACACTGCAGTAGCTAGAGACCTGCGAACAGGAAAAGAGTGGCACTTTTTTTTATTTTACCCAGTAAGCTGAATAAGAGCACATTCTCATTTACAGCAACAACCTGGGGAACAATTACAGGGAAGTGGATGAATGAGCCAAATGAAAGCTGGGGGTGACTACTGTAGGTGGCCAAGATTGTATGAGGGCCAGAATGGGAATTTAGACAGGACTCCAGGGTTAACACCCCTACTTTTACAATAAGTGCTATGGGATCTTTAGTTACCACTTAGAGTCACAACACCAATTTAACAGCACCCTACACAGGGCAATGTCCCCAATCACTGCCCTGGGCCATTAGGATATATCTTTTTTTGACTAAAGGAAATATCGCTTCCTACTGGCCCTCCAACATCACTTCTAGCAGCATCTGGTCTCCCATTCAGGGATGACCAGAACCAGCCCTGCTTAGCTTCCATGAGAAGCCAGCAGTGGTATGCTGCCACAGTAGCTAAAGACCAGGGAGAGAGTAGCACAGTGACACTGTAGTAGCTAGCTGCTGTATGCTGCCTCCCTGATCATCTCCCTTCTGTCCCCTTCTTTCACTCTGCCCTGTCTTTCTAGTTCACTCTCACCCCCTCTTTTTACCTCTTTCCCTCTCGCTCTGTCTCTCTCACTCTTTCCTTCTCTCTCACCCTCTTCTCCTCTTGCTTTCTCTATCTCACAGTCACAAATCACTATGCAGGGAATGCATTGATTAGACTCAGACAAGTGTTTCTCACTCACTCCGTCTCCTCTGTTTATGTGTGCAGTGTTTAACTGGCAGCCGCTGCTTCAACAGCCCGCCTGCCTGCCTCAATGACATAGTAAAAGCGCATCCCTGTGGAAAAGTGTGATGCCTCAGCTCTCTGTGTGTGTGTGTGTGTGTGTGTGTGTGTGCGTGCGTGCGTGCGTGCGTGCGTGTGGTGGGCATGGAGAAAGCCCAAGAGGAATTGGCGGGCCTTGAAGGTTTGCTTGACCTTGGGAACCACTCTCCACTCCTCTATTCCCGCAGAGTTTTTTGTTGCAAACAACCGCAACGAGACAGAAATCCCCGGCTGAACCAAGCTGACAGGTAGACTAGATGGGGGAATCTATTCCGACTATATGGATCATCGGCTCTCTGTGTAACACAATAGCCTTGTGGTGTTGCCAAGTTGGCCGTCCTTCTCCGGGAGCACTTGATTAACTTTGATTGGAAGCCTTTTTTCTTTCTTTCTAAGGAATCTGCAGTTCAGCATGGAGACGGATGTAGCCGTGCTGTAGATTTAATGTCCTTTTTGCTTTGGCTCGCTGCAGAGCGTTGTGACAGAGCAGCCATTTTGTTCAGTTGACATGGCCTTGCTCGCTGGCATGCAGCGTGGACGTGCTAAAATGAAATCAAAGTTTTATTGGTCGCGTACACAGTTTAGCGGACGTTATAGCGGGTGCAGCAAAATGCTTATATTACTAGCTCCTAACAATGCAGTATAAGGTCAAACAAGAACACAAATAATACAAAATAAAATAAAAAAACAAGAAATCAAGACATGAACTAATCCAAATTCCAACCAAAATAGCACTGTAACAGTAATCCAATTAACAACCAAATAGCACTGTAACAGTAATCCAATTAACAACCAAATAGCACTGTAACAGTAATCCAATTAACAACCCAATAGCACTGTAACAGTAATCCAATTAACAACCCAAATAGCACTGTAACAGTAATCCAATTAACAACCCAAATAGCACTGTAACAGTAATCCAATTAGCAACCCAAATAGCACTGTAACAGTAATCCAATTAACAACCCAAATAGCACTGTAACCGTAATCCAATTAACAACCCAAATAGCACTGTAACAGTAATCCAATTAACAACCCAAATAGCACTGTAACAGTAATCCAATTAACAACACAAATAGCACTGTAACAGTAATCCAATTAACAACCCAAATAGCACTGTAACAGTAATCCAATTAACAACCCAAATAGCACTGCAATAGTATTCCAATTAACAACCCAAATAGCACTGTAACAGTAATCCAATTAACAACCCAAATAGCACTGTAACAGTAATCCAATTAACAACCCAAATAGCACTGTAACAGTAATCCAATTAACAACCCAAATAGCACTGTAACAGTAATCCAATTAACAACCCAAATAGCACCGTAACAGTAATCCAATTATTAACAACCCAAATAGCACTGTAACAGTAATCCAATTAACAACCCAAATAGCACCGTAACAGTAATCCAATTAACAACCCAAATAGCACTGTAACAGTAATCCAATTAACAACCCAAATAGCACTGTAACAGTAATCCAAATGCAATCTATAAGTATATACACCAGATTGATTTACACAATATACTGTATATTAAGAATGATATGTACAACAGTAGATAGAGAGAGCTATGTCAAGAAGTACAATATGAATATATTAGAATGAGCTATGTCAAGAATACAGTATTTAAATACAGGAGTACAAATCCCCATGGCAAAATGGATAGGATTTTAGGAAATTAGCTTCCTAAGGGGCAGCCGTCTCTAAGGTGCAGGTTAGAGTACCGGGTGGTAGCTGGCTAGTGACAGTGTCTGAGGTTCAGGGCAGGGTACTGGGCATAGGGCTGCTAGTGGTGACTGTTTAACAGTCTGATGGCCCGGAGATAGAAGCTGTTTATCAGTCTCTCAGTTCCATCTTTGATGCACCTGTGCTGTCTCCACCTTCTAGATGGTAGTGGGGTGAACAAAATCAAATCAAATCAAATTTTATTTGTCACATACACATGGTTAGCAGATGTTAATGCGAGTGTAGCGAAATGCTTGTGCTTCTAGTTCCGACAATGCAGTAATAACCAACAAGTAATCTAACCTAACAATTCCACAACTACTACCTTATACACACAAGTGTAAAGGGATAAAGAATATGTACATAAAGATATATGAATGAGTGATGGTACAGAACGGCATAGGCAAGATGCAGTAGATGGTATAGAGTACAGTATATACATATGAGATGAGTAATGTAGGGTATATAAACATAAAGTGGCATAGTTTAAAGTGGCTAGTGATACATGTATTACATAAAGATGGCAAGATGCAGTAGATGATATAGAGTACAGTATATACATATACATTTGAGATGAGTAATGTAGGGTATGTAAACATTATATTAAGTGGCATTGTTTAAAGTGGCTAGTGATACATTTTTACATAATTTCCATCAATTCCCATTATTAAAGTGGCTGGAGTTGAGTCAGTATGTTGGCAGTGGCCACTAAATGTTAGTGGTGGCTGTTTAACAGTCTGATGGCCTTGAGATAGAAGCTGTATTTTAGTCTCTCGGTCCCTGCTTTGATGCACCTTTACTGACCTCGCCTTCTGGATGATAGCGGGGTGAACAGGCAGTGGCTCGGGTGGTTGTTGTCCTTGATGATCTTTATGGCCTTCCTGTGACATCGGGTGGTGTAGGTGTCCTGGAGGGCAGGTAGTTTGCCACCGGTGATGCGTTGTGCAGACCTCACTACCCTCTGGAGAGCCTTACAGTTCAGGGCGGAGCAGTTGCCGTACCAGGCGGTGATACAGCCCGACAGGATGCTCTCGATTGTGCATCTGTAGAAGTTCGTGAGTGCTTTTGGTGACAAGCCGAATTTCTTCAGCCTCCTGAGGTTGAAGAGGCGTTGCTGCTCCTTCTTCACAACGCTGTCTGTGTGGGTGGACCAATTCAGTTTGTCCGTGATGTGTACACCGAGGAACTTAAAACTTTCCACCTTCTCCACTACTGTCCCGTCGATGTGGATAGGGGGGTGCTCCCTCTGCTGTTTCCTGAAGTCCACAATCATCTCCTTTGTTTTGTTGACGTTGAGTGTGAGGTTGTTTTACTGACACCACACTCCGAGGGCCCTCACCTCCTCCCTGTAGGCCGTCTCGTCGTTGTTGGTAATCAAGCCTACCACTGTAGTGTCGTCCGCAAACTTGATGATTGAGTTGGAAGCGTGCATGGCCACGCAGTCGTGGGTGAACAGGGAGTACAGGAGAGGGCTCAGAACGCACCCTTGTGAGGTCCCAGTGTTGAGGATCAGCGGGGTGGAGATGTTGTTACCTATCCTCACCACCTGGGGGCGGCCCGTCAGGAAGTACAGGACCAAGTTGCACAGGGCGGGGTCGAGACCCAGGATCTCGAGCTTGATGACGAGTTTGGAGGGTACTATGGTGTTAAATGCTGAGCTGTAGTCGATGAACAGCATTCTCACATAGGTATTCATTTTGTCCAGATGGGTTAGGGCAGTGTGCAGTGTGGTTGCGATTGCGTCGTCTGTGGACCTATTGGGTCGGTAAGCAAATTGGAGTGGGTCTAGGGTGTCCGGTAGGGTGGAGGTGATATGGTCCATGTCTAGTCTCTCAAAGCACTTCATAATGACGGAAGTGAGTGCTACGGGGCGGTAGTCGTTTAGCTCAGTTACCTTAGCTTTCTTGGGAACAGGAACAATGGTGGCCCTCTTGAAGCATGTGGGAACAGCAGACTGGGATAAGGATTGATTGAATATGTCCTTAAACACACCAGTCAGCTGGTCTGCGCATGCTCTGAGGACGCGGCTGGGAATGCCGTCTGGGCCTGCAGCCTTGCGAGGGTTAACACGTTTAAATGTTTTACTCACCTCGGCTGCAGTGAAGGAGAGCCCGCAGGTTTTGGTAGCGGGCCATGTCAGTGGCTCTGTATTGTCCTCAAAGCGAGCAAAAAAGTTATTTAGTCTGTCTGGGAGCAAGACAACCTGGTCCGCGACGGGGCTGGTTTTCTTTTTGTAATCCGTGATTGACTGTAGACCCTGCCACATACCTCTTGTGTCTGAGCTGTTGAATTGCGACTCTACTTTGTCTCTATACTGGCACTTAGCTTGTTTGATTGCCTTGCGGAGGGAATAGCTACACTGTTTGTATTCGGTAATGTTTCCGGTCACCTTGCCCTGGTTAAAAGCAGTGGTTCGCGCTTTCAGTTTCACGCGAATGCTGCCATCAATCCACGGTTTCTGGTTTGGGAATGTTTTAATCGTTGCTGTGGGTACGACATCGTCAATGCACTTTCTAATGAACTCGCTCACCGAATCAGCGTATTCGTCAATGTTGTTGTTGGATGCAATGCGGAACATATCCCAATCCACGTGATCGAAGCAGTCTTGAAGCGTGGAATCAGATTGGTCGGACCAGCGTTGAACAGACCTGAGCGTGGGAGCTTGCTGTTTTAGTTTCTGTCTGTAGGCTGGAAGCAACAAAATGGAGTTGTGGTCAGCTTTTCCGAAAGGAGGGCGGGGGAGGGCCATGATCCAAGGTTTTACCAGCCCTGGTAGCACAATCGATATGCTGATAGAATTTAGGGAGTTTTGTTTTCAGATTAGCATTGTTAAAATCCCCAGCTACGATGAATGCAGCCTCAGGGTGTGTGGTTTCCAGTTTACATAGAGTCAGATAAAGTTCGTTCAGGGCCATCGATGTGTCTGCTTGGGGGGGAATATATACGGCTGTGATTATAATCGAAGAGAATTCCTTTGGTAGATAATGCGGTCGACATTTGATTGTGAGGAATTCTAAATCAGGTGAACAGAATGACTTGAGTTCCTGTATGTTGTTATGATCACACCAAGTCTCGTTAATCATAAGGCATACACCCCCGCCCCTCTTCTTACCAGAAAGATGTTTGTTTCTGTCGGCGCGATGCGTGAAGAAACCAGCTGGCTGCACCGACTCCGTTAGCGTCTCTTGAATGAGCCATGTTTCCGTGAAGCAAAGAACGTTACAGTCTCTGATGTCTCTCTGGAATGTTACTGTGGTCCTGTGGTTGCGGGCGGTGCAATTGCCGCACCATGTGGTAATATAGCCCAACAGGATGCTCTTGGTGGTGCATCTGTAGAAGTTTGTGAGGGTCTTAGGGGCCAAGCCAAATTTCTTCAGCCTCCTGAGAAGCTTTTGACCATCTCCACTGCAGCCCGTCAAAGTGGATGGGGGCATACGCTCTCTGCTGTCTTTTGTAGTCCAAGATCAGCTCCTTCGTTTTGTTGACGTTTAGGGTGAGGTTATTGGTTGTTGTTGTTGTTGTTGGTAATCAGGCCTATCATTGTTGTGCCGTCAGAAAGGAGGGGGCTGAGCACGCACCCCTGTGGAGCACCCATGTTGAGGATCAGCGTGGTGGAGGGGTTGTTGCCTACCTTCACCACCTGAGGTTGGCCCGTCAGGAAGTCTAGGACCCAGTTGTACAAGGAGGGGTTCAGACACAGGGCCCTGAACTTAGTGATGAGCTTGAAAGGCTGATCTGTAGTCAATGAACAGCATTCTTACGTATTCTTATTGTCCAGGTGGGGGGCAGTGTGCAGTGAAATGGTGATTGCGGTGTCCGTGGATCTGTTGGGGCGGTATTTAAATTGTAGTGGGTCTAAGGTATCAGGTAAGCTGGAGGTGATATGATCCTAACTAGCATCTCAAAGCACTTTATGATTACAGAAGTGATTACCTTCACTTTCTTGGCAACAGGAACAATGGTAGACATTTTGAAGCAAGTGGGGACAACAGACAGGGATAGGGAGAGATTGAATATGTCCGTAAACACTCGTCATTTTGCCTCTTTGATTGCCTTATGGAGGTCATAGCTCGTCTGTTTGTACACGTCCATGTTCCCAGTCACCTTGCAGTGGTTAAATATGGTGGGGGTGGGGGGGGGGGGGGGGGGGGGTATATAAGGCAGTGACAATAACCAAAGAAAAATATCTTGGGAGGTAATGCAGTTCACATTTGGCGCTGAGGTATTCCAGATCGGGAGAACAAAAGGCCATGAGTTCAGCAGTCTCAACGTCAACAGTGAAGAGGCGACTCCAGGATGCTGGCCTTCTAGGCAGTTGCAAAGAAAAAGCCATATCTCAGACTGGCCAATAAAAAGAAAAGATTAATATGGGCAAAAGAACACAGACACTGGACAGAGGAACTCTGCCTAGAAGGCCAGCATCCCGGAGTCGCCTCTTCACTGTTGACATTGAGACTGGTGTTTTGCGAGTAATATTTAATGAGGACTTGTGAGGCGTCTGTTTCTCAAACTAGACACTCTAATGTACTGGTTAGAGCCAGTTTGCGCTGTTCTGTGAAGGGAGTAGTACACAGCGTTGTACAAGATCTTCAGTTTCTTGGCAATTTCTCACATGGAATAGCCGTCATTTCTCAGAACAAGAATAGACTGACGAGTTTCAGAAGAAAGTTCTTTGTTTCTGGCCATTTTGAGCCTGTAATCGAACCCACAATGCTCATACTCCAGATACTGAACTAGTCTAAAGAAGGCCAGTTTTATTGCTTCTTCAATCAGGAAAACTGTTTTCAGGGGTGCTAACATAATTGCAAAAGGGTTTTCTAATGATCAATTAGACTTTTAAAATGATAAACTTGGATTAGCTAACACAACGTGCCATTGGAACACAGGAGTGATGGCTGCTGATAATGGGCCTCTGTACGCCTATGTAGATATTTCCAGCTACAATAGTCATTTACAACATTAACAATGTCTACACTGTATTTCTGATCAATTTGATGTTATTTTAATGGACAAAAAAATGCTTTTCTTCCAAAAACAAGGACATTTCTTAGTGACCCCAATCTTTTGAACGGAAGTGTGTGTGTGTGTGTGTGTGTGTGTGTGTGTGTGTGTGTGTGTGTGTGTGTGTGTGTGTGTGTGTGTGTGTGTGTGTGTGTATGCGCGTGTGTGTGCGTGCGTGTGTGCAGAGATGGGGGATAGAGTCCTCAGGTACACAATGGAAGTGTATGGAGGGTGTATGACAGGATGATCTAATCCTTAGAGTGAGGTTGGATTGGATGTGCGCCCCTGAGGTGTTATGGTGTCTGCTTAGTCTGCAGGAGCTGTGGTAAGATCAGGATCTACCGTCCCTAGCCACGTCAGACTGATCTCTGTTGACTCCACAACAGTGGGAATATACTAGGGCTCCCTAGCTACCTTCAGTATCACAATACCCCACTGACTGAGGAGGGTGACCCCCGCAACATTCACACCACTACAGTGTGTGTGTGTGTGTGTGTGTGTGTGTGTGTGTGTGTGTGTGTGTGTGTGTGTGTGTGTGTGTGTGTGTGTGTGTGTGTGTGTGTGTGTGTGTGTGTGTGTGTGTGTGTGTGTGTGTGCGTGCGCGTGTGTGTGTGCGTGCGCGCGTGTGCGTGCGTGCGTGCGTGTGTGTGTGTGTGGGTGTCCGTAATGGAGTCTCTAGTTTCGTATTGGGTGTATGATTACCAAATGCAAGGCTTTACTAGAGCCCAAGACAGTCTGATATCCTGACTGTCATGCTGTATGAGCAGAGGAGAAGGAGCACAGGAGCACAGATACCTGGAGAGGAAAGAGAGAGCGCGGTCAAAAGAACTTCAGGCTCAGACCTGGGGACCCTGGTGAGTGCTCCAGACTTCTGTACACAGTTGCTTCAAACTTGTTAATGGTGTGTGTGTTCCTCTTTACCTGTGGTGTTAATGGGGATGGAGTTAGTAGTGGGATGGGGTCCTGTTATCTGATTTGCTAACACTTTTTATAGTGATTTTTAAACTGTGTCTGTTTTACACATGATGCATACTTGTGACCAGCAAAGCTTGTTTTGTGAGCAAAAACCTTTTAATTCTAATCAAGGATTGAATGGTGTTTGATTTAGTGTTTTGTGTGCTTTTGGTTTGGAAAACTCATTAAACTGCATCTGAGATTAAGGTGGTCTGGACCCCCATAATCCACACAGACAGACATGCACGCTAACACACACATGCGCGCACAAACACGCACATGTCGATAGGGAATATCTGACATGTCTCTGAGCTTTCATATCTTCAGAATTTTCTCTATAATGTTTTGTAGCACAAGCTATTCACCTCTGTCTACTATTCTCTCCGATCCCTTTTCATCAAAGTGAAAATAGCTACTCTGAACAATAGGAAATTAATTTAGAAATACAGTTAAGGTCTGCCGTAGGCCATCCATGGTACTATATACATGTAAATGGTAGCTTTTTGGTATGTTTTCAACAGTAACATACAGTATATTCAAAATGAGTAGATTCACACTAACTTCAGCAAACGCTCATAAAATTCAAGGTATATTTAAAATGTAAAAAAAATGATTTCACCTTTATTTAACCAGGTAGGCTAGTTGAGAACAAGTTCTCATTTACAACTGCGATCTGGCCAAGATAAAGCAAAGCAGTGAGACACAAACAACAACACAGAGTTACACATGGAATAAGCAAACACAGTCAATAATACAATAGGAAAAAGTCTATATACAGTGTGTGCAAATGAGGTAGGATAAGGGAGGTAAGGAAATAAATAGGCCAAAGTGGCGAAATAATTACAATATAGCAGTTAAACACTGGAGTGATGTGCAGAAGATGAGTGTGCAAGTAGAGATACTGGGGTGCAAAGGAGCAAAATAAATAAAGTAATATTTACCTGGTTCTTGCAAACTTGCTGACCCCTGAGAAATGTGGAAACGATATGACCTCAAGTTTCATCAAGATCAATGTGATATCAAGTGCAGTTTATAACCTGCTGCCAAAGCCTGCAGTGCTACTGTATCTGTAAGTGAGCCAACAGTTTCTCTCTGCATGTGCAAGGCCCTAGGTGTCAAGTAGAGACAGCGGTCGCCATTTAAAAGCTTGCGTCAGGATATGTTTACCTGTCTTAACCTGACAAGTGGAAAGATAAATGTCTTAACACCACTAGTCCATCCCAAGTTGCTTTTCTGTAATGTTTGATTGACATGAAAAGTAATCAAGACTATGTAAATGTACCATCCAGGGATAACTCTGACGATCAAAATACATGTTGTTTTTTGAGTTGTGAGTCATTTATGACTGAAGTGCGATGGAGCGCTGATTTTCTGTTTAAGGAGATTGAGCTGAGAGATGATGATACAGAGTGATGTCTTGTTTACGGTCACACACAAACAGAGCCAGAGGATGGAAAATAAGCAGACTTTTATTTCATTTTTTCAGATTACAAGGAGATGGCATCTTAAATCAGACCACCCTGTTGAATACACCTGTCTGAATGCTCTTCGGGAATAAGGAGACCGTGGCAGGATCATCAGACTGGTTGTGGCGTCGCCCCAGTCCCATCTCACTGAGGAACAGAGGAGTGCCCTGAGAAACGCACAGTGATGGAGGTGCCACTGGTGAACTTTGAGAACATGGATGATATCAGCATCAACATGGGCGACCCCAGTGACTCGAGGTACCCCACTTCACCCACCTCAGAGGCGGTGCCTGATCAAAACCTAGTCACCAATTGTGTGACGTCACCACATTCGGCGCAGCACCGTGGGCACCAGATCAGGCCTGAGGGGTTTTCTCCCTCTACACCACCTACACTGACTGCTAACAGTCTGCTGTCCAACTTCAAACTCCTGATGAACAGTGAGGGCTCACCGATTGACAGCATCTTCAATCAGCTGGTTCAGGAGTGCCGTGACAATGAAGAAGACCTGTTTGGGGAGAAGCTGGAAGTGAAGGATGGGAATCAGAAATTGGTCATCAATATTTCAGGCATGATGTTCGAGACACAACTCAAAACTTTATCACAGTTTCCAGACACCCTGCTAGGAGACCCCGCGAAACGGATGTACTACTTCGACCCAATGAAGAACGAGTACTTTTTCGACAGGAATCGTCCAAGCTTCGATGGGATCTTGTACTTCTATCAGTCAGGGGGAAAAATTCGAAGACCTGCCAATGTCTCCTTGGAGATTTTCGCAAAAGAGATTGTTTTCTACAAATTAGGAAAAGAAGCTATGGAACAGTTCCGTGAAATTGAGGGGTTCATAACAGAACCCGAGCCGCTGTTGCCCACTAATGAGGTCCACAAGCAGTTTTGGCTCCTTTTTGAGTATCCAGAGAGTTCCAGTGCAGCTAGGTCAGTGGCCCTGGTGTCTGTCTTTGTCATTGTCATCTCCATCTTCATTTTCTGCCTGGAAACTCTTCCAGAGTTCCGTGATGACGTAGACTTTACCGCCACCCTTTCCCTGGGTGTCAATGGAACCCAGGAAGGACTTGCTTCCGTCCAAAACAACTTATTTGCCTATTTCACAGACCCCTTTTTCATTGTGGAAACTATCTGCATAATTTGGTTCTGCTTTGAGCTTGGCGTACGCTTTGTGGTCTGCCCGAGCAAAAGTGACTTCTTCCATAACATTATGAACACCATTGACATTGTCTCGATAATCCCCTATTTTGTAACCATGGTGACAGAGCTGTGGACCACGCCAGATGAAGACATCAACTCCAGCCAGAACATGTCACTGGCCATCTTACGCATCATCCGTCTAGTGCGAGTCTTCCGAATCTTCAAGCTCTCGCGACACTCCAAGGGGCTTCAGATCCTGGGCCAGACCCTGAAAGCTAGTATGAGGGAGCTCGGTCTGCTGATCTTCTTCCTCTTTATTGGAGTCATACTCTTCTCCAGTGCCATCTACTTTGCTGAGGTGGACGAGCCCCACACACAGTTTGTCAGTATCCCTGACGGGTTCTGGTGGGCTGTGGTGACAATGACCACTGTGGGATACGGGGACATGTGTCCTACTACTCTGGGAGGCAAAATGGTGGGGACTCTCTGCGCCATTGCCGGCGTGTTGACCATCGCCTTACCCGTCCCTGTTATCGTCTCCAACTTTAACTATTTCTACCACCGGGAGACAGAGCAAGCAGAGAAACAGGTGATTGACGATGTGACAGAGACTGCTCAGAAATTATCTGACGCAAACAGATATGAGTATGGTGGTACAACCTCTCCTAACATGAGCAAAATCAATGGTAGCGCGCAGGATGACATGGATGACATGTAATGTGTTTATCATTGAAGTTATTATAACCAACGGCATGACAATCTAAGAAATCAAACATATCTGAATACTGAAATGCACTGATATCATTTTTGTTTCTGTATTTTACATTCTATTCATAGCAGCGTTTGTGCACATAGTATAGTATTCATCTCTCACAATATTCAAAATAAGAAGCTAATATTAGTTATCAGCCTGACTGATCTGCATGTGGATGTGTCAAAATGCAATTAAGATTATATATAAACAGTTACAGCATTAAACATTTACAGTTTGAACTTGAGTATATGTGGCATTATCAGCTTACAAATCCCGCGGTTGTATTTGGTATGAAGTGATGATACATTAGCATCAGGCAATTGTGTTCATTAAATTGTTTTCATGAAAAATATAAATTACACTGTGAACGACATTTCATTTTCAAAGACATGAGCAAGAAAAACACCCTTGGATCAGGGCTCATGTTACACCACATGTTCATGGTATACTTTCATGGTATACTTTCATGGTATACTTTCATGGTATACACCAGTAAGTGCAAAACATGCTGTCGGCAACTCTAGTTTTTGACACTATTACGCTCCAGTAGTTTTATCACACAATCTATGTAGACACTAACTAGACCCTTTAGGGCAGCACTTTATAATAACACCTCTTAACGAAGCATTTATAATGGATTAGTCAATAGTTTATTAATGTATTATTTCAAATGTTAGTAAGCTAGTTATTAACAGTGTCATAAACAACTATTAAAGTATTTTTTAGAATGATTCATTAGGTCATTAATAATATGTTTAATATAGGTACTAATCATTAGTTAAGTCTTTTTGCGTTGCCTAATGTAAAAGTGAGTGCTAAAATGTTAGACAATATTAAAGTGAGTACTGCTGGATTGGTAGCTCCTTAAAAGGGGCAATCAGCAGTTGGTAGATCCATTTTCGGACTTATAAATTAATGATAGGTACCCATTGATTCTTGAAGAATATAATTTATAAATTCCTCATGAGCTTACAGTAATTCAACGGTCGTACCCCCATCACACCCAAAATATAAGTTTGTTTAACTTCAGTGTTTGTAAACAAAGTAAATGTAAACAAATTAAATAGCCTCAAAACATGTTTAAAACTATAAAACTGTTTTATTAAAACAGTCCTTGCATCCATAGCTCTGTCTGTGAATTTGAGAGTGGTTACAATTCTCCAGACCCATCTCTCAGCTTTTTACCGAACCAGGTGGGGGACTACGCTTTGCTATTGTTTCAATTGCTGATTGCCACTTTAACGTCTCAAAATAGCCGAAAACATATCAATGGTAAAATAATAAGCACACAACACAGGATGTTTAAGGAATGATATTTACCATTTTATTCATAAAAACTGTTGTAAAACAACTGTTGCAAGGACGTGAGGAAGAGTTGTAACGCAAATGTTTTGCTAATGTTGTCAACTTCGCAAACGCAACCTAATCATAAAACAGGGAGATGTAGCCTACACACAACAGCTGGCCGTACCAGACAGTTTATCTCTAGTGGATTTGAATTCCTTCGTTACTACTGATATGTGATTGAGGTAGAAATGTTACATGTATGATTTGCAGGAAGACATGTTAAATGTATAACCTTTAAATGCTTACAGTGCTTCAGACTTTTAACCACAGACTACTTTCAAGCTTTGCTTTGTTTGGCGACACTTTGACTGGGCCGTTAAAGGTAGTACGTTTTAAACGTAATGGGATAGTTCAGCCAAATGATGTATTCCGATATTTGTTTCCTCGTAAGCAATCTATAGAATGCGCTAAGGAGTTACTGCACACTTTTTATTTTGATTGATTTATTGATTTTGAAAATTATAATCAGGGGTTGGATCAGCATTAATATTGCAAATAGATTGTGGCTTCTGTCAATGTAATTGTCTGCATCATTTCCAATCCCCCATAAATATGTTTTTATAAATATATACTGTATATTATTTTAAATATATACATGTATAAAAAAAAATATATACGTATAATTTCCCTTATTATTTTCCCCTAACACCCCTCACCTAATTGGAGTAAACTAAAGGAGAACAAAAATGAGGCTTCTGCTTACAGTTTATACATACTACACACATTTACGGACACAGTATATTTTACATTCGTTATCTTTTGTTTGTTTTAGTCCCATTGTTCAGCTACCCTCATCCCCTCCCATCTATCTCTAAAGACCACACAGATTTGATTTCTATTTGCCATATATTTCTCAACTGTGCTGTGATGGTTCACAAAAGTTCTGAACCTATTTTACGGACACAGTATATTTTACATTAGTTATCTTTGTTTTTTTTGTTTTTTTTGGTCCCACCCTTCAGCACACTTTGGTTTTGGCTTAAAAGTCACTGCCAAGAAACGCTAATGTTAGCATTTTCGGACGAAAAACGTTACGTTACTCAACATTGAGCGGGTCTGAAGTTACACATTACACCGTTACAATAGTGTGACTGTTTCGGGTTCAAATGTTCAGTATAAATCTTAAACATCCTCTCTATTATGTGCTTATTGTTTAACCATCGATATGTTCTAGGTGCCACTTGAGACCTTAATTAAGGTACATCAGGTACTGCTGGCATGTCTACCAATGGCATATCCATATTTTTTATGAGAAATAACACTGGTCACTCATGTGTGAATGGTTAGCTTACTATCATTTACAAAGGTGGGAGTAATGTAGAGTACCAGTCAAAAGTTTGGACATTCAAGGGTTTTTCTTTTTTTAAATTCTAATTTCTACATTGTAGAAAAATGAAAAAACTATGAAATATCACAAATGGAATCATGTAGTAACCAAAAAAGTGTTAAACAATATATTTTAGAATCTTCAAAGTAGCCACCCTTTGCCTTGATGACAGCTTTGCACACTCTTGGCATTCTCTCAACCAGCTTCACGAGGAAAGTATTTCCAACAGTCTTGAAGGAGTTCCCACATATGCTGAGCACTTGTTGGCTGCTTTTCTTTCACTCTGCAGTCAAACTCATCCCAAACCATCTCAATCGGGTTGAGGTTGGGTGATTGCTGAGGCCAGGTCATCTGATGCAGCACTCCATCACTCTCCATGGTCAAATAGCCCTTACACAGCCTGGAGGTGTGTGTTGGGTCATTGTCCTGTTGAAAAACAAATGATAGTCCCACTAAGCACAAACCAGATGGGATGGTGTAAAGCTGCAGAATGCTGTGGTAGCCATGCTGGTTAAGTGTGCCTTGAATTCTAAATAAATCACTGACAATGTCACCAGCAAAGCACCCCCACACCATCACACCTCCTCCGTGCTTCACGTTGGGAACCACACATGCAGAGATCATTCGTTCACCTACTCTGCGTCTCACAAAGACACTGCGGTTGGAACCAAAATTCTCATATTTCGACACACATCAGACCAAAGGACAGATTTCCACCAGTCTAATGTCCATTGCTCGTGTTTCTTGCCCCAAGCAAGTCTTTTTTTTCATATTGGTGTCCTTTAGTAATGATTTCTTTGCAGCAATTCGACCATGAAGGCGTGATTCACGTAGTCTCATCTGAACAGTTGATGTTGAGATGTGTCTGTTACTTGAACTCTGTGAAGCATTTATTTGGACTGCAATCTGAGGTGCAGTTAACTCTAATAAATGTATCCTCTGCAGCAGAGGTAACTCTGAATCTTCCTTTCCTGTGGCGATCCTCATGAGAGCCAGTTTCATCATAGCGCTTGATGTTTTTTAAGACTGCACTTGAAGAAACTTTAAAAGTTCTTGAAATTTTCTGGATTGACTGACCTTCATGTCTGAAAGTAATGATTGGCTGTCGTTTCTCTTTGCTTATTTGAGCTGTTCTTGCCATAATAGGGCTATATTCTGTATACCACCCCTACCTTGACACAACCCAACTGATTGGCTCAAATGCGTTAAGAAGGAAAGAAATTCCACAAATGTACTTTTAACAGGGCACACCTGTTAATTGAAATGCATTCCAGGTGACTACCTCATGAAGCTGGTTGAGAGAATGCCAAGAGTGTGCCAAGCTGTCATGAAGGCGAAGGGTGACTACTTTGAAAATTATCAAATATCAAATACGTTTTGATTTGTACTAATCCATTATGAGTCCTTTATTACAAGGTGTTATTTATAAAGCACTACCACCTTTTGCAGGTTACCTACATTGCCTGTGACTTAAATCTTCAATGCATGTAGAAAAGCCTACACGGCACAAGGTTAGAGACTAATTGTATGCATCACAAACAAAGTGCAGGAATGAAACCTAAGTAATGGCATCAAGTCAAAATGTCAAGATATGTTGGCCTTCATGCATCTTCATTTCTACATCGCTATGAATTTCAGGAAAACAATCCCACCCTGTTATTTGTACGCACAAAGAAGTAACAGTAGTTTCCTTTTAAGCTCGCATAATTTATAACATCATAGGGAAATATGTTGACTCTCATGAAGACGCTAATTAATAGAAAACTATCAAAAGAGGAGAGAACAAAGACTCATGCCTCTTTGCACTCCAGTTGATTGAGGCGTTATTGTAATAATTGCTGTCATTGGCCTTGTAGGGCCCAGTGTGCCGAAACAACGAAACACTGGAATCGTGTATTGAACACATGTAAGTGTGATAGTCCTAGTGACTTTCTCCGACATTTCACTCGTACTGCATTTACCTTCATTCCCTACCATGTATTTGAGATGGATATGGAATACCTCAATTGGCTTTAGGAATGGGAATTTTTCAGAATCGTTTTTTTGTGAATGATATCAATTCATTCAGAAATGAACCATTGCTTTTACAAACTTTGGATATTGCTTAGTCCTGTGATATGCATGGCACCAAATCATGGCAACCCATATGCATGCTAAATACTACTACAAAATACTACATACTATACTTGAACATTCATATTGTTGTCAGTTACACGAACAATGACATTGCAGAAATGGCGTTGGATATATTGAGTTGCTCGGTTCAACAGTGCAATGGACTATTTTTTCGTGAGATATGATTACATATTCCGGTATGGGATTGGTGTATGAACCATAGTATTGAGTGTGTTCACAAAGGACCTACGAATTTGCAATGACAATAGACAGAGAGAAGAAAACATATCAGGGCCTGTACAGTATATTTTTTCATTTTGATTATCAAAACATCAATACTTGCCATCCTGAAAAAAAGTTGTAATAAGATGGATGACTATGATATCAGTCAGTTAGTTACTTAAGCACTTTACAAAAGTATATAAAGACTGATTATGTATTAATAGTGTACAATATACAGTATGTTTAATTACATATATGTGCTGTGCATTATTTATGAAATTGAGTGCCTTTAATTAAACATGTACCCTACTTAACTACACTGAGCGTTTTCCTTTTGATTTCTAGTCATTCACAGAGACATCAAAGACATACAATAATTTCGGAAAGCATTCATACCCTTTGACTTTTTCCACATTTTGTTACGTTACAGCCTTATTATAAAATAGATTACATCATAAGGCACTGCATCGCAGTGCTAGCTGTGCCACCAGAGACTCTGGGTTCGTGCCCAGGCTCTGTCGCAGCCGGCCGCGTCCGGGAGGTCCATGGGGCGACGCACAATTGGCCCAGCGTCGTCCGGGTTAGGGAGGGTTTGGCCTGTAGGGATATCCTTGTCTCATCGCGCACTAGCGACTCCTGTGGCGGGCCGGGCGCAGTGCGCGCTGACCAGGTTGCTAGGTGTACGGTGTTTCCTCCGACACATTGGTGCGGCTGGCTTCCGGGTTGGATGCGCGCTGTGTTAAGAAGCAGTGCGGCTTGGTTGGGTTGTGTTTTGGAGGACGCATGGCTCTCGACCTTCGTCTCTCCCGAGCCCGTACGGGAGTTGTAGCGATGAGACAAGACAGTAACTACTAACAATTGGATACCACGAAAAAGGGGGTAAAAAAAAAGATGAAATAGTTTTTTTCCCTCATCAACCTACACACAATATCCCATAATGACAAAGCAAATAAAATTCAGAAATTTATAACAGAAAAAACCTTGAAATATCACATTTACATGAGTATTCAGACCCTTTACTCAGTACATTGCTGAAGCACCTTTGGCGATTACAGCCTCAAGTCCTCTTGGGTATCACGCTACAAGCTTGGCACACCTGTATTTGGGAAGTTTTTCTTGTTCTTCTCTGCAGATCCTCACAAGCTCTGTATAGCACTGAATAGCACAGCTATTTTCAGGTCTCTCCAGAGATGTTCGATCGGGTTCATTTCTGGGCTCTGGCTTGGCCACTCAAGGATATTCAGAGACTTGTCCCGAAGCCACTCCTGCATTGTCTTGGCTCTGTGCTTAGGTTCATTGTCCTGTTGGAAGGTGAACCTTCCCCTCGGTCTGAGGACCTGAGTGCTCTGGAGCAGGTTTTCATCAAGGATCTTTCTGTACTTTGCTCCGTTAATCTTTCCCTCGATCCTGACTATTCTCCCAGTCCCTGCTGCTGAAAAACATCCCCACAGCATGATGCTGCTGCCACCACCATGCCTCACCATAGGAATGGTGCCAGGTTTCCTCCAGACATGACACTTGACAATCAGGCCAAAGAGTTAAATCTTGGTTTCATCAGACCAGAAAATCTTGTTTCTCATGGTCTGAGAGTTCTTTAAGTGCCTTTTGGCAAACTACAAGTGGGGCTCATGTGCCTTTTACACTGGAGGTACTTCCGTCTGGGCACCCTACCATAAAGGCCTGATTGGTTGAGTGCTACAAAGATGGTTGTCCTTCTGGAAGGTTCTCCCATCTCTACAGAGGAACTCTGGAGCTCTGTCAGAGTGACCATCAGGTTCTTGGTCATCTCCTTAATCAAGGCCCTTCTCCCCCGATTGCTCAGTTTGGCCGGGAAGCCAGCTCTAGGAAGAGTCTTGGTGGTTCCAAACTTCTTCCATTTAAGAATGATGGATGCCACTGTGTTCTTGGGGACCTTCAATCTTGCAACATTTTTTGATACCCTTCCCAAGATCTGTGCCTCGACACAATCCTTTCTCGGAGCTCTAATATGAATATGAAAAACTCTGAGACCAGGTTGCCATGCCAACATGCTCTTTGGAAGGGTTTCCAGAAAAACAGCTTTAATTGAGAGCAAGCAACAAATATAAATGCCTGGAGTTTGCAAAATGGCTTTGGAACCTTGATTTGAACCGGTGCTATGGTCAGGTGAGCCAAAAATAGAGCTCTTTGGCCCTGCACACCAGTGGTAGGTTTGGAGTCAAAGGGGATGCATCTGCAAAAATGTATGTCATACCTACTGTAAAATATGGTTGTGGATCTTTGATGTATAGGGCTGTTTTGCTTCCACTAGTCCTGGGGCTCTTGTTAGGATCAAAAGCATCATGAACTCTACCAAATGGTTCATTTACCCCAAAATCTACATTTTGCAATGGTCCTCTCTGAACTTAAACCTCGTTGGAAACATGTCGTTTGAATGAAGGAGGGCAGTCCATAAGCAAAGGATATCAAGGATCTGGAAAGATTTTGTATGGAGAACTGTTCTAAGATCCCTCCCAATGTGTTCTTCAATCTCATAGAACATTTTAGAAAAAGGCTCAGTGTTATTATCGTCACAAGGGGAAGGTGCCGGAGTATTGAAAACAGGGGTACCAAATAATTTTCAAGACTATTTTATTACTTGTTAAACAAAATCGCTTTCACTGAGCAATTGTATTATTATAAAATAATATAATATAAACAAATTGCATACAATATAGCTCAATTTGAAATATTATCAATCAATCAAATGTATTTATAAAGCCAGCTTATATCACAAAGTGTTTTACAGAAACCCAGGCTAAAACCCCAAACAGCAAGCAATGCAGATGTAGAAACACGGTGTCTATTAAAAACTCCCTACAAAGGCAGGTACCTAGGAAGAAACCTAGAGAGGAACCAAGCTCTGAGGGGTGGCCAGTCCTCTACTGGCTGTGCCGAGTGGAGATTATAAGAGTACATGACCATTAAGGACAGATTGTTCTTCAAGACTTTCAAATGTTCATAGATGACCAGCAGGGTCAAATAATAATCACAGTGGTTGTAAAGGGTGCAACGGTTCGGTACCTCAAAAATAAATAATACATGTCAATAAATGTTCAAGAAAGTAGGTACGGTAGAGAGAGAGAGAGTTGAAAACAGCAGGTCCGGGACAAGGTAGCACATCTGGTGAACAGGTCAGGGTTCCATAGCCGTAGGCAGAACAGTTTAAACTGGAGCAGCAGCACGACCACGTGGACTGGGGACAGCCAGGAATCATCAGGCCAGGTGGTCCTGAGGCATGGTCCTAGGGCTCAGGTCCTCTGGGAGGAAGAGAGGGAGAGAGAGAGAATTCGAGGAAGCATACTTAAATTCGCACAGGACACCAGATAAGACAGGAGAATTACACCAGATATAACAGACTGACTCTAGCCCCCCGGCACATAGACACATGCAGTATACATACTGGAGACTGAGACGGGGGAGGTCGGGGGACACTGTGGCCCCGTCCGGCGATACCCAAGGACAGGGCCAACCAGGCAGGATATAACCCCACCCACTTTGCCAAAGCATAGCCCCCACACCACCAGAGGGATATCTTCAACCACCAACTTACTACCCTGAGACAAGGCTGAGTACAGCCCACGAAGATCTCCTCCACCGCACAAGCCCGAGGGGGGCGCAAAACCGGACAGAAAGATCACGTCTGTGACTCAACCCACTCAAGTGACGCACCCTCCTAGGGACGGCATGGAAGAGCACTAGTGTACAGTCTTTTTTGCTCATTTTTATAAAACGTGCCAATAATTTTGGATGTGCAGAATGGTAGATTTTGGACTGTAGAATGGTGCTATAAAAAAAACTCAACCTGAACCAATGCTGTAGGCAGAGGTGTCATGCCTATTGTAACTGAGGGTGGTAACAATTAATGCAAATACACTGTATATAGCTCGGCCATCAGAGTCCCCTCAAAAATGTCTGATGCATGACATCACTGGCTGTAGGCCTATACCTCTACAGACCAGCAGAGACATGAGGTGGTGAGAGGACTGGTAGTCAGCATGTGGCACCAGGCCTGGTTTCTTGTTAACACTTTGTGTTAACTGTTATTAATGCCTTCAGTGCTGCAGTCAGTCAGTGTGATGATGGCATTTCTCTCACCACTCTCTAACCTTTTCTCAACAACACAAGGGACTCCCTCGTGTGTGACTGCCTGAGAATGTGTCATGTCACAGGGGGATGGGTTCTTTTTATATCTGATACATGGCAGAGAAAGAGGATGCCAAGTGCTTGTGTCCTCAAACACTGGGTTTCAAATCAAAAGAGTGTGTGGGACGGAGATTGTTTGAAGATAGGGGTTGTCTATTCTATATGAAGGGCCTTATCAATGAAAGGAAAAGCACAACATAGCATTTAAAAAGATCAGAGATGGCTATTTTTAGAATCCCCGCCAGCTGGTAAAGGATATAAAGTGCGAAATACTCCAGGGATGTGAAATAGAGGAGAGATTGCTGGCTTAACTTAGAACTGAGAAACTATTACCATAGTTATTACCATAATTCTACATGCTAGATGTAGAATATAAGGGTATGCGCTTGACAACGGCTTTGAAAGACATTGCTTCAAAGCAAAAGCAGCAAATTAAATACAAAACAAATTAATTTTTTTATGAGATTATCTGTCTTGGCTTCCTACGGTAAGCGCAGATATGAGACTGTCACACAGTGCACATGAAATATACTGTAGGTTAATATGCACGTGTGACACACAGCACAGATAACAGATTGACGCACATACATTGTTTCTGTGTTTTCTATGTTTGTCAGTTTAGATTAGATCATATGGGTGGCTGTGTCATTATTGCCGGTTCAATTCATCAGACCTGCTACTTGACTTTGGCCATTGTCATGTCAGTCAGTGTCAGTGGGGTCTGTTTGGAGTCTGTTGTGATCAGATTTCTGCTACTCATGCGAGAAGTTAGTGCCTAGCCATATGGCCTGCCCTTCCGCCCCACTGATCACTGATGGTGAGTAGTTGTATCTTCAACTGACTGACCAGCTTGATAGTGTTGTGCCATTTAACAGACAGGTGGCAGGCACAAGGTCGAACACAAAGTGAAGCAGCCTTCATTATTCATCAGGTAGTCCACAAAGAGATCAAATCCATCCTGCCTTGATACCCCTGAAAAAATCCATTCAAACGTCCAACGAATGGCTGACGCTATGACATTACACACTATAATTTACCACTAATGGTTCGATAATTATCAGTTTTACTCATTTCTGTCCTTCCACTAATTTCTTTAGTGACATGCTTTTCCGATGCTTTACTAATACAGTGGATGGTCCCGTGCCAAACCACAGACAGTGAATCTTATATCGGTGTGGCTCGTGTTACTGTTTTGTCAGCAGACACTCAATAAGCCAATTTTAGAGCTTCTCAGCTAGCAGTTTGTGTACCAAAGTGTCCTCTGGAAGACAGAGTCCCTGGAGTTCAACGTAAAGGCTAGGCACAGGCTGGCTGCTCAAAACCTCCAAAGACTCCTCTATCTTGATTTTCTCCTCTGAATGTAACATACTGGAGGGAAACAGTGGCATCAGCCTTAAACGTACCATTACCTTGACAACAGGAATTTGACTAGCAACGGTCATCAAAATGGATAAAAAGGCCAATAATACAGTTCTGATGAATGTAACAGATGCATAATGGAGTAAGATACTCAACACTTTTTGTGTTTCATATTCATCAAATATTCAATTAATTATAGCACATAAACAAAGCACTCTGAAACTGACCAACTGTAACGGCAGCCTTCCCTCTCTTCACTAGAAGAGAAGGTGTAGCAGGGATCGGACCAACACGCAGCGTAGCCAGTGCTCAACATGTTTAATAGAAGAAAAACAGTGAACACTTACAATAATACAAAATAACAAAAATGTGGCAAACCGTCACAGTCCTAGCTGGTGCAGACAAAACACAGAGACAGGAAACAACCACCCACAATCCCCAACACAAAACAAGCCACCTATATATGATTCTCAATCAGGGACAACGATTGACAGCTGCCTCTGATTGAGAACCATATTAGGCTGGACACAGAAACAGACAAACTAGACACACAACATAGAATTCCCACCCAGCTCACGTCCTGACCAACACTAAACAAGCAAAACACATAAGAACTATGGTCAGGACGTGACAGTACCCCCCTCCTGAGGTGCGGACTCCGAACGCACCCCTAAAACTCAAGGGGAGGGTCTGGGTGGGCATCTGTCCGCGGTGGCGGCGGACACCACTCCACCACTGTCTTTGTCCCCCTCCTTAGCGTCCTTTGAGTGGCGACCCTCGCCCCGGACCTTGGCCTAGGAATCCTCCCCAAGGCCCCCACATGATTTAGGAGACAGCTCAGGACAGAGAGGTAGCTCAGGACAGAGAGGTAGCTCAGGACAGAGAGGTGGCTCAGGACAGAGGGGCGGCTCCGGGCTGAGGGGCGGCTCCGGGCTGAGGGGCGGCTGAGGGGCGGCTCCGGGCTGAGGGGCGGCTCCGGGCTGAGGGGCGGCGGCTCATGACTGGGGGGCGGCTCATGACTGGAGGGCGGCTCATGACTGGCGGGCGGCTCCTGACTGGAGGGCGGCTCCTGACTGGCTGGCGGCTCTGGCGGCTCCTGACTGGCTGGCGGCTCTGGCGGCTCCTGACTGGCTGGCGGCTCTGGCGGCTCCTGACTGGCTGGCGGCTCCTGACTAGCTGGCGGCTCCTGACTGGCTGGCGGCTCTGGCGGCTCCTGACTGGCTGGCGGCTCTGGCGGCTCCTGACTGGCTGGCGGCTCTGGCGGCTCCTGACTGACTGGCGGCTCTGGCGGCTCCTGACTGGCTGGCGGCTCCTGACTGGCTGGCGGCTCCTGAATGGCTGGCGGCTCTGGCGGCTTCTGACTGGCTGGCGGCTCTGGCGGCTCCTGACTGGCTGGCGGTTCTGGCGGCTCCTGACTGGCTGGCGGCTCTGGCGGCTCCTGACTGGCTGGCGGCTCTGGCGGCTCCTGACTGGCTGGCGGCTCCTGACTGGCTGGCGGCTCTGGCGGCTCCTGACTGACGGACGGCTCTAGCGGCTCCTGACTGACGGGCGGCTCTAGCGGCTCCTGACTGACGGGCGGCTCTGACGGCTCGGGGCAGACGGGCGGCTCTGACGGCTCGGGGCAGGCGGGCGGCTCTGACGGCGCTGGGCAGGCGGGCGGCTCAGACGGCGCTGGGCAGGCGGGCGGCTCAGACGGCGCTGGGCAGGCGGGCGGCTCAGACGGCGCTGGGCAGGCGGGCGGCTCAGACGGCGCTGGGCAGGCGGGCGGCTCAGACGGCGCTGGGCAGGCGGGCCGCTCAGACGGCGCTGGGCAGGCGGGCCGCTCAGACGGCGCTGGGCAGGCGGGCCGCTCAGACGGCGCTGGGCAGGCTGGCCGCTCAGACGGCGCTGGGCAGACGGATGGCTCAGACGGCGCTGGGCAGACGGATGGCTCAGACGGCGCTGGGCAGACGGATGGCTCAGACGGCGCTGGGCAGACGGATGGCTCAGACGGCGCTGGGCAGACGGATGGCTCAGACGGCGCTGGGCAGACGGATGGCTCAGACGGCGCTGGGCAGACGGATGGCTCAGACGGCGCTGGGCAGACGGATGGCTCAGACGGCGCTGGGCAGACGGATGGCTCAGACGGCGCTGGGCAGACGGATGGCTCAGACGGCGCTGGGCAGACGGATGGCTCAGACGGCGCTGGGCAGACGGATGGCTCAGACGGCGCTGGGCAGGCAGGCAGCTCAGACGGTGCTGGGCAGGCAGGCAGCTCAGACGGCGCTGGGCAGGCAGGCCGCTCAGACGGCGCTGGGCAGACGGATGGCTCAGACGGTGCTGGGCAGGCAGGCAGCTCAGACGGCGCTGGGCAGGCAGGCAGTACAGACGGTGCTGGGCAGACGAGCAGTGCAGGCGGCGTTGGGCAGACGGCCGACTCTGACCTGCTGAGGCGCACAGTAGGCCTGGTGCGTGGTGCCGGAACTGGTGGTACCGGACTGGAGACACGCACCTCAGGGCGAGTGCGGGGAGAAGGAACAGTGCGTACAGGGCTCTGGAGATGCACAGGAGGCTTGGTGCGTGGTGCCGGAACTGGAGGTACTGGGCTGCAGACACGCACCACAGGGAGAGTGCGTGGAGGAGGAACAGGGCTCTGGAGACGCACTGGAAGCCTGGTGCGTGGTGTAGGCACTGGTGGTACTGGGCTGGTGCGGGATATACCGGACCGTGCAGGCGTACTGGCTCCCTTGAGCACCGAGCCTGCCCAACCTTACCTGGTTGAATGCTCCCCGTAGCCCGTCCAGTGCGGGGAGGTGGAATAATCCGCACTGGGCTGTGTTGGCGAACCGGGGACACCATGCGTAAGGCTGGTGCCATGTACACCGACCCGAGGAGACGTACTGGAGGCCAGATATGTTGAGCCGGCTTCATGGCACTTGGCTCAATGCTCAATCTAGCCCGGCCAGTGCGGGGAGGTGGAATAACCCGCACCGGGCTATGCACACGTACAGGAGACACCGTGCGCTCTTCCGCATAACACGGTGTCTGCCCGTACTCCCGCTCTCCACGGTAAGCATGGGAAGTGGGCGCAGGTCTCCTACCTGACTTCGCCACACTATCCTTTAACCTCCCCCCCCAAGAATTTTTTGGGGTTTCTTCACGGGCTTCTTACCGCGCCGTCGTGCTAACCTCATTCGCCGGTATCCCTCCGCACATTGCTCCATCGAATCCCAGGCGGGCTCCGGCACTCTCCCTGGGTCAACCGACCACCTGTCTATTTCCTCCCAAGTGGTGTAACCCAGATCCGGCTCCTGCTGCCGAGCTAGCTCCTCGAAACGCCGCCTCTCTGCTTTTGCTGCCTCCAGCTCTGCTTTGGGGGGGCGATACTCCTCTGGCTCTGCCCAGGGTCCTTTTCCGTCCAGCTCGTCCTCCCATGTCCATTTCTCCTGGTCCCGCTGCTGCTGCTGCCCGTTGCTACGCTGCTTGGTCCGAGTTTGGTGGGTGGTTCTGTAACGGCAGCCTTCCCTCTCTTCACTAGAAGAGAAGGTGTAGCAGGGATCGGACCAACACGCAGCGTAGCCAGTGCTCAACATGTTTAATAGAAGAAAAACAGTGAACACTTACAATAATACAAAATAACAAAAATGTGGCAAACCGTCACAGTCCTAGCTGGTGCAGACAAAACACAGAGTCAGGAAACAACCACCCACAATCCCCAACACAAAACAAGCCACCTACAGTGGGGAGAACAAGTATTTGATACACTGCCGATTTTGCAGGTTTTCCTACTTACAAAGCATGTAGAGGTCTGTAATTTTTATCATAGGTACACTTCAACTGTGAGAGACGGAATCTAAAACAAAAATCCAGAAAATTACATTGTATGATTTTTAAGTAATTCATTTGCATTTTATTGCATGACGTAAGTATTTGATCACCTACCAACCAGTAAGAATTCCGGCTCTCACAGACCTGTTAGTTTTTCTTTAAGAAGCCCTCCTGTTCTCCACTCATTACCTGTATTAACTGCACCTGTTTGAACTCGTTACCAGTATAAAAGACACCTGTCCACACACTCAATCAAACAGACTCCAACCTCTCCACAATGGCCATGACCAGAGAGCTGTGTAAGGACATCAGGGATAGAATTGTAGACCTGCACAAGGCTGGGATGGGCTACAGGACAATAGGCAAGCAGCTTGGTGAGAAGGCAACAACTGTTGGCGCAATTATTAGAAAATGGAAGAAGTTCAAGATGACGGTCAATCACCCTCGGTCTGGGGCTCCATGCAAGATCTCACCTCGTGGGGCATCAATGATCATGAGGAAGGTGAGGGATCAGCCCAGAACTACACGGCAGGACCTGGTCAATGACCTGAAGAGAGCTGGGACCACAGTCTCAAAGAAAACCATTAGTAACACACTACGCCGTCATGGATTAAAATCCTGCAGCGCACGCAAGGTCCCCCTGCTCAAGCCAGCGCATGTCCAGGCCCGTCTGAAGTTTGCCAATGACCATCTGGATGATCCAGAGGAGGAATGGGAGAAGGTCATGTGGTCTGATGAGACAAAAATAGAGCTTTTTGGTCTAAACTCCACTCACCGTGTTTGGAGGAAGAAGAAGGATGAGTACAACCCCAAGAACACCATCCCAACCGTGAAGCATGGTGGTGGAAACATCATTCTTTGGGGATGCTTTTCTGCAAAGGGGACAGGACGACTGCACCGTATTGAGGGGAGGATGGATGGGGCCATGTATCGCGAGATCTTGGCCAACAACCTCCTTCCCTCAGTAAGAGCATTGAAGATGGGTCATGGCTGGGTCTTCCAGCATGACAACGACCCAAAACACACAGCCAGGGCAACTAAGGAGTGGCTCCGTAAGAAGCATCTCAAGGTCCTGGAGTGGCCTAGCCAGTCTCCAGACCTGAACCCAATAGAAAATCTTTGGAGGGAGCTGAAAGTCCGTATTGCCCAGCGACAGCCCTGAAACCTGAAGGATCTGGAGATGATCTGTAGGGAGGAGTGGGCCAAAATCCCTGCTGCAGTGTGTGCAAACCTAGTCAAGAACTACAGGAAACGTATGATCTCTGTAATTGCAAACAAAGGTTTCTCTACCAAATATTAAGTTCTGCTTTTCTGATGTATCAAATACTTATGTCATGCAATAAAATGCAAATTAATTACTTAAAAATCATACAATGTGATTTTCTGGATTTTTGTTTTAGATTCCGTCTCTCATAGTTGAAGTGTACCTATGATAAAAATTACAGACCTCTACATGCTTTGTAAGTAGGAAAACCTGCAAAATCGGCAGTGTATCAAATACTTGTTCTCCCCACTGTATATATGATTCTCAATCAGGGACAACGATAGACAGCTGCCTCTGATTGAGAACCATATTAGGCTGGACACAGAAACAGACAAACTAGACACACAACATAGAATTCCCACCCAGCTCACGTCCTGACCAACACTAAACCAGCAAAACACATAAGAACTATGGTCAGGACGTGACACCAACAAAAAAATATATTTTTAAAAAATCGATGGATTACAGAAGTTTTGATAGGAATTCAGGTGTTTAATTGAATGTCAACAATCAAAAAATGTCATATTTGAAACAACAAATGAAATGACAAATGCCAAAATGTGTCACGTCCTGACCATAGTTCTTATGTGTTTTGCTTGTTTTAGTGTTGGTCAGGACGTGAGCTGGGTGGGCATTCTATGTTGTGTGTCTAGTTTGTCTGTTTCTGTGTTCGGCCTAATATGGTTGTCAATCGTTGTCCCTGATTGAGAATCATATATAGGTGGCTTGTTTTGTGTTGGGGATTTGTGGGTGGTTGTTTCCTGTCTCTGTGTTTTCTCTGCACCAGATAGGGCTGTATCGGTAAGCCACGTTTGTTATTTTGTATAAATCATGTTGAACACGAGCTACGCTGCGTCTTGGTCTGATCCCTGCTACACCTCCTCTTCAGACGAAGAGGAGGAAGGCTGCCGTTACAAAATGGCCTATTTATATGTGTTTGTATTATATTGCTAGAATAATAATGTTTGAAAATAACATCTCATTTGCATATATACAGTACTTGTGCAAAATGTAATACATTTGCATGAAATTATTCTCAGCATCTTTTTAAAGGTACCCCCCCACCCCCAATCTCCAGTAGTTTTCAACATGGATTTCACTCATATTCATGATTGTTTTTGTCAAATCCTCTTGCATATTCAACATTAGGTGGAGACTATGTTCAGGAAAATTATGCTGCGTTCATATCAAGTGGGAAACAAAAAAAATACTATTTGTAAAACTGGGAGCAACCAGCTGTGTGTGTTCACATGCTTTGAACTCATTGTCAACACCGATTGGCTAATGGCAAACAAGCTGAATCAACCACACGCTAAAAGTAAAGCTATCATCCTCGCAAACAAACTACTGTGTTCAAAAACCATACTAATTCGTTTTTCAAAAATAATGTTTTGTTGTTGCATTTAATTGTTGAAAAGTCCGTGATCGAGGTCGTTTCCTTAGTTTGTGAGTTCAGCATGCGGGAGCTCATGCCAAGTTCACGTGCCAGTCAGAAGAAGGAAACTGACGTTTCCGACATGCTAACTCGTTTTAGACAGATAATCTCGAGTTTCCCACTTGGGAAGTATCTGAATCAACCAATGGGAAGCTCCACGCAAATAACTTACGGTCATTTTAACTCGGAGGTTCCGAGTTTCCGAGAGCACGCGAATACGACGAGTTTCCCAAAAGTAAATACCAGTTGAAAGGGCGTTCAAGTGGATTTTCCCAGAGATGTGATGAACGCAGCATGATACCCCCCTGTTTTATAATCTAAACGTGCTGCTCTATAATTTACCAGCACACAAGTGTACGTTGTGTGCAAGATCCAAACCCTATATACGAGATTTGATTGTTCCTTTTCGAGAGTGGCTTCCCTTGCAGTTGAGGTACTTTGTAAACATTTGTGGTATAAATATTACCTTGGTGCATTAATCCCCATCCAAGGGTCGGCTTTGAAATAGATGCGAATCAGAAACCAAACTCCACTCTTTGACATTTTGAAGGGGACTGGGGTTTGTTTGACTGGTCATAAGTGACATTTCCACGATCGTAAAAAAAAAACTGGAAAATGTGCTTCGTACAACCAACAGTTGGAATGTGCATTGCTTTTCTTTTTAACCCTTGTGTTGTCTTAAGGGTGAAACATGACCCGCCACTATGTTTAACAGCAGAGAAACCCCCCAAAAGTATATTTTTTCAACTTGAAATTTGATGACTTTTCCTAGAGTGACCCCAACATTAGAAAAAGTGAAACATCGCCTTTGTTCATATTTACATGAAAGCTGTACACCACCAGGGTACAACGATTGACATAGGGTCAGTTATAAAATCATTTACACACCACAAAAACCACACACACACACAGAAATTGAGATTGTGTGCTACTGATTGAACTCAGACAAAACTAAAACTGTCTTGTGAGTGTGCAGCATCTTCCCTCCACGATCCCTCCACGACCCCTGCACGACCCCTCCACAACCCCACACATGACCCAAGTTCACAGACAAAACAAAAACAATTTCAGACAAAATAAACCAAATTTGAAAGCATTGTTTACTAACGGGGAATGCAGTCAGAGGCTATAAAGGTGCTGCAGATGACAGTCCCCCCAGTTCTCTCTATGCTGAAGCTATGAGTGCACGTTTCAGTGCCCAACAGGTGGCAGATCGGATTTTTTCAGATGTCCAGGAGGAACAAGAGAACAATGATTTAGAAGGACATATCTGAAGAAAAAGAAGATGGCGAAGAATACAACCCAGAGCCCGATGCATCATCTTCAGATGAAGAAGAAATCCCCCAAGCTGAAAGAGACATTTTTGTCAAAGAACAGCAAAATAATATGGTCCTTGTCACCATGTGACAACTGGGGCAGGATGGCAGCACAACATGTCATACTGATGACCCCAGGGCCAACAAGACAGGCAGTTGCCCATGCCCCAGACATCGCCTCAACATTCTAAACTCAGCAAAAAAATAAATGTCATCTCACTGTCAACTGCGTTTATTTTCAGCAAACTTAACATGTGTAAATATTTGTATGAACATAACAAGATTCAACAACTGAGACAAAAATTGAACAAGTTCCACAGACATGTGACAAACAGAAATGGAATAATGTGTCCCTGAACAAAGAGGGGTCAAAATCAAAAGTAACAGTTAGTATCTGGTGTGGCCACCAGCTGCATTAAGTACTGCAGTGCATCTCCTCCTCATGGACTGCACCAGATTTGTCAGTTCTTGCTGTGAGATGTTACCCCACTCTTCCACCAAGGCACCTGCAAGTTCCCGGACATTTCTGGGGGGAATGGCCCTAGCCCTCACCCTCCGATCCAACAGGTCCCAGACGTGCTCAATGGGATTGTGATCCGGGCTCTTCGCTGGCCATGGCAGAACACTGACATTCCTGTTTTGCAGGAAATCACGCACAGAACGAGCAGTATGGCTGGTGGCATTGTCATGCTGGAGGGTCACGTCAGGATGAGCCTGCAGGAAGGGTACCACAAGAGGGAGGAGGATGTCTTCCCTGTAACGCACAGCAATGAGATTGCCTGCAATGACAACAAGCTCAGTCCGATGATGCTGTGACACACCGCCCCAGATCATGACAGATCCCGCTCCAGAGTACAGGCCTCGGTGTAACGCTCATTCCTTCGATGATAAACACGAATCCGACCATCACCCCTGGTGAAACAAGACCGTGACTCATCAGTGAAGAGCACTTTTTGCCATACCTGTCTGGTCCAGCGACGGTGGGTTTGTGCCCATAGGCGACGCTGTTGCCGGTAATGTCTGGTGAGGACCTGCCTTACAACAGGCCTACAAGCCCTCAGTCCAGCCTATTGCGGACAGTCTGAGCACTGATGGAGGTATTGTGCGTTCCTGGTGTAACTCGGGCAGTTGTTGTTGCCATCCTGTACCTGTCCCGCAGGTATGATGTTCAGATGTACCGATCCTGTGCAGGGGTTGTTACACGTGGTCTGCCACTGCGAGGATGATCA
The DNA here is from genome assembly GCF_045679555.1 of Salvelinus alpinus. Lineage (NCBI taxonomy): Eukaryota > Metazoa > Chordata > Actinopteri > Salmoniformes > Salmonidae > Salvelinus > Salvelinus alpinus. Next base: position 8,008,921 of record NC_092097.1, on the reverse strand, counting down.
GCAGTCTGTGCTGTCTCCCTGTAGCGCTGTCTTAGGTGTCTCACAGTACGGACATTGCAATCTATTGCCCTGGCCACATCTGCAGGGGGCACAATGTCACGTGTGACAATTTCTTCACCACTTATGAACTCAGCCAGCAGCTCCTGAATAGGAAGATCACCATGGTTGGCACAGTCAGAAAGAACAAGCCTGAGCTCCCCCCCTGCACTCCTCGCAACAATGGGGAGAGACGTCTTCTCATCAAAGTTTGCCTTCACCCCCACCACCACTCTAGTTTCTTACCTCCTAAAGAGGAACAAGAATGTGGTCCTCCTGAGCACACTGCATAAAACGGCTGAGATCAATGATCGTGATGACAGGAAGCCAGCCATCATCCTGGACTACAACCACAACAAAGGAGGCGTGGAAAACCTGGTCAAGGTTATTGGAACTTACAGCTGCAGGAGGATGACTGCCCGCTGGCCCCTGGTCATCTTCCATAACATCGTTGATGTGTCCTCATACAATGCCTTCGTGATTTGGAACAAGAACAACCCTACCTGGATGCCTGATAAGCGGAACAAGATGGGGGTGTTCCTGGAGCAGCTGGGAAAGGCACTTGTAACCCCACACATTCAAAGAAAGGTGCGCCTTCTTCGCACAGCAGCCTCTGCTGCACTTGTTAAAGCTGTTCAGGAGGCTGAATCTTGTCCTGATCCACCTGAGGCTGCAGCTGGGGCAGGCAAGAGGAGAAGATGCCAATTCTGCCCCCCAAAGAAGGACTGTAAAACAAATACTATGTGTTGCACATGTGAGAAATACATCTACAAAGTCCATGCACACACATAAGCATACTGTCCAACGTGCTATTCAGAGTTGATTGATTTATGTTCTTCACGTTTTGTATCTAGTATCTTATTTCATTCTTATTTGTTGTTGTTGTTTATGCAATTGTTAAAAAAACGGGAGAAGACTAGTATTTTGCAGTTGAATTCCTCATTGTACAGTTGAAGTCAGAAGTTTACATACACATCAGTCAAATACATTTATACACAGTTTTTCATAATTCCTGACATTTAATCCTAGTAAAAATTCCCTGTCTCAGGTCAGTTAGGATCACCACTTTTTTTTAAGAATGTGAAATGACAGAATAATAGTAGAGATAATGATTTATTTCAGCTTTTATTTCTTTCATCGCATTCCCAGTGGGTCAGAAGTTTACATACACTCAATTAGTATTTGGTAGCATTTGCCTTTAAATTGTTTAACTTGGGTCAAATGTTTCAGGTAGCCTTTCACAAGCTTTCCACAATAAGTTGGGTGAATTTTGGCCCATTTCTCATGACAGAGCTGGTGTAACTGAGTCAGGTTTGTAGGCCTCCTTGCTTGCACTCTCTTTTTCAGTTCTGCCCACAATTTTTCTATAGGATTGAGGTCAAGATTTTGTGATGGCCACTCCAATACCTTGACTTTGTTGTCCTTAAGCCATTTTGTCACAACTTTGGAAGTATGCTTGGGGTCATTGTCCATTTGGAAGACCCATTTGCGACCAAGCTTCAACTTCCTGACTGATGTCTTGAGATGTTGCTTCAATATATCCACATCATTTTCCTTCTCATGATGCCATATATTTTGTGAAGTGCACCAGTCCCTCCTGCAGAAAAGCACCCCCACAACATGATGCTGCCACCCTCGTGCTTCACGATTGGGATGGTGTTCTTCGGCTTGCAAGCCTCCCCCTTTTTCCTCCAAACATAACGATGGTCATTATGGCCAAACAGTTCTATATTTGTTTCATCAGACCAGAGGACATTTCTCCAAAAAGTACCATCTTTGTCCCAATGTGCAGTTGCAAACCGTAGTCTGGCTTTTTTAATGGAGGTTTTGGAGCAGTGGCTTCATCCTTGCTGAGCGCGCCTTTCAGGTTATGTCGATATAGGACTCGTTTTACTGTGGATATAGATACTTTTGTACCTGTTTCCTCCAGCATCTTCACAAGGTCCTTTGCTGTTGTTCTGGGATTGATTTGCACTTTTCACACCAAAGTACGTTCATCTCTAGGAGACAGAACTCATCTCCTTCCTGAGTGGTATGATGGCTGCGTGGTCCCATGGTGTTTATACTTGCGTACTATTGTTTGTAGAGATGAATGTGGTACCTTCAGGCGTTTGGAAATTGCTCCCAAGGATGAACCAGGTCTACAATTTTTGGCTGATTTCTTTAGATTTTCCCATGATGTCAAGCAAAGAGGCAGTGAGTTTGAAGGTAGGCCTTGAAATACATCCACAGGTACACCTCCAATTGACTCAAATTATGTCATTTAGCCTATCAGAAGCTTCTAAAGCCATGACATAATTTTCTGGAATTTTCCAAGTTGTTTAAAAGGCACAGTCAACTTAGTGTATGTAAACTTCTGACACACTGGAATTGTGATACAGTGAATTATAAGTTAAATAATCTGTCTGTAAAAAAGTGTTGAAAAATTATTTGTGTCATGCACAAAGTAGATGCCCTAACCGACTTGCCAAAACTATAGAGTCTTAGGGCTAGGCATTCCACTAGCGGGACACCTGTCGACAACTTCTGGTGAAATTGGAGGCCGTGCAGTTCAATAAATAATCATAGAAATTATGGATATTAAACATTTAGGTACATACAAGTGTCTTATATCGGGTAAATGTTCAAATTCTTGTTAATCTAACTGCACTGTCTGATATACAATAGGCTTTACAGCGAAAGCATGCCATGCGATTGTTCGAGGGCGGCGCCCCACATCAAAATATTTATCCACCAGCACAGGTTTCATAAATTCACAAATAGCGATTAAATATTCACTTACTTTTTGAAAATCTTCCTCTGATTTGTCATCCAAAGAGTCCCAGCTACAACATGTAGTGTCATTTTGTTAGATAAAATCCTTCTTTATATCCTAAAAAGTCTGTTTAGTTGGCGCAATCGATTTGAGTAATCCACGGATTCAACGTGCAGAGAAAGGAATCCAACAATGCTAAATTTTGTTAAAACAAGTCAAAATAAGTCTCTATTTAATCCTCAAATACCCTAAAATGTAATTAAACTCTAATATTTAATGCGGAAAGAAGTATGTTCAATAGGAAAGGGATATTAGCAGGTGTGCGTCCTCTTCGTTGCTCGCGCATACACTAATTTCCATACCTGTATCCCAGTACTAATAGTCATTATTCTTTCTCATTTGGGAAGAAACAAGCCTGAAACCGGGAACAAAGACTGTTGACATCTAGTGGAAGCCATAGCAATTGCAATCTGGGAGATTGATTTGGTTATGCTCATATACTTTCCATTGTAAGAGCATAGGCTCTCAAAAAAAAGAATATTCTGGTTGGTTTTTCTTTGGATTTTCTCCTACCATATCTATTGTGTTATAGTCTCCTACATTAATTTTATATTTCTACAAACTTCCAAGTGTCTCCTTTCCAATGGTACAAATGATATGCACATCCTGGCTTCAGGGCCTGAGCAACAGGCAGTTTACTTTGGGCACGTCAGTCAGACAGGAAGTGGAGAAAATAGACCCTAGCCTGAAGTTAAGACATTTTTGGAGTGGTTGAAAAACGAGTTTTAATGACTCCAACCTAAGTGTATGTAAACTTCCGACTTCAACTGTAAGAATATATCACTATTTTGCCAAAAAAGTTCAGGAATGTTGTTTTTTCCCTTCAATAAAATGCATTCAAAACTACTTCCTGCACATTTCTGCTACTTTCTTAGGCTATACAAGTGCTATCTCTTGCTAAAAAAAAGTTGTTTACACCTATGCAGTACCTTTAGCAATAATAATAAGAAACCTCTACTTTACTAAAGAAAACAATTATGACAGGTGTGTTGTAATAGAAATTAGTGGTGTCCACTGATTAAATTCAGTCTTTCTCCATTGTGAAGAGGGAAAACCTAGATATTCACAAAGTTTGTGATGAATGACAGGTTGTTTCTTCATGCAAAATAGATTTGGAGTTTAAAATTAAAATAAGCTGCTTTATATTAGGGGTTTCGTGAAGGTGGGTCATTTTTTACAGAATGTTAAGACTACACAAGGGTTAAATAAATCAATACAGAAACAAGTATGTGGCAAGTGAATTTACACCCCACCCAATCAGGGAAATAATGTCTGGAAAGAAAGGAATCCTGAGGTGGGTGGGCCATGAGGATTGCTACCAAATTTTACTGGCTGCTAATATGAATTATAAAACAGCACCAAATTTGGTATACAGCATCTATGGACCAACATCTTTAAAAAGTATTTCAATATTTTCCAAGACTCTAACTCAAACAACATGGCCGCTATATGTGATGAGCTTGCATTAATGAGTTTTCCTATGCAACAGTGCCGCCATGCGGACAAACATAACCATGCTCTACAGGTTAGCTAGACCCACCTCCCTGAGCATGTCTGCCAAATTCCATGTCTCTGAGTCAAACCTATCAAGAGATATAAATATGTGCCTGTTATAGCACAAAATCCATCATGGCGGACCTTATGGGTCGTTAAGGCAAATTCTCCTGACAAGGAACAAATAATGTGTTCCTTGTCAGGAGAGGGACCTATGTACCGAAGTTCAGGACTGCAGGTCACACGGGGTGAGGGGCGTGACCTTTCAATGTTTTAAATTGTAATCACATGGTAAGGCTGAGAAGGTTGCAACTTGTCATGTGCCCAATTGACATGTCATTGCATGAGACGATGCGGACCTTGGGCCGTTACCATTATTCCAAGTTGCAACCTCCTCAGCCTTACCATTGCACAGGAATTTGCATGTTAATTTTCCCCTTTTTGTGTAAGAGCTGTTTGAAAAAAATTACTGGAATTTCAGCCTGTTCAGTTTGGATGGATTTTTTGGCCCACCGCATAACGTCTCAAGGCGAGTAAACCAATGAACGTTCATCATTTATTTACATATTCCCTCCTAGTCTTGGTGCTGGTCCTGCCCAAAAGCAAGAGAAATTGTGCAGTATGGATGTCTTTGCACTTTCTTCCGTCTGAACAATCACTTTGTCTGATTTGGCTTTTAACCTCCGCATATGCACAGCACACTCCACATCAGACTACATTGCAAATAAGGCTAGGTACACACGTGGATTTCCCAGGAGCTACATCAAGGTGGTTTTACATGTATCTTTAAACCGGCAGCAGAGGCAACCCTTCATGAAGAAAATGTCTAGATAGTTGCATGCTTCGTCTGTATATTGTTTTGAACGATCTATTGATGCCTGATGCCCGAATGAACGTTCTACTACTCAGATCATTCTCTGAGCCATGTGCTGATGAAGATTTAGTATAAATAGCATCATAGTCAGTGGTGTAGTGGTGCCTGGAGAAGTGGGTTTATTCAAATCGTCTCGCTCGGCGAGTGACAAACAGTACACTCTGAATTACCTAAAATGATAAATCCCATATTGGTCTTTCACGGTTAGGCCAACCCAAGGTGTACTGTGCAAGTAGGCCAATAGTAGGCCTACTATTGAAATAGATCAATTAGACTTTCAACTGAGTTTATGCAACACAACACAACACACAGGTGAACATCGACTGGCACAGAAGCAGCTGAACTGGTTGCTCCCTAACTCGCCAAGGTTGATGCTGGTGGAGGTAGCTGCTGAACAAACCAAGCTGGTGGTGCAGATGGTAGAATTTCCCTAACCTGGTCCCAGATCTGTTTTTGTTGTATTACTAACTCCTAATAGTTGACATGCCATATTACCATAGGAGTTGGTATACATAGGAGTTGGCTATAATAGCACAAATCGATCAAAGACCAAGCTAACATTTGGCTGATTGTCAGAACAGAAAGAGTGACATTTCAATGTACTTGAGGTCTACTCAAGAAATTGTTTGCTTTCTTACAGGAAAGACCTTTTATTGTTGAGTGCTCCAACTCCTTTTTACCTCGATTTAGTCATTTTGGAAGTTTTTCTTGGTAAGATATTCACATGCTTTCTGTCATTTGTTTTGGTGCAGATATTTCAGATAAGAAAGTAAGTGATCACGGAAAATTCCATGTCCTTTTTTAAAAGTACCAACAGTCACTAAAACAGGTGTTGCTTATTTTGTAAGGATCAAATAGAAATACATTTTACTGTGAGTTATACAGTGCCTTGCAAAAGTATTCACTCTCTTGGCATTTTTCCTATTTTGTTGCATTACATCCTGCAATTTAAATTGATTTTTAATTTGGATTTCATGTAATGGACATACACAAAATAGTCCAAATTGGTGAAGTGAAATGAAAAAAATAACTTGTCTAAAAGTTGGTGAGTGCATATGTATTCAACCCCTTTGCTATGAAGCCCCTAAATAAGATCCTGTGAAACCAATTACCTACAGAAGTCACATAATTAGTTAAATAAAGTCCACCTGTGTGCAATCTAAGTGTCACATGAGCTGTCACATGATCTCAGTACATATACACCTGTTCTGAAAGGCCCCAGAGTCTGCAACACCACTTAGCAAGGGGAACCACCAAGCAAGCGGCACCATGAAGACCATGGAGCTCTCCAAACAGGTCAGGGACAAAGTTGTGGAGAAGTATAAATCAGGGTTGGGTTATAAAAAAATATTCGAAACTTTGAACATCCCACCATTAAATATATCATTAAAAAATGTAAAGAATATGGCACCACAAAAAACCTGCCAAAACTCACGGACCAGGCATGGAGGGCATTAATCTGAGAGGCAAAGAGACCAAAGATAACCCTGAAGGAGCTCCAAAGCTCCACAGTGGAGATTGGAGTATCTGTCCATAGGACCACTTTAAGCCGTACACTCCACAGAGCTGGGCTTTACAGAAGAGTGGCCAGAAAAAAGCCATTGCAAAATAAGCAAACACGTTTGGTGTTCGCTAAAAGGCATGTGGGAGACTCCCCCAAACATATGGAAGAAGGGACTCTGGTTAGATGAGACAAAAAAAATAGCTTTTTGGCCATCAAGGAAAACACTAAACCCAACCCCTCTCATCACCCCGAGAACACTATTCCCAGCATGGTGGTGGCAGCATCATGCTGTGGGTATGTTTTTCACCGGCAGGGACTCGGAAACTAGTCAGAATTGAAGGAATGGTGGATGGTGCTAAATACAGGGAAATTCTTGAGGGAAACCTGTTTCAGTCTTCCAGAGATTTGAGACTGGGACGGAGGTTCACCTTCCAGCAGGACAATGACCCTAAGCATACTGCTAAAGCAACACTTGAGTGGTTTAAGGGGACACATTTAAATGTCTTGGAATGGCCAAGTCAAAGCTCAGACCTCAATCCAATTGAGAATCTGTGGTATGACTTAAAGATTGCTGTACAGCAGCGGAACCCATCCAACTTGAAGGAACTGGAGTAGTTTTGCCTTGAAGATTGGGAAAAAATCCCAGTGGCAAAATGTGCTAACCTTGTAGAGACATACCCCAAGAGACTTGCAGCTGTAATTGCTGCAAATTGTGGCTCTACAAAATATTGACTTGGGGGGTGGGAGGTGAATAGTTATGCACGCTCAAGTTTTCCATTTTTTTGTCTTATTTCTTGTTTGTTTCACAAGAAAAATATTTTGCATCTTCAAAGTGGTAGGCATGTTGTGTAAATCAAACGATACAAATCCCCAAAGAATCTATTTTAATTCCAGGTTGTAAGGCAACGAAATAGGAACAATACCAAGGGGGTGAATACTTTCGCAAGCCACCATTCCTTCCAGAGTTTGAATTATAAAACAATAACTTGAAAATACACTTGGCATGATTGACTTTCATTATAACGGTGTTCACAATCTGTTGATTATATTATGTAAATAACTGACAAGAGAATGTATGAAGAATGACAACAACCTTTCATTGCAGTCGGGTTTCTTTATTAACTTTCAACAACAGAAAATTAAAATGTGTAATTGAAGAGTGTTTACTCATTTGAAAAGTTAAATTCTCCTGTATCATCACAGTCTATTTAGCAAAGTGATTAAATTGATTTTGTGATGATACTGAAGATTATACCATGGGCCCCTGTACTAATTATTATTTACTGTGTTTGGCCTCTGAGATGCAGAGGCCTATAGTCTGCCCTGTAGATAATCATGGCATTCTGCAATGAATAGATGGCAGACAGGATATCAAATCAAATTTATTTGGTCACCTACAAATGGTTACCAGATTTTATTGCGAGAGTAGCGAAATGCTTATGCTTCTAGATCTGACAGTGCAGCAGTATCCAACAGGTAATATTTACCAATTCCACAACAAAACCTAATATCTAACAAAGTCCACAACAAAACCTAATAAACACAATCTAATAAAGGAATGGGATGAGAATATATCAGTATAAAATATATGGATGAGCAGTGACAGAGTGGCTAAGATGCAATAGATAGTAAAGAATAGATAGTGTAGGATACAGATTCTTTTTTCACCTTTATTTAATTTAACCAGGTCGGCCAGTTGAGAACAAGTTCTCATTTACAACTGCAACCTGGCCAATATAAAGCAAAGCAGTGCGACACAAACAACAACACAGAGTTACACATGGAATGAACAAACGTACAGTCAATAACACAATGGGAAAAAATATATATTAAGTGTGTGCAAATGAGGTAAGATTAGGGAGGTAAGGCAATAAATAGGCCGTAGTGACAAAGTAATTACAATTTAGCAATTAAACACTGGAGTAATAAATGTGCAGAAGATGAATGTGCAAGTAGAGATACTGGGGTGCAAAGGAGTAAAAATAAATCAATAACAATATGGGGATGAGGTAGTTGGATGGGCTATTTCAAATCAAATGTTATTTGTCACATGATTAGCAGATGTTAATGCGAGTGTAGCGAAATGCTTGTGCTTCTAGTTCCGACAATGCAGTAATAACCAACGAGTAATCTAACCTAACAATTTCACGACAACTACCTTATACACACACAAGTGTAAAGGGATGAAGAATATGTACATAAAAATATATGAATGAGTGATGGTACAGAACGGCATAGGCAAGATACAGTAGATGGTATCGAGTACAGTATATACTGTACATATGAGATAAGTAATGTAGGGTATGTAAACATATAAAAGTGGCTAGTGATACATGTATTACATCAAGATGGCAAGATGCAGTAGATGGTATAGAGTACAGTATATACATATGAGATGAGTAATGTAGGGTATGTAAACATTATATTAAGTGGCATTGTTTAAAGTGGCTAGTGATACATTTTTTACATACATTTTTCCATTATTAAAGTGGCTGGAGTTGAGTCAGTATGTTGGCAGCAGCCACTCAATATTAGTGGTGGCTGTTTAACAGTCTGATGGCCTTGAGATAGAAGCTGTTTTTCAGTCTCTCGGTTCCTGCTTTGATGCACCTGTACTGACCTCGCCTTCTGGATGATAGCGGGGTGAACAGGCAGTGGCTCGGGTGGTTGTTGTCCTTGATGAACTTTATGGCCTTCCTGTGACATCGGGTGGTGTAGGTGTCCTGGAGGGCAGGTAGTTTGCCCCCGGTGATGCGTTGTGCAGACCTCACTACCCTCTGGAGAGCCTTAGGTTGTGGGCGGAGCAGTTGCCGTACCAGGCGGTGATACAGCCCGACAGGATGCTCTCGATTGTGCATCTGTAAAAGTTTGTGAGTGCTTTTGGTAACGAGACAAATTTTTGCTGCTGCGCCTTCTTCACCACGCTGTCTGTGTGGGTGGACCAATTCAGTTTGTCCGTGATGTGTACGCCGAGGGACTTAAAACTTTCCACCTTCTCCACTACTGTCCCGTCGATGTGGATAGGGGGGTGCTCCCTCAGCTCTTTCCTGAAGTCCCCGATCATCTCCTTTGTTTTGTTGACGTTGAGTGTAAGGTTATTTTCCTGACACCACACTCCAAGGGCCCTCACCTCCTCCCTGTAGGCCGTCTCGTCGTTGTTGGTAATCAAGCCTACCACTGTAGTGTCGTCTGCAAACTTGATGATTGAGTTGGAGGCGTGCATGGCAACGCAGTCGTGGGTGAACAGGGAGTACAGGAGAGGGCTCAGAACGCACGCTTGTGTGGCCCCAGGGTTGAGGATCAGCGGGGTGGAGATGTTGTTACCTACCCTCACCACCTGGGGGCGGCCCGTCAGGAAGTCCAGCACCCAGTTGCACAGGGCGGGGTCGAGACCCAGGGTCTCGAGCTTGATGACGAGTTTGGAGGGTACTATGGTGTTAAATGCTGAGCTGTAGTCGATGAACAGCATTCTCACATAGGTATTCCTCTTGTCCAGATGGGTTAGGGCAGTGTGCAATTGTGGTTGCGTTTGCGTCGTCTGTGGACCTATTGGGTCGGTAAGCAAATTGGAGTGGGTCTAGGGTGTCAGGTAGGGTGGAGGTGATATGATCCTTGACTAGTCTCTCAAAGCACTTCATGATGACAAAAGTGAGTGCTACGGGGCGGTCGTGGTTTAGCTCAGTTACTTTAGCTTTCTTGGGAACAGGAACAACGGTGGCCCTCTTGAAGCATGTGGGAACAGCAGACTGGGATAAGGATTGATTGAATATGTCCGTAAACACACCAGCCAGCTGGTCTGCGCATGCTCTGAGGACGCGGCTGGGAATGCCGTCTGGGCCTGCAGCCTTGCGAGGGTTAACACGTTTAAATGTTTTACTCACCTCGGCTGCAGTGAAGGAGAGCCCGCAGGTTTTGGTAGCGGGCCGTGTCAGTGGCACTGTATTGTCCTCAAAGCGAGCAAAAAAGTTATTTAGCCTGTCTGGGAGCAAGACATCCTGGTCCGCGACGGGGCTGGTTTTCTTTTTGTAATCCGTGATTGACTGTAGACCCTGCCACATACCTCTTGTGTCTGAGCTGTTGAATTGCGACTCTACTTTGTCTCTATACTGGCACTTAGCTTGTTTGATTGCCTTGCGGAGAGAATAGCTACACTGTTTGTATTCGGTCATGTTTCCGGTCACCTTGCCATGGTTAAAAGCAGTGGTTCGCGCTTTCAGTTTCACATGAATGCTGCCGTCAATCCACGGTTTCTGGTTTGGGAATGTTTTAATCGTTGCTGTGGGTACGACATCGTCAATGCACTTTCTAATGAACTCGCTCACCGAATCAGCATATTCGTCAATGTTGTTGTTGGACGCAATGCGGAACATATTCCAATCCGCGTGATCGAAGCAGTCTTGAAGCGTGGAATCAGATTGGTCGGACCAGCGTTGAACAGACCTGAGCGCGGGAGCTTGTTGTTTTAGTTTCTGTTTGTAGGCTGGAAGCAACAAAATGGAGTCGTGGTCAGCTTTTCCGAAAGGAGGGCGGGGGAGGGCCTTATATGCGTCGCGGAAGTTAGTATAACAATGATCCAAGGTTTTACCAGCCCTGGTAGCACAATCGATATGCTGATAGAATTTAGGGAGTTTTGTTTTTAGATTAGCCTTGTTAAAATCCCCAGCTACGATGAATGCAGCCTCAGGGTGTGTGGTTTCCAGTTTACAAAGAGTCAGATAAAGTTCGTTCAGGGCCATCGATGTGTCTGCTTGGGGGGGAATATATACGGCTGTGATTATAATCGAAGAGAATTCCCTTGGTAGATAATGCGGTCGACATTTGATTGTGAGGAGTTCTAGATCAGGTGAACAGAATGACTTGAGTTCCTGTATGTTGTTATGATCACACCACGTCTCGTTAATCATAAGGCATACACCCCCACCCCTCTTCTTACCAGAAAGATGTATGTTTCTGTCGGCGCGATGCGTGAAGAAACCAGCTGGCTGCACCGACTCCGTTAGCGTCTCTTGAGTTAGCCATGTTTCCGTGAAGCAGAGAACGTCACAATCCCTGATGTCTCTCTGGAATGTTACCCGTGCTCGGATTTCATCAACCTTATTGTCAAGAGACTGGACATTGGCGAGTAGTATGCTAGGGAGTGGAGCGTGATGTGCCCGTCTCCGAAGCCTGACCAGAAGACCGCTACGTTTGCCCCTTTTACGGCGTCGCATAGGGTCGCCGGCTGGGATCAGATCCATTGTATTGGGTGGAAGGCAAAACACTGGATCCGTTTCGGGAAAGTCATATTACTGGTTGGAACGATGGTGAGTTGACGTTAATCTTATATTCAGTAGTTCCTCCCGACTGTATGTAATGAAACCTAAGATTACCTGGGGTACCAATGTAAGGAATAACACATTAAAAAAACACTACTGCATATTTTCCAAGGAACGCGAAGCGAGGCGGCCATCTCGGTCGGCGCCGGAAGTGTATGATATTGTTTAGGATTGTTTAGTATACAGTATATACATATGAGTAATGCGAGATATGTAAACATTCTTAAAGTAGCATTATTAAAGTGACTAGTGTTCCATTTATTAAAGTGGCCAAAGATATCAAGTCTGTAGATAGGCAGCTGCCTCTCTGTGCTAATGGTGACTGTTTAACAATCTGATGGTCTTGAGACAGAGAGATTGAATCTGAATCTGTCTCAGCTTTGATGCACCTGTATTGACCTCGCCATCTGGATGGAAGCAGGTAGTGGCTCGGGTGGTTATTGTCCTTGATGATCTTTTTGGCCTTCCTGTGACATCGGGTGCTGTAGGTGTCCTGGAGGGCAGGTAGTTTGCCCCCGGCGATGTTGCCGGGGGCAACGCATCGCGTGGGGGCGGTATGCAAAGGCAGGTAAGATGGAGGTGATACGATCCTTGACTAGTCTCTCAAAGCACTTCATGATGACAGAAGTGAGTGCTACGGGGTGATAGACATTTAGTTCAGTTACCTTTGCCTTCTTGGGTACAGGAACAATGGTGGCCATCTTGAAGCATGTGGGGACAGCAGACTGGGATAGGGAGAGATTGAACATGTCCGTAAACACACCAGCCAGCTGGTCTGCGCATGCTCTGAGAACGCGGCTAGGGATGCCGTCTGGGCCGGCAGCATTGCGAGGGTTAACTCACATCGGCCATGGCGAAGGTGAGGGAGAGCTCGCAGTCCTTGGTAGCAGGCCGCATCGGTGGCACTGTCTTACCCTCAATGTGGGCAATGAAGGTGTTTTAGTTTGTCTGGAAGCAAGATGTCAGTGTCCGTGACAAGGTTGGTTTTCTTTTTGTAGTCCGTGATTGCCTGTAGACCCTGCCACATACGTGTCTGTGTCTGAGCCGTTGAATTGCGACTCCACTTTGTCTCTATACTGACATTTCACTTGTTTGATTGCTTTGCGAAGGGAAAAACTACGCTGTTTGTATTCAGCCATATTCCCAGTCATCTTTCCATGGTTAAATGCAGTGGTTTGCGCTTTCAATATTGTGCGAATGCCGCCATCTATCCATGGTTTCTGGTTAGGTTAGGTTTTAATTGCCACAGTGGGTACAACTTCCAATGCACTTCCTTATAAACTCCCTCACCGAATCATCGGAACATTTCCCAGTCCGCGCGATCAAAACAATCTTGAAGCGTAAATTCCGATTGGTCAGACCAGCATTGAATAGTTCTTGTCACAGGTACATCCTGTTTTGAGTTTCTGCCTATAGCAAATTAAGATGTGTAATGTATGCCTTTTGTTTTGATGACAAAACATAGTAGCCTACATACCTGTCGAAGTTTGTCGCTTTCAGGATCCAACTGCAATCTCCAACTGATCGACTGAATACCATGTGCGTTTGCTGTTGTTTTTTGAAGGGGTAAGAGGATCAGAAATCAGGGCTGTATGTAAATATATTAAAATTAGTATCCCACTCCCACACAGTCTGACTGAGCATTTCAGATGCCCAAGGAGGCTCAGGAAAATAAATGATATAAAATATATTTTGGGTTCGGTGATTTATTAGATATTAATCAAATCAAATCAAAATGTATTTGTCACATGCGCCGAATACAACTTTATTTAACTCGGCAAGTCAGTTAAGAACAAATTATTATTTACAATGACAGCCTACCCCACCCAAACCCTAACCCGGACGACGCTGGGCTGATTGTGGGCCGCGCTACGGGACTCCCAATCACAGCCAGTTGTGAAAAAGCCTGGAATCAAACCAGGTTCTGTAGTCATGCCACTAGCACTGAGATGCAGTGCCTTAGACCACTGCGCCACTCAGGAGCCCAAAGTGACTATGCATAGATAAAACAGTGAGTAGCAAAAGTGGGAAAAAAAGGGGGGAGGGTCAATGTAAATAGTGGCCATTTGATTAATTGTTCAGCAGTCTCATAGCTTGGGGGTCGAAGCTGTTAAGAAGCCTTTTGGACACAGACTTGGCCCTCCGGTACCGCTTGCCATGCGGTAGCAAAGAGAACAGTCTATGACTTGGGTGACTGGAGTCTTTGACACCGCTTAGTATATAGGTCCTGGATGGCAGGAAGCTTGGTCCCAGTGATGTATTGGGCCATACTCACTACCCTCTGTAGCGCCTTATGGTTGGACGCCGAGCAGTTGCCATACCAAGCGCCGATGCAACCAGTCAGGATGCTCTCAATGGTGCAGCTGTAGAACTTTTTGAGGATCTGGGGACCAATGCCAAATATTTTAAGTCTCCTGAGGGGAAAAAGTGTTTGTGTTTGGACCATGATAGTTTGTTAGTAATGTGAACTCCAAGGAACTTGAAACTCTCGTCCCGATCCACTACAGCCTCGTCGATATTAGTGGGGGCCTGTTCAGCCTTCCTTTTCCTGTAGGCCACGATCATCTCCTTTGTCTTGCTCACGTTGAGGGTGAGGTTATTGTCCTGGCATCACACTGTGTCACGTTCCTGACCTGTTTTCTATTGTTTTGTATGTGTTTAGTTGGTCAGGGCGTGAGTTGGGATGGGCAGTCTGTGTTGTTTGTTCTATGTGGGAGTGTGTTGGTTAATTAGCCTTATATGGTTCTCAATCAGGGACAGGTGTTATTCATTTCCTCTGATTGAGAATCATATATAGGTTGGCTGTTCTCACTGTTTGTTTGTGGGTGATTGTCTTCCGTGTCTGTGTCTGTGCACCACACGGGACTGTTTTCGGTTTGTTCGTTTTATGTAGTCTATTCCTGTTCGTGAGTTCTTTCGTGTCTTTATGTAAGTTCCATGTTCAGGTTTCGTCTATGTCGTTTTCTTATTTTATAAGTTATTCAAGTGTTCTTCGTGTTTCGTCTTTATTTAATAAATTCATTATGTCATCATACCTCGCTGCGTATTGGTCCACCGATCCTTCTCTCCTCTCCTCGTCCGAGGAGGAGGAAGAGCTAGAGCACTGTTACAGAATCACCCACCAACCTAGGACCAAGCGACGGGGGAGAGCGCAACAAGGAAACCAGGACTCGTGGACATGGGAGGAAATATTGAACGGAAAAGGACCCTGGGCTCAGACAGGGGCATATCGCCGCTCCATTGAAGAGAGGGAGGCAGCTAAAGCCCAGGAGCGGTGGTTTGAGGAGGCAGCAAGGAGACGTGGCTGGAAACCCGAAAAGCCTGTGAGTAAACCCCAAAAATTTCTTGGGGGGGGGCTTAAAGGGAGAGTGGCGAAGTCAGGTAGGAAACCTGCGCCTACTCCCTGTACTTACCGTGGAGAGCGAGAGTACGGGCAGACACCGTGTTACGCAGTAGAGCGCACGGTGTCTCCTGTACGTGTGCATAGCCCGGTGCGGGTTATTCCACCTCCCCGCACTGGTAGGGCTAGAAGGAGCATTGAGCCAAGTGCCATGAAGCCGGCTCTACATATCTGGCCACCAGTGCGTCTCCTCGGGCCGGCTTACATGGCACCAGCCTTACGCATGGTGTCCCCGGTTCGCCTACATAGCCCGGTGCGGGTTATTCCACCTCCCCGCACTGGTCGGGCGACGGGGAGTATTCAACCAGGTAAGGTTGGGCAGGCTCAATGCTCAAGGGAGCCAGTACGCCTGCACGGTCCGGTATTTCCGGCGCCACCTCCCCGCTCCAGCCCAGTACCACCAGTGCCTACAACACGCACCAGGCTTCCTGTGCGTCTCCAGAGCCCAGTTCCTCCTCCACGCACTCTTCCTGTGGTGTGTGTCTTCGGCCCGGTGCCTCCAGTTCCGGCACCACGCACTAAGCCACCTGTGTGTCTCCAGAGCCCTGTATGCACTGTTCCTTCTCCCCGCACTCGTCCTGAGGTGCGTGCCCTCAGCCCGGTACCTCCAGTTCCGGTACCACGCACCAGGCCTATAGTGCGCATCGAGAGTCCAGTGTGCCCTGTTGTTGTTCCCCGCACTAGCCTAAAGGTGCGTGTCCTTAGCCCGGTACCTCCAGTTCCGGAGCCACGCACCAGGCCTATAGTGCGTCTCAGTCGGCCAGAGTCTGCCGTCTGCCAAGCGGCGCCTGAACTGCCCGTCTGCCAAGCGGCGCCTGAACTGCCCGTCTGCCAAGCGGCGCCTGAACTGCCCGTCTGCCAAGCGGCGCCTGAACTGCCCGTCTGCCCAACGGCGCCTGAACTGCCCGTCTGCCCAACGCTGTCTGAACTGTCCGTCTGCCAAGCGCCGCATGAACTGCCCGTCTGTATTGAGCCTTCAAAGCCGCCCGTCTGCCATGAGCCTGCAAAGCCGCCCGTCTGCCATGAGCCTACAGAGCCGTCCGCCAGACAGGAGCCGCTAGAG
Organism: Salvelinus alpinus; assembly: GCF_045679555.1. NCBI lineage: Eukaryota > Metazoa > Chordata > Actinopteri > Salmoniformes > Salmonidae > Salvelinus > Salvelinus alpinus. Next base: position 7,992,420 of record NC_092097.1, on the reverse strand, counting down.
CCTTCCGCCAGACCGGATCAGCCAGAGCCTTCCGCCAGACCGGATCAGCCAGAGCCTTCCGCCAGACCGGATCAGCCAGAGCCTTCCGCCAGACCGGATCAGCCAGAGCCGTCAGCGAGCCATGACCAGCCAGAGCCGTCAGCGAGCCATGACCAGCCAGAGCCGTCAGCGAGCCATGACCAGCCAGAGCCGTCATCCAGCCATGACCAGCCAGAGCCGTCATCCAGCCAGGATCCGCCAGAGCCGTCATCCAGCCAGGATCCGCCAGAGCCGTCATCCAGCCAGGATCCGCCAGAGCCGTCATCCAGTCAGGATCCGCCAGAGCCGTCATCCAGCCAGGATCCGCCAGAGCCAGCCAACCAGGATCCGCCAGAGCCAGCCAGCCAGGATCCGCCAGCCAGCCAGGATCCGCCAGCCAGCCAGGATCCGCCATCCCTCAGTCCGGAGCTGCCGTCCCTCAGTCCGGAGCTGCCGTCCCTCAGTCCGGAGCTGCCCCTTATCCTGGTGCTGCCCCTTATCCTGGTGCTGCCCCTTATCCTGGTGCTGCCCCTTATCCTGGTGCTGCCCCTTAGTCCGGTGCTGCCCCTTAGTCCGGTGCTGCCCCTTAGTCCGGTGCTGCCCCTTAGTCCGGTGCTGCCCCTTAGTCCGGTGCTGCCCCTTAGTCCGGTGCTGCCCCTTAATCCAGTGGGGTTAATTTGGAGGGTGGCCATTTGGAGGAGGCTACGAAAGCGGGTAGTGACTATGGTGGGGTGGGAACCACGCCCAGAGCCTGAGCCGCCACCGTGGATTGATGCCCACCCAGACCCTCCCCTAGACTTTTTGGTGGTGTGTCCGGAGTTCGCACCTTGAGGGGGGGGTTATGTCACGTTCCTGACCTGTTTTCTATTGTTTTGTATGTGTTTAGTTGGTCAGGGCGTGAGTTGGGATGGGCAGTCTGTGTTGTTTGTTCTATGTGGGAGTGTGTTGGTTAATTAGCCTTATATGGTTCTCAATCAGGGACAGGTGTTATTCATTTCCTCTGATTGAGAATCATATATAGGTTGGCTGTTCTCACTGTTTGTTTGTGGGTGATTGTCTTCCGTGTCTGTGTCTGTGCACCACACGGGACTGTTTTCGGTTTGTTCGTTTTATGTAGTCTATTCCTGTTCGTGAGTTCTTTCGTGTCTTTATGTAAGTTCCATGTTCAGGTTTCGTCTATGTCGTTTTCTTATTTTATAAGTTATTCAAGTGTTCTTCGTGTTTCGTCTTTATTTAATAAATTCATTATGTCATCATACCTCGCTGCGTATTGGTCCACCGATCCTTCTCTCCTCTCCTCGTCCGAGGAGGAGGAAGAGCTAGAGCACCGTTACACACTGCCAGCTCTCTTACCTCCCCTCTATAGGCTGTCTCATCATTGTCAGTGATCAGGCCTACCAATGTTGTGTCGTCATCAAACTTAATGATGGTGTTGGAGTCGTGTTTGGCCAATCAGTCGTTGGTGAAAAGGGAGTACAGGAGGGGACTAAGCACACACTCCTGAGGGAACCCTGTGTTAAGGATCAGCATTGCAGTTGTGGTGTTGACTACCCTCACCACCTGGGGGTGGCCCGTCACGAAGTCCAGGATCCAGTTGCAGAAGGATGTGTTTAGTCCCAGGGTCCATAGCTTAGTGATGAGCTTCGTGGGCACTATGGTGTTGAAAGCTGAGCTGTAGTCAATGAACAGCATTTTCACATAGGTGTTCCTTTTGTCCAGGTGGGAAAGGGCAGTGTGGGGTGCAATTGAGATTGTGTCACCTGTAGATCTGTTGGTGGGGCGGTATGCAAATTGGAAAGGGTCTAGCAGGATTTCTTATAAGCGTCCGGATTAGTGTCCCGCTCCTTGAAAGCAGCAGCTCTAGCCTTTAGCTCGGTGCGGATGTTGCCTGTAATCCATGGCTTCTGATTGGGATATGTAGTCCTGTAGCGTAGCATCCGCGTCATCTGACCACTTCCTTATAGAGCAAGTCACTGGTACTTCCTGCTTCAGTTTTTGCTTGTAAACAGGAATCAGGAGGATCAATTTATGGTCAGATTTGACAAATGGAGGGCAAGGGAGAGCTTTGTATGTATCTCTGTAGTGTGGAGTAAAGGTGGTCTCAAGTTTTTTTTCCTCTGGTTGCACATGTGACATGCCGGTAGAAATTAAGTAAAATGGATTTAGGTTTGGACTGATAAATAAAGTTCCGATTTAAACATTTAATTAAAAAGACGGCATGGGGGATTTGAGGAGAACATGGCCTGGCTAATCATTAGTGAAAGTAAAATTTTTATGGATTAGAGTTTGATTAGAATTCAGGCGTCATGCTCCACTATTTCTTGGCATTGATTGCATGTCTCCGACTTTGCTGACCAAGAACATTCTGACTAGGGTTGCATTACTTTTATGGCTACTTCATTGATTGACTGCCAGTTTGTTATGATGAAATCACTTTATCACTGATTTTGCAAAAGACACACACCCCCTTTAAACGGCACCCTGTTACCACAACACTACTCCCGGTAGCCTATATTTTTCGCGTCAGTTTCATCAAGGCAAACCTACTATATTAAAGTTTAGACTAGGACCTCTTGTCATGACTTCCGCCGAAGTCGGCTCCTCTCCTTGTTCGGGCGGCGTTCGGCGATCGACGTCACCGGCTTTCTAGCCATCGCCGCTCCATTTTTCATATATCCATTTGTCTTGTCTTGTTTCCATACACACCTGGTTTTCATTTCCCCAATTAAGCTACTTGTATTTAACCCTCTGTTTCCCATCATGTTTTGTGTGTAATTGTTTCATGTTGCTGTGGTGTCTTTTTACGCGCTTTACTTTTGCTATGTTCCGTGTTTTTGAGCGCATTTTATTTATGTTGTGCTCTCGTTTTGGAACTTTAATAAAGTGCGCCTGTTTATATCACGCTACTCTCCTGCACCTGACTTCGCCTCTTTTACACACGCTGACACCTCTATAAGATAAGATTATGTTTGACTTTGAGGTTAGCTAGCATAAAGTACCTAGGAGTATGGCATGAAGAACCTGACACTTGGATAATGGGACCTATAAAGGAGAGAGGAGCAAAACAAGCTGACATAATACCTAAAGACCTTGCCCTGAACCATATCTCATATAACTGTATTTAACTTAACTTTCAATGTGTTGACTCTTTACCCAGACATCCCTTAGTAATGCACAGTGCCTTCAGAACATATTCACACCCTTTGACTTTTTCCACATTTTGCTGTATTACAGTCAATGATGTATATAAACCCTGGATTGCTGATGCTATGTATTGGCCATTGAGGGGCTTTGTAGTCACCTGTCGGCCATATTGGCACTCCCCAGTAGGAGCAGTCCTCCATAGGAATGAATGCAACTCTACAGTATTTCAATTAAACATTTCAAGGACAAAATTAGATGTATTTAAGTATTTGTATTGTTGTAGTGGGGACAGTAGCATTAGTAATCTCCCACAATTATACTTTAAGGAAAATGTTTTTATATATTTCTCTGTTTTTATGGTTAGTTCACATAATTTTAATAATAGAATAAAACATTTCTGTAATAGAATAAAAAAGTGGCAAAAAC